>NC_087458.1:13382587-14113564 GCF_036321535.1 Camelus dromedarius
ACCTTCAGGGAGAAAAAAAATAACATCTTGAGAGGCTTTCTGGGAAGCTTTCTGTTTGGCCCAGTGGGTAAAATCTTAGGTTAACCCCTTTCCAAGAAATCTTCAGTGGAAATTGATGTCACTCTTCCAAGCTTCTCAAGTTGGGGTGGTGCCTCCACGTCTCATGTCACATGACTCTGTGCAGAGGCTGGACCACACTTACTCCTGTTCACAAGGAAGTTATATGAGGATTGATTCATACCCTCAGATTCACATGATATAGAATATCTTTCCCCTGAATAAATGAAACCTCCTCCAAATATTCTCTATTTCCAGATACTGACAATACGATAGTTTCCATCTTATGAAACTTATCGAGGATTGGAGCTAATTACTAAGCAAAAGTGAACATAAGTATTTTCAGGATCTCATTACATATGAAGCAGCACTGTAAGTTCCACTAGGTTGAAGATGCCGTAAGAATTCATTGTTAAAATATTTGCATAGTCCCTTCAGGCTTATAATGAATTTTTACCTACATTACATTATTTGGGGGTTAATGACCTAGGATGAAGACAAGGTCACTATTAGAAGATAAAAAATCGAAAACTTACAGAAGTTATCTAACTCTCCAGTATTCATCACACTAACAAGTTAGGGAACTGGGCAAGCACTCATTACTTTTCACTTCAGATAGAGTGAGAGACCTTCCCGTTATGAAAAAAAAAAAAAAACAAAGAATTATCAGCCTAAGACAGAAATAGAACCTAGAACTTCAAGGAAATGGGAAACTATTATAGATGTGGAATTAGCACAGATTTTGCTCATCCTCCTTTCTATCACACGTGACCACTGAAATGCTTCTGAGTTTGACTTGTCTGCCCCAGACATCAGCTCATTTCTGTTTTAACAACCATGAGACAACAATTCCCGGCATCAATTATACGTGAATGATCACAGCCTATTGTTACTTAATCTTAGATACTTTGGACCATTTAACCACATTTGACCTTAGTCTTTTTCTAGGACCAGTGTGTGAATTGAAAATAATCTTTAAAATAAGTGAACTGAGGAGGTGAACTTTCTCCTTTGGTCTAGCCAGTAAATGATCGGTAAATGATTAAGACGTCAACGGACAACTAATGTCAGGCTAATGATGAATAAGTGTCTTAAGCATGTGGTTTTTTTTTTAATCACTGGATACTTTTGTGTCCATCTAGAATTGAATTCAAAATAATCTTTGGGTTGATTAATATATAGAGCCTTGTACAAGCTCACCAGAAATCCAGGCTTTACCTAGCAAATCACTCAAAAACTCTATGTGTCTCAGTTTCCTCATACATAGATAAAGTAAATGCTACCTAACTTGAAAAATTTTGTGACAGTTAAGTGAGCTCATGCATATGAAATTGCCAAGCAGAGGAAGAAAAAAAGAAAGTGATCCTAATCATAACGTCATGTAGCTAATCTCAAATCCTTTTTTCTTTTTTTCTGGGAAAATTGAGAATTGGCTCCAAAATTCTAGGCAAGTTTCTCTTGCTATCTACCACTCTTTTCTAACTGCATTGCAATTGAATTCACTATGTAACTTCCTGTCCCTAGTTTGTATTGCTCTATCTACAAACTTTTTAAATAACTTCTGCACCCCTCCCTTGAGGTAGCCTGAGACCTCACAGATCCTTCTCTGTCATTGTCCGAAGTCTGTGAGAGATTATGTTCTCCTCTGTCCTGAACACTTGGTGTTGGTGGATGGTCTTCCCCATACACTTGCCACAGCAGGTTAGATACATTAAGTAGGCAGATCTGATGATATGAATATGTTCCAAGGCATCAGACTTAGTAGAGGTCAAATTGATTGAGAAAACTGTGGAGGGAAAAAAATCTAGGTGAGAAAATTAATTTTAAAAAAAGTATTCAAGGTTTAGCTTCAAGCTTAAGTTAGGGAACCACAAAAAATCAAGAACTCTTAAAACAATTATGTAGTTCATGACACCCCCCCACCCTTGTCCCCTAGGCCCTGATGCACCCACACTGAATCCTCCTGGGAAGAGAGATGGCAGTTGGCCCATCCAATGTAAAATGCATTTCTGGAGAAACCTTAACTTCAAGTCTAATGAGAGTCATGGGACTTCAGAGGGTGATTCCGTCTTCACACCCAACACAAGAACTTTCCTGAATGGATGATGTGATCGAATCAGTTCACCCCAACTCCTCCCTTAACTTATTTGATGTTCTTCTTCCATTCTTCAATCCCCCAAATTCATAAAATTTCACAGAAGAAAAATACTGTTTCCAGCCCTCTGAGCTAAGACCACTAGTGGAGTAAATGCTGGTCTGAGGACAAAGGGCTTTTACCCTAGTCCTTATGTGGACACTTCGGTGTTGCTGTCATTATTAGTGGGTTAATTACCCTCCATGCCCACTCTGCACTTACTTTTCTTCTCACAGGGACACGCCTGCCTGATAGACAATAGGGATTTATTATAGAGCAACCTTATTGAATCACGGTTACATCACAGCCTCTGGAATGATGCTGACCAAGCTCAAGTCTTGGATCCAACACCACGTTGCATTGTGACCCTGGGCAGTTGCTTTACTCAGCCTCAGCTTCTTCATCTGTAACATGGTCCTAGTAAGCATGGTGTTGATAGGATTAACGAAGCTAACACGTGTGAAACACTCAAAACTAACATGTACAAGTAAGCTCTCCTAAATGTTAACCAATGATGTTGTAATTAATATTATCATTTGATAGCTGTTCCTTAGCTACAGGTCTGCTTTGCTCTACAAGCTGACACGTGGTCAGATGGCTGGCTTCAGTGACTACTCCATCTTTGTTCTACCTTACACAAAATCATCCTTTAGATACTCACGTGTACAGTGACTTTTTTTTTCTCCTAGATTTAACACTCTGTCCTGTCTTTACTGATTTTCATTCATTTGCTGGGGGTACTTTTCCAACCCACCAAGCTCTTGTCCTGGGACAGTATGTCAACAAGCTTTCTCACACAAACTGGTCTGTGCTATAAACTTCATCAAGTTCTAGTCCAAGGGTTGGCCAACTTTTTCTGGAAGAGGCCAGATAGTAAGTATTTTAGGCTTTACAGGCCTTCTGGTCTCTGTTTCAGTCACTCAACTCTGCCAGTGTAGAGCAAAAGCAGCCATCAACACTACATACACAAATGACCAAGGCAGGGGTCCAATATAACTGTATTTACAAAAATAGCTGGTGGGCCAGGTATGGCCCTTAGACTATGGTCTGCTGACCCCCTCCTCTTCCATGTCCCAGAAATTAACACTTATTAAACCTACATTGATAGACAATCATCCACGTAACCTTATGGTTTACTCTTTGCCCACCTCATAATTATCTGGCCTGGAATTTTTTTCCAGCTTATTGCAGAGAGATCCATGAAGGAAGAGCTCAAAAGCCTGGCAAAAGTGAAGCTAGGTCATATTTCTCAATGCCAGCCCTATAAACTTATTTTTAAAAAAATACAGACGTCTGCAATCTAGCTTTCTGCGCCCTTGCTTCCCTATAGAAAGCTTGGTTCCAGAAAGACTGGACACAAGACTGATGCCACTTGGAATTCCTTTCTCCAAACTCAAGCCAAATGCCACCTACAATACCAAACTTTCCTAGGCTTCAGGAATGCTGAGACATTTTTTTTTTCATCTCTCTGTCTCCCAGTGACTTGCACCCTTATGAGATATTCAGTGAAAAAAAAATTGAATGAATGTTGCCCCACAGAGAATAAGGTTCATATAGATGGTTACTCGGTACATGGTCGTCTTCCAAAGACTTTGTAAATTCTTTTTTGAGCATCAAACATGTTCAAGGAAACTATATTCAGTAGCTAATAATAATCTATAATGAAAAAGAATATGAAAAAGTATATATATGTATAACTGAATCACTAGACTGTACACCAGACTAACACAGCATTGTAAATCAACTATACTTAAATAAAAAAAAATTTTTTTAAGGAAAAAGAATGTTCAATGGTACTGAGCCTTACCAAAAAAGTTCTATGATGTTCATAGACCTGTTGATGTTTCATTAAAACAGTGATCTTTTTCCAGAGAATTCCATCAATGCAGAATAAACATTTACTGGAAACTTAGGAGATAGATCTGAGTTCTAGTCTCAGCTAGGCTATTTGGCTGGATGACTGTGCGTAAGCTTTTCCCTGCTCTGGGCCTCAGTTTACACATCTGTAAAATTAACTAACTGGACTAACTGTTCCATAGGGTACCTTCTGCATGCTTAACGATGCTTCCTAAAAAGACCAAGCGTGCATCTCTAGTTTAGCGGTCTCTACTCGTCCCTTGTCTTCTCCTGGAGTCCTAGAAGAGCATGAGCACTGGGGCCTGGGCTTTTCCTTCCTCCTCCAGAGTTCAAGTTTCCATCTCAAAATTTTCACCTGGGTGGGAAAGTCTCTCTGGCAACTTCAGTATAAACAGCACAGAGAATTCAGGGGCTGCAAATGCTTGTGGAACATCTTTATGATGTCAGAGACTTGTTCTAAGAAGCGTGCATCTTGCAGACAAGAGTCTCGGGGAGCAGAGTGCCCCTTAGTCCCATCGCTTCATCTCCCTGAGACAGCAGTGCCACACCTGCTGGGAAAGAGGTTAATTGCCCCAGCGCCAACGCAAGAAACTTTGTCAGTTCCTCGTGAGTCGTGGGGACACAGGAGAAGAGAGTTGTAACAGATGAGCAGAGAAACTAAAGAAAAAATACCAGAGGAAAAGGGACACAGAGGAAGTACTAACTGGAGAATACAAAGGATTTAATGGAGCAATGATTTATACCAATGCGCCTTTTTTAGGGACGGCCGATTGAAATCCCACAGAGCTTCAATCTTCCTCCAAATGCATGTGATTTCAGAGACTCCCCGGGGCCCATGCTTCCTCCTGAGAATGGAGAACTCTCAGCACGATGGAGGTTCTGCCACACCTGCTGCTGAGAGAGATGATTTTTCACTGGGACGGACTGGGACAGCCCCACAATAATGTGAAGAAAAGGAAAGCCACTCTTTTAAAGAAGGGGCTTAGCCAGAGAGCCAAGAACAGTCTCAGTGAGAGGTTTCTAAGCTTTACATGTTCCAGGGTTTTCACCTTCCACGGCAGTTGTCAAGGCAACAGAGTAAAGTCATAACCGAAAAGACAAATGTCATCAGCCTCACTGGGTGTCGCCACCTTTACCTGCCAACTGCAGGTGCCAATGGTGCCCTCTCTTGTCCAGCAGCAGCATCCCAGATTTACCCCAGATTCACAGACAGCAGGACGCAGAGAGAGACAGACAGACATCCTATTGTTATCCACATAGGCGGCTTCTTCACAAACCTATAAAAGAATCTGGAACAGTCTCTCAAGCTTGGCATACTTTAAAAAAATATGTTCATTTAGAAGTTGAATAGTTTTATTTATTTTCATGTTTGTAAAGAATAAAGTTATTGAAGGAAATTTCCAATCTTTCCACATATACATAAAATATATACATTTGTGTTAAAGTTATCCACACACGACTTAGAGAATTCCAAAGCGTAATTTGTAAATTAATATAAGGTATCATTTAATTAACAAAAAAAATCTGTTATTTTTAACCATTCTGGCAATTTGCGGTTATGTATCATAGGAAGGAAGCCCTCTGTTTTGAAAAATAACCAGCCAACGAACTTTAGAAAATAGATCCAGTTTTTTTTTTCCCAGAACAGACCTATGGTTCTAAATGTTTTCCTTATTCACAATTTCAGAGGACAAAGTGAACATTCAGATTAAAATGGGCCCAACAACTCCAGGCCATAAAGAAAACAGACAAGCCCCAAGGACATCTGACTGTGGATAAGGAAGAAGTAAATATTCCCTTTGTGGGGACCCGGGATGCAGCTAACCCTCCAGGTAAGAGACGGGCTCTCCCTCGGCAAGGTAGAGTGCACCTGCCCCGTTTGTCCCGGAGATGCTCCATCTCAGCCATAAGATGCACCCTCTCTGTAATCTTTCTGGGTGGGAAAAAGGCTGTGAAAACTTTACAACAAGTCATATGTCGAAAGTGACTGATTTGCTCTAAATTCACCTATCTGCTCTAGAAACATAAACTGGAAATGCCAGAAAAAGGTGTAATTCATTATTTATCCTTGTTCCAATGATAAGGCCCACCCAGATGTGCCAATAGACTGGCTTCCTCTCTCTGCTGACCCATTATCATCTCACTCTGTGCATCATTTTTTGAAAACACCAGTTACCTTCTGTCCAAAATTGAGTTTTTTTTTTTACCTGTCTTATTTCTTCATTGGATGGACTGTTACCTCCCAAAGGGCAGGAAAAATGTCTAAATCATCTTTGCAGTCATTTAGCACGTGGTTTCTTGCAAATGTTAATCATTTAATTTATTCAACAAACTTACACAGCACACATCAGGCTTTGTGTTGTACCAAGTAGATGGACAACCTCAGGCCCCCACCACCTCCTGCAGAGGCAAAGCTTATCCCAGAAAGCCCACCTTATGGACAAGAGAGCCAATCAGAATACCCCAACTCAGTAGGGACCGAACCAAGCATGGCTGGTTCCTTCTCCCAAACTCCACTCAAAGGTTTCCATGCACTTAAACAGATTGTTTTCCCTCTCTTGCTCTTTCTTTCTCTGTCAAAGAGAGAGTTGGATTTAGTGAGCTATAAAGTTCCTTCTGGTTATGCAATAGTTACTGTTAAAACTGAGGAAAATCGTTTACTGGCAAAAAATAGAGCAGTCCATCAAATAGCCACTAGAGTATTTACCGATTACTGACAGAGGGCAGAGTATGAGGGGTCTGCAACTCTTTGGTCATTCCGATGATATGGACGCAAAGCCAGCGGTGTTGATAATAAGCACTCCAGATCCTGTGAAATGAGAGGTTAAGAAAAAGATTGGAAAAAAAAAAAAACCTAAGTTGCACTGAAGTTGGACAATGACATTAATTATTACGCATTAAATAATACAGTGAACTATCAAAAAAAAAAAAAAAGAAGAAGGAAGAAAGAAAAGGATTTGAAAGGCAGTGGGCAACAGGGCAGGTCATGCACAAATCCTAAAAACAAAAGTTCCAAGCCAGAACACAGCTGATTGGAACAAATCAGAGAGAATACGAGTTTGAAATCTCTTTGATTTATGACTTCCTATAGGATATTGAGACATTATTTACAATCGATATGTGTTCCTGTTAGCATCTCACTGGAGCCCCTGATGTGGCCTCACACCGTGGAGGCTGGCCAGCCCACTCCAACAGACAGACTCTCTGTGTCCTATCGGGACAGGCAATGAATCCAGATGTAGCCACAATCTCCCTGAAAATGGTGCTGGTTACTCCCACCCTTGGGTGCCTGACCCAGAGATAGGAATTTACAGGGAGAAGGCAAGTTGGTTGGAAGAAGATAGACTATAACAAGCTTCCTTCTATAATTCTCATTTGCAATCTCTTGCACCTACTGCCTTTCTGTAATTCACCTTCTTTAAAGAATCAAATGGAGTATCTTTGGGTCATTTGGACACTCACTATAAAATTTCCTAAACGGATTTCTCCTAATGCTGATGCAGATGGAATGCCAGGAAAGAGAAAAACTAATCTAGACTGGCATCTTATCACTCAACATTATATACCTTATATCATGCTCAATGATACGGGAAATATAAATATGAGAGTATAAAACATTAAATATTGGGGGGGTATATAAAACGTAAAATGTTTACGTGAATAAAATATAAAATAGGAGCTCTCTTGTTTTCAAGAAGCCCCCTCTTGTTGGGGCCGGGGGAAGATATTCTTTCCTGAGAAATTTACAAAGCTGTCATATTTCTCTTCTTCCATTCAGTCCATTGAATATGCCATGTACCCTCTCACCCCCAGTATTTTGAACATGCCTCCCAATGCCTGCATCACTATTACCATAAACATTCCCCTCCCCTCAAAAAAAAAAAATGACTCGTACCAGGCAGCCCTTTACCTTACTAAGCCCTACCTTTCCTATAAATCTCAACTTAAATATTAGTTTTTCCAAGAGACTCTTCCTGAGGCCCTAGACTAGGTGAGATTCCCCTAAAATGTGTTATCAGAGTACCCTGTACCTCCTCTGGTGTAATACCCATCACACTTGACTAGAATTACTTGTTTGATGGTCTATTGTGTCAACTAGACTGTAAGTCCTGTAAGAAAAAGAGGACCATGTCTGTCTTGGTCATGATGATCCGGTAGACTTGCCATCTGTGTCCTCTGGTACAGTTTATAAATCCAGACACAGACATAGCCATGTATCTGTCTGATAGCCTTCTCAGACATCCTGTTCCTAGAGGGCCGACCCAGAGTTCTGATCTTGTGGGGAGAAGGCAGTTGGCTAGGAAGAGGATTTTATGCATGACAAGTAATCAACGGAGTCCCAAGCAAGAAGGAGGTGTGCAGTACCCATTTACTGCAGAATCACTGTAACTAAGAATAAACCAAAGAATGAAATGATTACAGAATGATCAGTGCTTATCAGAGAAGTGACTATAAATGCAGTCGCAATCAGTGAACGAAAAATGACACTGCTCTTGTCATTTGATTTAGCCTAGCTCAGTGGGAAGGTATAGTTCTAGTGGTAGGGTGCATGTTTAACAGGCATGAAGTCCTTGCTTCAATTCCCAGTACAACCATTAAAATAAATAAATAAAGCTAATTACCCTTCCCCACCAAAAAATTTTTAAAAATTAAAATGCAAGCTTAGTTCAGTGTCTGGAAACATAGGCGTTAACTACTTTTTGAGACTTGAATATCTTTCCCTCAACAAACATCCATAATTTTTTTTTTATTCCTCTTGTTACTCATATTGGAGACAAATCCATTCCTGAGTCTGCATCATCAGATAAGGTACCACCTCAGCCTGCTCACTGTCTGTCTCTAGTGTGCGTAATGCAAGGCAGAAGGTAAAAACTAAGTGAAGAACGTGTCTGCATTTGGTCAACAGCACAGGCTCATAGCGTCTCTCTAAGGAACAGGCTAAAATGAAGAGGGAGTGAAAAACAGCCTGATCACTACTGTAAATTAGGTGAAGTAAGACATCCTTCTGTTGGAAGTCTTTGTGGCTGCGGTTTTGAGAAGGAGACAGTGGTCAACATCAGTGAATCACAATCCATCAGGCAGCTGCTATTTAAATGCTTTCGTCTGTGGTGCAGGAGCCCCCATTCCAGCTTCTCCAGCCTGCTGGCTTGGATGGGCCCTGGTCATTGACCTGATAACTTCCGAATGGCTCTCAGAGCTCCCGCTTTCAACCCATTATTCATCCCGCAAATATTCGTTGAGTTTCTATTATGTGCCAGATACTGGGGATTCCGTGGTCAACAGAACAAACCATAATTGCTGTCTTCATGAAATGTACAACCTAGTGAATGGCACAGATCAGATCATAAAATAATGTTGCTGGTCATAAATGCAGAATTACAGATTGTGATGAATGCCAGGAAGAAAAGGTACAATGTGTTAGGGGAGATTGTAATGAAGAAGTGTTTTAAATCAAGGGGTGATAGAAACCTTCTCTAAGGAACTAGGAGCCTAAGGGAATGGATGTGTTTAGCCAGTAAAAGACAGGGGCCTTATCTCCAAGCTTGTGGGAAAGCCCTGAAGTGGAAAAAGCTCAGCACACGCACATTTGGAGACATGGCAGAAAACCAGTGTGGACAGAACATCTGAAGAGAGGGTACAAGAGAAGCTTGAGGGGTGGGCAGAGAGCTGATCTCATAACGCTTTGCAGGCTGGGTTAAAACGTGGGCTTTCTCCATGAAAATGTTTAGCAGTGGACTGAGGTGATCTGAAGACCCCTCCAGCTGGATTGGAGGAAAGGTGGGAGAGGATGAAGGAACTCAGTCTGGAGGCTGCTACTGGAGATCAGGTGAGACACCTGCCAGTGACTGAACCCAGGCGGTGGCCATAGAGGCAGAAAGAAGTGGAACAACTGAAGGTATACTTGGAGGTCGAATTGCCGGGACCTCTTTCTCCATCGAACTCCCCCGAGTGGCTGGGTCTCCTCAAACAATACGTGCCGATGTTCAGACTGCTGGTAAGACTGTCGACTTAGCAGCCCAGCTCTGCCTCTGCCACGGTCTGGTTATTTTGGTCACACAGACGTGGCTTTAATAATAGTCTCATCCTCTCTATAGACTCAGTGCCAAGTCTGGTTTACGTTGGGCCAGATTTTTTCATTCTACTCAGCTCTGTGGGAGAACTTGCCCCCCCCCAATCACCAGGAGCAACATAGAGAGAGAGAACCTGGTCATATACCTATAAAATTGGGGTTGGAGCGACATGAGACAATATAGCAGGAGTTGTTAGAACAAGAATTTCATGGTTTGGATTCCAACTAATTCGTAGAACTCTCTTCCCCAACAGAGGGAGTTGGCCGAGATGCTGAAGTTAGCAAATTGCCTGCTTCATGCAGGCACCATGTCCATTTCAGCATGTTTTCTATGGATTTTCTCTCACGTCATCTATTAATTACCTAATTACATTGTCTAATTATGGGATTCTTCATGTATTTATACTGATTACGTAATTGGGAGCAATTACACTAATTAGGTTAATGACACAGGATAACAGACTACAAATTGCTTTAAAGGGACACTGTGAAGGCTGAGAGGCCAAAAACCCTTTGGAGGCAGGTCAGGATCTGTCTGTTAGCAGCTCAGAGCTTCTCTGTCCCCCATCCTCATCTTCACCTTCAGATCCACTCTACAGAACAGTGTGGGGGAACTAGCAAAACTCTTCCCTAAGACCAGGAGACCTAGGACAAAGCAGTGAAGCAGGAATAGTCTGCAGGTCACTCCCAGACCCACCCTTGTGGTAGACAGAATAATATGTCTCCTCAAAAAGATGTCTATCCCTCATACCCAGAACCTGTGACTTTCTTATCTTACATAGAGAAAGGGACTTTGCAGACATGATTAAGGGTAATGACCTTGAGATGGGGAGACGATCCTGAATTACCCAGGTGGGCCCAATCTAATCATATGAGTCCTTAAAAAATGGGGAAACTTTCCCAGCTGGATGGCAGAGATGAGACCATGGAATACAGAAAAGTCGGTTGGAAGATGGCAGCAAGAGAAGGATCCAACACCCCATTTCTGGTTTGGAGAAGCTGAGCAGTTTTGGTCCATGTACAAGAACCAGAGAGAGGCCTCTAGGAGTTAAGGGCAGCCCCAGCTGACAGCCGGCAAGGAAATGGGGACCTCAGTCCTACAGCCCAGGAACTGAATTCTGCCACCTGAATGAGCAAGGAGATGGATTCTACGCTGGAGCCGACGGAAAAGAATGTAGCCCAACTGAACCCTAATTTTAGCCTGGTGACATCTGTGTGGACCTTCTGACCTATAGAACTATAATATAGCAAGTCTGTAATAATTTGTTATAGCAGCAATGGAAAACTAACAAACTTCCTCATTCTCTTCCCCTTTCCTCCCCCCACTTCCTTTAGGATCCCCCTTGCCTTGCATATTCTCTCATCTGCTCTCTCTCTTATCAAAGCCTGTTTTCAAGAAAACATCTGATAGAATCTTGTCCCCTAAGACAAACATAGATCAGTGTCATCTCTCCCAATGGCAAGTGCATTTTCAGTTTTAGCCCTCATTGTGGAATAACAGATTTTGTCCGTAAAAGCAGAGTGAAAACCTCATCCTCGGAGTCAGATCAGTGGTGTTTCAAATCCCAGCTCAGCCAACTTACTTGCTCTGTGACCGTGGTGAATGGGGACGCTGCACAACCTGAGCTTTAGTTTCCTTACAGTGAAGCAGGAGTGATGGCATATCCTTCATACGGTGGCTACAAACATATGATGGGGTTATGCACATCAAGTGCATGCATGTGTCTGACATATAGAACAATATCTGACCCACAGACCACGTTCAAATGTATTTCCTTTTCTCTGAAAAGAAACTGAGCCATCAGTGATCAACATGGAGAAGTCATAAGAGAGCAGAACTTCCCTATAGCTAAGAAACCCGGAGATTCTATAAGACAAAATAAAATGCTACGTGATTGATTTCATATCACCTGAGAACCCACAGCAGGTCTAAAAGATGTAGAATCATCACCTAAGTGAAGCTGGGCAGTGGAAGCCACGCAGAAGTATTTGCTACCCTGGCCTTCTTCAGACTGAACAAGGAAGGAGTGTGGGTGGAGACAACGAGGTGGGCTAGCCTCCTCCCGCTTCTGCCCATTGCAACACAAAAGGAAAAGACAGCTCAGCACCTAGATTTCTATCGATGACTCCCAGCCATTTTTAAAATGTATGACCCTAAGCAGTCCCTGAGAATGGCTTGGATGCTGGATGCTGGCAGAGAGAAGGGTAAAAAAAATGTGCAGAAAGATAATAATAATAGTAGTAGCTAACGCTTATGTAACATCTACTCTATTAAAGCAATAATCTAAGCATTTTGTGTATATTCAATCATGTAGTCCTCCCAACATCCTTTGTGGAACTGAGGACACCCTTCTTATCGGTGTTTACAGTTGAGGAAACGAGAACACAAAGAAATACTGTAGTTCTCTCCCAGTTATCGGCAGTCAGAGGGCAGAGCTGAGATTTGCACGGGGATTGGCTGGCTCATTGGCAGTATGCCTTACCCTGCTGCTAGAGGTTGGGGTCCAGCGTCACCAAGAGGAGACTTTTGGCTGAGATTTTCCAGTTCATAGCAGAGCCATTAGAGTGTTCTTCACAGTAAGGTTGACTTAATGAGCTTTGTTTAAATTTGGTCCAGATTAGGATGGGAGCAACATCCTTGGAGTGAGACTGATCTAGTTCAGAATCCCATATCCATTATGTCCTAGCTGTATGGTCTTAGAGAGACTGCATAACCTGAGTCCTTACTGATAAACATGAATAATGATGTCTTAAAGGTGAAGAGAGATTCTGATTCTCACATAGCCTCATAAAAAAAACTTATTTAAGCCATTAAGTATTGCCCATGGCAACTGGGCTTCATGGTACAATTTGAAGACAAGCAATCTTCCATCTCCCACAAAATATTAACCCGTATTTGATGTCTTATCTGAAGTTCAGATCTGAGTCAGGATATTGGCCCCGTGTTAAAATACGTAGACTTCTGGAGTAGCTGTACCCCATCCACTTGTTAGTTATTGACACCATAATATGAATTAGCTGATAAACATCATTTTTAAGGTGGTAGTAATCCAAGTCTGAAAACGAGGATAGTAAAGGTACTGAGGTCTGTCTATTTTGCTGGTTTATGCTAAGGAATGATTATGAACTAATGCATGTGAAAACAACTAAGAGAAAAGGGCTATCTCATTTCAATTCCAACAAAACTTATGGGGCACCTCCTGTTTGCCAAGGGCATGGAAAGAATTGCTACTGAGCCAAATAGGTGCTCTTTGAGGTCTTTTTTTAAAGTGTTAATCTAAGAAAATGGAGAGTAAAATATTAAAATGTAGAATAAGAAATAACCCATCTCACATCACGTCAGTGATGGAGATGGAGACATATCTCCATCATTGGACGTGCCCCAACGTTTTGTAATTATCAAGTTCAATTTCATTTCCCTCTGACCATTTCCATTGCTTCTTGACAGCAAGCTCTATGTCCTGTTTATCTTCCCAGTATATAGTAAATCGCTCGGCGCACCATAGGTGCTCGGTAAGTAGTCACTGAGTAAATGAATGAATAAATGTAGGAACAAAAGGCCCAATGGAATTTCTCACTAGAAATTTAGCTGTAATCTTTATACAGTTCCCAGACACCAGGACTGTGAGTGCCTCCACCCTAGTCTTTCTGATGCTTTCATTTCCAGGGTGGCTGAGCAGCCCTCCCCCATACCTGGCTTTATCACCACATCTATCTCAGCCAGGAGCCGCCCTCCTTTCTCCTCTTTGGCAGAGTGGCCCTTTGGGCAGCATTCCTGTGCTTCTTCCTGGCGTCAGAGCTCAGACGCTGGTGAAATCACTTACCCGCTGCTTCAGTAGCTCTGGCTGCTACCTGAGACCCCGCACATAGCATCGCCTAGCAGTTATTGATCTCCCGTTTCAGGACTGAGCAGAACGATTTCACTTTCAACTGACTAATTGTGTAGAGAAAGGGCTTTAAAACCAGAAAGGAAAAAGCCATTAAATTCTCTAAGACAAAACCGAGGTCACCCTGCTAAGTACTACCCCCATACAGATGTGCTATTAAAACAGATGTTCATGCAGACAAGCCTAAACTGTTAACAAGATTGCCATCTCCCTGAGGATGCCTTGTTTTGCAGATGACTTCCTAGGTTTTGGGGGGCTTTGGGGGGGAATGGGGGAAGGGAATCCTGTATCCCTATGAGGCAAACAATTCCATCCATTTCGTCCACTCCTGTGTCTGTCTGTCACAGAGCTGGAGTACATGGACATAGCCAGTGTCCCAAACAAGGAAGAGATTTAAGCACCATCCAGTTACACTATGTGGACTCATACAAGTTTAAGGGTAGAAGGATTATCTAGGCCACAGCTTTTCAGACTATATTCCTTGGAGTCTTAGAGTTCTGAGAAGCTGCTTTAAAGGCTTTCAGGGTGGGAGAGGGGTGGGGGAGAGTTGCAGCAGAGTTGGTGGGTTTCTGGTTTTCTATCTATCTTTCACTCATCCCCCCTTCCACCATGATTGATCTGTTACGTATGAATAATAAGATTGCATTTGGGGGAAAAAAAAAAAGAATTTCCTTGCTAAAAAATATTTTAAGCTATGGATGCAGGCAGCATAGCATGGTGATTATAAAGGTAGACCTTACCATGAGACTGGCTGGGTTTCAATCCAACTTTCGTCGCGTATTGGCTGTGGGACCGTGCCACGCCATCCACTTGTTCCCCTGATGAGATCCCTTCCCTCCTGGACAAGAACTTTGCTCCCACCACTATTTTTTCTCTCTTCTATTTCTCGATTTTTTTTTAACTGAATTATTTCATCAACATGAAAACATCTTTAAAAAAAAAAAAAAGGGTCTTTGGATCCCCTACCTACCTCTTGCTGCTATCTCTCCTTTCTTCTCGTCTCCAAAACTCTTCAAAAGGATTGTCCATCTTACTCTCTCCACTTCCTTCGGCCCCATATCTCTTGAACCACTCCACAAAAACTGCTTTCACCGAAGTCTCTGACCTCGTGCTTCAGTTTGGTTGGGCAATTCCAAGTCTACTTTGTTCACCCTATTGGTAGCAACTGACACAGTTCAGCAGGACACGTTTTTTTGAAAAATTGGCTTCCCTTGGCTTCCACAACACCACGTTTTCCTCTGCACTTCTTACCGCACAGACTGCTCCTTTCAGTCCCCTGCACAGGCTCCTCCTCAGTTCTGATACCCCGGCCTTCGCAAGTTGCCTTCTTGTCTTCCAGCTCACAGTTTGGTTCTTCCCACCCGGCCTGGGTCTTTGTGACCTCAAGGTAAATGTCTTGCAACGTGGCCTCAAGACTCCTCTCACCTGACTTGCTCTCTCAGGCCACCTAGGGTTTTCCGGGAGTGTTTCAGCCTTGCAATACCGATTGCCATACCTAATAACTTTTAAAAAATATAAACTGATTATTTTGACATCATGACGATCTCGACAACTTTAATGGTGACATCTGTCGATTTAATGGTGTGTATACATCTGTGAATTTTCTTGCCAGTTCAGAGTACGTGGGCAAGATGAAGATGTCTGAGGCTAAGAGACAGTCTTTGGCCATTAGAACAGAGCAAGTCAACTAACAGCACTAAAGGAAGCAGAATTGTCATAGTACTTTATAACAAGTACTGGAGCCAGGAGGCCAAATTCAAACTCAGATCCAAATTCAGTTCCCTTGAAAAATCTTACTCAAATGTGTTCCTCTACCTTTTGGGCATATGTGAATTTTTACCTCCACATTGCCACTGAAAGCCTTTCAGGGAAGAACTCAAGTTTGGCCAGTCAATTCAAGTTAATGACTTTTATTGAAACCCAGGACTCTAGCTAGCAGTTGTTAAATTAGAAAACAGTAACAAAGAGGGAAAAAAAAAAAAAAGCAAGTATCTGGAAGAACTTGTAGCATTACAATAATATAAAGCAAAAGAAATTTTCACTTCTCAACTGAAGCATTTTGAGGATGAAATCATTGAACTTCACAAACCTTACCTTGATAGAACTGTATCTTCTAGCACACCTCCCGGCAGCTGTGAGTTACTATTATTTCCACCATAATGAAAGAAATTGAGGTGTCTTACAGAGGTAAGGTGTCTAACTCACAGCCACATGGAAAATTGGGTCAACTTAGAGTCAGAATCCCAGCCAACTAATCTGTGGTTATGGAATCAATCTGCCAAATGATGCAGGACGCAATTGAGTAAATGCCTATGCAGATGGCATTGTGCATTTAGTAGGCACTCAATAAATTTCATGGAATGAGTAAAAAAAAAAAAACACAAAACAAATAAAAGTTCTACTGTGACTCCCAATCAAAACATGCCACACACAGGCCCTAGAGAAAGAGGATTTAGAACCAGCATACACAGGAAAAGCCTAGAGGGTCACGGTCTGTATCTAATGTCAGCTCTGTTTCCTTTCCTGAGGACAGGATCAGATTGCCCATCAATGCCGCGGATGCCTCTCTGCCCAGCTGTTGAGTGACACACGACGAGACGGACATGCGCTTTCCTTATGGCATGCGAAGGGTTGGCTGCCTCTACTCCGAATTACCAGGAAGTAGGGGAAAGTTCACAGACCACCAGGAGAAGCACATTTTTTTAAACTTAGGTTCTATTAACATGCTGTGTCTTTCTTTAGAATGATGAGTCTGGTGTTTTGCTATGTTTTAATAAGTGCCTTAAACTATATGATTGTTAGTATCAGTTATGCAAAAAAATAATAAGTTCCTTGAGAAACAGACAGGTAAAAATACATCCTGTGTGAATTTCTCCTGGGGGTCTTTGGTGGTGGCACAAGCCAGCTACCCATAAACACCCTTTGGCCACATCACTGAACTTGGGGCCACACAGTGACATCTTTAATGTCATATTTCAACATTTTGACTTTTTTTTTCATTTTGACATATTTTGAATATATGGTGGTACATTGGGGAACCTATATTTTTCTCCTCTTTTCACACACAGAGTGGTCCCTTGCAAATTCCATCTCATACTGTGGAACCATGGTGATTTCTTCAACCAGGCTTGGGGTGGTTAATCAGAAATAATTTCCCTTGAAGAGCAAATTACCTCATGTTGTGGTTGGATGATCATCACAACCTAAAATAAAAGATGGTGTAGATAACCCTCCAGAAAATTAAAGAAAGGTCAATAAAACCGTAGGGAGAAGGGCATTCTGCTGGTGCTCCCCTACTTTTGAGTCTTCCCAGAAACTTTTGAGTCTCCCTGCTCATCACCTGTGTTCTGGGGAACATTTTATAAAGAAAATTTCTCATTAGCCTAACTTGGGAGCCACGTGGTAACACACAGCCCCCCCCCCTTAATTTAGCGATTAGCGAAAAGGTTTTGTTTGATTGGGTGCTTTGTTTGGAGATTTATGGGGGCTTTTATATCTGTTTTTATAGTTTCATAGTCAAACTAATTGCTGTCAATGATTTAGGAGGTATTGGGCTGGGGGTGGTGGGAACCATCAAGCCAGCATCCGAAGACAGAAACACCCGTGTGGGCAGTTTGAGAGTGTGAGCGAAGCAGGCAGACTTTTTGCAAAATAACAGTGGCATTTTCCATGGTTATTCAGCATTGTGTGCCCTCCTCAAATCTAGTTTAGTGAAGATTAATTTGGTGGGGATTTACCAGTTCTTTAAAGAAAACCGTAATAATTTCAGAAATGTGCTGCCTTCCGGGTCTCTCCCAGTGGCGTTAGTGCTTGGAGTCTGTCCTTCAGGAGAATGGGCAGCCGAGGAAGGGCGGAGGAGCCCGGCTGAAGGACGCGGTGAACCCTGGCACAGATGGCTGAAGTCCGAGTGGAGAGCCGGCCTATTTTTAATCGAGCGGTTAGGATCTGAGGAATCTATGACCCCGCTTCTATTCGTGGCAATGAACAGCATCAGAGAAAGAGTGTCTGAGAATTCGCTGCCCTGCTCCTGTTACAGCCGCACACCAAAGGGGGGGGGGGGGGGGGCTGGTGTGTCGGGCCCCCAGCTCCGCGGTTCCCTATTCCGTGATCACCTTTTCTGCACGAGACTCGCTCTCTCCAAGCCTCAGTGATTTAAAAAAAAACAAAAACAAAAAAACGGCTCAAAGGCACAGAGCCGCTGTGAGGAGTAGGTGAGATCATGTGAATGGCAAGGCTTTGTCAAACCACAAAGTGGAAGGAAATGGAAGAGAGGACGAAGGGGAAGAGACGGCTTAGAATCGCTCTCCCGAAAAGTCACCCTTTCCTGCAACCTGCCCGCCTTCCCACTGGGGCTGGTACACAACCAGCCCTGAAGGGCATTTGCTCTGCCTTCAAGATCGAGCTGGTCACTTACCGAGCCGAGGATGACGCTTGCCCATTTTGTCAGGGCCCAGAGGGGGGACATATTCATTCCTCTGTTCGGCTCATCCTGATGTGGAGTTTGCCTCCTCTGAGGGAGGGTCAGCCTTCTCCGGAGGTGAGCTCATGGGCTGCGTGGCCCCGGAGCGCGATCGCTGGGGCCTCACGGGGGCGCTGTAGAGTCAAAGCTGCGTCCACTCCCAGGAGGAGAAACGGTTGAGACCCTGACCTACTGGGAAAGCTTCCAGCAATGCTAATGGCATCGGATCCTTGTGCTTCCCTGCTGTTTCTATCACAGTTGCAGTCTCTTGGCAGCTCCAACAACCCTGCCTTGTGAAAAATAGCCACCCAGTCCCACTCACGAGGTAGACTCTATTACTGAGAACTAGTGTCAGGCTGCAGTGAAGGCACCTGAGAAAACATCTGAGTTCCGTGTTCTCCAAGCACATGCGTGGAGACACAGCAGAGAAATTAATAGGTGCTGGTGAACGATCTCCTGGTCCTTGCTTTCTGTTTGTAAATTAAAGAAACAGCCTCTAAAATCCTTGAGGAGAGGCCTGCTGTAAATACAGAGCGTTTTTATTATTATATCACTGCCAACAGTGTTACCACTTTCTTCTCGTCCATACGTGCAACCCCACACACAGAATAAGGCTATTTGCTAAATCGGATGCCACTGCTGGTGACAGCCTAGGGAAAGAAGCTGGGCAGAATGCAGACAGACAGTTTCGTAAATTTGATTTCTAATTTTATGTATTTATCTCTCTTCCAGAAAAGAGGGAGAGAGGGAATACTCAGGGCCATGAAATCATTAAAACCAATTCCCTTTCTCTCCCGGGCTCCCCCGCCCAGCCCACTTTCCCTGAGTATGTGTGTGAAACAATCTGTGCAGCTACAGAGCCATCCGATGGTATCGATCCAGGTGTGGAAATTGGTATTGACTGCCGCTGCTGCTCCGTGCACTTCCCCGGCTTTTAAAGATACAGCGCAGAGGTGATTTCACTTTGTACATGACATAGCTCTTGGAGACATTTGCTGAAACAAACTAAATAATACAAATTTAAAATCACGTTTCTTATCTTGCTCCCCTCCTTAAAGCAAATGGAGCCCAAAGAGCTTCCAAACAGATGGTGATTAAAAAAAAGGAAATGCCATGCCCCTTTCTAAGGAGAGAGAGGGGCAATTTGTGTGCACTTTGGTTTCATCCTGACCACTGGGAAATGTCTTAGTTCAGCCCCAGTGTTGTTAAAATCTTTGGAGGATCTGGAACCTTCATGGGAAGCCCCGTCCACTCCTCAGAGATGCTGCCCTAAAAAATTGCCACAAACTTTGTGGTGTAAAACAACACAAATCTATTATCTTACAGCCCTGAAGGTCAGACGTCCATCAGGGTCCTGCTGGGCTAAAACTCAAGTGTCAGCCGTCTTTGTCCCTTTCCAGATAATCTAGAGGAGAAGCCATTTCCTGCTCGTGCAGGTTGTTGGCAGACGTTAGTTCTTTGCGGTTGTAGGACTGAGGCCCCAGCTTTGAGAAGCCACTCACATTCCTTATCTTGTGACCTCTTTCTGTGTCTTCAAAGCCAGCAGCAGTTAACAGGTCAAATCCTTCCCATTTGGTATCACTCTTCTGCCTACCGCTTCCATTCTAAAGGGCTCATGTGATTAGATTGGGTTGACTAGAAAAACCCAGAATAACCTCCTTTGATCACAACTCTTCGCTTTGAGTGGGCCTTCAGAGTCCCCTTTGCCATGCAGGGTAACATATTCACAGGTTCTGGGAATTATTAGGACACGGGCATACTTAGAGAGCCATCACTCTGTACAGATGCCATGGGTCTATGCGCCTCTCAGTGTCTGTTTCAGGAGAGTCTAGCAGAAATTAAAAAGAAAACAGCTAGCATTTGATTTTTAATGATGGACAACAACATTACTCCTGCCTCATGAGTGAGAATCCCCAGGGTGGGTGTGCACTCACACAGTAGATAGAACCTCCCAGCCACAGAGTACCACGTTCTGATATCCAACCTGTCTCAAAAAGGATAAACTGTTGGAAAAAAGAATTACTGTGTCTACTGAGTAGGGTGCTAGCTAGACCCTTGGAATACCAAAATAAACACAGCATAATCTAGGTTTTCCAGAATCTCACAGTGTAGAGGCGAGATAAACATGGGGCAGGCAACTACAACACAAGGTAAACAGTCCTGCCGTGGTGGTCGGTATAAGACAGCCAGAGACCACAGCAACTAGCGGTGCTAACAGGTGTGGCTGCCTCCCAGCACCTCCTTCAGGGGCCGACACCTCCAGCTCTATTTTAAAACGAGAATTAAAAACGAGGGCATCTGTTGCTCAGCCTCAGGGTGGCAGATGGGAGCATCAAGAGCCCCAGTTGCGCCCTTGCTCACATGCTGAGCACTGCTCCCCTCGAAACGCCAGGCACCCTGAGATTTTCCACCTGCCTGTGTCTATTTCGATACTCCAGAAATCTTCCTCTCTGTGTTCTTTAGGGCACTATGATGCTGTGCCCTGTGCTCTCCGATAATCCCAGCCCAGGGCAAGTCTGTTTCCCTCTTGCCTATGCCCACAGACAAATTCATCATCTGTTTGCAGCCCACTGCAGGGTAAGGGCCCCTTGGCTGAGAGTCTTCTGTCAGCCCGAATGGCTAATTGAGACCTCCCGTGTGCTGAGCTGGTGCAGATGGCCATGAATGCAACCCTGTTAGACGAGGAGAGAAGGCAAGGCATCATGAATATTTAATCAGGTTAAAGTAAATATTAATGAAACAATTGTACCTTTAAACGGTTAAATTGCTTTCCATGCTCCAGTCCGTTTTTATTTCATCATGGTGCACGTCTACACACGCGCACACACGCACACGCACATACACACGCACAAATTCTACATTTTTCATCTGTGCTAGTGATTTCTAATTTGATCTTTTTAATGCAAGAATCCCCCTTATGCTAAATATAAGCCTTCCTGAATTCATTCCTAAAGTTGAAAAGGCGTGATTCTGCCCTGAAATATGTAGTTTGCAACTTGCCGGAATCCCAATGACACGCCTCAGTCTTGTCTACCCTGATTTCATGGCACAAAGCCATGCATGCCGTCGGGAGGCAGGAAACCTTAACTCGAGCTCATGTGTGGTAATTGCTTTATTCTGCATGAACTCGTCCTAACCACCCCACCCCAAATAAGAGAGAAGCTTAAGTTTGCAATTTTAATGACCACATTATTTAGACCTCTGCTATTATCATGTAAGCTGCCTAGGATTTCTTCAAACATATATGTCTTCCTTTAATTATATTCCTCCATGTTAATTTTCAACAAGAGAGCAAAGAGTTTTCTACTCTTATTTTCTATCTCCTTTGGCACTGACTTTCCCTCTTAACATTTTGGAAAGTTTATTCAGTCCAAATTGCATCTTCTTAGACTTTCTTTGTCTGCTCTTCACCTTCTGTTTCCCATTGTAGAATTTAGTCTTCCTTCTTTAATGTTCTCTCTTTTGCCTGAAACTACTCCTTCATTTAGTAATTCATCTTTTAATTACTGCATCTCAGATAGAGCCCTTTTGTGCCTCTTTGTTTGGTCTCTTACGTGGAATGGAATGACCTCCCCCTTCACGTTACTGAGATGCCCAAGAATCTCTCATCCTGTTTCTGACTGTAACCTCTCCCCTCCCTCTCCATCACTGACCATCACAGGAGTCTCTCCCTTTTAAATGCATTACTCCTTCACCTACAAATATTTCCCTACTTTCCTTTCCATAATCAAGAGACTTAATGGTCTTCCAACCATTTTTCTATCCATTCCTTCCAGCTATTGTGCTATTGCCCAGCCCCTGTCCTCCAGCCATGCTAGAATAATTGAATTATAGAGGTGAAAGGATTCTTTTCCACTGGCAAATCCAATCTATTCTAAGGCCAATGTCTAACGAATCTTTGAATCTTCTCTGCAAACAAGGAATTTTCTCTGAATTCCATAATCACATTTTATAGGCCATCCAAGTTTTACATCAATCTTGTTATCACAATGTCATATATATATATATATATATATATATATATATATATATATATCATATGTACATATACATGTATGTACATATAGGAATATAAATGCACACACAGATCCCTATATAATACACATACACATATATATTTAATATATATTATATGTATAATATGCATGTATAATAAAACAGCTACTCCAATTTGAGCCCTTCTGAGCATTCTAGGAAGGAAAAGTTGTTGCAGTCATTCATGTATTTAAGAGCAGCATTCTAGAAGAAGGGAAGATATGGGGGAAAGCTTCTAGCTTGCTTTCCCATTTTTGCAACAAAAGCAGAAGCCTTTGTCACAACATCCCTCACTTTGTCCTTAACCTATGGTCCTCACCTCTACTTGTGCCCCTGGCGGCCACCACTTCCCACATCCTCCCCCCAAACCGGGTCAATAACCATAGCAGCAAAAATAGCAAGCAAGCTGCTCTGCGAACTACCTGCCAGTACGCTAATAGTTGCTTGGCCTCAGGTAAGTCACATGAAATTTCCTGATCTCATCTTCCTCGTCTATAAAAATAAAAGGCTTAGCCATCAGTAGCCAATCAGGGATTTTAAACGCTTTGTAAAGCCAGGAAGCTTTCTTCAAACAAACTCGTACACAGACACCGCCTTTATAAAATTGGTGAAGTGGGAGTCAGTTCTCTGGCAAGGAATGTAGAATGGAGAACGATGTTGTGCGTCTCACTGGCTGCTTCACCGACACCCCAGCGGCTTCCCCAGCGCGGCTGCCAGGGGACCCCTGGGTTCCTCGGAGCATACCTCTCTGAGCAAAGCCCCCTAGACCAGACAAAACAGAAAGCCAGTTTTGATATTCCTCATTTCTACAAAAACAGTGAAGCTTAGAAATAATGACATACAAACATTTACGGACACACTTCACTTTATAGAATAGAAGCTGTGGCGAGTTATTTCTAAAATAAATCCCATTTTTCCCATTGAGTAGCATTACATTTCAGAATTGTTTCGTCTTCAACTCCCATCTTCCTTTGGTAGCAGCATCTATTATTTCTGATTTTGCTGCCGCGTCCCTCCTTTTCTCCCTGTAAGCATCATTGCTCAACACCCACTCAGTGCCACGCAATGTGCCCCAAGCTTTAATATCTTGTAAGTTTCTCTCCAGTTGTTCATTTGATCTTAAAGGGAAAATTATACTTGATTTTAGTTGCAGAGAAAAACTGCTTGATGGAATGAACGCTGGGTCCCATCTTTTAATAAAGTAAAGAAAATAATTTAATCTTTGCAGAAGAACAGTAAGACTCTCTCCTGAAGTGTCTGTTTATTCAATGAGAATGAACAGAGCATCCCGTCTGTGCTTGGCAATAGTTTTTGGCATGAGGAGTGAGTTTTAGGAATATCCACAGTGCCATCCTCACCACTTCTGCCCTGTCTTTTTTGATGGGATAAAATCACTCCTTTGAGTTGGTTTAGTTATTTATTCCTAGATTAAACAAGAAAATCCCAGGCCCTGAAACAGCGGATGCAGAAGTCAATAAAACATAGTCCCTGACTTCAAGGCACTCCCAATCCATGAGTCAGACACATAAGTATCTAATTATTGTGAAGCATCATGAATACAATAATAGTGCTGGGAACAAAGATACTAGGGAAACAGAAGAGGCAGAAATTCATTTTGTGTTAGAGAGAAAAAGTAGGACCCAGAGAAGTTTCATGGAGGAATAACATTTGAGTCTAGAAAAATGGGTAGTACTTCACCAGCAAGCTCTTGGCAAGGGGAATAGTCCGTCCAGAGGCACAGAGGCTCAAAGGAGCAGGGCATGATTATTGATTAAGACCTGGGGTCAAAGCATGCGGTGCAAGGTGTGTAGCCGAGGAAAAACTGCTATGGGTGGATTGGGAAAATATATCTTACCTTAATCTATTCTACACCCAATAAGGAAGATTTTTAATCAAGAAAATGGCATAATCAGATCTGTATTTTCAATAGTCCTGATATGAGACATTTCAGAGACACAATGTATAGATTCTAGTGATATATTGGAACCATGAAAAGGAGAAAGTGGTCAGAGAAAATGCTAGTCTGCTAGCTTGGGTGACTGAGTAGATGGTGGCACCATCAGAGATGAAGGAATCTGGAAGGGAGAAGCAATTTGTATATGAAAGCATGGGGAGTGGAGTGGAGAGAACCCAGGAAAAATAATGAGTTTGGCTTTTAATATATCTTCAGAAATGCCTATTTTATATATATATAATATTTATGCCATAATATATATTATATATATATAACATGAAAAATGTGCTCAGATTGAAATTGCAGAAGTCCCTGCTCATACTCATTGGATATGTTTTAAGAGAGTCAAGTAATGCTCAAAGGAAGTGAGATCTAGACTTAGTGGGAAGGAGTCAACTTCAGGTACTAGTTATAGAGCTAGTCGCCATATAAACCACATGGGATTTCAGAGCTTGCAAACAGGATGGAGGTACATGAAAGAAATTAAGCTAGAGGACTCAGGTGCCTTAAAATCCCTCTGCATCTCTGCATAAGGGCACAATTATGCAGGGATGCTGGGGCTGCAGATGGAAAGTCAGGTAACGTTAACCTGGGAGAGAGGAGAGAGGAGACGGAGCAGGGCCATGGCAGGGACTGGTAGATAGAATGAGAAACCATACCTATTTTATAGGGTAGTCTTGAGAATTCAATTGGATAGGAAAATTAAGGAGCTTGGCATCTCCACATAAGCACAACTTAATCTTAGCCTTTTACATAGGCACCTGTAGACCTCAAAAAAGACAAACTACAACTATTATCATGTCATTTGCATCAAGTGAGCTTTTGCAGTTCCTGCTACATAGAAATTCATCCTGTATAGTTCCACAAAGTGGTTCATTACATGACAAATTCATCCCAGGAAGCAACATCCTGATATGCAACCAATGGAGCCCCAAGTGGCCATCCTGTTTCTATCCGCCACCTTATTCTTGGTGGTCCCAAGACCCACTTTCTTGTAGGCTGTAATATTTGGCATTCTGCCACACAGAATTTTTTTTTTTACAATGGTTGCTCAAAAAGCAAATAATGACTTATCTCCAAAAATAACATAGTGGAGAAAGAAGGTAGTACTGACTCTCCTCAGCAATCCCTTCAGTTGCCCTCTTCTGCTCATCGTCTGTTTTCTTCCTTCATCGTCTGCTTTCAACAAAGATCTTCCGAGGCGAAGTCGATAAGGTGGATGTGAAACGTCTCACATTCCAAGAATATAAGGGGCATTAAATGTGACTTTCTTGATGTCACAGAGGCTCAACTCTGTTCTGTAAATTCTGCCTAATTAAAGCCAGGCTTCTTCATTAACTTTTCAAGATTTCTGACAAAATGGCTGCTTCTTAAGTTTCAGCACCCAAATGGATAATGTTCAGCTATCAAAATGTATTCATTCAAAAGAACTCATTATCCGAGTATGACACACCCATTGAACATTACTGTAGATTTAGAGACAATATGTTTATCCGTACAATCTCTCGTTTTATGAGCGCTGGAGAAAATACGGTTCCTGTGACACACATGCTTTGCAGAGAAGTTTGCAAGAATGTACCTTTCATACTAAGAAATACCTCCCTCGTATTCCCAGGAATTAGTTCCCTCTCACTGCATAATTTACTACAAAATTAAATACTTTTTCTTAATATTTACTTAATTTAACAGATCATTTTTAATTAGAATATTTTCTTTTAAAATATCTAAATATCACTACATTATGCCAAATTCTGCTGTGTTTAAACTACTAACAAGACATGCAAGAGGTTCCTTAAGCTTTGATTTTTTGCAGGAAAAAGGACAGGTGCTGAAAAAGTAAAAACAGCTCTCTAAATGCAATCTAGGTAAAACAAACAGAAAAGCAAAACCCAATGATTTAAGAACAAGGAATTCATACAATTAGAAAGTATTTTATCCTGGATAGATATTTAGGCAGACTTGAAAAAAAAAAAGTCCAGTCAGTGAGCACTGCATATATAGGTATAGAAATGTACAGATAACAATGCAGATATTCATATATGGATGGATGGATGTGTGAATGGCAGCACACATACACCTGTATTCACACACACCCACAAATATAAATAAGGACAAGGACTCAAGTTTTTCGAGATGCCTTTCCCAGTGACTTACTGGTCCAAGATATTGCTAATGCAATTATGCAAGTAAAAAGAGTGATAGAAAAATGTATTTTATCCTGAAACATATCATAATATTAGACAACAGCATGATACAAAAAAAAAAGTCAACATTTTCCTCCCTTTGCAGAATGAGGTCTCACCAAAGACATATGGGCATGTTATCTATTACTGTTCTCCCCTTTTATAGAGGGAAACAGATGTATAGAAACCATAAGACATCTTAAAGACTGTATCAGTCTCCAGCTGTCTTATCCAATACTCTGCCTAATAACTGGAAGAATGGATGCTTGGAACTACTTTCTTCCCTCCTTCTCCTTTTTTTTTTTTTTTTTTTTTAATCCCTCTCTCTCGCTCTCTACGATTGAAGAGAGCAAGCAATGACTTAGTTTTCTAATATTTTAACTTGAATCATCTGCTAAAATGATGTTACGGTTCATGGAATTGCCAAGCTAATTGGATTTTGACTCCACTTAAATTACTTTTAGGAGACCAATCTCTTGGTCAAAGAGGAAACAAGTTGAGTGGGCTCCAGAACGACAACTCAGATATTTAAATGACATCACAACACAGAATCATCAGATTATTCAAAGACAACATATTGATAGTTATTCTTTAAATTATTGATTATGGGTTCATTGGCCCTATGGGGAAATACAGCAGATATACTGATGAAATGCACTTAAAAGTCACCAGGTGAATAAAGCAGTAAGAAGACAAAGGTTGTGTCTACGTCTATGTGATAAAAAATTACCAAATCCCAAAATGACAGATTTTAGCTAGCTACCTTCACAAAGAAATTGAGTGCCAGGTCTATTTAATTTTTCTAATACACAGAAAATGGTCTTTCTAAAAATAAAAAACTGACCTACAAGCAGTTTAATTTCCATATACATCAACTGCCCTGACAGAAGGACCAGAATTCTTATAAGCTTAGCATTTAAGAGAAATGGTGTGATGATGGTGTTTATGAGCATGAATAATACATTTTATGAAAGTAGATGATCAAAAGCTGATATTAAAGAACAGATTATTATTTGAATTAGTCTTAAGAGAAAAGTAGTGTTTGGACATAGCATGAGAATAAAAATTAAGTGCAAGCATGGAGAGTTTAATTGGCGATATATAACATGTACTGAAGGAAGAAATAACAAGGAAGCAGGAAGACTGGCTAGGGAGCCACATTAATGGTCCCAGACCTGATGGGAGCCACTATAATAGTCCAACAAGCAGTAACAAGAGCTTATAATAAGGTGGTAGAGTGGGAGAAAGAGATGTCAGTTATGAGAGAGGTTGTGGAGTTAAAATTGACAAGAAGTGGGATATAATTGAATTTAGAAGGTGAGAGAAAGGAAGGTATCAAAGATGATGACCAAGAATTTTAGAATTTGAGACAGGAGATCGTATCTTATACTGCTTTGAGCCTAGGAAAGCCCTTAGAGGTCATCTAGTACAATCTAGTATTACAAAAATGGAATTTAAGTTCCAGAGAGTTTAGGCAACTAATGGAAGGTCACACAGCCATTGTGACAGAGTTAAACTAGAATCTCAAACTTCTGACTTCCAATGTCCATATAACTTATCAAAGACTGGGGACATTATCAAGGGAAATAATCAGCCTAAGGGAGAGCACATTTAATAGCAAAAATAAAAATGAAGATGATAACAACAACAGTAAAAAAGGATTTCATTTAGTGCATGCTTACAATAAACCAAGCAGTGTACCAACTCTACATCCATAAGGTTATCTCTGGAACGACTCCATGATACAAGTATTTTATCACCCCCATTCACAGATGAGAAAACTGAGACTTACAAAGGTTAAATAACTTTCCTAAAATCATAGAGCTAATAAGGGGCAGGATCTGACTCCAGAGTATGCATTCTAGTCCACTTTGTGTCTTACTGACTTTGAAGGACCACTAAGGCGTCCAAGAAGAGATATCCAGAGATATTTGTTATAAAGTTTGGTACCATGTTTGGGGTGGAAGTCAAGACTGAAGACTCAGATAAAAGCCAATGATGAAGCCATGGAAACACATGAGACTACAAAGTAAAGAACGCAGAAAGAGAAGGAAAAGGAGCATAGCTGACAGCATATGCTTAAAATGGGGTTGCATTACAGAGCATGAGGAGAAAGGAGGCTCAGAGGAAAAAGAGTCATAAAAATGGAAGAAGCAGCAGTGAGTAGAGTGATAGATACTCGCATATGTTTGGTTTAGGTTTTGGTTTCATTTTTCTTATTGAAGACCTCCAAGCAGACCTGAGGATAAGCAAATAAGTTTGTCTTGACACAAAAACACTTTCAGCTTAAGATGGCTTCTTTGTCTAGAATTTGCACCTCTGCCATTTTCCATGTTTGCTAAATTCTCATATCTCAATTTCTCACCTAATCCTTGATTCTAATTTTTCTCCATCCTTTAGGGTCAATTCTGCCTTATCTTGCATTGTCTCTCTAGCTACAACTCATGAGACGCATCAGCTCAGAATGATCCGTCTAGTCTTGATCATTGATGTCACCAGACAAGGATTATTTACTTTCAAGAAGCAGTAACAATTTGAAGCAAGCTTAAGTAGAGGGAACGTCCTTTCATTAAGAGTCCCATTACTCAAAGCAAGGAAAAGTAGTCAGGCCACAAAAATGGACGTGACACAAAGGCTCTCCTGCTCTCTCTCTCTTCACATGGTTCGGTTTCTTCTCTATGTTGTGAACCTGCTTCACACTTTCTCTACTACTGCTTGGTTATCAGACCCTCTGTCTATAAAGAGCCATCGAAGCACCCCCACTTTTTATGTTCGTGCGATTTTGGGGACCACCGTGGACAAACGCAGCTTTCGTGTCTCTTACTTCAAATTCTCTCATTAGAGAATGTGATGGATTCAATTTGGCTTAACTGTTTACTCCAGTCCTCAGCTGTGACCAATGATGGTCAGTTTTAAAAGTTAAGAAGTAGTCATCTAGGTCCACACTTCCTAAAGGACTGGTAAGAAATTTCAAAGGAAAGAGCATGATGATGGCCCTAGACCATGCATATCCTCCCCTGTTCCTCTTACCTGCTGAACAAGCATCCTGCTTGCTGCTTACAACTCAGGGTTGAGAAGGAGAGAAGTTAGGATTTGATGAAATAATCAGGGAGAGCCTCACAGAGGAGATAAGATGTGAATTTGTGTGTTTAAGCTAAGTGAAATTTGTTGAGACAAAGATCTTTGAAAAGAGAAAGACAACACAAGAAAAGACGTAGAGATGAGAATGAGCATCTTCTGATGAGACCAAGCTACTAAAAGAAGAGGGAATTTTGCACAAAATTAGACATTTCATGTATTGGCAACCTCCCTCTCTCTACTGAATTCTTGACATCAGCATTTAACCTGCTCAAATTTCTCTTATTTAAAACACAGAAGCAAAAACAAAACACCCTCAGTCAACTTACTATCACAGCCCTCGAGCTAATGGCTACAGACTCATAGCTGCCCTTTCTATCCAAACATCTCAGAAGAGTCTTTTATGTTCATTGTCTCCACCTTCTCAAAGGTGTTTTCAAACCATTCAGGTCTGACGTCTGTCCTCACCATGCTAGGAAATGTGCTCTCATAAGGGTCACTAATGGTTTCTGTCCCTTAATCTAATGGAAAATTTTCAGCCCTCATCTTACTTGACCTCTCAGTAGCATTTAACTCTGTGTACCAAATCATCTTTCCCAAACGTTTTTTTTTTCCTGGCTCCTGGGACTGTGTGCCCTCTGGGAACTGCTCTCCCTCCTTGGCTTCCCTCTAAGGGACTCTGAGATGGGGGTTTCTCAAGTCTCAGTACTCAGTCATTTCCTGTCCCCAGTCAGTACGCACTCACATTGGTCTCATCCGTATAGTTCTCATTTATACACTGACGATTCCAGACTCCAGCCTGAACCACCCCCTTAAGCCCAGGACTTATATATCCAACGACTTCTTGACATTTCCCCCATTGTAGGCATCTCTTCACAACTCCATGTTTGGTGTCACGGTGTTGGTAGGCTGAAATCCACCATGATGAGAGTATTTACACTATGGAAGTTGGCAAATGCCACAAATTCATTTCTTTTCTTCTTTTTGGAGAGCCAGTTGTTAATCTTTTACAAAACACCACTGCTAATGCTTCATAAATTTAATAGTTCAGAACTGAAGACATGCTGTCCCCACTTCACCCAACCGGGTACCTTGCAGTGAGCCCTATCTTTGTGCATACCACCACTAGAAGTCCAGTTCCTAGTTAGGCTTACGATCTCCTTCTTCCGTACTTTTATCACCAATATCTTTTCAGTTTCACCAACAAATGGTTCTCAATTCTATCAGTTTCTATCCTTGTCCACCTGGCCATCACCTCTTTTCTAAATTCCCTCAAATTAATAGTCTACTAAACATTTTCCCTATATCCAACCTCTCTCTCCTTCACAAGGTAGCTGCTGTTTTTAAACACTGTTCTAATCATGTCACTCTCTTTCATGACTTCTCCTTGTTCTTGGATAAAGGTGAAACTTACCATGGCCGTGAGTCCTTATCTGGCTTGGCTTTGCCTTCCCCTCCCCGTCTGACACCCATCTCCCCTTCCCTCTGCACCCTAGCAGCACTCATGTTCTGTGTTCCTGCCATGCTCAGGGCCCGCACACATGCTATTCAATCGGCCTGGAATAGTCTTTGATCTCTTCCAGTTCATCTAATAAACTCCTATTCATCCTTCAAGTCTCACCTGGATAATACTTCCTCAAGGAACCATCAGATTAGGTCTCACATCTTAATTACATACATAAGGAGCAACCCGTATCTCCCCTGCTCTTTTCACAATTATAATTAAACACATAAATATAGGGATATTTGTTCAACATTTGCCTTTCACACCAGAAGCTCCCCATGAAAGCAGAACACTGGATCTGTCTTACTCAACACTGTATTCTCAATAGCAAGTACAATAACTCACACACAAACTAGGTGCTCAATAAACATTTAGTGAATGAATAATTTTTCAGTGAATAAAGACCATCTTATTCCTCTTCTGCTCATTTATAGAGAATACCGCATCAAGTTTCCTAGGCCAATTTTTGAGGGGAAGCTAGGCGACAGAGATAGTTTTAGTGTAAATATTTCCTACATCTAAAATCAAAACAGAATGAAAACTATCAGCAATATAGCCAATTCAACCAGAGGACCCAGAACAGGATGAAGTGGATTATTCAATGAATGGGATTTGACAACCTAAGTGACAGAAATCCCATTGAAGTCCTGGGCCAAAAGCATAGTAATAGAAGTTAAAGATGATCCCACACCACCTGAATCACATCCAAATAATAGGAAATATTCCTGACTATTTCTTACAAGACTCCTCAGAAAGAACAAACTCAAAATGGAATGTCAAAGGGCAATTCTAGAAAAGATCTTCTATCTTTAACTCCAGGGCATACTCTTTATAACCACACTCATAGGATCATTCTGCAAATATAAAATCCAGAGAGGGTCTGGAAGGACTTAACAAGGTAACGCAAAGGTTTAAGCTGTCTCAACACCTGTGGACAGGGGCAACACCCCTCCCTGACTTGATGTTCCTCTCCAGAATTTGTTAGAATCCAATGTACCACAACATTGTCAGTCATTTTAAACGTATGAAAGAAATAATACAAACACTAATATTAACAACAATTGTAACAATTTCTGTTCTTCATAATCAATAGACAGGAAACATTCTAAGTATTTTTTATATCCAACCACACAGATCCAAGCTCACAACAGCCCTAGTGTCACGCACTACTATTATGTTAATTTTACAGATGTGTTAACATACACAGAGAGGTTCAGTCATTAACTCAAAGTCACTCGGGTTTTCCCAAGTTTGCACAAACCCAGGTGGAGGTACAATTTGAACCCAGGCTCGCTAGCTGCCAAGCCCACATTTTTGGCCAGTACACTATGGGATCTTATCTCTGTTACTGGAGTTTGGGTTTGGTGGAGGCTCTCCAGGATCAAACAGAGGTCTACTTGATCGGCCTGTATATTTACATACATGAGGAAGAAGGCGATGATCTCGCAAACCTACCATTTTTGCGTTACCACCTGTCACCAAGGGATCTGCATAGCCTGACTGGTTGAATCCTATCATTCCCAGAGTCTTTCTTTGCTCTTTCCCCAGGCTCCATTCCCCACTACCCTGATATTAGGGTCTCCTGCTAAAGTGGATGGAAAACAAACGCTCAGACACATGGAAGAATATGGATCTGCCATCCACTGGAGGCGAAGACAAAAATGGCCAGGCAATGGGGGAAATGGATGCCGTGGGCAGCCTTTCAGGATGTCCTCTCCTGACACCTCATGGCCGTCAAAGGCAAGTGTACCCACGGGGTTTGCACCTCTTCCTTTCCTCAATTGAATCATTTCAGGAGTGAACTGTGTGTATTGTTAAAATGCCCACTGAGGGGTGAAAAAATGGCACAATCTTCCCGCAGTTTGAAAGGTCTCTGCTTTTCTCATGCATTTTCATGTCGAGCTGGCTGTCTGCGGAGCAGCCGCTTTCTCAGGCCACACTATTTATGTGTTTTTGAAGAATACGATGTGTGTTCTGCTTTGTCGTCTTGCTAAACATTTAAAAGCATGCAGGAGAGTCTTTTCAAAATGCAACTGCAGTTGAAACGCCTGGAGAAAAGAAGTGTTAGAAATGGCTAGCATCGACGTGCTTCAAAGCTTTGAGCCCCATGTTCAGTCTGAGGGAGGATCAGAAGAGCTACCGGAGTTGACGAAAGTGCCGATCACCGGAGCAGCAAAATATAAAAAGCAGATATCCACACCAGTCGTTAAGAACAATAGTTGCTGACTCTTTTTTCAAATGCATGTTTGATAATAGCGAATGAAGCCGGCTAAGGTGGATGTTACAGTTCTGAGTTTGTTGGAAACACACATCTGTGTGCATAGGTGCCTCATCTGGTGTGAACATAGTCTCAACACACCAGAAGACCTGCTAAATAATCTCAGAATCACATCCATAAGACAGCCCCACATTTTAAGGCCTAACGGTGTTCTTTCAGATAAATTTCTATTAAGAAATATACCAGGGGAAAGGGCCTGGGAAGGGATAAATTTGGGAGTTTGAAATTTGCAAATGATAATCTCTCTATATAAAAAGAGATTTAAAAAAACCAAATTTCTTCTGGATAGCACAGGGAACTATATTTAATATCTTATAATAACCTTTAATGAAAAAGAATATGTAAATGAATATATCTATGCATGACGCTGTACACCGGAAGTTGACCCATTGTAACTGACTATACTTCAATTAAAAAAAGAAAAAGAAATGTATTAAAGGAGCAGGCTTTTTCATCTTCTGATTCAATGATATGAACATACTCACCCACACAGAGTTTTAAGGTAAAATCCTTTTCAGACCTAGGCCTCCAGGTCACACAGCTGTTTCCAAAATTTTCCTTTTTTTTTTTTTTTTAAATTTCAGGTATGCCTCATTTTCTAAGCAAAATCTCCTGCCCCTGATGTCTGGTCCACCTGCTCCCAGGGAGAGAGAAAGCCTTTCCTCCTCACTCTTTGTGTCTGTGATGAGGAAGATGGAGGCAGACGGTATCCCCTTCTCCTTCCCGCCTAGCCTCTGACTACCTCCCTTCTCTGCCTTGGGCTTTGTCAGTTCCTTTCTCTCTACAGTGCATCTCTTTTAGATCCAAAAATAGATCATTCAATTTAGGAAGAACAATTAACTGGGATGAAAAAAAAAAAAATCTGAAGGATGGGGAGGCATTTCAGCTTCTCTGTCAGGCATGAAGTAATTGGCAAAGCCAGGCGGTGTCTTTACTGGGGATTCAGCTACATTCCTCAGTGTGAGCGTCGGGAAAATCGCGGACTCAGAAAGGTCAGACTCAGTTTCTACAGTTCCCCGGCACCTCCCTTGTCAGCTCCAAACACATCACAAAGAAAAGACTCTACGGCTGCGATTTCACGAGGGTTTGTACTAGATTTGCTCTGGAGAAGAGCGCTTGGATGTTTTACTGACTTCTCACCCAGGAGGCACTTGTCAGTTTCTAACGCATTGACCTGTCCCTTGAAAACCAGTCTATCGGGAACATTCTAGTAGCTCCAAGGGGATTTTGACTCAAGATTGCCTTCGTCTTAGGACAATATTTCTCAATTTGGGAGCTTTAGAATCACCTGGGGTCCTCGTTTAAAAGGCAGATTCCCAGCCTACTTTTCAAACAGACTATCCAGGCGATTCTAATGGGTGCTCATGTTTGAGAAATGCTAACTTAAGGATTCTTTGTAAAGATATGGCCAAGTTGAGAGAGTTACAGACCCTCTAGAGCAGTGGTTCCCGACTGGATTTCGCCTTCTACGTTGTCCCAGCTGAAGGAAGTGGGTGGGTGCTACTGGCATCTAGTAGGGAGAGGCGAGGGATGGTGGCAAATGTTCTACAATGTACAGGACAGCCGTCCACAACAAAGAATCAATTATCCAACCTAAAATGCTGCTGCGGACAGATTAGTCATTTCTGACCCCTGCTTGGAATTACCAGTCGCTATACAGAAATCCCAAGAGTTTTTTTTTTTTAATGCTCTAGATAAATGTTTTTCAAAGTGTAAATCACTAAATCAGTTTACCGTTTATGGCCAAGATGTTTTTAATGGAATGAGGTGGAATAAAACAGGAGAGAAGAGAATATATCAGGATATATCCTCCATAGTAAGCTAAGTATTATTTCATGAAGTTTTTATTTTGGTTGCATATATGAACTTAATTATTGTGGGATATATATAGGAGGATGTAAAATGTATTTCTCTTTTATACATCTTTTTATTATTAAATACATCACATACCCATAAAAGTGCACTAACCATAAATGTGTGACAATGAATTCTTATATGTATTATGTTATTATGAAGTAAACATTACATAACTATCATCCTGGACAGTAGAATTTAGTAGCCCAGAGCCCCTGTGTACCACTTACATTACACTCTCTCCACTAGAGATGACAATTATCCTGACATTTTATGGTAATCAAGCATTTATTTTTCTTCTCTTTTTAAGTGTGCATCTCCTAAGTAGTTTAGTTGACTTTTGCACTTTGAACTTTATGTCGATGGTCTTCTATTACTTTATCTGACCTCTTTTTTTCAACTTTATCTTTGGGAGAGTCACCTATGTTGTTGTATGTAATGATAGTGCGTGAATTTTTATGACCATATAATATTCCAGTGGGTGACTGTACAAATATATTTATCCATTCTCTTGTTTGGACTTTTGGACTGTTTTCAGTATGGGCTGTCCTGAGTAACTCAGATATGAGCGTTCTTCTGTGTCTGCTGGTACACCTGCATGACAATGTTGAATATATACTTAAGAGTGAAATTGCTAGATGGTAAGGTGTGTGCGTATTTAACTTTAGTGAATGATGTTTTCCAAAATATGTGTGTTAATTTACATTCCCACCAGAAGAGTATGAGAGTTCTAGTTTCTCCCCATCCTCACTGCACTTGCTATTGTTTGTCTTTATTTTTAGACATTCTGGAAGGTGTGTAGTAGTATCATACTGCAACTTTAATATTCTATTCCCTGGATTATGAATAAGATTGATAAAAGAATATTTTTATATGTTCACTAACCATTTGGATATCCTATTTGGTCACATGCCTGTTTAAGTCTCTCAAACATTTTTGTATCTGTTCTTCTTTTATTAATTTGTAGAAATTTTAAAATACTTTCTATACAAGCTCTTTGTTAATTTTATGTGTTGTAAATATCTTCTCCCAGCGAATAGCTTACCTTTTTAATCTCTTAACTGTCCAATGATTCAAACTTCTTAATATTTAGTTAAATTGACCCTTCATGATAAGTGCTTGTTCTAACCTTTTAAATGATCTTTCTCTACCCTAAATCCAGGAAGATATACTCCTACATCATCTTCCAGTAGCTTTATTGTTTTGTTCATCACATTTAGGTACATGGTCTACTTGGAATAATTATAGTGAGGAGTAGAAGTAAAATTTCATGATTTTCCCATGTGAACAGCTAAGTGTGTCAGCTGATATTCAAAGGGTTATCCTTGGACCAGAGTTCTAGAGTGGCAACTGTGTCATTTAATTGAGATTTCACATATCTGGAGATCTGACTCCTGGCTAGGCATGCTTTTTTATCTATTTTTCTGTTTGGTTGTCCTTGCAACACTACCATATTGTACAAAATAGTCTAACTTTATATCTTGATATAAGACAGAGCAAATCATCTTGTCTTTTTCTTCTTCAAAATTGTTTGTCTCATTGGTCCATTGTATATCCAAGTAGATTTCAGAATCAGCTTGTGAAGTTCCTCAAAATATAGTGTTGGCATTGTACTGACTGTATAAATCAATATAGAAAGAATTGACATCTCTAAAATTTAAACCTTCTAACCAAAAACTATGGTAAATATCTCTACTTAGATCTTTCTAAATTTCCATTAATTATGATTTTAAAGTTTTCTGCATGGAAATTTCATATACATTTGGTTAGATTTAGAGATAGTGTTTTTATATGATATTGTAAAGGGTTTTTTAAAATTTTATTTCCTCTTTATAATTGATTATGGGAATACATTTTATTTTTGTTTGTTGAGCTTCTATCCAACAAATTCACTCATCAATTCTAATAATTTCTCTGTAAATTCTTTGGGAATTTCTATATATATATATCACTTATAAACAGTGGCGGTTTTATTGCTTACACTCCAATTTTTGCCCTTTTTATTTCCTTCTTTCCTCATGCCTCTGGATATGACCTCCAGTAAAAGGCACCTGTAGTAAAATGCATATAAGTCTGGTTACTAAGCATCCTTGTCTTGTTCCTGATCTCAAAGAGAAAGTTTTCAACACTTAACCATTAAGTATCATGTTTATTGTAGGTTTTTCATAGACAATCTTTATCAGATTAAGAATACTCCCTTGTACCTTAATTCAAAAAGACACCTGCACCCCAATGTTCGTAGCAGCCCTATTTACAATAGCCAAGACATGGAAACAACCTAAATGTCCATCAACAGATGACTGGGTAAAGAAGCTGTGGCATATTTATACAATGGAATACTACTCAGCCATAAAAATGATAAAATAATGCCATTTGCAGCAACATGAATGCCTCTGGAGAATGTCATTCTAAGTGAAGTAAGCCAGAAAGAGAAAGAAAAATACCACATGATATCACTCATATGTGGAATCTAAAAAAAAAAAAAAAAAGACAAATAAACTTATACATAAAACAGAAACAGACTCACAGACATAGAATACAGACTTGTGATTGCCAAGGGGGAGAGAGGTGGGAAGGGGTAAACTGGGAGTTAGAGATATGCAGATACTGACTGGTATATATAAAATAGATAAACAAGCTTATACTGTATAGCACAGGGAAATACATTCAATAACTTGAAGTAGCTTATGGTTAAAAAGAATATGAAAATGAATATATGTATGTTCATGTGTGACTGAAGCATTGTGCTGTACACCAGAAATTGACACAACATTGTAAACTGACTATACCTCAATAAAAAAAAATTAAAAATTTTTTTAAATATTAAAAAAGAATACTCCCTTTTGTTCCTTGTTCTTAAAAAACTTTTTACCATGAATGGATGTTGGATTCTATTGCATGCTTTTAATATCTCTATCAAATTAAGACTATTATTTCTTTCTTTTATTCTGCTAACATGTCAAAATCTACTAATATTTTAATGTTATACCAACACTGTATAAATGAAATAGACTCAACTCTGTCATAATGTATAGCCCTTTTGCATATCAAAAAATTCAGTTTGTAAATAGTATATTTTGTTTAGGAATTTTATATTCTATGCATCTGTGTTTATAAGAGAGATGGGCCTAAAATTTTTCTTTCTCAAAATGTCTTAATAGATTATTGATATTGAGGTTGTGGTGCCTATGAAGTGTTTCTTTGTTTTCCCCAATTATCTAGAAGAATATATAAAAAGCTGGTACTATCTGTTCTTTAAGTGTCATGCAGAAATACAACAGTGAAGCATTCTGAGCTTGGAACTTCTGTTGTAGAAAATTTTTAGATTACTGGTTCAATTTCTTAAACAGTTATAAGACTATGTACATTTTTAATTTTTTTCCTGTGGCCATTTTAGTAAATTCAATTTATTCTAAATTTGTTACTTCATTATTGACATATTTATTGACAACATCTTCTTATTACCTTTTTAGTTGCTACATCTATGTTTATAGCCCTTTTAAACATTGCTAACAGTGGTTATTTTTGCCTTCTTCCTTTTTCTCTTGATCAGTCTTGCTAGGAATTTATCATATAGTAGGCTTTTAAAATATCTGACATACCAGTTGTTGAGAGAAATGTGTTAAAAAATCTCTGATCAAGATTTGCACTTGTTTATATTTCCTTGTAGTTTTAAAAATATTTTGTTTCATGTATTTTGAGAATGTTTTATTGTGTGCATACAAATTTAGAACAACTGAGTATTGATTGGGAAAATATTATGTTGGCTCTATATCTCAAAAATAAATCAGGTGCCAAACCAAAAAAAGAAAAAGCTTTAAGAAATGATGAGAGCATTGCCTTTATAATCTCCTTATGAAAGCCTTTTAGATTATTCCAAAAAACCTATCTGTCCTAAAATAAAATATTGATAAATTTAACTATATAAAATAAAAAATTTTGTATGGCAAAAACATAAGTAAAACCAAAAGGTAGATGGAAAAAATAACTGCAAACCAGATTACAGAGAATTAATTTCTCTAAAATATATATTTTAAAAACTGCAAACCAATAGTGATCTAAAAGAAAATGAACAAAGGGTATTAGTAAGCAGTTCAATTAAAAATTAATAGAGGCCATACTACCCAAGGCAATATGCAGATTCAATGCGCACCCTATGAAATTGTCAATGACATTTTTCACAGAATAGGACCAAGAAATTTTAAATTCATATGGAAACACAAAAGACCCCATATAGCTAAAGCAATCTTGAGAAACAATAACAGAGCTGAAGGAATCATACTACAAAGCTACAGTAATCAAAACAGTATGGTACTGGCCAAAAAAAAAAAAAAAGACACATAGATCAATGAGACAGGATAGAAAGTCCAGAAATAAGCCCACACATTTATGGTCAATTAATCTATGACAAAGGAAGCAAGAACATACAACAGAGAAAAAACAGATTCTTCAATAAGCAGTGCTGGGAAAACTGGACAGCTACATGTAAAAGAAAGAAATTAGAACATTCTCTAACACCATATACAAAAATAAATTCAAAATGGATTAAAGATCTAAATATAAGACTGGATACAACTCCTAGAAGAAAACATAGGCAGTACACTCTTTGGCATAAATTGCAGTAATTTTTTTTATTCAAACCACTTCCTAGAGTAATGGAAATAAATGCAAAAATAAACAAATGGGACCTAATTAAACTTAAAAGTTTTTGCACAGCAAAGGTGAAATGAAAAATGAAAAGACAGCATACAGAATGGAAGAAAATATTTACAAATGACAAGACCAACAAAGGACTACTATTCAAAATATACAAACAGCTCATACAGCTTAATTTCAAAAAAAAAAAAAAGCAATCCAATCCAAAAATGGGCAGACCTAAATAGACATCTCTCTAAAAAGATAACCAGATGGTGAACAGGCACATGAAAAGATGCTCAATATCGCTAATTGTTAGAGGAATGCAAATTAAACGACAATGAGGTATCATCCCACTCCACTTAGAATGGCCATCATTAAAAAGTCTACAAATAATAAATGCTGGAAAGGGTGTGGAGAGAAAGGAACCCTCCTACACTGTTGGCTGAAATGTAAATATGGTGCAGTCATATGGAGGACAGTACAGAGGTTCCTTAAAAAAATAAAAATAGACTTACCATGTGATCCAGAAATCTCACTCCTGGGCATATATCCAGAGAAAAACTATAATTCAAAAAGACATATGCACCCCAATGTAATAATAGTGGGTATATGGAGGGTGTAGTTTAAGGACTTCTTTAATCTCATGATAATTTCCCTCAGCACAAGCTTTTCGGTCACCCCAAATGAACGCGTGTCTTATTTAGGAACCTATGTTTGCTATGCAAACTCTCTTCAAGACAAACTCCCAAGCTGCCTTCCCATCCCTCAGATTTTCCCCTTATACCTCACATATGTAAAAATTCTGGAGCCACTGAAGTCAACTGATAATGAGGCTAAATCAAGAAATAAGTTGTTTAAATAAAAGAATAAAAGTAATTGAAAAACTATAGTTTGGTTTTCCCATGGTTCTCTTCAAAAGTCATACTAGTTTTACTCTAAAGAGATTGTGGGAAGAAATGATATGAACAAATAATGACAAAAAGAATTGGAAAGAAGACAGTAGCTAGTGAGTCAAGTCAACATATGGAGGATGGAAAATGTCTGAATCAATGCGATCTTACCTAAGCTTCTGGTTTATCAAAACTGTTGAATGTGCTTAGATGTTGAAGAGAATGATCAATGCAAGCCTACAAAAGGCAAGTTGATTTTCTGTACAGATGTCAGAAAAGGCTCAGGAATAAAAGGTACTAGTTATTTCTGAAGTCAAGGTTGGAGGATAGGGTTGAAAGTATGTTTGAAATTCTGTATTCTTCAAATTGTCAATGTGGTGTATCATACTGTTTGATTTGTGAATGTTGAAAAATCTTTGCATCCCTGGAATAAATCCCACTAGCTCATGGTGTATGATCCTTTTAATGTTTTGTTGGAGTTGCTTTACTAGTATTTTGTTGAGGGTTTTTGCATCTATATTCATAAGTGATATTGGCCTGTAATTTTCTTTTCTTGTGATATTTTTGGTTTGGGTATCAGGGTGAAGGTGGCCTCAGAGAATAAGTTTGGAAGTGTTCTTTCCTCTGCAACTTTTTGGAATACTTTCAGAAGGATAGGCATTAAATCTTTTCTAAATATTTGGTAGAATTCACCTGTGAAGCCATCTGGCTCTGGACTTTTTTTTTGTTGGGAGTTTTAAAATTACTGATTGAATTTCAGTATTGGTAATTGGTCTGTTTATATTTTCTATTTCTTCCTGGTTCAGTCTTGGGAGATTGTGCCTTTCTAAGAATTTGCCCATTTCTGCTAGGTTATCCATTTTATTGGCATGTAATTTCTCATAGTAACCTTCTTTGTATTTCTGTGGTGTCGGTTGTAACTTCTTTTTCGGTTTTGATATTATTGATTTGGACCCTCTTCCTTTTGCCTTCATGAGTCTGGTTATAGATTTATCAATTTTGTTTATCTTTTCAAAGAACCAGTGTTTAGTTTCATTGATCTTTTTAATTGTTTTCTAGTCTCTATTTTATTTATTTCTGCTCTGATCTCGATGATTTATTTTCTTCTGCTAACTTTGGGTTTTGTTTTTTCTTCTTTCTCTAGTTGATTTAGGTTAGTTTGTTCATTTGAGATTTTTCTTGTTTCCTGAGGTAAGCTTATATCACTAGGAACTTCCCTCTTTGGACTGCTTTTACTGCATCCCGTAGGTCTTGGATCATCATGTTTTCATTTAATTTGTCTCTAGGTAACTTTTTATTTCTTCAGTGATCCATTGGTTGTTGAGTAGCATATCATTTAGCCTCCATGTGTTTGTGTTTTTTGCAGGTTTTTTTTTTTCCTTGTTGATTTCTAATCTCACCATGTTGTGGTCAAAAAAGATGCTTGATATGACTTCAATTTTCTTAAATTTACCAAGGCTTGCTTTGTGGCCCAGAATGCGATCTATCTTAGAGAATGTTCCATGTGCAGTTGAAAAGAATGTGTATCCTGCTGCTTACAGATAGAATGCTCTATAAATATCAATTAAGTCCATCTAGTCTAATGAGTCATTTAAGGCCTGTGTTTCCTCATTGATTTTCTGTCTGGATGATCTGCCCATTGATGTAAGTGGGGTGTTAAAGTCCCTCACTATTACTGTGTTACTGTCAATTTCTCCCTTTTTGTCTATTACCATTTGCCTTGTATATTGAGGTGCCCCTGTGTTGGGTGAATTTGTTATATCTTCTTCCTGGATTGATCCCTTGATCACTTTGATCACTTTATAGTGTCCTTCTTTGTCTCTTATAACAGTCTTTATTTTAAAGTCTATTTTGTCTAACATAAGTATTGCTACTCCAGCTTTCTTTTGAGTTTTGTTTGTGTGGAATACCTTTTTTCCATTCCCTCACTTTCAGTCTGTTTATGTCTCTAGATCTGAAGTGAATCTCTTGTAGGCAGCCAATATATAAGCCTTGTTTCTGTATCCATTCAGCCAGTCTGTATCTTTTGGTTGGAGCATTTAGCCCGTTCACATGTAAGGTAATTGTTGATATGTATATTTTTATTGCCATTTTGTTAATTGTTTTGGATTTGTTTTTGTAGGTCTTTTCTTTCCTTTTCTTCTTTGTTCTCTTGTGATTTGGTGAATATCTTTAGTATTATGTTTGGATTCCTTTTTCTTTTTTGTGTATATATCCAATATAATTTCTGATTTGTTGTTATCGTGAGGTTTTGGTATAGCAAAATATATATTGCTTTAAGTTGTTGATCTCTTAATTTCAAATTCATTTTAAATACCCTGCATTTGTACTCTCCTCCCTTCACAGTTACTGTTTTTGATATTGTATTTTACATTTGTTTTGTGCATCCCTTAACTGCTTCTTATGGATACAGGTGATTTAACTTTTTTTGTCTTTAAACCTTCCTCCTAGTTTGTGTATGGATGACTTCCTACCTTTACTGTATGTTTGCCTCTACCGGGAGCATCTCCATTTCATAGTTTTCTTGTTTCTAGTTGTGGCCTTTTCTTTTCTGCAGAGAAGGTCCTTTAGCATTTGTTGTAAAGCTGATTTGGTGACACTGAACTCTTTCAGCTTTTGCCTATCTATAAAGTTTTTGATTTCTCCATCAAATTTGAATGAGAGCCTTGCTGGGTAGAGTACACTGGGTTGTAGCTTTTTTCCCTTTCATCACTTTAAATATATTGTGCCACTCCCTTCTGGCCTGCAGAGTTTCTGCTGCAAAAAACAGCTGATAGTCTTATGGGCATTTCTTTGTATGTTATTTGTTGCTTTTTTCTTGTTGCTTTCAATATTCTCTCTTTAGCTTTAATTTCTGTTATTTTGATTATAATATCCCTAGGTGTGTTCCTCTGAGGGTTAATTCTGTATAAGACTCTCTGGGCTTCCTGGACTTAGATGACTATTTCCTTTCCCAAGTTAAGGACGTTTTCAGCTAGCATCTCTTCAAATATTTTCTCAGGCCCTTTCTCTCTCTTTTCTCCTTCTGGGACCCCTATAATGCTAATATTAGTGTGCTTGATTTTGTCCCAGAGTTCTCTGAAACTGTCCTCATTTTTTTTCATTATTTTTTCGTTTTTCTGTTCTGCAGTAGTGGTTTCCACTACTCTTGTCTTCTAGCTCACTGATCCATTCTTCTGCCTTATTTAGTCTACTATTGGTTCCTTCTTGTGTTGGTTTTTTTTTTTTCATTTCAGCTATTGTATTCATCAACCCTGGTTGTACTTTATATTTCTAACTCTGTGTTTAAGACTTTCAACTTCTCATTCTGTGCATCCATTCTCTTCCCAAGTTCTCTGACCATCTTTATGATCATTACTCTGAACTCTTTGTCACGTAGATTGCCTGTCTCCACATCACTTAGTTGTTCTTCTGGGATTTTTATCTTGTTCCTTTGTCTGGAACATGTTCCTCACCCACCTCATTTTGTCTAAATTTCTATTGTACTTTTTCCTATGTGGTAGGTTAGTTACATTTCTTGACCTTGGAGAAGTGACCTTCTGTAGGAGATGTCTGTGCATCCCAGCAGTGCACTCCCTTCTCATCACATCCAAGGGCCAGCAGCCAGCTGGTACTAGAGTAAAGTCTGGCCTATATTTGGGAACTAGTTCCACAGGCTGCTCCTGGTGTCCGCCCCCTGGTGGGTAAGGCTGGTCCAGAGGCTTCGGGAGGCTTTCTTGTGGGAGGGGCCAGTGCTGCCTGCTGATGGGTGGACCTCGATCCTGCCCCTCTGGTGGACAAGGCTGTGTTTAGGGGCATGTCTAGAGGTGGCTATGGGCTCAGGAAGAAGTTATAGCCTCTAAATCTGTGCTATTCAATATAGTTGCCACTAGCCACGTGTGGCTACTTAAATTTAAATTAATGTAATTTAAATAATTAATTAAAATTTAAAATAGTTTTTACCCACAGGTCAAATGCTAATAGCTGGCTTATGAGGCAGCATAGAATACTTCCATCATCACAGAAAGTTTTATAGGAAAATGCTGCATCTAGATCCATCTCAGACAATAAACCCAGACAACAGCATCTGACCTAATGCAGCAGAAGATGAGAGTCAGTGGACTAGGGCACTAGTTACACAAAACACGAAGGTATATTCCTTTTCTGAAAGAAGAAAAATTCAGAGAAGTTCTGCATACTAAATGAGACCTCAGCTTCCTTTCCCTACCTTACTTCCAAAATGTCAGCCTAAGACCTTGTCTCTCCCAAAGAAAAAACTTGAATTATTTTCTGGCAAAAAGGATTGGCTCTCAGCTTAGGACAAAAAAATCCGTTTTTAATAGTTCCCAGCAAAGGGTCATGATAGGCTTGATCCTCATCTGAAACCCACCAGTCAATGAGGCAACCCCACAAAATTTTCACTCAACTTCTTAGTGAGACACTTACACTTATAAATACAAAGAGACCAGGATCCTAGACATTAGAGAAAAGGTTAGCACATGCAATAGAAACCAAAGCAAACAAATATAAAAGGGAAGCTTGGTGAAAAGTACAACTCATGTAACATTAAAAAAAAAAACAAAACCCTAAAAACAAATCTTGTATCTTCACAGAGAGAAGCTATTTTATAGGTGGGAAAAAATAAGAAAAAAAAATAAGAGAATAAGAAAGAATTCTTAGGAATTAAAAATATTTTTAAAATATAAAAGACATAAAAAGTCAAATAGGAGGCTTGGAAAAGTAATTTAAAGAAATCTCCCAAGATAATAAAACAAACAAACAAAGAAGCAAAGAAAATTAACATGGAAGAAAATGGGGGAAAAAATTTAGAGGCTTAACCAGGAGGTGTAACACCAAACAAATAGAAGTTCCATAAAAAGAGAACAGAAAGAAATTATCAAAGAAGTTGAACAGGAAGGGGGAGGGTATAGCTCAGTGGTGGAGTGCATGCTTAGCATGCAGGCGATCCTGGGTTCAATCCCCAGTACCTCCATTAAAAAAAAAAATACAGGGGTGGGTACAGCTCAGTGCTAGAGTGTGTGCTTAGCATACACAAGGTCCTGGGTTCAATACCCAGAACCTCTGTTAATTAATTAATTAATTAATTAATCAATCAATCAATCTACTTACTTTCCCACCCCCGTCCCCAAATAAAAGAAGTCAAACAGGAAAAAGTTTATCTGTTTTCTCACTCAGTACTTCCTGCCACCAAAATAGGAGCAGGGGAAGGGGATTTCTCACACCATCAATTCTCCAACACTCCACACACCCACTGGGTGTCCTACAGTCCAAGTCAATTCATTTCTTATACTATCTACCTGGAGTTAGCATCAGATCCCACAAAGTTAAGAGCTCCTACAAACTGCTTCCTTAACTTCAGACACCAATCACAAGTCTCAAGCTATAAATTAGGGTTCCCATGATGCCCTCCTTGGATTTGATAGTTTGCCAGAACAGCTCATGGAACTCAGGAACCCAGTTTACTTACTAGATCACTGGCTTGTTATAAAAAGATACAACTTGAGGACAGTTAGATGGAAGAGATGCACAGAACAAGATCCGTGGGAAGGTGTGCAGAGATTCAGCGCTCTCTTAAGATGCACCGCATTCCAAGTGCCTCCGTGGATTCACCCGCTCTAGGAAGCTCTCCAAACCTTTAGGTTAGGGTTTTTATAAGGGCTTCCTTATGTAGCCATGAGTGATTAAATCATTGTAATCTGTGATTAAGTCGGTCTCTTGCCCTTCTCTCCTCCCTGGAGGTAAGAGGCAGAGCTGAAAATTCAAACCCTCTCATCCAGGGTTGGTTTCTCTGGCAACAAACCCCCTTCCATCCTTAGGGGCTTTCCAAAAGTTGCCTCATTAATATAAATTTAGGTGTGGTTGAAATAGGCTTGTTATGAATAACAAAAGACTTACCTCTCACCTATTTTCCACTTTCACTTTTATCGCTCTTATCGCTTGGGAAAATACAAGGGCTTTAGGAGCTCTGCGTCAGAAAAGGAACAAAGACCAAATATACATTTCTCATGACAAATCACAGTTTCCCAGAAATCATATAGGAAAATTCCTATGGGAGGATGTAAAATTCCAGATCGGAAGGGTCTAATAAATGCCCAGGACAACGAATGAATAACAATCTAATAGGAAATTAATATGTAAAATCTTAGTTGGAAATAAAAAACCAGTATCTTAAATATAAGAATGCTATCTGGAAATATGAAAGTATAAAAAATAATTTCAGAAGGAACAACTAACATTGTTTATTATTGTTGCTTTTTTGGAAGTGCAATTCTGGTACAAAGAGAAAGAGGATTACTGCCCTTGGTTAAAAGCCTTGAAGTACAATTTGATATTTAAAACTATGTGTGTATATTACTTTGATATTTTTTTAAAAAGAAGAATTAAATATAAAAAAATACAACTCAGTTAAGACATGACGCCCTTATTTCAAGGAGCCCTTCCAGAAAGTTGATGGAATTTCAAATATATGTTTGCGTTCAAATGCAGTAATCACCTTGCCAGTCTTTGGGTGGCAGTCTTTTTAATAGCACGCCTCTCAGGGAACTCTAGAAATATACCAGTTTTGATAACCTTCATAAGTTGCGTAGCCCATTACTAGTCAGTTGCCCTTAAGTGTTTATAGAAATGCACCTTTATGGAAGCGCATGCTGTTCAGCTGGAAGAACTAAGGCAGTGTCTTGCCTTTTTGGTTCACTCCTTGGTCCATCAGGAAGACTCTTGGAGCCCATGATTCATAATTTGAGTACGAAGTGCCTCTTGCCTATTTACAAAGTGGCACCTCATACTTTGAGTATGAGGTTGAGTGTGAGGTGCCTCCTCCTAAAAATCTCAGGTTTTTCGGAGATTCTAAGAATTTACCTAACCATTCATTAAACATGTATTGAAGTACATTGTAAGGCAGACATTTTGCTAGATGCTGAAGGTAATAGATATTAGAATTTACTAGTACGACCAGTGTCCCTGGGATTTCAGTGAATCTAGTCTTGAATTAATTTCTCCAAATTGATGCAGATATCTGAGACATTTCCAGGTTGTGGTGAAAACTCTGTGTGTCAAAGGAAACAGGGCAGGTTTGAAGTGTCCCACCATTTGGGACTTAAAAAATACAGAGTCCTTCAACAGAAGGGACCTGTGACAGATCCTATTAGTCATCCATCCATATCCACTCTCACCATTCACTTTTTCCTTATTAAGAGAACTCTGACTTTGTGGTCACAATGGACTAGTGCCAGGAGATGGATTTTAATTTACTTAGCCAATGGGACAATTGTGTTTCAGACTTTTGAACCTCCCTTTCAGCTAAGGGTGGTCACGTGACCAGTTCTGACCAATGACATTAAGCTGAAGTTTGCTGGGGGAGTTTCTGGGAAAGCTTCTGTCTTACTACTAAAGGCAGACAGAAATGACTGATAACTGGTGGTTCCTCTACTCTTTCTGCCCTCACATGGATGTAAAGGCTGGAGCTCTGGCAGCTGTCTTATAATAAGAACCAGCACGCGAGGACTAGTTGAGCAGAAATACAGAAGGGTCTCTCTGCTGAAGGGCATCAGTGAGTACTGGACTTATAGGCAGCAACTGTCTTTCTTTGATTTGATTTTTACCTAAGTACTAAGATCTGTTTCTACCCACAGACCACTTCTGACACCAAATATGTGAGAGGTTTTTCTTTTACCAACCAATTCTCAGACACTAGCTGGGTTTCCTACAATTTAATTCATTCTGAAACTATCTGCCTGGAGTTAGCATCAGATCCCACAAGTCAATGTGTCCGTTCCATGAGACTGCCTTCACTTCAGACATCAATTGTCACCTCAGGCCTCCCATACTTCTGACTGTCCAGCTGTAAACCAAGAGTTCCCACAATCCTGCCTGGGTTTGATAATTTGCTAGAATGACTGACAAAACTCATGAAGACACTTCACTTACTATTACTGGCTTATAAAGGATACAACTCAGGAACGGCCAAACGGAAGGGATGCATAAGGCAAAGTATTAGGGCAAGGAGTGCTTCAAGCTTCCGTGTCCTCTGTGCGTACTCCATCCTCTCAACACCAACATGTGTTCACCAACCTAGAAGTTCTCTGTACCCAGTCTTTCAGGGTTTTAATGGAGGTTCCATTACGTAGGTGGGATTGATCAAATCATTGGCCCTTGGTGATTACCTCAATCTCCAGTCCCTCTCCCCTCCCTAGAGGTCAGGGGTGGGACTGGTATTTCCAGTCCTCTAATAAGGTCTGGTATTTCTGACAATCAGCTCCCATCCTGAGGCTATCTAGGATCACCAAAGCCACCAGTCATCTGACTAGCATACAAAAAGACACTCAGCACTCTGGAGATTCTAAGGGTCATAGAAGATCTTGTGTCACAAGTGTGGTTGGGGGAGGGCACTAAGACCAAATATTGTAACAAAAGATGCTCCTATCACCTCTTCACTCAGGAAATTACAAGGGTTTTAGGAGCTCTGCGACAGGAAATGGAGCCAAAGACCAAATATATATTTCTTATATACCACAGTATCACAGTAAAAAAGATAAAATTTCTATTTATTTAAGCCACTCTTGGTTAGATTTTCTCTCACTTGCCTTCAAAGTGAAACAGGATCTGAGTCTCTTGTTTTATAAATGGGGAAATCCAGGCAAAGATAAATTAAGCAATGTAACAATGTAGTTAACGTCAGCACATCTTGTTGACGGCAGAAATAGGAATGGAAAAACATAGGTATGTGCCAAACCTTAATATGAAGGAACAATGGGCTGAAAAATTTTATTCAATTTTCTCTATCATCTTTAGATTGTCTTAGTGTTCCATTTGATATTAGACTGAATATTATAATCTCTTGAACAAAAACGAAGTTTCCCCATTGACACAAACTTATCAGAATGGAGAGTTAGTAGGATCTTTCAATCATCCTGCCCCTCTCTGACTCTATCAGTATGTATTTATATGTCATTCTTTTATGTAGCACTTGGTTTTTAAATTTGACTTGAGTCCAGTGGACTTATGGGTCTTATAGACGATTGCTTATAACAACACTTCAGGGCTGATATTGTAATATTTATTTTATGAAAGAAGAAACTGAGGTTCAGGGGTATAGTGCATTGAATTCTATCCCTAAAAAGTTATGTTGAAGCCCTTACCTCTAGTGCCTACACACGTGACTACTGGGAAATAGGATCTTTGCATAAATAATCATGGTAACATGAGGTCATACTTGACTAGGGTGAGCCTAAATCCAATGACTGGAGAGGGAGATTTAAAGACACAGAGATGCTTACAGAATGAAGACAGCCAGCTGAAAAGGGAGGCAGAATTTAGAGTGATGTAGCTACAAGCCAAGGAATGCCAAGGATTGCTGGCAACCTCCAAAAACTGGGAAGAGTCCAAGAAGGTTCTTCCCTGGATCCCTCAGAAGGAGGACAGCCTTGCTAACACCTTAATTTTGAACTTCCAGCCTACAGAATGAAGAGAATAAATTTCTGCTGCCTTAAGCAATGTAGGTTGTGGTCATTTGTTATGGGAGCCATGGGAAATTAATACAAGGGGTTAAATTTTTTTTTTTCTATATAACACAACTGGGAAGTAGTGGGGCCCATGTGACAGCATTTCATTTAATCTGTGCATTTGAAGTGACATCATTTTAACCCAGGGGTGGTGAGTTGAATGGCTAGGGAAGAGCCTAACTGCTCCAAATTCTTCATTTGTTCTACAAAAGTCTTTTAAGTACTGATACGCTCATAAGGGTACAAAGAAGACCCTTCATGGAGCTCACAATTTATTTTATGATTCTTGAGGGGCAGCCTAAGATGTCATCATCCCCTACTCTATTTGCCTTGATGTCCCTAGAAAACTTTTTTTTCCCCTAGTTACAAATCTACTTTAGCTCCTGTCTTCTTTCAGTGGTTTACAATGATCATTCCCATCTCTTGGCTTCAAATGCTTCTGTAAGAAGTTAGCTGTCAGTCTTATTGTAGAAAGTGATGTCTGTGTTTTCTCTGTTCTTGAGATTTTCTTTTCCACTGGCTTTCAGCAGTTACATATACTATCATACTCCTATGTGTGGTTTTCTTTTCATTTATCGTCCTTGGAATTCAGAAGTATTCTTGAATTTTTGGCTTGATGCCTCACATTGGCTTTGGAAAACTCCAGCCAATTTCTTTTCAGATACTGCTATTGACCTAATTTATCTCTTGTCTCTTTCTAAGACTCCAGTTACATGTATATTAGTTCTGTCTTTGTGTTCCACTTAATTCATACGATGTTTTCTATAATATCCATCTTTTTTCTTTCTCTGCTTCAGTCTACTGACTTATCTCCTGGGTTGTAGACCTCTCTTCAGCTACATATCCTTTGCTGGTAAATTTGTGAATTACATTCTTTACTTTAGTTATTAGATTGCTCAATTCTAGAATTTCTATTTGTCTATAGGTTACAATTCTCTACTGAATTTCTCCATATTTTTTTCTATTATTCTTGAACATATAAATCACACATTTTAAAGTCCATCTGCAACAATTCTAATATCTGGACCTCCTGTGTGAGTCTGATATGTGTCTATTTTTTTTCTCTTAGCTTTTGTTCATCTGGCCTTATTTACCAGTACACCTATTAAATTTGTTTAGTAATGGGTAAGTGTTGCATGTGAAAACCTGTAGACAAAATCAGAGGTTCAGATTGAAGTTAGATGCTTTTACTTTTACTTCTGAGAGGCAAATAGGTAGAGTCATCAATCTAACCTAGTCTGTAATTGTGCTAATTAGAATCTGGATTTTAGGTTTTCTGAGAGCTTTTCTATTGGTTTACCTCTATTCCTAATACAGCACTGAGGCATATACGAAAATCCATCCTTCTTAGGGGGCCTGAACTATAATTTTTTTTTAATCACCCTAACAATGTGAGACTGTTTATGCAGTTGCTCAGCCTCTCGGCAGCCTCTTAAAAATCAGCAAATGACTCAAAAGGAAAAACAGAGCTGAAAGCTAGGTTTACCTCTCTGAACTTCCCTTGTCTCTTGGACCATAGGCCCTTAGGTCTTCACTCAGTAATTCTCAGATGCCTTCAAACAGGGCTTTTGATTTAACCCTTTCTAGTTGTTGTTGTCAGAAATGTTTGTCAGACACAAGCTAGTCTGCAATAGCTGGAAATGGAAATGCAGAACGGCTTGCTTTTTGTAGCTTTGGAGAATTGAGCTTCACGGGTCTTGTTCTATAGTGAAAAGAAACAAATTTCAGTTTTTCTGTTCATAAATAAGCCCCCATTACAGAGCGTGAGCTTCTACCAGGATGACAGAGGTGTCACCTCCATATGTGCGGCAGCAAGGTGTGATGTGTGCAGGTATCAAGCTCTGCTCTGTGCTTCATTCCTGACGCGTCCAGACAAGAAGACTAGATCTAGCAGAGTCATGAATTAATGTTCCCTCTCTACTCTCTGTCCTATTTGATAAGTAATATCTTACTTTCAGTTATATCACAGTTTGGGAAAGTGTCAGATAAAACAACCCTTTAATCCCAACTAATGTAAGTTATTAATATTGATCTAAGAAAGATAGTTGCTATTAACTTATATATTTGATATTGACTTTATAAAATGTGATGCAGGGAAGAGAAACATAAAAATTTCCATCATTTTGTATCATTACTTAATCTATTAAACTATTTTATGCTGTCTTGAAATTTGTCGAAATCCAAAGTGCTAATTCAGGAATGTCAAGTTCATTGATTTTAATGTACTTTTACCTACATATAAATATAAAGGGAGTATTTCAAACAATTAGTTATATAATTGAATTCTACTGACTTTTAATTTTAAAATATTCCATTAAAGCAATTCCAAAAAAGATAACTGAATAGAATTTGTGAGCTAGGAAGAATCTTAGGTGTCTTTGTAGTCCAACTCTTTTCTGAAACACAAATTCCTTCTCTAAAAAAATAACTGTCTGAAAACATTTTACTTTGTATATGAAAACATAGATTCAACTTGATATTAATGAGAAGAAATAAGCAAGAACAAAAGAGAAAAATCTGTAAGTGAACTCTCTCCTTCCTTTCCTCTTTCCTAGATCTATTGAAACATTTCCAAGTGCCAGTCATCCAGGCACTGAAGCTCCCCTCAAGGCACTCCCAGTCCACTGGCAGATACTTATTCATAAACAAAGGTTATCTGAATAATATGCAAGGGGCCCCAAATAATTAATAATTAATTTTGCCTAGGGAAGTCAGAAAGGAATTTGAGCTGGGGTTAGCCAATGGAAAGAGACAGGAAGATACTTCTGGGAGAGCACCTACTGTTTTATAGAATTATTTGCACACTTGGGAAGCAGAAGTTCAGTGTAGAACCAATAACAGGAAGTAGGGCTAGAAATTGTGAAAGTCCTAATGTGCCACGCAAAGGAATTTGAACACTCTCCAAACATGAAGCTTCTAAACGTCCCAGAGCAAAGGAGTAACACAATAAATTTTGGTTTTCAAGAATATGGTCTTGCCAGAATTTTTTAAAATTGAATTATAGTCAGTCTACAATGTTGTGTTAGTTTCTGGTGTACAATATAGTGGTTCAGTTATATATGTATAACTCTTTTTCATTATAAGCCATTGCAAGGTATTGAATATAATTCCCTGTGCTATATAATAAGACCTTGTTTATCTATTTTATATATAGTAGTTAGTATCTGCAAATTCCAAACTCACACTTTATCCCTCCACCCTCCCCTTTACCCCCTGATAACCTTAAGTTTATTTTCTATGTCTGTGAGTCTGTTTCTGTTTTTTAAATAAGTTCATTTGTGTCTTTTTTTTTTTTTTTTGATTCCACACATGAGTGATATCATATGGTGTTTTTCTTTATTTTTCTGGCTTACTTCACTTAGAATGACATTCTCCAGGGCTATCCGTGTTGCTGCAAATGGCTTTATTTTATTCTTTTTATGGCTGAGTAGTATTCCATTGTATAAATATACCACAACTTCTTTATCCAGTCATCTATTGATGGACATTTAAGTTGCTTCCATGTCTTGGCTATTGTAAATAGTGCTGTTATGAATATTGGGGTGTATGTATCTTTTTGAATTAGAGTTCCCTCTGGATATATGCCCAGAAGTGGGATTGCTGGATTGTGTGGTAAAAGTCTATTTTCAGTTTTTAAAGAAATCTCCATACTGTTTTCCATAATGGCTGCACCAAACAACATTCCCACCAACAGTGTAGGAGGGTTCCCTTTTCTCCACACCCTCTCCAGCATTTATCATTTGTGGACTTTTTAATGATGGCCACTCTGACTGGTGTGAGGAGATACCTTATTATAATTTTGATTTGCATTTCTCTAAAATTAGCAATATTGAGCATTTTTTCATATGTCTATTGGCCATTTGTATGTCTTCATTGGAGAATTGCTTGTTTAGGTCTTCTGCCCATTTTTGAATTGGGTTGTTTGTTTTTTTTGTTATTGAGTTGTATGAGCTGTTTGTATGTTCTGGAATTCAGGCCCTTGTCAGTTGTATCAATTGCAAATATTTCCTCCCATTCTGCAGGTTGTCTTTTTGTTTTGTTTTATAGTTCTCTTTTCTGTGCAAAAGCTTGTAAGTTTAATTAGGTCCCATTTGTTTATTTTTGCTTTTATTTCTATTGCCTGGGTAGACTGCCTTAGGAGAACATTGCTAAGATTTATGGCAGGGAATGTTTTGCTTATGTTTTCTTCTAAGACGTTTATAGTGTTTTGTCTTATGTTTAAGTCTTTAAGCCGTTTCAAGTTTATTTTTGTGTATGGTGTGAGGGAGTGTTCTAGCTTCATTGATTTATATGCAGCTGTCCAGTTTTCCTAACACCATTTGCTGAAGAGGCTGTCTTTTCTCTATTGTGTATTCTTACCTCCTTTGCCAAAGATTAATTGACTATAGGTCTGTGGGTTTATTTCTTGGCTCTCTACTCTGTTCCATTGATTCGTATGTCTGCTTTTGTGCCAATACCACACTATTTTGATTACCATAGCTCTGTAGTATTGTTGGAAGTCTGGGAGGATTATTCCTCCAGCTTCATTCTTTTTGTTCAATATTGCTTTCAATCTTGCCAGAATTTTAGATTGAAGACATGGGGACAGACAGTTGGATAGGGAATTGATACATTTGTCTAGATGAGAGACAAAGATGTTTTGAGCAGTGATTTATAATTATCTTCATACATACATATCCTCATTCACATACACAGAAGGGTCTGAGTTAAAGACATACTCAGGGGGCTTTGGTAGTCAAGTGGCTATGGAACAGAAAGAGAAGAAAACACTTTTTGGCTAAGGAAAATGTGTAGATGACGATGCCCTTAACTTAGATAAGAAATAGATAAGGAGGAAGTACAAGAGGAGAATGTTGTGTTCAGTCAACTTCTAGTTGACTTTTCAGTGTGACATTCTGAGGAATGTTTGAATTGGTGGACATCTATAGAATGGCTTATCAATATTTCCTTTCTCCTGAAATCTCCTTCCCCATCTACATAGATGCTGCAAGATTTTCCTTGCTTTTACGTAATTCCCATTCCTCGCCCACCCACAATGTCCAACCAGAGTTGTTGATCCAGGGAGAAGCAATAGATTCAATAATATCTTTGTTCTTTGAGAAAATTGCTTCTTTCTTTCTTCTCTGTCACTTACATTGTTAGCATCAGTTTGTACTTTTGTGACCAATTTCAGTGGCTATGTTGGCTAAGATGGTATTTGGCTACCTGTGTCAGTAAACCAGTTACAATGACTTCATAAAACACGGAATCATTTTTATCTTCCAGAGGTATGCAGTCAAGGACCAGCGTGACTTTGAAGGAATCATTAAGGATCCAGGCCATCTCTAGTTTCCTCTTCAACCATCCATAGCAATACCTTTCCTCCTCGTGGTCTAAAAATGACTATTTTACCTTTAGGTATTACATCTATGTCCAGGCAATAAATAAGAAAGGGCAAAAGGTATGAGGATGCTAAGTTGTCCAATTTTAGCACTGAAAAATATCTCTCCCAGAAGTTCAACTCAGAATTTTATTCTTATATCTCATTGCCCAGAACTGCAACACATGACCACACCTAAGTGCAAGGAGGCCTGAGAGATTCAGTTATTTATGGGTACGTTGCTGTCAAAATAAATTGTGATTTGTGAGTAAGGAAGAATGTATGTTGGGGCATATAACTAGCTGAGCGTGCCAGTCACATTTTCCTTTTAAATATAAAAAGTAAAGTGTTTTCTTACAAGTCATAGTTTCTACTGATCTTTTTGATATACTGTCCTCTCTCAGTATCCACAAGTGATTGGTTCCAGGACCCTTGCAGATACCAAAAGCCACAGATGCTCAAGTCCCTTATCTAAAATGGCATAGTATTCACATAAAACCTCTGCACATCTTCCTGTATACTTTTAATCATCTCTAAGTTACGTATAATACCTAGTACAATGTAAATAGTTGTAAATGCCCTGTAAATAGTTGCTGGCAAGTAGCAAATTCAAGTTTTGCTTTTTGAAGCTCTGGAATTTTTTTGATCTGCCGTTATTTGAATCCATGGGTGCGGAACCTGTGAATACACAGAGCTGACTGGACAAGCACACTAAAGACGGGGAAAAAAAAGTGGAGGGATGCTGATGGAGGAGGGTTACCTGAGAATGAGTCCAACTTTTCTCCAGGTGTAAGTGAATTTCTAAGTTCTTTTTTCATCCTCCAACAGTTCCTTTTCTTAGGGAAAAGTAAAAAAGTGCTTAGGTTTCCAAAATACTACTGATCCAGAAAGGGTAGATTTGAGGAGATTAGAGCAGCCTGGATTGGTATTCCCGGAGGAAAGAGAGGTAGGCTAAATTTTACCTATTGACTCATTAAAGAAAGAATGAAGGATATTTGAAGTTAGCATGGAAAATCAAAATGCCCTAAGCCAAGGATCCATCCTAATTCTTAATTCCAAAAATGTTCCCAATTCTTCACCAATCTCTTTGCAATGTGACTTCATAGCTACTAACATCAAGAGATGGTGTAGGTGATGCCAATTTCCTTCTTGAATATGGGCTGCTCTTGGGACTTGCTTTGGTCAATGGAATGCTGTAGATGTTTGCCAGTTCCAAGCTCAGGTCTCAAAAGACATTGTGCACTTTCACTTTCTCCTTCTGAACCCTGGAGACCATGTAAGCAAGTCTGAGCTAGACCGATGGATGACAAAAAAATAGAACACCCAATCAGTGTCGTTGCCCCCGACCATGGCAAACCAACCAACGCATGTCTGAGAGAGGCTGCCTTAGACCAGGCAAGTCCCAACCAACCTTCCAGCTGTCGTAATAAGTCCAGCTACGTTCAGCCAATCTTGACCCAGTTCAGATCTGCAGAGTTGTGAGCAATAACAAATAATTATGGTTTGAAGCCACTACTCCTTTTGAGATGGTTTGATATACAACAATAAATAATCAATATTTGGAAGATTGGGATCCCCTAAAATAAATCTTCCTTTTGGAAACTTTACAACTATCTCAAGAGTTTACACTTATATTTTATTTATATTGTACATAAATTGCTTTAGTCATAGCTGAATGGGAATAGTCTCAAGTGAAAGACAACTTGATTGGGGGCATAGAAATGAGAAAATATTCATGCAGGTCACTGGGTCGCTTTCTGGAAGGACTGTGAGATTCGGGAACTATGGAGGAAAGTATGGCATTACTAGCGGCCTCCAAGGCAGGAAAGGGCCAAGGAAAATGAGATGGCTTTGGGAGAAACTACCCAAAAATAATAGTATGTTAGAAAATTAGTCATTTATTGAGCATCTATTTTCTATTCTAAATGCTTAACATTCATCATGATCTGATTGCAGCGTAACCACACTCTTTAAAGTTGTGAAAGTGAGGCTTTAGGTAAGTTCTCTTACTTGGTCGAACTGGTGAGTTTCAGAGCCAGAGTCTGCTTGACCTTTAAGCACTGGGCTCTGCCTTTTATCTTGTACGTGTGCCTAGGACTCTGATGGTGGAAGGTCTTTCCTGCACTCTGACCGTATATGATAAATAGAGTTTCAGGACTTTTTGCTTCGCTCTCAACCTCAGTTTGTAAGAGTTCATCCTCAGCATAGGCTGGTTTTAAGTCTAAGGTCCTCTAATTCTTCCATGACCCCTCCCTTTTGTAGATGGAGAAGATAAAGGAAAAGGGGAAAACGTGAGTTGCTTCTGACACTTTTCTCAGCAAGATCATCAGCATAACACACAGGGGCACCTACATGCGCACACACACACAGACATACACACACAGACAGATACACACACACACACAGACTTTGAGACTGCTGGGCTTGATTTTGCCATATATGTTCTTTCAGCAAATTTTGGTAATCTTCACTCCTGGTAAAGATGCTGTGGTGGATAAAGTATATACTTTGGGATGCTATACATTGAACCTTAGTTTCCTCATCTGTAAAATGGGAATGATAATATTTACCTGACAGGGCATGTCTTCTCTATCCCAGCAAGTGGCAACACCACTTATTTAATTGGTCCAGCCAAAATCCAGATGTGAGTTTTGACTCCTTGTCCTCCTCCTCCATCCCACACTCCAGCCTCTAGTGAGTCTTGTTGACTTGACCTCCAGAAAGCATGCTGAATCTAATCATTGTGCTCCGTGCCCAGCTCTGTTGCCCTGGTCCATACAACGGCAACACTTTCACAAGCATTCTGCTTTCACGTATCTTATCCCCACTCCCACCCTGGCAAAACCTTCTCTGCACTGCGGCAAAAATGCTTTTAGAGCCAAAGTCAGATGATCTTGTTCTCCTGTGCTGAGCTTTTGTGTCCCTCCAAAATCCTATGTTGAAACCTAATGCCCAATGTGATGGTGTTTGAGGATGGCGCCTTTGGGGGGGTGCTTACATCAGAAGTGTGGGACTGTCATAAATGAGATTAGTGCTCCTACAAGAGACCGCACAGGACTCCCTTGCCCCTTCAACTATGGGAAGATACAGCAAGTAGATAGATGTCTGTGGACTAACAAGCACTCAGCAGACACAGAATCGCTGTTGCCTTGTCTTGGACTTCCAACTCCAGCACTATGAGAGATAAATTTCTGTTATTTATAATCCATTCAGTCTATGGTATTTTGTTATAGCAGCTCAAACAGACTTAGATACTCTGTTTTAAACCCTCCAATGACTTTCCCTTATTTTAATTTAAAACTCACCTCCCTTTTGACTTCAATTTTGTACCATTCTCCTCTCTTGCCACATTGGCTTTAGACCTTGTCTCTCAAACATTCTAGGTACTTTCATTCCTCACTTAGAGCCATGGCACCGGCCGCTTCTTCTGCCTGGCCTCGCATGGTTTACTCCTTCCCATTCATGTCAGAGCTCATGTTTCCCTTCTCAGTTGTCCTCCACGGCCACTCAGTCTAAAGTAGCTCCCAGGTCCCTTTCTACCACATCTTTCCACTTCATCTTCTTTATGGATCTTTTTAAAAAATTTTTTTTTGGAGTGGAGGTAATTCGGTGTATTTATTTATTTTTTGGAGGAGGTACTGGGGATTGAACCCAGGACCTGGTGCATGCTAAGCATGTGCTCTACCGCTTGAGCTATGCCCTCCCCTTTTCATCTTCTTTATGAAACGTATCATTCCCTGATGTTTGCCTGTTGCTGCATCCATTTATTTGTTGCACTAGAATGTAAGTTCCCTGTGAGCAGGGACCATGCCTGGCATATTCACTAGTGACCAGGAGGTGCTTGACATCTAGTATTTTTAACAGCAACAAAAACTTGCTAAATCGGTGCTCCCTGTCACTCTCCTGCTTAGCGCACTCTGGAAGTATGCAAATGCAGTTAGTATAAAATCCCCAGTTCTTACCGTGGCCTAAAAGTCCATAGGTTTTCGGCTATCTGCTTCCCTCACTGGTTTTATCTTTGTACACTTTATCTCTCACACATTATGCTCCAGTCTCTCTGGTTTTCTTTCCTTCAAGTTCAAATCCAAGCTCAAGCCCTTTGCAGATGTCACATCCTTTTTCCTCCCTCCCGCATTCCCCCATTGCTTTTTACCTGGATCCACCCATATCTGGCTTCTTATCCTCAAGTTCAATCCCAAATGTCAGCTTCAGGAAAGCCCTTGTCCGACTACTTATTTGATGTGGCCTCCCTAACTCCAGGTCACATTACCTGCTTTATTTTTATTCATAGCATTTACGAGTCTCGGGATTCAAATATTTCCTTATTTGCTTATTGTTTATCTCCTACACCAGAATGCACGCTCCACGAAATCAGGGAGTCCAGTTTGTCTTATTGCCAAAGTATTCCCAGCGCCTTCAACAATACGACAACGTCAGTGTTCCACCACCGATCCCCACCCGCTCTCTTTTGGTCTGTTTCCAAGGGTTAGTACCTGAGGCTCGTTGGCCCTGATATTAATATTGGATTGACTATCATTCAATAACAAGTCCTAGTGAGCTGTTGACACTCTGGTAGCTTGCTTTTTTGGGGAAATAAAGGCAGATATTTTTTAGAACAATCTCAACTTCTAAGGGCCACCTGGTTTTCCCAGACCAAGGAGGACAGAGTGCTGCCATCTACTTTGCTTGATAATCCAAGGCTGGTAGTTTTTACCTTTTTGGGTCTTGAAATCCCTTGGACACACGACGGACCCTGTTCTAAGAATAACGCAAAGCAGTGCATGCTGCCACATTTTGTATGTGATTTTCAAGGGTTCATAGAATTCCTGAAGCTCATTCATGGACCCTGGGTTAAGAATCTCTGCCGTAAACATGGATGGATCTGGAGATCGTCATTCTAAGTGCAGTAAGGCAGAAAGAGAAAGAAAAATAACATATGATATCACTCATATGTAAAATCTAGGAAAAAAAAAAAGACACAAATGAATTTATTTACAAACAGAAACAGACTTAGACATAGAGAACAAACTTATGGTTACCAGAGGGTAAAGGAGCTAGGAAGGGATAAATTGGGAATTCGAGATTTGCAGATATGAACACTATATATAAAATAAACAACAAGCTTCTTTTTAAAAATTTTTTTTATTGAAGTACAGTCATTTACAATGTGCCATTCTCTGGTGTACAGCACAATGTCCCAGTCATGCATATACATACATATATTCGTTTTCATATTTTTTTCCATTAAAGGTTATTACAAGATATTGAACATAGTTCCCTGTGCTATTTAAAAGAAACTTTTTTTTTTAATCTATTTTTATATATAGTGGCTAACATTTGTAAATCTCAAACTCCCAAATTTATCCCCTCTCAGCCTCTTCCCCCGGTAACTATAAGATTGTTCACTAAGTCTGCGAGTCTGTTTCTGTTTTGTGGATGAGTTCATAGTGTCCTTTAACAAGTTTCTACTGTATAGCACAGGAAACTATATTCGATATTTTGTAGTAACCTATAATGAAAAAGAATATGAAAACAAATATAGGTATGTACATGTATGACTGAAGCATTGTGCTGTACACCAGAAATTGATACAGCATTGTCAACAGACTATACGTCAATAAAAAAAAAAAAGAATGTAAACAAACAAACAAAAAGTCAAGAATCCCTGCTCCAGGCTGAGCTTGCTGTGATATACGACTTCAATGCTATATACAGAATGGTGGTACCAGCGCTCCTTCACGGGGCTGCCCAGTGAGACAAGGAAATGGGACCAAGCTGGGAGGGGGAGATCTCTGTGAGCAGGAATGAGGAGTTTAAGACAGAAGAAAAGGAAAAGCAAGAGGAAGGGGAGCAGGTGGAGAAGGGACTTGGAAAAGCTGAAGGAGAGCAAGGAGGAAATGGTAAGAGAAGGGCTGAAAGGGCAAGACGAGACCCCTTGGGCAGAGCAATAGATGCTGTCAGCTGCCTCAGGTGCTGCCTTTGGTTACTAACTCTGGTTCTGACACTCCAGAGCAGAGGAGAATTTCTTTGCCCATAAAGTAGAAGAGTTACAGAAACCTAGATGCCAATTCAAATATAATCATAAAGATACATAGATGCTTATCTGCTTAAATGATGGAACATGTGGTAGTGAGTTTATTTTTGTGACCATCCCAGGGGACCCATGTCTTTGCAGCCATGTTGTTTCCTGGGGAATGAACGGAGATTCTTGTACGTTCCTCCTGCACCCTGCTCTTTGTCCGTTAGTGGAGATGGGAGTATGTCCTAGTGGGCTTCTAATGAAGTTTGAAAGAGAATCCTTGGGGTACACAGAATCTTGATGTAAAGGTAAACATGGTGAGATGGCTTCGTAGACATTAGAATAAGGTCAGATTGAGAACTGCTTTGCTAGTCGGCCAAATTTTGGCAACGACTCATGTCATGTCCTTAAAACACGATTCAGTGGACTTCAGTTATTATTCTGAAGAATTATACAGCCTAATAATTCATCGTTTGTTCTTTCAACACATATTTGTTAAATATCTTTTAGAATTAAAGCACTGCTGAGGTATGGAAGGTACAGAAAATCATTACCCTTCCCTTGTTACAACTGATAAGATATGGAAATTGCATGTGTAAACTTCTCCTCAAAATCTACTTTCAGACACTTTTAATTCTGTTTATTTATTTATTTATTGAAGTTTGATCAGTTTACAATGTCTCATCCATTTCTGGTATACAGCATGTATCAGTAATACATACACACCCATATATTCATTTCGTATTATTTTTAATTACAGATTACTGCAAGATTATTTTATATCTAGTAGTTAGTATTTGCAAATCTCAGACTCCCAGTTTATCCCTTCCCACCCTCTTCCCTGCTTAACCATAGATTTTGTTTTCTATGTACTTTTAGACATTTTTTAATGCAAAAAGAAGGTTCTAATTTTTATTCTGTTTCACCTACAGCAGTTTTTCCTTTTCTTCTCTATAAAGTATTAAAAATAAAAGAGGTTTTGTTTTTTTTTTTCTATTGCACAAAGTCAGTTTACAATGTTGTGTCAGTTTCTGGTGTACAGCATGATGCTTCAGTCACGAAAAATAAAAGAGTTTTAACATCCATACTTTGTCAAGTAACTCAATGTCTGGGAATCTTGGTTTCTTCATCTGCAAAATGGAAATTACAGTCTTACAAGGAAGTTGTTAAAATTAAGTTTCAAATTGTTAAAATTAAGTGGTAATGTACACAGGGTGCCTGAAACACTATCCGTACTCAACAAATTCTATCTATAGGTATAATTCTTATTCTGTTAATGCCATGGCATTCTTCTGACCCAAGCCTGAAAACAATTTCTTTAATCTTTCCAGCTACATGAAGTCAATTATCAAGTTCTATTGGCTCGTCCTTGAAAATGTTCCTCATAATTGTCTTCTCCTTTCCACATCTACTGCCACCTCCATAATTCTTCCTTATTTCATCTTCTCAGATTTTGTGTTGGGAAACCAGGTCATTTTTCTTAAAACGTACTTTTCTGCTCCCCTATTTAAAACAAACAAGCCACTTCCCTCAGTGGCTCCCTGGGGTACACCAAACGAAGCACAAATGCTACTGTCCTGAGTCCTCACAATTGCACCTTTCCAATCATTTCCATTGTGCCTGAAAAGAAACTCTACAGTCCTGACATTCCTCCCCGATCCAACCCATCCTTCAGACCTACCTCAAAGTCTACGTGAATCACTCTAACTGGATTGTCCCTTTATCTCATGCTTTATAGGATGTCTGAGGCATGGTTTCCCTTCCATAGCATTAACTTTTTTTTATTAAAATATATTTTGGCAACATTATAGTGTTGCCAACAGTATAGTTAAAAACATAGGTATTGAGACCAGACAATTGTGATGATTAAATTAATAAAGCATCTTGAATATACCTGATCATTGTAAAGCACTTAATAAATACTACCGTTAGTATTAATGTCCTGTACAGTATTTCCCTACTGAAGCGTTCCTTGATGATAACGATCTTCCGGTATTGGTGGTACATTTTCCAGTACTTTACCTGGTAAACTTTTATTACATTTTTAGTAATTCTAATTACTTGCTCGCAAACTGATTTCTCATAGGTTCTGGTTTAACTTCTTTGCATGTTTTAAGATGTGCCAACTTCATTGTTGTAAGGGATGTGTTAACTCACACTCCCTGTGATGGATATATGATTTGAAGGTATAGTTTTGTGCTCAACTTTTTATTAGTGTCAATTAAAGAAGCCAGTTAACAAGACAGGGTATGTACATGGACAGGACGGTTGTTTTAAGTCATATGACATGCTAATTACAATCAGTGTTCCCTGTTGCATGCCCTCATGCCAGTAAGCGCCAAGTAGCTTAAGAACTGCTTTGAAATTCTTTCCTAACTCCCCCTTAACTTGTCAAACTTTTTTTTTTTCATAATAATTGGGAAGGAGGTTGGACTAATAAAAAGGATAACATTTTATCTGAGGGTCTCAAACTACCTGGTGAGGCTACCTTCCATTTTGCAGATTGGGTATACTGAAATTCAACGTTTCAATGCCTTTTCTTTGGCTATACTGCCACCCAGGAAGAGGCCCATCCACGTAGTAGAATATTTTACATTCCAGAACACTATGCTTGGCTTTTCCAAAGTAATTCATCTGCTCTTTTATCTTGTGGCCATTGTGACTGTATACCCAGGCAGATTTCCCCTCTCACCTTGTCGGATGGAAAATTGGAGCCAAATTTTATGGTCTACCTAGAATGAAAGTATTGCACTTTAGCTCTGAGTTTCTTATTAGCTTTTCCCCCTGATTTTCTTTTTTCTTTTTTTTTTCATTCTTTCTTGACCATTTTCAATTTGAGTCAACTTGTTTGAATATGTATCATTTTAAGCACCTTGAGTTTCTTTTTAAACAAGAAAGGCACATAACTAATTTTTACACTCTTCACACATTTCTGTTAAATACAGCCTTTCCTTCCTTGACATTTAATAACTGTGGGACCCTGGACAAGTTTTATAACCTTTCCAAGTTCCCTCTCTGTAAAATGGAACTAATAATGCATAACTCTCTGAGATGTCTTGGGGATTAAATAAAATAACTCAAGTAAATTACTTGGTGCATAGTAGGCATTCAATAAATGTCAGATTGCTTCTTATCCCAGTTAATAATGCTTATTGGACTATATTAAAAACTAGAACCAGACTGTGATAATGCATTTCTTTATTAAGTATTTAAGCCAAATAATTAATTTCCCCCAGGGGGAAGGGAGAGAGATGTTGAACTAGTTTCACTTGGGGAACTTATTTATTAATTTTTTTCTTCCGCATTATTTAGTTTCATAGTCCATAATTTAGTTTTCACCCAAGAAAAAAACTCACAGTTCACTATTCCTTTTAACTCTATTGTGATCGTTTTTAAAATCTATTTTTACATTTGCCATTTATTAGAGATCATTATTAATTCTATTAACTGCTCGACTGTGTTTCATAACTACTTCGTGCTGACAAACTTTTGCTCCCAACAGTTACCCTGAGGTCTAACAATTTAGAAAGGATCAAGTTCTAATGGCAATGTTACAGCGAAAGAAAAACCACATTGAGGGGGAGACCTACACAGTCTGTGTTCTTTCGTGTTAATTTTATACGTTTGCATTTAAGTGGAGCCACATTTTCCTCAAGGACGGATCCTAAGTGAGGCAGGCGAGAAAAGTGGGAACTAACTGAGCTGGACTATGGTGTCATTGCACCTTTAAGGACTGGAGACTTGGTATTAGCTCGGCCTCCTTCCCGGCCCACCTCTGAACTCTGATTGACAGGGCGCCGGGCGAGGAGGAGCCGAAGGAGGCCGAGGAGGAGGTGCACGGAGGAAAGTAGGGGAAGGAGGGGGCCCGTCTTTTCTCTGATGGCCAATCAGGGGAGGGGGGCGGGGCTATGGGTGCCCTCCTCCCTCCTCTCCTCCCTCCTTCCCTCCCCCGCCTCCCGGCTTCCCCGCCCCCTCCCCTCTTTCCTCTGCCCCCTCCCGTCTCCTCCTTCTCGTCCTCCTCCTCCTTCTACTCCTCCTCCTCCTCCTCCTCTCAGGCTGTGGTTTTTCTGTATATGTTTCTGGAGTCCTGAGCCTGAGCTAAACAAAAGCAGGAGGCTGACGGGGCTGCTGGAGTTTGCAGAGACACGGAGGAGGAGAGAGCCTGTGCTCTGCCTGCCGCCGCGGCTGGGGGAGATCTGGCTTTTGCAACAGCCCACCCCCTTTGAGATCACTCTGGCCCGGAGTGGGGGTGGGGGGCAGCGGGGGGTGGGGGGGGAAAGTTTGCATTGCAATCCCCCTGCCTTCCTCTCCTTTCTCCCGATCAATGCATATTTGCAAAAGGATTAAGCCACAGATTTAAGCGCCGGGAGCCCATTTCTGCCTTGCAAAGGAGACCGGACTGAAAAACCAAAAGCCAGCTCTGATTTCTTTTCGTCAAGTGGGAAGGTGGTTTATTTTTCTTGCTTTTTGGAGTCAACACCCTTCCCCACAAGCCCTTATCCCCACCCTCACCCCGCAACCCCTTCACGCCCCCCTCCCCCTCCCCACTCCCCATCCTCCCACCATCCTCTAAAGAGGCAAAGGGATTTTTTTTTTTTTCTTTTGGTCTTCTTTTTTCCCCCTTCTCTGTTTATCCTGAAAAGGATTTGAAGACAGCTTGAAGGATAAAAAGCCTTGGTGCTTCCCAGGAGCCGAGCCGAGGAGCAGAAGAGGAAGAGCCGGGGGCTGCCGTTGCCTTTGGAGATGGACGAGCAGCCCAGGCTGATGCATTCCCATGCTGGGGTCGGGATGGCCGGACACCCCGGCCTGTCCCAGCACTTGCAGGATGGGGCCGGAGGGACCGAGGGGGAGGGCGGGAGGAAGCAGGACATTGGAGACATTTTACAGCAAATTATGACCATCACAGACCAGAGTTTGGATGAGGCGCAGGCCAGGTGAGATGGAGGCTTTTCTTTTCCTTTCTTGGGGTTTTTTGTTTTTCTCCCTCTCGCAGGGGGAAACAATGGGAACCGAATCACCACAGCGCTTTCTTTTTAAATGTTATTTTTTTTTTCCGTTTTGGAGAGCAAGTATATGGCGGAGGAGTAAAATTTGAAGGAGTGTTGTTATCGAAAGTGTAATCTCCCATGCTGTGATGTGGCTGGGTATATCTATAGCTATCTGTGTTTATATGTCTATATATATATGTATATATATATAGTGTGTGTGTGTGTGAGAGAGAGAATATAGAGGTAGTCACATACATCCACACAAACACTTAAGCACGCCGAAAATACTGCCAACTGATCCAAAAGCGGCCCTCGGCACTTTTTACTGCTTTAAAAAAAGTATCAGAGCGAGCACAATTGTCAAGTTTTGAGCAGCATTACATGCCTTCTTGTTGAGGGACTCCGTAACATTACAAAATAAAATGTCCCGAGAACACTTGACTTGAAAACGTAGTTGACTCCTTACCTAAATCAGAGACTTTGGATTTTCTTTCTTGACGTACTCCTCTAAAATTAATTTTTGTCTTTTCCCCTTTCTCTCCCAATTAAAAAAAAAAAAAAAAGAGGCAGGGGAATTCTTTGTCGGTAGTTGTCAGCTATCCGGAAAATATTTTGCATTCATTTAATTGTTTCAAAAAAAAAAAAAGCTGATGGAAAGAAGAGATAATTTTGCTTTTAAACGTATTTGTTAAGGTTTAAGAGACTCATATGTAGTGTAACTTTATTGTCTCTTAATTTGAGTTGGTTTACTAACCTTCCGTGGCACAGAAGGTATGGTCCTTTAAAAAGGGGTGGGGGGACTAAAATCCAGCATGCTCTTTTTTCCCATGCTTCTTTCAGGACCTCTTAGATGCAACTAAAATAGAAATGAACGCAAGTGTGCATTTTATATATTTCAATCCTATAGGACGTGTAGATCTTCATTAAGGAAACAGAATAAAGAAGCTGTGTAGCTTCTCAACTTAATCCACTGCCAGTTCTCCACTCTAGGATTTTACAGTAAATTCTCTTTCAAAATAAAACATAAACTAAATGGCAACCCACCAACTGCCTGCCCAAGGCCGATCTCTAAAGGAAGACTTTAAAAAAAATCTCATGACCCCGTATGTCTTTACAATTACCCAGCTTTGTTAAATCTCAGAAGTAGCTGGTTTTTAAAATCATACATGCACAATTCCCCTGCCTCAGAAGACTTAGTTCTGTGGAGAAGACATCATTATGTGTATTTTTGTCTAAGGGAAACAGGAATTTGAATTGAGAAAATGAGAAACAGCAGTTAAAAGCATGAATGTTACGAATTCCACTCTTATTTTTACTGTAAGCACATGCAACATGTAAACTCAGAAGTACTGAGGTTTTACGGGTGCTCGAAAACTTGGAAAGGTTCAAAGACTGGAACTATGCTATTTTTTTTTTTAATAGGGGAAAGTTTTCAAAGATTAATCGGTGCTCTTTTTGAATTTTATTATCCAGACAAAAGCTAACAGATATGGTAAATGGGAGATTTCCCACTGGCAATCTTTCTAAATTGGAAAAGATTTCTCCATTACATTGTTCCAGAAAAATAAACTCAGACATACCAATGAACCGCTTTAATCACAAGTTTGTGCAGTCGAAGGGGCCGGTGAGACTGGAGACTCCCCACTTTTCTGATGTTTTGTCCCGCTCCTTTTTGTCTGACTGAGGACAGCCGTGGCTTGGCGGGTTCCCCCTTTTAATGGCCTAGATGCTGGGAGAGAGCAGACACAACTTGGGGATAAGGACATTTTCTGTTCTCGCTCTCCAACCCCACTCCTCTGCTGTGGGAAGTGCAGTATTTCTGTCAAGCCGTGTGGATTTTTGCTGTTGTTGTTGTTATCTATCTGTTTTTGCTTTGGGGCCTTTATGTAAGAACACAATTAATGAAAACTCTTTTAAAGAGGCCCAGAAAGAGGTCTGTGATACCCTGAAGTCTTTTCCAGCTTTTTTTTTTCACACCCCACCAGAAGAACTAAATCACCACTAAGCTTTTCATTTTGGTTAAACAATGTAACTCAGCAGATACTGTAACTGGTCTTTCCTTTCCTTGGTCAGGTCTTCATAATGTACCCTTGTTAGTTACACAGCGAACCATTAGTGTTTTAGACACAGTGTTGCATGTTTATTTAGATACTCTTGAATTTTGGGCTTATTACTTCTCTGCTGTACAGTATATAAAGCATGCTTCTGGTTTCTGTTTTTCATGAGGATGTGGGTCTATTTTTTTAACTTTCAAAAAGATTAAAAAAGAATTGTATGTTTCTTGAGTGCCAGAGTTTTCCATGTATCTTTCCATGTTAATTTCAGTTAGTAAGCAGAATTCCCTTAACTAATAGCTGATATGATCAGTATTTTGTTTCCAAAACAATATCCTGCTAAGTGCTTCCAGAGTGAAATGAAGGGAAAGGTATTGTTTTGTTCCTCAAGTGCATTCTGAATACAAACACACGTAAGAACCAGGTAGATCACTGATCTAAAAGGCAGAATTGTATTTATTTTTTCCCCAATGGGTGCAAGGTCCTAATTGTAAATAATTGAATTTCAACACCTGCAAATAAACAGTGTGTGCACAAGAGGCATAATGTGAACACAGAGAAATGAATTTATTCCCCATATGGGTATGTTTGCCCCCTGGCAATGCATTTCCATACTCTTTAACTTGGGGACTGAAATTTTATAAATTGACAGTTCTACTCAGAAGACCTTTCAAGCATCTTGTGTTTATGAGAACACAGGGGCATCTGCGGAATGAATTCGAACACATGGATGAATTAAATTTGAAAACACACACACAGACCGAGAAGCAGACAGCTCCTAGGCTGTGGTGGCTGCATAGATTATACAAAACTGTTAACCCATGCATTTGGCTTTGCCGTATTCATTGCCTTGGGTAGGATTGTTGGTTTAAGAATTCCACTTTGATTAAACTACTTATTAAAAAAAAACAACCCAACAAACTCGTCCTAAATGGGCATAATTGAGGGTAGTTCTGTTCTGTAGTTAAATCCCTACTCTCTCCCTGCTAATTAACATGATTTCTTTTTCTATGGCGGGATCCTGTATATTAAGTCATAAAACAATTGAAGCATGCCACTGTTACGCTTGGTATGTAATTTTGGCTAAATGTTCAGATTTTTTTGCCCCTGCGCGTTATCAGCAGTTGGGTCTTGAAAGTCCACCTAAGCTGTTATGTTGTTGTTTCTTTCTTGCAGAAAACATGCTTTAAACTGTCACAGAATGAAGCCGGCCTTGTTTAATGTGCTGTGTGAAATCAAAGAAAAAACAGGTAGGAATGAGATTCCAACGTTTAAGCATTTTCTTTGGCCAGTTGACTCATTTAACCAACAATCACGAACCCATTATTTAAATATTAAAATTTCAGAATAGAGGGACTCTCTAGATTGATCGCATGTTCCAAAAGGAAGTCCTAGCAGGCCTGCTTCTTCCTGTAAAAGAAAAGCACCAAGTTTCTTTGACAGGTATTACCAAGCATTACTGGTTTATTTGCCTTCACTCTGTTCCCAGCCTCTTTGAAATTGAGTCTAAGATAGAGGTTTTTCAAGGGAAATTTATAGAATGATGTGCCTTTGGGGGAAAAATATGAAAGTAAAAGTCCATTTCCTGAAGGAATATATTTTGGACCATCTTTAAAACACTATTTTTTTTTTTTTTTTTTTTTTTGGAGTTGGCCAGGTGGGGGGCCAAACTGTTTCAAGTTTCCTTTCCTTTTTTTTCCTTCTAATTATACGAAGCGGCAGACTGGAGGTTCTCACAGAGTGTTGTCAAATACCTTGGTGGAAAGCGTTACACAACACGGGGTTATCGGTATTTGAGTGCCCTGTGATTTTTATTGCAGGGAGAATCGCTGGGTTTAGGAGAACAGAACGCCACGAGATCACTCATTCTGTTGTTTTTCTACTTTCTAGACCTCCTATCAGTGGACTAACACACTTATAACACATCCCAGGAGGGCATTTAAATTTTAAAGCAACAATTAAAAAATAGCAGTCATCAATCAGAGGTGTTCTTAAACAACAGATGCTCTGGGAAGGACATGGAGCAACATCCTCTTGTTTGTTTATTTTAATCCTTAATTTTCCAAAGTAGGTGAACCTCTCTCCCTTGTCAAAAGAAAAGAGTTGAAAAAGGCAATCTGAAACTGGGGCATAAAGATGAGGAACGAGGGGTGGTTATATAAAGCGGGAGCTTCTGCTGGCCTCTGACTTGCTCGCTCGCTTCCGAGCAGTGCAAAGTACCTGACATCCTATTTATTTATTTATTTTTTACAACAAGGAGTGTAACAGTCAATAATTCATATCTAAACCATATAAGCAAGGGCATGACATGAATGAAAGTGACAATAAATATGATTGCATGCCCGGTTGATATACATTGATAGTTACACATAAAAAAAGGGGGCGGGGAGGGTTGAGGGCACACAGGGTGGCTTTCTTTTTGAGAGCCCTCGGTGTTTTCTCTTTTAAAAAATAAATAGTTTCAAGATGTGACCGTTGATCGAGTATGTAATTACTTGGGTCTGGAAATGTATGTAAAATTAGTATGCAGCTCCTTTGTTGAATGTTATTTGTGTCGTGTATAACATGCCAGACAATGCACCTGAGCAGTGATGTTCGGATCTTTAAGTCTCCCAGGTTGCCTTGCCAAAGCCTAAACTTACTGCAAAGCTGTTAATTGCATTATTTTTAACCATGAGACATCTTTTAAGAAATGTATGGATTATGCATAGAAATATCAATAGGGCTTGTGCAGTTTGTCACACTTTTTAGTTTTTTTTTTTTTTCCTATTAGCCCAGAGCAGGAAACCTCAATGTGTCTATATTTCTTTCTCTTTTTTCATTTTTTTTCTTCCTTCTCATTTTCCTTTTTCCTCTGATGCTCATTTGCTTGGAATATTTGGTTTGTTGGAATTTGTTGCTGATTGAGTACATGTTCCTGCTGATCTCGATTCATCAAATGGAGACTCAAGCTCTAAAGGCATATTTGATAATCCAGACTAAAGAGACTCTGTTTTTAAGGCACTTTATCAGATTTTTTTTTTGTAAGGAAGGCCATCAGGCACTTAAAGGTGTATCGTGGCCAAAGTGTTGAATTCTAGCCTTCTGATTAAAACCTTCTAAGGCAGTAGATCAAAGTGGGTGGGGGTGAATAGAGATCCGATTCCTGTGTGGGTGAGAGTTTGCTCCTTATATGAATATTGGCTAAACTATGGTGATAAGAAGCAGTCGTATTGGTCGAAAGAACACTCTAAAGTTATAATTTATTGCTGGAATATAGATACTGTTTTTAAAATTTTCTGTTCCTTAGTGACATGAATGTTTGGAGATTTTTAAAAATCTAAATTAAGGTGTTGTGTGTTGTCTCTCAAATATTATATTTCAAAAAAAGCTTATTTACTATTTATTATTTAATAGTTACTGCAAATTGAACATGTTAAGGATCACTGGCCCCGTGTTAAGAGGGAAATGCGCGCGCGCGCGCGCACACACACACACACACACACACACACACACACACACACAGTTTTGGATTAAGAGGGCACCTATGGGTGAAAGTGAAAAAAGAAAAAGAAAAAGTAAAAAAGGACAAAAGGCCATTCTCCTTATTCTTCAGCTTGTATATAGGAAAGATTAAGGGGAAGGAAGAAACCTTTCCTGGAATGCTGAGTGTTCCGTGCTATAGGTAGGAGCTAACTGCGGTTTGTTGGAAAGAATTCTTTGATTCTAAAGCATACTTGCTTATTCAAGATCATTCTAACCCTTATTCTATGAGCCAGCATATCTTCCTTGCGGGTGGTGTGTCGGAGACCCAGAAAGTGTCTGTAAGGTTGGAAGAGCTCGGTTTTTTTCCCCTCTTGGTACAGAGCTAGTGAAAAGCTCTCCTGGATGATCAGTTCACGTACATTCTTGCATTATTTGGGGACTTTTCCATTGTTAACTTTCAAGCCCCTCACATGTGATGAGTATCTGAGCTTCTGTCTCCAGCATTGTGGAGGGAGGTTGCTTGATTTCGGGTGGGCTCCGTGTGTTTGTTTGTGTGCCCACACGGAGTTCACACAGCTGGCTCACCTAGGTCTTTACAAGAAAGGCAGGACTCTGATTGGAGCGTGGTGATTGCATTCATTTGTGGCTTTTGCTTTTCTGTTTTTGTTAAGGATTTTAGTTGGAAAACTCAGAAGTAAGTAGGGAAAGTCACGAAATTTGCCTTACCAACCTTTTGGAACTTTTAAAGAAACACGCACACCATAGCACCCAAAGTAAGCAGCACCATCTAGGTTACAGTTGATTGATAGGTATTTAAGTCAGAAATTACCGTGGGGATATTCGGGGGGAAAAAGAAAAGAACCCATGTGTCTTCTTGTTTCAGAATGTAGGTAAGTTTTTATTTTGATACCTTTTTGCTTTTTTAAAATAAACGCTAAGAAGGGAATGCCTGCAAAATTCTCAGGCAGCAGATCTCAAACAACAGCAAGAAGAATTTTGTCAAGACCTCCAGCCAGTGAATTTCAGAAGTGGCTTTTATCTGCTTGTTCCTTCTGGGAACACAGAGATTTAATAGAGAGTCTTGGGCCATTTAGTATCTCATTTTCTTTTGTTTCTTAAGGACCATACCTTGTCTTCTGATGTGTTAGCAATAGGCTGGGGTTTGCATTTGTGCAGATGTGGTGGTAGTGGGGTTGACGAGATGGAAGAGGAGGAAAACACTCCAACAGACTGCGTTTCTTAAAAAGACCTCACCTGTATTTTTAAATGTTTCTTGATTTAAAAAAAAAAATTCTGTGTCAGAAATCATGCAGGTTAAAAATTAGGAAAGCGCACCAAAAATATTGGGTGCCATTTACTCTAAGGAGAATATTTATAGATAGTCATGAATAGCTGTAATGGTTGTGAATAGGTTTTAATTTTAGAACATAATAGCTATATATGGTACTTTCCAGCCAATTTTCCTTCGCGCATTATCTGCACTGAAGTTAAATCAAATCACTGAAGGAGGTTAAAAAATTAGTTTTTGCTTTCTTAACACCCTTTTGTTCTCTCTTTTCTTTTTTTTTTCCCTCTATGTTCAATTAACACCCCCATCACACTGTTTTTTTTTTCTTAAGTCTACTACTGTATTTCACTTTTGACACTCTCCGTTATTATTTCTCGCCTGCCACTTCTTTTTAATATAGCAATTACATCATGGGACTTTGACTCCTCTTTATAGCATTAGAGAATAATTTGTGTGTGTGCATGCACGCGTGTACACGTGTGTGTTTGTATATGTAGGTTGGGGGGGACCCCATGGAAGGAAGCTGTATATTGCAGGGAAATAATTCTGATGGTGTGAAGCCTTAAGCACAGAACAAGAGGGAAATAACTTCAGACCATTTAGAGTTGCCTCTGCTCAGATTCCTTTTGGGGTTGACGTGGCAGAAGTGACTCTTCCTAGAAGTTCGTCTTGAGCAGGCAAATGCACAGACTTTTTCTTGCTGATGAGAGAATTCAAGTATTTGGTCTCTCCTATTTTTTTTTTTTTTTTGGTGGAAGGGGCCGAGAGAGAGAAGGGGAGCAAATGAAGGGGAGTTGCTTGATTCATTGTCCTTGAACCTCCTTTTCAGGAATGGTGGTGTGTTAGGCAGAAGTCAGGTGACTGTCTAATTGTCTTTACTCTTTATTATAATCTGGATAGAAGCAATAGACCTGTGATAATACGACTCTGGCAGAGACACAAGAGGAGTATATGATGAGAAGTGTCCCGTCTCTCCAGTCACTTTTTGTGGCATCCACTTTTAGAAACGGGCTTGGACCAATTCTGGCACCTGAGAGAGAGGTGTGGAGGAGGGTGCAGCTTGGTCAGACCTACTGGAGAAAGGTCTTTGGAAATTTGATGTTGCTTCTTCCAACAATAGGATGTCTGAGGATTGGGAATGAGAGAGATTTAAATTAAACTGGGAAACCTGGATGAGGATTTATGAGACGGGAAATGCAGGAGAAACTTGTAACCTAGGCACTGGGGGGTGTTGAGAGCTGGGAGGGGTGAGGATGTGGGTCCCCAGGTGGGTGGTGGGCTGAGCTCTGGGCAGAGGAGGGCATTGTCTGCTGGTGTGTTTAGCTCACTGCTGGTGCCAGGTTTCTTTGCCCCAGCGTTCTGCTGACATCTGTGAACTTTTGGTTGCTGTTGTTGGCAAAATTACAAAATTTACCCCCAAACAAGCAAACGATCCAAAACTTAGATATTGAACATGTTTAAACAGGAAATCATTTTGATTTTAATTTAAAGCATAACTGTGGCTTCCTTTGAGACATAGTTTACATGTATGCCTTAGGAAAACAGGCTTAACTGTGGTTTCAGATCTCTTTTAGATGGATGCTGCTATGGTCGGAATTTGGGGTAGTGATTCTAAATATACTTTTATTCCTTTTCTTTTTATAAAATAAATTTACTGGAAACACTGCATGATAGAGGCAGTGTCCCAGGTGCAGCTCCCAAAGACAGCTCTTTCTCATTGTCATATGCCCCTGGGAGCACCCGTCCATTTGCACCGCCATTTCAGCCTGGGTTAGAGGAATATAATAATTCTGGCTCCACCTTGCCCCTTACCTGAGATGCTGAGGTGAGGTTAAAGGAATGTAGTAATTGATGAATAAAATAAGCAGAGGATTAATGAGTGGTTTGCAAAAGTGTTTAGAGCTCCCTGGGTGATACAGATGAACGATGTGGTGTTTTCTATAAGGAATTATCTCAGGATCCATATTCTGATCCATTTCATAGGATGTCATTATGTTAACTCTTTCTGTGAGTCTGTAATTAAGTAGTGAGGTAGTAGTGTCTCATGAGGAGAGTTCTCTGGTGGAATCTTTTGCTTCATCTGCATCTTAGCGATGTTACTTCTTAAAACTTGGCAGAGTGATTTCCAGAATTAAAAAAAAAAAGTATACAGGTATAGACTGTCACAGGATTATAAAACCTGTCTTCTTTCATGGCAGAATAAGGTCAATAGTGACTTCCCAGAATGTCTTCTTACCTCTGACAGTTCAGTTTCAGTCTCTCAATTATTGGTAGGAATCAAGATTGCAATGGGTGGAAAAATTCATCATTTTTAGTTTAGATCATGGTTTCAACTATATCTCCCATTGACACTCTGTCATTAAGTGGATCCTGGGACAAGTCCTTCATATCTGTAAGAGTTCTGGACCTACCACTAAGTAGTTATAAGATGACAGGCAAATAGCTTAAATACTTTTAGAACTAATTATAATAGTAGTGGTTAAGGATTTGGTCTCTGAAGCTGCACAGCCTGGGTTTGTATCCCAGATCTCCTATTTTTTTTTTTTTTTTTAGCTGTGTGACCTAATTCAATTTACCCAACCTCTCTGTGCCTCATATTCTCCGAAAAAATAAAGATAATAATGGTAACCTATCTTAGAGGGTTGTTGTGAGGATTAAATGAGGTAATACATGTAAATTATAGTGCCTGGCATAAACAGTCCATAACTGTTAGCTTTTATTATTTCTGGCCCTGTTTTTTAATATGAAAAAGAGAGGCTTGCACCAGATGGTCCCTAAAGACCAAGCCAACTCCAAGACTCTGTGATTCTCTGCTGAAAAGAGAAAAATAGTGCTGAATTTAAGATTTGTTTTCTTCTGTTTCTCTTGCCATTCTCTTAAAGTGAGAATGAGTTATATCTGGCCAAAAAGCTGGACGAGATTGGAAGAAGAGGGGAAAAAAGAATGAGTATGAGCAAAGACAAAGGTTTTTAATTATCTACAGACTGGACAACAACCACCTGGAAAGCTTGAACGGCATATATTAGTGATGGTGTTCCGTCAGCCTCTGCAAGTGGAGATATTATGTAATCATAGTTAAAAATATTTTCCCTTTGAAAACACATACGCTCATCCATTCAACTCACAAAGTTTCAAAGCAGGACGAGTAACATAAAGTACATTTAGGGCAACCTGACCTCTTCCTGTCTTCCTAATAGGTTCCTTCTTCAGGAAAAATGCTAGTGTTGTCATCATGACCGCCTTGATATATAGTAGATTTGTTCTTTTTATTGCTTTTTTATGGCTTTCTTGAGATATAGTTCCTATACCATGAAATTCACCTATTTACAGTTTATAGTTCAGTGATTGAATATATTCACAAAATTGTGCAACCATCAACACAACCTAAGTTTAGAATATTTTAATCACCCCCTACAAAAAACCCTGTAGTCGTCACCAGTCAGTTCGTATTTCTCCCTTTGCCTACCGCCTACTGATCACTAATCTCTGTCTGTATGGATTTGCCTATTCTGGACATTTCACATAAATGGAATCATATGATACATGGTTTATTACTAGTTTCTTTCACTTAGCATAATGTTTGTAAAGCTCACTGTACAGGTATAGACTGTCACAGGATTATAAAATCTATGGAAACTTCATTCCTTTTTATAGCCAAATAATATTCTGTTGTATGGACATACCACATTCTGTTTATCCACTAATCAGTTGATGGATGTTTAGATTGTTTTCATATATTGTTGCTGCTATGAACGTTTGCATAGAAGTTTTGTGTGGACGTGTTTTTATTTCTCTGGATATATACCTAGGAGTGGAATGCTGGATCATATGGTAACTCTCTCTTTTGAGGAACTGCCAAACTACCAGAGGGGCCATAGTAGGCCTATTAGGTCTTAATGTAAATGACACTAAATTTGGTCTTCAGGGCTCTTAGCATTTCATTTTTTTTAGCCTTTTTCTTCAATCACTGATCTTTTTTCTCTTTTGTGTTTAGGGGTTGACTGTATTTTTTGTTTTTAATCAATACCTACTCTAAGAAAAAAAATTTTTTGATACATTTATTTGGCTTGAAGTGTGCATGATCAGGATTTATGTGAAACCTCTCTCAGAGCTATGTGCATTTTAAAGAGGAAAAAAATAGTAATTCAAAGGAATGAATCTCTACTGCTGGAATATCAGGTGTCAGGTTCCTGGAGAGGAAGACCTTTGCCAAAAAGATCGGATAGTTTTTTTATTTTTATTTTATTTTATTATTATTTTTTTAATTGAGTTATAGTCAGTTTACAATGCTGTGTCTGGACAGTTTTTTAAATAGTCATCTAGTGTGATAGAGAGAGCATGGACTCTTGAGGCAAACCACCCTGGATTCAAATCCTCACCGGTTGTGTAACATTAGTAAATTGATTTAACAGAGCTTCAGTTTCTTCATCCTTGCAGTAAAGATAATAATACTACATAGGGTTGCTTCAAGGACTAAACAGACTAGTAATATAAAGCACGTGGTTTCCTGGGTGTGCTCAATAAATGGCAAGTACTATTATTTTTCCAAAACTGCGTGACAGAGTGTCGGCCACTCATCTCAGTGCTTTGACCCTGTCTATTCAGGTTGAGGTTTCTACTGGCCATTAGTTTCAGAGGCTCACCGAAATGCTCCTCACCGTGCTTTCAAAATGCTTTAAATGGCCTTCTATATGAGAGGGGGGAAAAAGTCTGATGCAAAGCTCAGCAAGAAGGTACTCCAACACTCCTGCATCTCTTTTCCTTCAGTCCCAGAGTTCTAGGGAGAGAATCCCATAGAACCGTGCTGTGCAGTGAACACGGGTCATTTCAGATTTAATGTTTAAAATTTTCTGGTAGCACGTTGAAAAAAAAATAAAAAAGGAACAGGTGAAATTAATTTTCATAACACATTTTATTTAAATCCCAATGTGTCTAAAATATTTCAACACCTGGTCAAGACAAAACTTATTGAGATACTTTACATTTTGGGGGGATTAAAACTTTGAAATCTATTGTGTAGTTTACATTTGCAGCACACCTTCATTTTGGACCAGCCGTACTTGAAGGGCTCAGTGGCCACATGTGGCTAGTGTCCTCCATATTGGACAGCATGGTCGTAGAATGACTGTCCTGGCATCACCTTTGTCTTGTTCCTTTTTGGGGCATAGTTTTCACGCTCTGAGGAAGACGCAGGGTTGTTCCCTACTCAGACTCGACCTGGTAGTTGTGTAGCAGTTGAAACTGGTTCTTGATGGATAGCCATGCTCCAGAATAAAGCCTATCTAAGGCGTCTCCTTCTGGCAGGGAAGGTCCCACTACTGGGAGCAAGGATGAGGTGGTTCCCCTTTACCTCCTTCTATTTTTTTTTTTTTTTTTACTTCTTTATTTCCCTAACTCCTTGTTTTAGGATTTGATTCCTTATCCTGAACAAAATCTGAAATGTTCCCTAAAATAGGATGGGTAGGTGGAAGCAGCCACCCTGTTTTGTACAGCTAGAATACAATGGGACAAGTACAGAGAATTCCACGGTGAGACAAAAGTTTGCTGGACTCTGAGTCAAGGTTCTGAGGCTACCGCTGCCTGCCTCCAAGTGACTGTGTTATTTTGAGAATGCCATTTAGCTTCTTGGTCTCAGGTTTCTACATCCATGGGAAGGGCAACTCCATAGAGCCATGGGTCTGATCCCACCTTTCAGGGGTCCTCATCTCCATCATGATCCCGACTCAGGCCTGGATAGATAGCACAGAAGGCAGGTGGAGCATTTAGAAAAGAATTCTTTTTTCATTGTTAGGGCCTTTCTAATTTTTCCTGTGACTCCCTTTTATTTTTTCTAGACAGTCATGTAAAACTGGTTATGGTGGTGTTCAAGCTACCTCCATCAATCAAGCTGAGTTGGAGAAGGCAAAGTGGGAGAGGGAAAAAAAAATTAGAGATTTTTTTTTTCTTTTTTAAATCGAAGCATTCAGCATCACATTTACAAGGCCAGTTGGAGGCCAGTCTCAGTTTCATCCACCTTGTTGACTCCATGACTGAATGCAAGTAATGTTTCCTTTGCATCCTATCTGTTTGTAGCTGTTGGATTCTAGACTGCAAATTGCTTTTGGAAAGTACAAAGATTTATGGTAGCAGGCTTGGAAGTGCAGTCTCTGCCTTTGCCAGTTCATATGGTGCAGCCCTGGAAGTCAGGAAACTTGCGTTTGGTTTTCACCTTACAATTGTGGACAGTTGCTTGTTGACAGTGTGCCTCTGCTGAAATACTACAGTAATGTCTGTTTCCCACCTACCTGTCAGTGGGGCTTCTGGAAACTTAAAAGTGGAGGATATTTAGAAAGATGTTTGACTTTCCTTAAGAAAAGGTGGTTCAGTAAGTGTGAGAGTAAAGTTCCCTCTATTTGTCTGGCTTTGAGACAGGGTTGAATCTGCCAGTAGGTCAAAGGAATACATTTACCTAGTGGCCTGTGCTGGTCGGGCTAAGAGAGAGCAGCTAATGGGTCATTTTCCAGAGGGCTTTAGGTGAGTTGAGCCTGAGTGTTGTCACTTTAAGACAATCCTCCTTATAATTTACCATTGTTAAAAAGATGCAAAGTTTGCTTTTATCTTTTATCCCTAACAAAGAATGCCTCTCAGAGACCCAGATGATAAGCCCAGCATACATCCATTCTGAAAGGCTCTCCATGGAGATGAGGGTGTAGATGTTAATTCCTATCTACCGAATTTGCATGTAGGGGCTTTGGGACCCTGCACCCTTACACTAATAAACATTTAAAAACAAAGCGCGGGCAACACAGACACAGCGTTCCTTTGTGTGGCCTCCTTACCGGGGTGCCTGTAATCCCTCACCCTTTGCGAGGGGAGTGCGTGGGTGGGTGCGGGTGGGTGGTGACGCTGTGCGCAGCACCGGGTATAAAAGGCCGGAGAAGTAACCACATCCTGTGAGGAATAAATTAAGGCAGCATTGTCCCGAGGCCAATCAAAGGCGAAAGGAAAACAAAATTAACCACAAAAAAAAGTCGAGAGATGAGAGAGCGTGTTTGCTTCGATCAGGTGGAAAAGAGAAATCAGAGGCGTTGGGAAGGAGTTTAAGGGGCTGCATCACGAAATAAAACTTTGGGAACTTAAGAATAGCCTAAGAAACCGGGAGGAGCCGGGGAGCGAGCCACATGGCCTTGTGCTGAGATGAGAGGCCCCTTTCAGACAGGATCGAAATGCTGCGAGCCGGGCCTGGGTAGACGGGCGCCTGCGTCTTGCGGCAGCACCCCGCACAATTAGCCTTTGAGGGGCTGGGGCTCTGGGGGCCGCAAAGCCCCCTCGCATGCCGGTGACCTCACCACCGGGCTGATGCTGATGCAGATGCACGCGGCGTCCGGATGCTGGGCAGCTTCGGCCGCCGAATTCGCGTCCACACGGCCCGGGCCTCCGCTGCGCCCTGCGGAGCTGCGCGCCCTGGGCTGGGAACCGCCGCCCCGAGCAAAGCCGAACCCCCGGCGCAGGCTGCTCGCGCGCCGCCTGGGAAGCCGAGGGTCCCCACAGTGTCTTCACCGATTCCCTCCTCTTTGGCTCCCTAGGCTCCTTCCCTCCCCAGCCACCTCCTCCTCCCTGGCAGACCTCACTCCCTAATTTCCCAGAGGGTGCTAGGAGAGGACCCCCCACCCCCAGGGGGAAAGCGCTCCGGAGCCATCCTTCCTTTATTAAACACCTGTCAGTCTGGGCTTGGGAGCTCACAGCACAGCCATAGCAATCGAGCCTCTGGTGAGGAGCCAGGGTGCGTGCGGGTGATCTGTACCCAGGGAGCCAGGCGCGGGGTCTGTGCCCGCACGCCGCATTTTCCGTATGCAAAGTGGCCGTGCAGTGCAGACATTGGTGGTGGTGGTTTTGCATACAGAAGTGAAATTCAGAAGGCAGCGTGTAGGCACGTGGGTGAGTGTGTGTGTGTGCGCGCTTGTGCGCGGGGGCTCACACGCACACATCTTAATTCGCAGCCCCTTGCTTGGTTGGCTCTGCATTGTTTCCTCTCTATTCAATAAATATTCCAGGTGATGCTTTATGGTATTGAATCAAATAACATAATCTGAAGTTACTGCCGAAACCCTCCCATCTTCTCTCCCTCTCTCAGCTCTTACAGGGAGCCCATCGTCTTCCCCTGGGGAGATTTTTAACCCAAAGAACCTTGATGTACCTTAAACAGCACTGACATTTGTTTTCTTTAAGCTTGGTCTGATTTCTTTAACTTGAGGAAGGTTGGGGGCCTTCCCACGTACGTACTTTCTTATATCGTGGCTTGTCTCAGAGGAAGGCCTTAAGGGGCCTCAAGCTGCCTTCTTTTTGCAAGTCTTCTGAAAATAATAGCACACGTAATATCCTATGATGAAAAAGAATCTGAAAAAGAATCTGAAAAAGAATCTGAAAAAGAATATATATATGTATGTATATATGTAACTGAGTCACTATGCTGTGCACCCGAAACTCACACAACACTGTAAATCAACTCTACTTAAATTAAAAAAAAAAAAAAAAGAGTCTTTTGAAAATAAAGAATTGATTTGAGTAGTTTGCCCCCTCCGACCCATACCCACATAGTTGCCTCCCCTCCCCCACGGAGCTTGCTGGAGCCAAGGCAGGAAGGGGCTGTCATCATGTTCTGGGCTAAGCCTTATTACTTTATTTTTCTTCTTAGAAAGTTACACTAGGAAAGATGTTCTTGATGTGTGATTATTATTCTTAAATGGATTCTTGTGCTTTCCTATCATGGCTCTGTTACAGCCTCATAGGGTGACCACCAGGTCCCACCATAGACCCTCCAGAAACTTTCTATTGAATGAACGTGGGAGAGCTGGAAGTCAGAAAGGTTGAATTCCCTCATTACTTTGAAAAATCGATGAATTAATTCTCTCTATAAATTTCCACCAGCCCAGTCCCTGATCCACCAGCTGAAGAATGAGACCCATTATTAATTTCACAAAGGCGAGTTTCTCATCCCAGTAACTCTGGGGGAGAGGATGGAAGGGTTATGATAAAGGTTGAGAGTTAACATGTTACTTGTGGCTGTTAGAGATGTTATAGCAAAAATATAAGAACAGCAATGCTGATACCGGCAATGGGGGTGATAAAGAGCGAAAATAATTGCGTCCCCCTGTTCCTGATTTGGACGCTGCTGCCTCCTACTCATTTACCATTACTGAGTCTTCCCGTTTTAGGCATTTCAGGCTGGGATGTCTTGGATGTGGATTACTTTCCTAGAGACTTACACGAAAGAGAGAATCTCCTTAATGGCTTCTATTTGGTTGCAAAGATTGGTTGCAAAGATTGGTTGTCTTGTCAAGAACCCATTAGAATATATCTTCCCCTCACTTACAGTGTCACCTCCTGAGTGCTGGCCTTCATAAGCGAGGGCCATAGAAGCTGAACTGTTTTTAAGTAAGTTTCACCAAATATTTTTGAACGCCATCATTTCTGGAGATAGTGGGCAAAACTCTTAGGTCCCGCAGGTGGAAAAGTGAAAAAGTTAAAAGTGAAATTCGTGTCCTGGTCAGGTTTACCTTTTTCAACGCCGGTTAGACATGTTATTTTAGACCCTCTGTAGGGCAGGATGAAATTGCAGAGTTTGAATTCAATTTTGGCCCCTTTGTTGCTCTAGCAAATATTTATGAAGCTTCTCTGGATGAGGCATGAAAGACACTGAGGAACAGTGCCAGTGGTGGCCCTTACCCTCAAGGAGCTTATAGTCCAATAAGGGGCTGGAATCATGGTCATGATTTTTGTAACACAGGCAGCTGACTTGCTCCCAAAGCCCTGAGCCCAAGACAGGACCGTGTTCCTTAGGGCCCGGAGTGTGGCTGAGGAGGTCATTCTGAGCCAAAGTTCATGAACACGCAGTGTGGTGTGCATGCTTTCTGCGATTCAAAGCCTGCTGAGTTTTACTCTGGCAGCCTGAGAAATGTTCTGTGTTTGAGTCCTTGCATCGCTGGCCTTCTTGCCTTCCCCTAAACAGTGCATGTGCTTTCCTTTCCTTTCTGCCTCCCCTTTTGCTCTTTTGTTCCTTTCCTCCCCTCTACTGGGGCCTCCCCTCCCCTAGTACCCCCCCCAAATCGCTATTTGCCCAACTTGTGACCTGAGACCACTTGGCATTTCCCTGGGATGGCTGGAATTTACCGCCCGCTGAAGAGGCATCTGTGACATTTGCTCACCTGGGCGGCTTAAGCTACATGGTCTGCGTTGAGGGACCGCTGAGAGGAAGTGTGAAATTTACCTCTGGTAATTTACAAGGGTTCTCACCAGCAGGGAGACAAACAAGGATGCTTTCGAGAAGCGGGAATTAATGTTTATCAGGGTACACATATATAGTTATAGATATTCATACACACATTTATTATGTATTCAATCAATGCATGGAGACAATTTGTGCATTATCTGTCATTCTCTAGTCATTATTTTAACAAATTAAATTTTCATGGTTAGCTTCATCTTTCACACTCATACCCTCCCCTTCCATGGCTCCCTTCTTTCTTCCTCTCCCTCCCTGCTGGTAGAAAACACTGGGTTAACTTAATGCTCTTTGAGGCCTCGTGCCATTAGACCTACTGTCTCCTTAAGGTTTAAAAGAACGGTGATGACTTTCTCATAGTGGCCGGCCCAGCCGTTCTGCTCGTAAGGAAATAGCTGCTTGTCTCTTTGGATCAGACTGGTCTAGGAGCTCGTTCAATCCAGTTACTGGGACAGGCCAGCCCTGGAGGCTTCTCCGGCTCTTGGAACACACAGACGCACAGTCTGTCTGTCCTGGCTGTCAGCCGAGGACGGGAGGCAGGCGGTGTAGATGGTTAAGCTGTTACTTTATACTCATGTTTACCCTGTCCAAGTGATTTGAAGGGAAGAGTGCTCTGGGCCCCAGGCTGGGAGAAGAGTGGTGGTGGGTCATCTTAGCAAGAAGCTGAACGGAAAATGTCAGTGGAAGCGATGCCCCCTCTTCCCTTTGGAGCAGGGAATCCTTCTGCCCACAGGTAATAACAGTTAATGCACAGAGCACTTATACCGTGTGGCACTACTGTTATTTACCCAATTTTTAAGATGAGGAAACTGAGAGAGGTTAATGAACTTCCCTAAAGTCACGCAGTTCATGAAAGGCTACATTGGGACAGATTTGATTCAGGAAGTTCTACTAAATGTAGATTTTTTTTTTTTTTAACAAAAATCTTCATTCCCGGTGAGTGACAGCCCTTCAGCTTGTGATTCTTCCCAGAAAATCCCATGGAATCCTCCTCAGTTGTCCAAATAACAAATCATTTGGCTCTGCCCACTTCTGGTCCTGTTTCTCAGGTACATGAACTTAATTATCTCTTGGCTGTGGTTGACTGTAAAACATAAGTAAAAGGAGATAAGTCCAAAATTCTCCTTGGGCCTGTTTCCTGATTTTTATTAGGTCTCTGCCTCTTTGTTTTTTAGAATGTACATGATTTCTTTCAGGTAGACCATGAGTTATTTTTCATAGATTGTCTAGAGCTTGAATGCCATATGTATATATAGTATATACATATTTTATGTATACGTGTGTGTATATACATCACCCTTTCTCCTTCCTTCTCAGAAGCCTGGGACTCGGGAACTTAACGCAGGGCACAGTCTCTTGTTCTTGCGCACCCTTCCTGGTTCTGCCGTCCTCTGTCACACCTCTGTGCACGGCCACACGCCCGCTTGGGACACTCAGATGATTCTACACAGTGTGGATGGAAGCTTCCTGGGTGAGACCAGAGAGTCTCATCTGCTCAGTTGCAGAGCCACTCTTGTCAGGATGGCATGTTGGGCAGCTCCTGGTTTTGATAAGTGGGTGTTCTCAGTCTTGAGGAGGGGACAGCTGCCTCCCAGGGAGCGGGGCGGCCCAGAGGGCAGCCTGGTGTCCAGGACCTGGGTGGAGATGAAGTCTGGGGATGGGCCTGGATGGTGATGGGTGTAAGGCATGTTATCTTCACATCACCCCAGGGGTTAGAAGGGGAAAAAAAAAGAATTCAAGGTATCCTGTGTTTAAATTTATTGTTCAGAAAACAGTATAATGCCAGGAAGACCTTAATAAAGAAAATTTTATGAAAGAAAACAAATTCACCTTTAATCATACTGCCCTAGCTCAGTATCTATTATAATCCCCCCACCATGTTTCGATTTCCTTCCTGTCATTTTCCTTCTGGCCGTATGAATTTTCCATTTCTTGGAGATGACTGTATACTCAGGGATGAAATTTTCTTCTGTTTATCAACAGTACCTTTTATGTGTTTTATTTACGTGTCTATTGCTCATCTCATTTCAAAGAGGAATTCAAGCAGTTTGCCAAAAGGTGCAAGCGAAATGAAGAGATTTGCTAAAGAAATGAGGAAATTAGAAGAGAAGATTAAGGTAGGAAAATAAAAATGCAAGGGAGCGTTAGTATGTAAAATTGCAGACAGAAGAGCCTTTCCTCATTGTGGCCTTCCCAGTCCTTTTGCTGGTAAGGAAATTGCTTCCTGACTCTGGATCAAACTGGACTTAGGACCTTGTTTCAGTCCAGAGCCTGTAGAGTTTGGCTACAGATTTGACTGTCTGCTTCCTGGTAGCAAAAGCGAAAAGGGAAAAAGGATCAGTTTCAAATTTCAAAGCATTTAGAATTGGAAGTGAATCAGTTGTTGACTGCATGTAAAACTTCCCCCATAGTTTCTAATAAGAAGATGTGAAATGATATGATAGACATTGTCCTCAACATGATAAACAAGGCATTATATTTCATATTTTATTGTAGCCCTTTATATATAATGTCCCTTAGCACTCATCAAATTTTATTATAATTATTGGTTTACAATCTGACTCCCTCATTAGACTAATGAGTTTCTGGAAAATAGTGATAAAGGCCTACATGCCAGTATATATATATATATATATATATATATATATATATATATATATATATAGTAAATTCTTAGTTAATATTTTTTTGAATTGAGGAGGGGAGGGTGTGACTCAAGTGACAGAGTGCGTGCTTAGCATGCACGACATCCTGGGTTCAATCCCCAGTACCTCCTCTAAAAATAAATAGGCCTAATTACATCCCCTCCCTGCCAAAATAAAATTATTAAATAATACAATAAATTTTTTTAAAGCATTAAAAAAATTTAAAACAATATTTTTTGAATTGAAATACTGTTCTAGTTGCTTACCCATAAAGGAGGAAAATACATTCATTAACATCTATTGAGTATTGCTACCAAAGAGAGGGCTAAAAGTCCCTGCCCTTGAGAAATTTATGGTCCACTGGGAATACATACATCTTGATAGATACACTGGACTCTAGCTTGATAAGTGCTGTGTGATAGAGGCATGAATGTTTTACTTTCTGTGAACTGAGTTATAAGATTGCTTAAAATACACTTTCAATACAGCTAGCTTCTCCATTTGGAGTTTGAGGTTTGGCTCCGGAAGCCAGGAGGGGAGGGAAAAGACTGGAATGAGGAGGGCATCTGAGAGAGGCAGAGGCCATTGTTCTGCAGATTTGCATTTTCACTTCCTTTCTCTTTTATGAGGCGAAGGTCCTATTCCTTGGCTAACTAACCCAACCACCCAGACCCTGGCTCTCAGGGGTGGTGGGGTGCTGGGACCTGAGGGAGGTAGGGAGCGTGGTCCCCTCTTTTGGCCTCTTCCTGACTTGACTTGGTGGCCCAAAAGGGGAGATTGTTTCCATTTCCTGGTGCAGTTACTACCGCCATTCCTGTAATGGCTTACAGAGAACACTGGGTCCGAAGACCAGGAAGGACGAGTGATCCCTGGGACATACTTGTAAAATAAAGAGTGAAAAGAGCAGATGACTGCCTGTTACCCAGTGTCGTTACTTTTCAGTTATTCCATTACTAAGCCAATCAGAGAATTTTTAATCTTCATATTTCCCTTTCTCCCTCTTCTCCTTTCTTCCTTCCTTCTATTTAAAAAATATTTACCTGGGATTTATTTCTAAGCTAGGCACAATGGGAAATGCAAGATAGGACCTGGTCTTCAAATTGCTTACCGTTGGGATTTAGAAGAGAGGGCTACAGGGCAGCCAGGGATCGAGGCTTGCAAGGGACCTAAGTTCAGCACAGCCCTTAACCCTCTGTGTGCTCGCAAAAAAGGTTTCCAGAAAGATGGTTGCAGTTTTTCCTGAGATTGTAAGCTTCTTCCCGCCTCGGGTGATGTGCCATCCTTTATTCACCTCTGTGTGCCTAGCACAGTGCTTGGTATATATGTGATGCTCAGTATGTGTTGAAGAAAGGAAGGAAAAAAGGAGTCATGGATGTTTCATCTAAATCTGAATTGAACTTATTTAATTTTCAGAAATTTGTCTTAAGAAATCAGTTCCCAAATTAGTACTGTCTGCTGTGAGCATACTAGTATTCGAACCTTAGGGGTGTGCTTCTGTGATGTGTCAAAGAATAAGATGGGATGGAAATGCCTCTTAGATCTACTGGGTCGCTCCTGTAAAGGCGTCCAAACCCTGTGCTCCGAGAGAAAGGTTTCTGGTTAGAATCAACCTGATACTGAAAAGGGGAGAGTTCTTGAATGACTCCTTTGAGTCTGGGTTTTCTGAGTGATGATCTTGGACTTGGGATTCTGAAGGATGCTCAGGGTATTGTGGGGTCGATGTGGGGCCGGGCAGGGAAGAGTGTGCAAGAGAGGATACCTGAGAACCGTGTCAAGACAAGTGATAATCAGACTGAGGAAGCCGGCTAGACACAACCTTCCAGCAGAAGAGGTGGAGGTGGGAGGGGCAGCTGCTCCAACTAGCTCCTGGCTCGGGTTCCCCTTCCTTTTATTCCCGTCCTCAAACTGTCCTGTCTTTTCCTATCTGCGAAGCCTCCTCTGTTCTCTTTACCCTCTCCCCAAAGTTTTGTCACCTTTCTCTTGGCTCGTGCTTTTTGCCCAGTTCTCCTCCCATCAGATCCATCGGAATGCTGGAAAAGGACGCCTCCATTAAATAATAATAATAGTAATAAATACAAATAAACCCAAGAAGTTGAAAGTGGGATTTTTTTTTTTTTAAATAGGAAAGTGGTTGTAGACCCTGGGGCAGGGGGAGTAACTGAATAAGAGGCTCTCGGGGCACACGCTTTACACGCCTCCCCGCACCGTGTCCAGTGCGAGCCTGTGTAATTTAAACCTGTCCGTGGGGAGAAGTAAAGGAAGAATGCCCCCCCCCCCCGCCGGTCCCCTCCCTGCGTGAAAATTCCTAGTCGGAGTCTGTGATGTCTCAAACTGGGCTGTCACTGTGCAGGGTCCCTCCCTGGGGCTATCCTTCCGCCAGTCCCAGCGCAGTTCGCATGTTTCTGAGTGAGAAGTCACTCACTTTCCCTCCATATTTGCCTTCTCAGGAGCCCCGCTCCACATAGGGTCCTGCGTTTGCTTTAGTGGCTTTGCTGTTTAGGCTTCTCCTGCCAGTAGTGGAGGTGTTGGTCTTAGACAGGGACTCACAGTGTGGGCTTTGAGGATCAGTACGTTGAAATAAAAATGTTGCGACGATGTCCTTTGGCTTGGCTTGAACTGCCCTGAAACCAGTTCCTTTCTCTGCTTCTCTTCTGTGGCTGTCCTCTCTTTCTCAGCGGACCTTTAAACTATCTGTTCAAGGCTTCTTATCTACGTTCTTCTCAGATGCCAAGGCTCTCATCCTAAGTTGGGTGTCGTGGCAGTTTATAACCATGGACATCTAGCTGAGAAACGTTCAGCATTTTGGTTTGTAAACTTTTTTCTTTGCATCCTATGCTCAGGTGTCATTTTTCCTTCAATATGAACCCCTTTCCTTTGTGTTATTCATGAATAAATAAATTGTAATGTAAGGTCTCACCCCTTTTCTCTACCATCCCTTGAATAAATAGTGCTTACGGACATTGAGTCATTCATTGATTCATTCCTTCAAGTATTCAACAAATGGCATTGTCCTGGAGGACTGAGTAAAAGAGAGAAAGCCACCTGGGAACCAGGCAGTGTAACTGTGCTGTACACACAGAAGATATGTGTTTGATTCACACCCTTGGAAATTAGAGCACTTTTTGGTATGTTGAAAGAACCAGAAATACAGGTGATCACTCTCCATAATCCTGCTGGCAAATCCATGCGTCAATCCAAATAGGAAAATGCACCCAGCATCTACTGCATATGTTGAGTGGTTTACACTGGTGGGGTGTGTTCAGCAAAATAGGAATAAGAAGAGCAAAGGGTGTCATCTGCAGAAGATACATGTGCGTCTGTTTCATTGCTGGCTTAGAGATGTTGCTCGTGGTGAAGATGCTGTAATTAGCCCTGTTGCAAGAATAAGCATCAAACACAGCATGAGGCACGTGATCACTGTTCAGAAATGTATGTTTTCCCCTCTTTGTTTCCAAACCCAGCTGGAAACACCCAAGCCCATTTGGAGCAGCAGTATGTGCAGGGGAATAATTATTGGCCTCTTCTACTGCTGAGTAGATGGGTGACAAGGGACCTGCCACTCGGGTCAACTTCCTCACCTGTAAGGTGGGCGCTATTACAATCTTATCTGGGTCCTGTCCTCCTCCAGGGTGCTTATGGCTCTCCAGTGAGATAAGAGTGTAAAATGCTTTGTAAATTATAAAGCACCACCCAACCTGAAGATCTTTTTTTCTAACCTATACTGTCACCACTGCTTACAAAATCGAAGCAAGAGAGAGAACTCACAGATTGGCAGGCAGGTGGAGGGTTGATTTAGAACATGGCATAGATTTAGAAATCTTGTTGAACACAGAATTGGTGGAGCATGCAGTGGATATGGAGCTTGAGGTCCCGAGAGAGTTGAACAGAGAGGTGTGATTGAAAGTTTGCTGATGGCGCGTTGCAAGCGTTACCCACAGAGGGAACTTGTGGAGGTTACCTGTCCACAGAGAGCACAGTGGCAACAGTCCACCAGGATTTTGTACAGAGAATGAAGCTTTAGCATCGAGCTCACAGGCCCTTAAACCTCACACCCGAGGATGGGGCGCAGGACGATGTACGCAAGGCGGGTATAATAGCAGGTGTGTTTGTCGTTTATCTGTGTGCCTAGTTCACATTCCGCGGTTTCACACACCAGGCTGTGGGATGCTACAGCTACTGCTGTGTCTTCAGGTAGGGTGGACCCGTGTCTTTCACTTTGTGTGGATGTGTTCCTGAAAAGTGTGTGGGTCCCAGTTTTGGCGACAGCGTCCTTTATCTGAATACACACCTTAGCTTCACGGAAGCAAACGTGTATGGTGGAAGGAACACTGGATGGGGGTGTTATAGAGAGCGGGGGCTTGGGTAAATTGCTTGTACTCTGAGGGATCTTGGCCGCCTCATTGTTTAGTGAAGGGATTCGATTTGAATGAATTCTCTTGTAGGGCAAAGAGCCCTTTCTGTGATGTGAATACTCACATCACGTAGTTTTATCTGCCTTTTCTGGTTGTTAGTTGCTAATCTTTGTCCGATTTTCCTAGAGCAGGGACATCATACACAATTATTCGACGTGTGGAGTTTATTTTCCTGTTCATAGGAGTGCAAAATGAGAGGTTTTCAATACACGGCTTCCCTGACTGACTCCAGCTTCTCAGAAGATTAATGAATGGTCATCTCGTTGGTCCACCTATCCACCTTTCTTCATCACAGAGTTTTTTTGTGTGTGTGCATGTGAAGTTGAGGCACAGACACAAAGTTCCGATTTGCAGCTGTCGGGCACTTCGGGGAAACAGCCGCACATACAGCACCCCTGGAGGTGTTCTCTAGAGAAGTGGAGAGAGAAGGGCCAGATGTTGAAGCAGTCCACCCCCTGTCTCCCCAAACTGCCTCTCACCCCCTTTCTAGCCCTGGAAGTGTGACTCTCCACCCAGGCACTTAAACCCACTTTTTATATGCAGAAGGAGAGGGGAAGGAGCCCTGGGGATGCAGGGAGGCCGTGTCCTCTCTCATCTCTGCCTCCTGGGATGGGCAGCTCATTTATGGGGGAATTGAAATCCAGAGTCTGAGGCAAAGACCAAAGGACAGAGGCCAGACCAGAAGTGACTGCGTGATGGCAGGCGGGCACACAGTGATTGAATGAAGCAGGGATACCATCCCTGGGAGCTGAAAAGCCTCACGTCCAGATGTGGTCAGGGAGGTTCCCAGAATGAAAGGCTGTCTGATGAGTGAGATACACGTGCCTGTACAGCACAATAGAAAAATCAATGGTAAGTGGAGGTGAAGGAGTTTTAGCCGGGTTTTATTGAGCCCAGGGAAGACAAACTGGCTTTACAGTGGTTCCAGCTCTATGTTAATGGTGCTTTTTTTAAAAAAACAAAAACAAAAACAAAAAACTCCAGTACAGGGTAGGGGGAAAAGTGACAGAAGAGAAGTTACCAGCCCGGACATGCAAGGACACACACACACCCAGAGGAGGAGGAAGAGAAATCAGCCCAGGACTACACGTTCTGGGGTTTCTGCCTGCAGATGGTGAAGTGTGCTATCATTTTACACTCGTGTCGTGGACTTTTTCAGATACCATAGAGTTTGAGCTGTCTTTTCCCATCCCTGGTTCCTTCTTTCTTCACTTTCTACAAGTCTACTGTGGCTTTATTAGGAATTCCTTTTGGTTTGGGGGAAAAAAAAATAGAGGGAGAAAGAGAGACAGGCTGGAGGGGGAAGAAACAAAACTAGCTTTTGGCTGGCAGCCCACAGCCTGGGCTCAACAGCCGCGTCTGAGCGCGGTGCCCTGGACTTCTGTTTTCTTAAGCACACCCCCCCTTACCCTGATGGTGCCCCCCTTTTTCCTAAGGGGGCCAAGGGAGGCTGTTTCTACCCTCCTAATCTTTTTTTTCCCCTTTCTGTTGTTTAAAGAGAATCTTTCTCTTTCTTTTTCTTTTCTTTTCTTTCTTTCTTTCTTTTTTTTTTTTTTTTTTTTGAGGCTCGAGCCCAGAGAGCAGTGAATTTCTCCTTGCTGGCCTCTCCTCTCCTCCCCAGCCCCCTCCCCGATGAAGAGTTCATCCAAAGTTCGCATCTAGACTCTGAACAAAGTGGCCCAGACCTTTTCCTGACTCCTCACCCTTTGTCCTCATCACTCAGTGACAGACAGGAATCAAATGCTGGGGACCCAGCCGGGAGAGGGGCTGTGGGGGAGGGGAGGGAAAGGGGAAGCAGGCCCATTAACTCGCCCGAGCCCTGAACCACCCCCCGGGGAGGAGGCTGGCGGCCCCAGAAAGGAGTTTTGTTTAAATTTCCCCAGGCACACACTGAGCCTTCCCAAGTTGTTTGCAGACCGTTTCATCTGGTTTCTGTTTGAGGAGAGGAGAGAATGGGATGGTCCGTAAGGGGACAGGGCAGGAGGGGGGGCGTGGGGGGAGGTGAGGAGAAGGGACCGGAAAAAGATATGGGGGTGCTTTTTCCTGAAGCTGGAAACATCGAAGCCTTCTGATCCTACAGTGAGAAAACACATTCTCTGGGAGTTCAGGGTTCACCTTTTGGAGGTAGGTTACACTTTTCAGGACACCAGAGGACCATAGAGCAAATTACTTCTTCCAGAGTGCTAAATGATCCCCTGGTGCCCTGGAAAGAGCCCGTTTACCTCCAAAAGGTGAGTTGTTTATTGCCGGAGAGTAGAATATTGGCTGTAACGCCAGCTCATCCATCCTCTCACATCCCTGCGAGGTATTTAGAGTGGAGGTGATATTATCCACCTGTCACCGTGGGAAGGGGGCTGACGAATGCCTTTCTGATTCCTGTTCCTGGGTATTGGATTGTGGAGGAGGGAGGGAAAGTGACTTCTCCAAGGTCTTAGAGTGTGTGAGCCCCACTGGCTGAGGTGGAATTAGACTCCTGTCCCTGTTGCGATGTCCTTGTTCCTCAGGGAATAAGCATGTTAACTCTGGCATGGAGGCTCATGGAGAAAGGCTGATGGGAGAGATACCTCGGCCCCCTCTAACTGGGAGGGGAGGGGCCAAAAAGGAGAATGCTTCCATGATTGTCCGGAACTCATCAGGGTTCCTTAGGGCCCTGGGGATCCGGTCTGGCTCACCAGGACTGTTGGCTTCATGCCTTCCTGCCTGAGGTTCCCAGTGGCCACCACCGCCTATACCTCTGAGGTCAGGTATACTGTGGAGTTCAGGTAAACAAGCGGTGGGGGTAAGGGTATGGGGCTGTGAAAATGAGGCCTGCATTGGTGAGGAGGAAGTTAAATTGCAAGGTGCCATTTTTGGTGAGCCTTAATGGGGAGGACAACAGTGTGAAACCCTGCTTGGTATTGCGAAGATCTGTTGCATTTTGCTCTCCTCAATCCTCAGAATCAGAGTCAACTCTGACTCCTGAAAGTAGATGCTGTCGCTTGGCCCTTCACTGTCTGGATGATGCAGGGAACTGCGGGGAGGTGCCGAGATGAGCCCACATGACTCTGTGGTAATGGGTGAACATACTTGAAAAACAGGGTAACCACAAATGAAGGGAAGTGGGAACTCCTTCTGTTGGGGTGAACAGGGAATTGATGCTTGGGTTCTGTTTCTCCTTCTGACGGTGGATTTGTTATAATAAACCATAAACCAAGTAAAGTATAAGATAGACTCTTGGCAGGGATGTTGAGGTTTGGGGATATTAAAAACTTCAAATGCACGTTGGTACTTCTAGCATTTATTATTAAAAACTTGGAATGCAAGATGGTACTTCTAACATTTTTATGGGCCCCTCATTGTGCAAAGCATTTCTGTTCATGTGGGTTATCTCATTTTAAAGTACTCCACAATCCTTTGCGGTGGAAATTGATATTATTTAACAAGTGAGGAAATTGAGGCACAGGGTGATTAAGAATAACTTGCCTAAGATTAGTTTGGTGAAGAGTTGTGTGCATTATCACGGAAATACAGTGCATTTCCAGTGATTGTTTTTTTTTCTTCATAATAGCTCTGTTCACAAAGAGTTTTGGAATCAAGGGGACTACCTTATTCATTAGGATCCTGGATAACTTGGATCCTGATTCATTTCAGGCTTACATTGAGTGAAAACTTACCTCTTCCTCGATTAACGAAGAGGGGTGCTTTCTAACCGTATTATTGCATAAAGAGTGTTCACAGGAATATTTATCCTGCGTACAAGAATCAACTTTCCAAAGATTTAGCAGCAGCATTTGCATACAATAAATGTTTTAATTACTGATGGTTCTTGCCAATTAATTAAAAAGTATGTCTGTCATGGCGGTGCTTTCTTGGCATCATTTTTATGGACAAAGAGCTCGTGTGCATATTTAAAACATACAATGACATTTCTTTTCAACGTTTCCTAACCCAGAGTTTTTTGTGGCGGAACATCCTTTTAGCAGACGGGAGCAGGTTTTCCTAGTCTACAAGCAGAGGATTGGGAAGATCCATGCCCTGCCCTGGGCCTGAGAGGGACTTGGGGGTAGGGTCTGCGTTCCCTGGTGCTCCTGCATTTTCTTGGATTCTTGTTTTCTCGTGAGCCTGTAAAGACCGTTTGCAAAGTTGGGGCCCTCTGCGAACAGGGGTGCTTGCCGCTGCAGTGAGATGCAGTCTAGACTTTCCACCTCCCCTGTGGCACTTTTGGCAAGTTGACAGGTATAATTGATGAGTTATTCTAAGAATGTGATTCCTGAGTAACTCTAGAGTGGAGTGACTGTGTTTCTGAGTAGTTAATGTGGCTGGGGGGAAAAGCAGATGAAGGGGGTGGGGGCTGGGGATCTGGGGGGTGATGGGGAGGAGGGTCTTTGTTCAAGCTGAGTTGTGTTCTAAGACTGTGGTTCTGAGTGAGGGCGGCGGGGCATCCGGGCACAGGGGGTCCTCTCAGGGCTCAAGGTTTCCGTATGAGAGTCAATGAGGCTTTTCCAGTTCATCCCCATGTGCATCCTACGAACGCTTCACTCTAACTTGTAAACATACACGCCACCCTTCTCAGCTGAGGTGACAGAAGCTCCCCAAGTCGCTTTCATTGCTTCTGCTTTGTCTCGTTGCTGACTGCCCACGGTTCTGATCGTCTCTGTCTTAGCCATTTAATTCTCAAGTGTTTGCAAAGTTGATGGCCTGTTGAGGAAGGAAAGGGGAAGCCAAGGCCATGGTTATAATCATCGATTCTCACTGCCATTGAGGACGAGCGAGGGCGCCGGAACTGGCCCCGGAGGCTTTGGGGTTGGGGCTAGTCTGCTTCAGGGGATAAGAAAGGGAGTGGCCTTGCTGGCATTGGCATGGCACTTCCACGCAGTAAGTTGGAAAATGGTGCAGAATCTCTGGCCATAGGTGAGCAGCCAGGTGTCAGAGCTTTGAATTCTGCCCCTCAGGGACCCCCGTCCTTCCAGCCATGCCAGCCTCCCTCCTGAGTGCAGTCTGCCCCTCCCTGCAGCATGCGCCTCCCCACCCCCCCACTCTCTCCTTCCCCCCTGGCCTTGCTGAGGATAAAGACTCTGCCTAGGTTGTCTTGTGAGCTCTCACTTACAATAGGTTCTTTTTACCTCTCTTGGCACCCTGGGAACTTGTACCTTCCCAGATTTCACAGCACACAACCCTTACATTCTCTTCAACTCTAACCTACCTATTTACACATCCAGACACAAGTATCTTACTAGGTTTTTTTTTTTTTTTTTAATGAAGGTAGTGGGGATTGAACCCATGACCTCTTGCATCCTAAGCATGCACTCTACCCCTGAGCTATTTCCATCCCCGCACCTTTATTAGCTTTGAGTGTGGGTAGGTTGCTGTCGTGGTAAGCACTTCTATTTTCCAAATGGTAGGTGGCCCCCAGACTCTGGGGCTACTTGGGAAGAATTAAGCTGCTCCCTTAAAGGTTAGAAATGCTAAGCCTGCCCCATATTTTCTCCCCCTTTTCTTCCTGGGAAGAGTTAATCAGGTAGGGAGCCACGGGTGTGAATTTCAGCTTCCGTGGTTACCAGCTGCATGACCCAGGGCAAGTGACTTAACTTCTGTTTTTTGGGGTTTTTTTCAATCTGTAAAAATGTGGGTACTTGGCTTACCTCTAAATGTTGGGAGGGCTAAAAAAAATAGTGAAATAGTAGCCACTAACTTACAGAAATATGGCTTTTTTTTTTTTTTTTTTGCTTTCTAGCTTTTATTAGGTCAAAAATACCCTCCCATCCCCTGTGTAGTGTGAGCGCTCTGGGCTTTGGGGACAAGGTGATTTTCGCACTGAAAGCAGACACTCACTGTTATGTCTCAGGTTCTCCGTTGGCTCTGTGGGAGGGTCCTGGGTCTCACTTGATCTGGAGAGTGTTGTCCCCCACCCCCGCCATTCTCTCAGGGCTCATCAAAGTTAGGCTGATGTCTCTTCCTCTGAAAGAGTCTAACTTTCCCCCACTTTATCCTTTTACGCCTGTCATTCCAGGTTGCTGGAAGTAATAGCACAGTGTGATAATTATAATAACATAATTTGCATAGCCCTTTCTTAATTTCAGATCACTTTTCCGCTTCCTCTCACATCAAAGGTGGCATTATCCCCATTTTAGAGATAAGGAAATTGAGTCTCTGGAAGGAAAAAAGATTTACTTTGCGTTCTGCTAATAACTTGGCTGGGGGCAAGTGGCTCAGAAGCACAAAATGAAGCAGAGAATGTTAAAGCTTCAGGAGACTTTAGGGATCATCTAGTCCCGCACCGAGGAAAAGATATTTAAATAGAAAATTTTGGGTTTGCAAGTACTGTGTTAAAAAAGCAAAAAAGAAACAGTTGACATTAATTTTAAAAAGTATATCCCAATATATCTAAAATATTATTTCAACATGTGATCAACATAACGAGGATTAATGAGATATTTTGTGTTCTTTTTTTGGTGCTGTCTTTAGAAGTGTGTATTACACTCTTACAGCCCATGGCAGGTTTGCCACATTTCACGTGCTCTGTGGCCACGTGTGGCTAATCTTACTGGACCGCACACATCTCGTCTAACTGTTTAATTGTACAGATTAGGACACTGAGGCTCAGAATTAATGATTAACTAGTAAGTGGCAAAAATAAAACAAGTCTCCCTTCAGAGCTCTTTTTAGCTCTACTGTCTGCATTTAACTATCTTCAACATGAAGACTGAAGCCCCGGCTTCTGCTATAATTTGATGTCTTCTCTCTTCGACTCTGTAGTTTGGGTTTGGAGGAGGCTCCCACTGCTAACAAGCTAAGGCCGTGCTGTGCTTGTCCCCAAAGTAACACGGTAGTCTTTCCAGTGGCAGAGAGAGACCGTGTCCCTGCTCGAGGGGAAGTGGGGATGCGTGGGAATTTATGCCTGGTAGACTTCTCCTCAGTGGAAGAGGGTCAGAGCTGCTCAGAAACTCCCCTTGCCTCAACCCAGTAAACTTGGACATGATTATCCTTAAAAAAAAAAAAAAAATCCCTGGAAATCTAAGCAGCCCCCCTGGCAAATGGCACCAGTGAACCAAATGGGCAGTGCCAGACCAACAGAGCAGTTTTCAGCAGTGGCCCCACGGTGGCAAGCTGGCTGTAAAGCCGTTGAGGATGACATGAGTGATGTCTCTCCAAGCTAAGACTGAGCAGCCTTAATGGAAAACAAGGTCAGTTACCTGCCTGGATGACGACTTTGGGAGCCTTTTTTTTAAAGGGGAAGAGGAGCCATGTATTAATCACCGCTTTTGGCGTGTTATGTATGATTCATTTGCTCACTGTCACCACCCAGCTCAGCTTCACGTTTAGCAGGTGATCTCCAGACCGATATGATCATTGTATATTCACCGGCTCCCGGAAACCGCCAGTGGGGACGCTTATTTATGGTAATGGTGGTTATGGTTATGATTATTGACAGCCACGATTATAAACATCATTATTATTTAGTGTTAATCAACAGTGCTATGAAAGGTGCTCTAAAGAACACAGAATTAGACCCTGTCCTTGCAAATGGGCTCATAAGAAAAAAATGACAGAAAGAGACACCCAGCCTGGGCTCGCAAGGAAAAAATACATTTTAGGGAAATACTGCTGACAGAATAGCTCCAGAGGTTATAATTTTTAGGGCTTTGGTGGGGTCCAGTATGGCACCCTGAACGCCAATTAGAGAGAAAGTAGAATTTCCCAGCAAAAGAAAGTCAGCTGTTTCAGCCCAGTTTTACTGTTAGACTGAGTTATAAGGAACAGTACAAGGGAAAAGTTAGATGTATGTTTTGTGTCATCGACATGCAGGTTCATTTTTATGATCTATCTTTACTGTGGACTATTTGCATTTTTTAATGACTTTGAATTTCACCAGAGTCATTATGCACCTGCCCATGACGTGGGAGAAACTTGGATCTAGAGGAAAGAGGACTTGGTGGTGGGACAGAAGCTTCTGGTCCATTTATCTTGATTTTAGATACAGCAGGTAACTTTTCAGCTTCAGTTTCCTTACGTATAAAAACAGGGAAGCTACTAACTACATGATAGTGTCTTGAGAATTAAAGTGTTATTATTTCTGCCTTTATTATTCAACCTTAATTTTGTTTCCCACCCCTAACTTCTGAGCTTTTTAAAATTCTTATGTTGATCCATATCTCTAAGATAATAATAATTAAAAAAAAAAACTTACCTAGGAGGAATGTGGGGCTCAGAGATGTTTAGTATCTTGGGTAAAGCCCCACAGGAAATAAGAGGCAAGGCTGGGATGGGACACTGGGTCTCCTGACTTGGGTCAGTAACTTGTTTTCAGCTATGTTCCTTGCAGTCCTGGGAGTTCAAGGAAGGCACACTCCAGGACCCACCCAGTCTTTGAGATAGGAGTTCTTGGTGGCCTTTGTTTTGTTTTATAAATTGCTCAACAGAGTAACATTGCTTGTTTATTGCCATTAAAACCTTTGAAAACACAGCATCAAGTCATGTTGTTTTTGTGTACAACCAGTTATCTTGCTCCTGTATCTGAGGTGAGGTTACATGGTCCCCAGAGGCCTGCTAGGAAGAACCTCCCCTCTTCCTGTCTTTTGTGGAAAGAACAAGAGTTGACCATTATCTTCGAGGATGGTCATCTCCTTCAGAGGTGGACAGAGCCATCCAAGGTTGCTAGTTGGAAACTACAACCTAGTCCCTTAAAGGGGTGGAACAGTCTTGATTTGTTGGAATGATAGGATCATACTGGAGCTGTTTTTGGAGGTGGGGGTGGTACACAGAGATCATTGTCTACCATACTTCCAAATTCATTGGCCCATGAGCAAGAATTTCCCAACTGTTCATATGGCCTTAAGAGGACCATTCCACCCATTTGTATGTCCCCAGCTATGATGATTCTAAAGTTGTGGACTTGACGCCAAGATCTGTTGTGTACTTTTTCCTCCACAAATTCCTTAAGTTTCTTCTACATCTTAGGACTTTTTGTGGCTTTTGTTTTGGGGTCCTGTGGCCATGTGACACCTCACGAGAGTTTGTAGCTAATGACTCTGGGCCCTCAAGAAGCCTTGACCTTTGAAGAAATTGATCTGAATTGTGGCCATACCTTTCTGGGGGGTTCCCAGTTCCTGGGCTTCTGGTTTTTGTTTCTTTGTTTAACATGACTACGAAAACGAGAATATGTTTCCTTTTTTTCTCCATTTTTCCTTTTCCCCTTCTTTTTTCCTCCCTTTCTATGTGGTGGTAGAGCCCAGAGGTGGAGAATGACAGACTGGACTTAGGTGGGGACAAAGGCACATGGTGGAGGATGTGAGCCATTGCTTTCCATTGTCCGTGGCTTCTTTGGGCATCTCTCCCCTCCAGCCCACACACATGCCTACCATCCACTCTTAGAACTAGAAGAGTCTTCTGTTGGAGGTGAAATAGTTTAATTTCAGAGTTTTCTTATGAGCAGACTCGTGCCAAGTGACCTCTGTAGCTGGATGACCAGAGCTCTCGGTATATGATAAAGCCCTTGGAGATCCTGATCATAGTTGATTTTGTCGTTGGTTTATATTCTTTCTGGGCAAAAGGCTCCACTCCTCCCAGCTCCGCTCCATCCCCTTTTGTCCTTCATGACGTTTTGAAGGGCTACCTGGGCAGCCCCATTTTTCATATAGAGTCTCATACCTAAAATAGCTTGACATTTGTGTAGTACCTGAGAGTTTACAGCACATTTCATTTATATGATCAGATTTGACCTTTAAAACTACCAGGAGGAAGGAAGGAGAGATATCATCATCCCCCTTTCACGTAAAAAGAAATGGAGGCTCAAAGAAGGTAGAGTGACTTGCCTTAGGTTGTTCAACAGGTGTGAGGCCGGGCTTGAATTTGAATCCCCTGTCTATGTCCTTATCATCCCTTCCCTGCTGATAGACCAAAGGATGTTTCTTTACACCAAACTCCCATTTTACATGTCTTTTTCCTCCTGATTTTTCAGCAGAGTCAGTAGCCTAACATGCCTTATTTTTTTCCCTTCCCATGTCTCCCTGCAGGTCTCACGTCCAGTCTTACTCTTCTACCCCAGCCTTGCTGATGCCGACCTGAATTCCAGTTTTCCCTCAGTTGTGCGATTCTTTCTTAATAGATCCTGAGCTTGACCCCAGTTTCTTTCTCCTGCTTGGCCACTTCCCCCCTCCATTATTGTTTCCTTTCTGTTTCTTCGGGCGAGCCTGGAACTGCTGGGCAAATATTTAGTTTGTTATTTTTTACAGTATTCCCATGTGAATATTGTGTCAGTGGCATCTTCTTAATTTCAGTCCTTTCTGGGGAAGGGTTAATAGTTCAAACCCATCATTTTTCTTGGGAGGGTTGAGACTTACAAAAGCTGCCAGGAGTGGGACCATCCCTCAAGGTCAGGGGAGGGGCACCGGCCTGGGATGGGGGTAACTGGGAATCCTGCTGGGTTGGGATACTGGTGATCTGGAGGACGCTTGTCTCTCTCGCCGTGCTGTAGGAGAAGTACTTGGGGAAGCATAGACTAGATAGGTTGCACATCACGGAAGTTAAGAGGACTGTAAATACATCCTGTTGTGTGTCCTTTTTTTCGTTTTATTTTTGCTATTGGTTTGCTAAGCAAAGAGCCGGCTTTGTGCAATCCCCCCCTCCTTTTTTTTTTTTTTCCCTTTTTCTTTCCTTAAAAAGCTTCTGTGCTCTTTTGAAACCAGCCAACAAAAGTGGAAGCCAGCCTGAATATGTGACTCAGACCTCAGGACCAATTCTTTTCCAAAGCAGATTTGAATTCACAGCTGCCAGTCTGGGGCAATGCTAAGACCAAAATCATCCTGGCAGTCTGGAGTACCTCTCCCCACGTGGAGTACTTTAAATACAACGTTCCTGTTTCCGAAATCTCAATTTAGTCTGTTGGGCCTGACAATTGTGAGTATAATTTAGGGAAAATTTAGATAGAATATTTGAGATGGGACTGTCCCAAAAAAAAAATCCAAGATACATTCTCACTGTAATGTTAGAGTCCAGTGATGAAAATATGAAGGACCTAAACTGTTCTATTATTGCTTTTTAACTCAAGTTGGCCTGTTCTCTCTTCTCTTGACACAAAAAACAAACAGGGCTTTGACACTTTCCTGTTGACTAACCACCACCGTGCCCACAGGGAGCAGCAGAGCTTAACTGGTCGAAGCCCTGGGCTAGGACTCGGGGGCTCACCCCCTGTTGACCAGGTCCTTTACTGTGTCCCTTGGCCACAGAGTCTACCCTTAGAGTGGTCTAGCCATCTCGTAAGTGTTCGCTTCTAGCCACACAGTGAACGTGGGGGCGTCAGAGTCGACCCCAGACTGGACTAATCCGATCACTTTGGATGGGTCAGCAGTTAACAATCGTCACACCTGAAGAATGGCTTGTATAGCGTGCAGAGTGGGGGTCCCTCTGCCCTCAGGAGCAGGTGACTTTACCTAGCTTCACTATTCAATAGCAGCCACCTCCGGGGCCCCTTTGTTCTAAGAAATCTGTGATTACATTAAAAGAAAGAAGAAGGTGGCTTTGTCTGTGGTTCCTTCTGAGGAACTTCTGAGGGTTATTTTTCAAAATGAGTATAACATTTTCTGATTACAAAGTAATACATGTTCTTTCAAGTTCCAACCAAATATAAAATCTGACAGGTGGTTGGTGGGGCTTTCCCAGGAAGCCTTCTGTCCTTTAAGGTCAGCCCACTGGAAAGGTGGTGGGGAACGGGCAAGTGGGAGAAGGACCCTCAGAGGAGGGGTTTGTATCTCACTAGTGGGAGATGCACGGAAGTGCGCTTCCTGGGGGAGGAGGAACCGGGGAATTTGGGTAGGAGGGGCTGGGGCTCAAGTCTTCTTGAAGAGGGCCAGGTATGACTTCTGCCGACCCCTTCACCCCTGTACCTGCCACCTGCCTGACTTTGAGCTTTCCCTCTATTTCCCTGATGATCAGATGGGGGGAAATGTTGCATTGGGATCCACTGCAATGAGACCCCCCCTTAGCCTGTGGGATTTATTTCCCTCAGAGCTCATTCTGGAGCAAGCAGCTCTGAATGGGAAGTGAGTTCAGACCAGACACTGCCTTTTTGTCCTTCCCGGTTCCTGGCTGAGCTCCGCACCAGCGTTAACGCAGCCCCGCACCCTCCGCGCTGGTCATCCAGCTCTGTGGCCCTGGGAAAGTTAATCCTCAGGGTTAATCCGTTTAGGTAAAGCTGTTGGTTAATAGGTAATCTGTTTAACCTCCCTTTCCCCATCTTCCTCCTCTTATGGGAAGAGAGAGAGTTCAAGTCTTCCTTCCAGGACTCCGGTGTGTGGCTGATGGACTGTTCTTTGTGGCCTTGGGAGAAAAGCTGCTTAACCAGTTCCCAGGCCCTGGTTAGTTAAAACGCAGCACACACAGGTATGGGCTGAAGAGAGACAAAGCTTAGGCGAAAGGCTTGCCGAAAGGACTGGGGGTTGGGGGGTGGGGCCTATCCTCCAAGCCATCTCCCCCAGAGCCTGGAGTCAGTGTCCGCAGCTTGGAGTAAATGTCAAGGTTATGCTGCATTCTCTAAATCCTTAAAAAAGAATTTCTCTCTATTTTAGCATTCCAGGAAATGATTGTTTTAGTGGGTTTTCTATTTTATTTTATTTTATTTTATTTTATTTTATTTTATTTTATTGTGTTCTGGTTCATTTAATTGTTGGAATAAGGAGCTGGCTGTTGGGAAGAGTCTCCATCTTTCGCTCCATACACGTCCACCCACTTAAACCCACCCCAGCCTCCCAGACACAAAGCCTCTATATTCCCGCGCGTACACCTGGGCACCCCAACCCTTTCCACCACCCCCAGCTTCTGGCTGGCTGGCTGTCTCTTCCACTCCACCCCACCCCTCACCCCACCCCACCCCTCACCCCACCCCACAAAGCCCTGAACAGACAAAAACAAACGTGCCAAATTGTTCGGCCAGCACGAAAGGGCTCTGGCCTTTGAGGGGAGCTCTCCAGGCACCTCATTTCTCTTAGATTTCTTTCTGTCCTCAGAGGTCCCCAAAGGTACTTGTAGAATGTTTGCCCTTAAACGGTTGTAAATTAGGGGCTGAGTGGATGAAGCATTAATGAAGCCTTCGATTGGAAACAGTCCGCCTCCCCAGGCTGGCAAATGTTCAGTCCTGAGAAGCCGGTTTCCTCGCAGGCCCCGAGTTCCTGAGTGTCAGGTTTCAGCTCCCCTTTTCTTCTCTTTTTTCTTCGGCAGCTGTTTGTTTTTTTTTTTTCCCTACCTTCCTTATCTTCCATCTCTTTCCTTTCTTCTTCCAAACCCTTTCTACCCCCACTTCTCTAGATTTTTCTAAAAGTACCCACTGGGAAGAGAGTGAAAATTATGGCGACCAACAGGAGCATTTCTTTCTTTTCGGACATCAGGCAGGGCCAAAAGTGTTTATTATTATTTTTTCATTCTATTTTTTTTCCTTTTTTCTCTCTATTTCTTTCTTTCTAAGCCAAGTTCAGAATTGATGCTTGCGGAAGAGAGGAATTTTGAATAGCTGCCTAAGTTAAAGAGAATGTGGAGAAAGTTCAGCTCTGTCCCATGCTTTAAAAAAAAAATGAAGATTAGAGAAGGCTAGTGCACCTCTGACCTAGAGGGACTGGCCACATGTAGCTCGGGGACCGTCACAGCGCCAGTCTGGTTACACCTGGCTGAGGGGTAGTCGCGTTTTAAGCAACTCTATTATGGGACAATATAGGTCCTCAGAAATATATACCGAAAGATTCATGGAGATGTCTTTGCATCATTCAACGTAACGCATATTTTTAAGTGGCATTGTGTAAATTGTGCAAGGTCATGGGTTCTTTTTAGATAACCAGCTTCTGAGTTTGTTTAAAGTGTGATTTCTGTACTCAAAATTCATTTCTTCTTCAATGGAGTGCTGATGACAGACTGTGTGCAGAATACCTGTGTATTCTGCTTCCTGGATTCAGAGTGTCTCCTATCACATCTACTTTAGGCTTTGGTGTGCTTTTCAGTTTAATAACTGTGAACTGTGTCTGTGAGATAATAACATAGTCATCTGAAGCACACGCTGCTCACCAGAAGCAGGGTAAAAGCACTTTGCTCATTATCTCATTTAAGTCTATCGTCCCCATTTTAGAAATGAGGAAACTGAGGGTTACAGAGGGTACACACACTGTGCTAGGCTTTTCTGTAACACTGCTTGCTTTCTTGTCCATCTGTGTTCCATCCTAATTGCACTGTGGCCCCACTGCTCTTAGGGTTACAATTTTACTTCTGAGGACCCTCCTACCCTGATATTCATTCATTCATTCACTCATTCGTTTCATGTATTGAGTGCCTGCTGTGTGCCAGGATGCCCGGCCATTCGGGTCAGCACGTCACAGGATCGAATGATTCAGCCTCCACAAATCAGGAATGGACGTGGCCCTTTCATTCTGTCCCAGGAGCCCCTGCTTATGCGATCTGCTTATTACTGTACATCCATATGTAATAAATAACTTATCAAAATAGTCATAAAGGACTTGGCAGACAAAATGAACTGCTGGAGAAGACTGCATTAAATTTTAATAGGAAGAGAATTCTAAGTAATAAGCTGAAAATGTGTCTTGGTGTAGAGCTGAGCCTTTACTTTGAGGCTGTCCCTATGACCCCTTCATGTCAAGGACCTAGTTTTTTCATTTATGAAATACTTTATTTTTGGATAAAATTGCATTTGAAATTTCTTACCGTGTTTCCTAAATAAATAAATAAGTGAAACAAAAATCAAAAAATGGGAGAGGACAAGACGGACGGCCTCCTTTATTCTGTAGAGGTAGAATACCTTCCATGCACCAGACACTGGTCAGTGCTGGGAACACATCAGTGGTCACATCGCAGACCCTGATTTCAAGGAACTTGTATCCTGGTGGGGACAGACAAGAAACTGTCCTCGTTCGGTGTAGGAAATGTTGTGATGGGGATATGGATGGAGTGTGGTGGGAGTGTTCAGGGGAGGGTACCTCGCCATCTTGGTGGTGATGAGGTCCACAGAAGTCTCTCTGAAGGGATGACATGTGAGCAGGGAGCTAAGAATGAAGGGGAGTGAGCCAGGTGGGGTGCGTGTAAGGTGGAGCGGAGCAGAGCTGCAGGAGAACATTTTTGTGAAAATGCTTTTGTTGTTTTGGAGAAAGATGACTTCTGGTCCCCTGAAATTCTCCAGCAGGGCTTCCAAGACTGTCACAGAGGTCAAGGTGTCCTAAAGCAGATGAACCAGTCTTTTGGTAGGGCTGGAATGTGAGTTTCAGCCCCGTCAGATTCCTGTAGAGAATGAGAGGAGAGGAGGGAACTCAGGTGTGTCTGACTCTCTTGTCTTGACTCTCTGCGCTGATGACTTTTCATCTTCTTTCAGATTAGCTGTAACCGTCTTCTCAACTCAGACTCTCTCCAAACTCCAGCGTTTTAAATAAAACCTTTGGTGGCTCTCATCTTTTCTCTAAGTTTGAAATTGTTTCAAAATAAAATTATGTATTTTTAAAAGTAAAGATAAATAAATAAGTAAACCATTGGTGATTTGTGAATGCCTTCCCATAAAAAAACAGTTGATCAAGCATATAAGTAACATAACTACTAAATTAATAAATCTATATTGAGCACTTCAAAGTTTAGGGTGCTGGGTTTGTCTAGTCACGATGGTTCACGGGATTATGTAGCCATTTTGAAAAAACGAACTTTTAAAACCTATTTAAAGTGAGCAGCATCTGTCTGCATACAAATTCCAAAAGATTCTGTTTTCAAAAAAAGTAGGTCTGAGGGTGCCTCTTTGTGGAAACAGTTGATTAGCAATTAGTGTTGATGTCTTAGGAAGTGTAAACATTTTATTTTTTACTAAAATTCTTTAAATTCGGATACTTTTGGTAGCTCATGCCTTCCCTGTAATCCCCCAAGATCGGTAAGATTTAATTTGCACTCTGTTCTTTTTTTTTTTTTTTTTTAATTTTTATTTAAAAAATTTTGGGGGGGGGTAGTAATTAATTTACTTATTTATTAAATAGAGGTACTGGGGATTGAACCCAGGACTTCTTGCTGCATGCTTAGCACACTACCACTGAGCTCTACCCTCCTGCCTTGCACTCTCCGTTCTTTTAAAAATTAACAATAAGCGCGCAGGAGGGCATGGACGGGCGGGAGTCATTCCTTTCAGCTTTAAGAGATTTAAGCAGTCTTTTTAATTAATGAAGAGTTAGAATTCTTTGTGTATATTTAAAGCAACTCTCATCTTCCCTAATAAATGAGTTCTGCAATAAATGTATGCTGTCTGATGCAATCTGACAGTCATTTGCTTACTGTCTGTGTTTCCCCCGGAATAGAAGATCCGTGGTATCAGAGACTTCGTCTTATTACTCTGTCCTTAGCACCTAGAACATTTTGGCAAGGTCTTCCTATGTATTTAATAAATGAATGAAGCAGTTAAGACTTTGTGCAAGGAAACTGATGATCCTTGCAAATTCTGCGTAAACTAGGTTGTGTAAACATTCATGTTGCCTTACGCGTAACTTAATTCTTTTGATGATCGAGAGGAATTTCAGAATCTTATAAGATCATTTATTTACAGAGGATGACATAACTAAATCTGCCACGAGGTATTGGGGGAGGTATTCCAGAGTGACAACAAAATTGGGTTTCCAGATGTTGAAAGTGCGAAGGTGTAGTAAAGGGTGCGTCTGTGGTGTAGACCAGGCTGTGTCCACGGCATGGGCAGAGTCATGTGACCTTTATGGCCAGAGACTCGAGGGTTCACAGGGTCACATTATACCAACCTAAGAATTTGTAGTTTGGAAGACCTGAATGGTAACGCCTTAAAGCACGTCAGGGTAATCAGAGGCTGAAGAAATACTGAGGAGGGTTAGGGAAAGAAAGTACGTGAGTTAGGATTTGAACAGCCTGTTGGGATTCAAGTGAAGGTCTAGGAGACAGTTGGAAATACATGTCTGAAGCTTCCGAGAGGTCTGGACTAGGCACCTAAATTTGGGTATAATTGGCGTGTAAAATGACAATTGATGCGAAGAGAAGGGAACGTGATAATTCCAGAGAGATCTATACAGAATGGGGTAGGACCAGGGCAGAACCCTGAGGATGCCAGAGTATGGAAGTTGGGTAGGGGTTGGAATGAAAAAAGGTCTATCAGAAGGTACAGAAGAAAAACCTGGAGGGAGTGGCATCTTAAAAGTCAAGGTGAGTTTGAGAGCTAAAAGTTTATCCCCATCACGACCTTCTCCTGGGCGCTCATACCTCTGTCGTAACATATCCTGTGTTACATTTGTCTGTTTACTGGCTTTTCCCCATTGGTTCATGAGCTCCGTGAAAGCAGGTTAAAATGTGTTTTATCTTTGTGCCTAGGTCAGGAATGGTGGAGGTGTCATTTCATATGCCAAGTCTGAGACTGCTGAGCTGAGTCCAGGATCTTCAGAGAAGAGCACCTTAATCCATTAATGATTTAAGATATGGGTTCAGGATCAGAGACTGGTGGCAACTTGCCATGTCTTTTTCATCCCTGCATTAGGGGCTCATTCATTCATTATTCAATAGCTATTTACTGAGCACCCAGCATGTGCCAAGTACCATGCCCGGTGCTCAATAAATGTTTATTGAATAAATGTGGAATGGTTAAAGGCTTGCGGTACAACAGCCTTTACGGGGAGTGGTAAAGGGACTTGACTGGGATGGGCAACCTTTGAGAGTTTTATGCCTCTGTGGATCCTACCGACACGTGCAGAAGTGTCCTAGGGAACCCAAAGTACTTGTAAACAGAATGCCAGATGTCCATGATTTTAGTACAAATACTGCTTACTTCCAGCAGGCTTTACTAGGGCACATTGCATCTCACTTCATCTTTGCGTTACTTCAACCAGAGTGCGAGGTCACGTGTTGTTACGTCTATTAGACAGATGAGGTAATAGGGATGTGTGTTTCTTGAGTGATCGACAAAGCCAAGACTGAGCCAGAAGTGGAACATAGATCTGAATGCCACTTCTGGATCTTGAGGTTATTACACAGGCATTGGCTTCTCTGATCAAAACTACGGGTCTGCTCTTGGGGCCAGCCGGAAGAGTCCGATGCTTGGTTTCTCTGAGGCGTTTTCCCGTGAAACCCAGTGGCCGAAGGGCAGCCTTTGGGGGTGGTGGGAGGTTGGTCAGAGGTGGGAAGACAGGGTGGGGGTGCTCCCAGAGGCCTTGTGGACTCCCAAATCATGATTCATGATTCTTTCTCTGTGGCTAATTTTTGTTAAGTATAAGAATTCCAGGAATCTTTCAGGAACTGGGGGAGACTGCTCTCTCCTGAAATATAAAACATCTGCTCTTGGTCTCTTTGGAGGCTCCACTGTCTGGGGGAACAAACAGGGAATAAGAGTTGATATGAAACAGACATTGTTTCAAACAGTAAATTCCCCCTTTATTCATTAATGAGAAAATAAATTAAGGGTCAGAGGTGTCAGACTTTCCAGGAGGCCTTTCTTAGCACTAATTTTTTTTTTTTTTTTTTTTTTTTCTGAGAAAGTGAGTTCAGAGCAAGAGACCGAAGTCCCTAAGAAGATGCAATCACAGGGGTGGTTAGACATGGTCTTTCCGGGTAACCCCACCAAACTTTAGGACATTAGGCTTTTTTTTTTTTTTTTTTCTGGACCAGTACTTTGTTCCTGATAATCAGAGACATTGTCCCTGAGGGGACAGAAGCTTGGCAGGACATGTATAACAGCCTAAAAAATGTGTAGGTAGATTCCTAAAATCACCATTTTTATGTTCCTGCATCCTCCTTCTCCTTCTCTTTCAACCAACCTCCATCCCCCCTCCCACCCCAATTCCCTTTCTCTCCTCTTGCTCCCTGATGCCTTCCCGTCCCTCACTTCCCTGGGTTCTCTGAGATTCTCAGCCTCTGCTAGAGTCCCGGCATTGCTGCTTGGGCAAATCACCGCGAACCACTTGGCTTACGTGAAATCACCTAAAACCTTTCTGTTGAGTTTGGTAGGAGCCTTGGACACGGGGGAGAGAAAAGGGAGGCAAATGAGTTTAGAGGGTGGAGACCGTCCTGATTTTGCTGGCACGTAGTAGGCACTCAGTTTCTGTTCAGTGAAATGTGACACATAATTTAATGGGGTAATATGGCAAAAGAAGAAGAGGAAGGTAGACAGTGTGTGGGCACCCTCCACAGGGAAGGAAATCTCACGGGGGTGCCTGTTACACCAAAGGGTGGGTGCAAGTTCACAGATACTGTCTGTCCAAGGTCCCCCGCCCTCTGTGTCTGTGCAGGTCCTTTTGTTCCATTAGGTTCTGTACGGAGGCGAGTGGTGGCTGCCACCTCCACTGCCTCCCCTGCCCCCGTGGGTCCCCGCTTGCCATCAGCCAGCAAGCCTGAATGCATCACACTCTGGCGCCAATCACAGTCTCCTGGCTGCCGCTGAAAGACACTGGAGGGACTGGAATTGTGAAGGAAATGTGAGCTCTGAGCTTGGAGGGTGGTCTACAGCCCCTCCCCTTCTTTTCTTTGAACCAGGGAGGGGGCTGGTACCAGGACTCTGTGGGAAAGCTCTTTTGAAGGGCGAGACACTTGTGCCGTGGGGCACCATTCCACTTTAGTTGAGGGGGTCCCTGTTGTGTTCCAAAGAAAACGCGGTGGGGTTAACATAAAAACAGGGTTTAGATACCGGGAACCCAGTGGTCCCAATGGTCTGCTTTCTTAATTGCTGGTGAGTTAAGCCCAGAAGGCACTGGCCATGGGTGGGGAGAACTTTTGTAAGAGGTGCGGTCCCTGGTGGAGCGATGATGGGATTAGCAGCAGTGTGGTAGGAAGGAGCAGAGTACCAGGAGGCAACACGAGCCACCAGTGTCACCAGTGCGCCCGCCCTGGCCTTGCTCTTCTTTGATCCACCGGTGCCCTGAGGCCTGTTGGCCCGGGGTGATGGCAGGGCTGGCCCCACCCTTGCCGGGGATGGGCTGGCAGCCTTTCCTGAACCTCCTGCCACAGACAGCACATTTGCCTGCTCCCCTGTGCTTCCAGGCTGAGCTGGGAGATGGGGAAGAAAGAAAAGAGAAAATCAAATTAAGTGTTGGACCAGCAGAATTCTGTCTCCAGTCAGGCTGGCTTCCGTTGGTCTTGCTTTCTATTTTCTGAACTTTCTCTCACCATAAATCCTTTTTCTTCTTCTTTTATCCATTAAAATGTTTTTAATCTTGGAGCCAACACTTTGTCTTCTGGCTGCTTCTGTGTCTGTCCCAGCTCCGTAATCCTCCCCACATTCTTTTTGTCCCTTTCTTGTCTCCTGTTCCGAACTCCGGCCCTTTTCACTTTGAAACGCCTTTTCTCCCCCTCCTTTTTCAGATTTCAAGATTTGTTGCTTTCTGGTTGGATGTTCACTTGACCCTTCTTGGGGTCTGTTTTTTTCCCTAACTTCTGGCCGTGTTCACATTTCTGTCTTTCACGGAAAATTGTTACTCTCAGCAACACACAATCATTGGGGCTCAGTTCCCTCCTTGGCTGTCTGTTAAGAGATGTGAGTCCTGCTCCAAAAAAAAAAAAAAAAAAGGCTCCTGGACTTTTCTATCCATACCTAACTTCTTCTTCACTTTGGGGCATGGGAAAAAATTTACTCGACTTACCCACCATCAGAAAGGAGGTGATATAACCCTGTTTACCCCCCGGGAAATGGGGACAGCCCCGTTTTGGAGGAGGCGGCCTGATTTGTTAGGAGACAGGGAGTGAGGGCCTGCTCTGTGGCTGGCCTCCCACTAACATTTCTCGCATCTCACTTTACCTCCAGCGAGAGGAGAGCTGACAGCCTACAACAATGGCCTCCTTTCTTCTCCTAGGGCCAGTGTTTTGATAGTGTCAGGTTACACCCCAGCCTCCCCCTGGCCCATTTATAAACTTGACACGGGCAACATGATGTAATGTTATTTTTCAGGATCTCAATGAGGGAATTTTTTGCCCCAGGTCAGAAGAATGCTAGTTGATTTTTGCTGAAATGAGCCATGGCATGGTCTAATATATGGGCTCCAAGATCAAGAAGGCGGAGGTGGGGTGGGGTGGGGTGGGGGAGGGTAGAGCGGGGGTTTGCACTGGAGTTGGTATGAGGAGGAAGGCCTTTCTGTGCTTGGATCTTCCAGTGCCGGGTGTGTAAGCCAACCTTTTGCTGTCGGGCAGTGTTCTTGTGGAAGGAGGCTTGGCAGCTGCCCCCTCAGAGCTCGGGTCTGTTGCCATTGTCTGGATTTCCAGTGCGTGGCCATTGAGCGGCACCTTGGCTGAGACTGAACCAGGAAGTGACAACAGAAAGGAAAGAGGGACCTGGGGGGACTTCCATGTGACTGGGGTCGTCTTCTGGGCTGGAGTTCGGCCACCTCTTGCAGCCCTGGTTCCTCTGCAGGGCCTGAGCTGGTGGTGCTCCACCTGACTGGGAGCTTGGAAAGATGTAGGGGGGAGGGAGAAAGGGGAGGGGAGGGAGGGGGAGGGAGCTGATGGGCCTGTGGGCTCCTTGTGGGTCCCGTCCCCATCAAGCCATTGCCTTTGGCCTTTTGGTGGACAGTACCCATATCCTAAAGATTTCAGAACTGTCCCATTTCTTTTTTTGTTTTTTGAGGGGTAAGATCATTAGATTGATTGATTGATAGATTGATTGATTTTACTGGAGGTACTGGGGATTGAACCTACAACCTCGTGCATGCCAGGCATGCACTCTACCATTCAGCTCTACTGTCCCCCCAGGAACTGTCCCATATCTGTATTTACATTTGTTCTGAATTCAAAACTACAGAAAATTCTACAGCAGAAAGTTGCCTGGCACTTACTGGGAGCCCTGCCCTATGGCAAGGAAGAGATGGAGAATGTGGCGGGGCTCCCACCCTTGTCCCCTTGTACCCACCCAGTCCCTCTCCCCTTCTGGAGGCGAGCATGTTAGCAGTGCCTCCGTGAGAGGTGGTAAAGTCCTGTGGTTAAGCGCGCTGGAGGTGGAATCCAACTTGGCTTTCCAGTCCTGGCCGTTAATTGGCTGATCAACCTTGGACACGTGAGTTGAACTCTGCCTCCGTTCCTGAACTGTTAAGTAGGAGGAATAACAAATCTATGACGCAGGGTTACTGAGCAGATTAAGTGAGTTAATATACACAGAGTGACTGGAACAGCCCTCAGCACGTAGGGAACACTCCGTGGGAATGTCCTTTAAAAAGTCCTTCCCGAAATACTTTTACAAATTACAACTATCTTTATATTTCCTCTTCGTAAGTTTCTCATTCTGTGTGATTCTTAAAGATTTAAGTGGCTCATGTTCAGGCCTTATGTTCCAGGTTTGGACCCTTAATGCTTTGTTACCCTACCTATGGGCAAGCCATCTGGGGTCGTCACCTAGATAATTACACCAAAAGCCACAGAATGCATTTTATACCAACTTCACTGAGCTTGTCCCTGTTCTCAGAAGAGGTCACACTCTGCTGACTCTCCCAGGTTGCTCTGTGTCCTCTGCCTGGTGTGCATTCCCTGTATTCCACACCACCTGGCAAACTTCTCTTCCTTCTTCAAGGACCAGCTCTGATCCGTATCAGTAGCGCCATAAAGTGATTCTTACCTTCCGCAGGCTGCTCCCATGAGTCCTCAGACAGGGCGCAGACCCCGGGGCTGTGTCCTGCTCTGTGTCTGTGTGTGGGAGGGGCCCCCAGGCTCTCCCAGATCAGCACCAGCAGTTAGCAGTGCCCGTTATATAGTTAATGCTCCATATCTTTAGAAATAAACAAATGGGGACCTTTTAACAACGGTATAAATACCTTTATCTTACCTGCATTTCTGGTGAAGTTGCCTTAGGGGAGAAATAAATCAAACTCCATGTTAGGATCTGACTGACCTCTTAGTCGGAGGTGGGATGACTCCAGAGCAAGTACTATCTAATGGTGGATTTTTCTGGGGGAAGGCTGCAGCTAGGCTGCCCCTTGAGGTTCTTTCTCTTCTCCTGGAGCCTGGAGTGGTGCTCGCATGAAGACCTGGCATGCCCTCATTGCCTTGCCAAAGAAGTAGGACTTGAGCAGGGAGCCCCATCACCTCTCGGGGATAACCTTCCTAGAATCTTTCTGTGGGATGTCTAATGAGGGGGAAAGAAGCATAGAATGGAAGAAACCAAGCATGTTTTTTTGCCCATAACACTTAGGAAGCAAGGTTATAATTCTGCTACTCTGTGCCTTGGGGCCTTCAGTGATTGGGCCTCCCCTGTGTGTCCAAGTACAGGAAAGCAGGAAAGCAGGATGGAGACCAAGTTAGAGGAGGCGTGTGTTTGAGAGACTGTTTTGTCTACCTTCTCCCATTTTACCAATGAGAGTGTAGCAAAGTGGGATGAAGTGACTTGACCAAGGACAAGCTAGTTTATGCTGAAGGCTTGGATCCAGGTCTTAGGACGATGGTTCTCCAGTCCCTAGCCATGCTGCCTTCTGAATCCCAGGTTCCCACGGTCAGGTCAGCGCCCAGACGCCTGCCTTTTCTCCAGTTGCACCTTTCTTGTCTGTTCCCTCTTTCTCTCTGGCTTCCACCCCGGATCCCTCCTTCCTCATTCATTCTCTCTGTTTTTGTGACTTCTGGCACTTGCAACATTCCTACCTAGACCATTGATTTTTTTTTTGTCAACGGACTGATAAGGGTCTCCTCTTCCACTTTGCTCTGCCTCCATTTTTACCCTCCAAAGTGTGGAGGCAGCTGATAAAAATGGACTCCCAAACGTTTTGCAGGTCTGAATCCGGCCTCAATACAGTGCACGTGGTACTGATGGACAGGTTTGGTAGGGCAGGACGGGCTGGTGGCGTACGCTGGCCCTCCTGGGCATGTCAGCTGAACTCTGGAAGTATGTTCAACTTTCCCTTTTATTCTAGGGGAGTGAGGGCTCTTCAAATCTGTGTATTTCTCAGGTAGTCAAAAGCAGTTTATGGACACGGTTTCTATATGTAGTAACCATGTATGAAATAAGAAAAAGAGTTGAGTAGGATCTCATTTCTTTTTTTTAATAAACAATCTGTGGGCTACCCTGGGAGCCACTTTATTTCCATTTCTATTTCTGGTTGAAATACTCTTTTATTTATTTATTTATTTTTTAATTAATTTTTAATGGCGGTCCTGGGAATTGAACCCAGGACCTCGTGCATGCTAAGCATGCACTCTACCACTGAGCTATACCCACCCCTAGAAATACTCTTTTAAGTAACCACAAGGAATTGAAAAACAAAAACTAACTTATATTTTTTTTCCTCCGTATCTTATTTTCTCTGCCCTGGTAGATACAGACAAGACATTTTTTTTCTGGAGTTTTTCTTTCTTTCAAGCAGATGACTCTTCATAAAGGTGGCGCAGGGCTGACTTTACGTGATGTTGATTCCCCACAGATGACACGCCTTCAGACGCCGGCCTTCTAAATGTTAGGTGCCACGCTGACCTTTCATGATCAATTTGTTTTTATCCAGCTTTATTAAGAGCCAGCCACCGCACCATTGATTGGATCGACGCGGTGGTGATGTGAAGCAGTCCCTAAACGTGGCCAGAGTATAACCAGACTGACTTTTGTGTGGTTTTTGTTTTCTGGACATGGACTCTGTTAGTTAGAACAGCATTTAATTGTGCCCACCACCATTCCATAAAACCCACGAGACAGTTACAAATGACCCGTCACAAGAGGAGAGAAATGCAGTAGAAGGAAGGGGGGAGGGGGAGCCCCCAGGCCTCGTACGAATGGCCACAAGACCCTCTTGGCTTTGGGATTTGGCTTCCCTGGGCCGGATGTGCCTGGAAAGGTCTCAGAGGTTAAGAGCCAGGAGTCTGGGGAGGTGAAGGGTTATTGCATTTGATTACTGAGGTGCCTTCCAGGTGGTCACCATGGAAATCCTTTTCACTGGGGTCTCCTGAGATGCTAAACCCAGGCTGTGTCCATGTGGAATATGGTCACGTGAACTGCGGGGACGGGGCTCACTAGGTCGGTTCCGTCTCTTTCTATATTTGGCCTCTGGAGCTGCGGCTGGGTGACTCCCAGTAAACTTTCCAATGGCTGTTCTCCAGACCTGGAGCTGATTCAGTGTGTGAACATGTCTAGGCCGGTCCCTGACATTGCCATCAGGGCCTGGTCCAGGAGGCATGTTCCTGTGGCCCTGGGCCCCTGGAGTCCCTGGGTCCATGCACCGAGGCTCCTGCTGTCCCTCTGTCCTCCACGTCTCCCTCCCCACTTTTCCTTCCTTCTGCTCCTGTGGTGTGTGGTGGGAAAATCTGTTCACCCATCTATGTTGGTGGGAAATCCTAGGCTAGGCCAAGTAATAACACCTTGCAATTATTTAGCATTATTTTGGGTGTATCTCCCTTGAGAAATAAATTCCTGGGAGTATGCCGGTAAAATGAGTTTCAGTTAGCTGAATCATGTTTTATAGCTACTGAAGTTATTAATTTAGAAATCTGTTCTCAAGGACAAAAACAGGACCAAGGCCATCTCAGCCACACACTTGAAATTCTCAGCGAAGGTTTGAGAGGCATGTTTTCTGATAAATTTCAAGATATAAACACTTTATGTAATGGAGAAAAAAAAAATCCACAATTGCATTTTCTTGATATAAAGTTGAGAGGGAGCTGCGTTTTCCGAGATCATTGAGTCCTTTCAAGTGTAGTAATAATAACTAATATTTATTGATATTTCTCATGTGCTAGGCCCGGTGCTAAATCCGTTGACACAGATCATTTCACATAATCCTCTTAATAATCCTTTGAGGACTGGAATATATTTGTCCTAATTTACAGATTTTGAGACCGAAGTTCAAATAAGTGAAGTCACTTGCTCAAGGTCATACAGCTGCTAAATAAATGGTAGATGTGGGATTGGGACCCACCTAGAGTCCAGCTCCAGAGGTCAGATCGTATTACCCCTTGGCTGTTTCTTTCCTGTTATTGGTGAAATAGCATATCTTCATCTCAAATATTATTTAAAAATTCCTTAAGTTTACATGCTAGAGCCCGTAGGCCCTGTGCTGGTGCCTTTAAATTTTTATTTCCCTAAGAGATTATAACTAAGGCTAATGTCTAGGGGTAGCCAGCTCAGTTGGTCAGAGCTAATGGGGCCAAGGTGACAGAGTTCAACCCCCATATGAGTCTGTTGGCTGGGCTGAGTTTCATGGCCATGGAATTAACCTTTCACCTGGGCCAGCTGCCCCACAAGTGAATGTTGTTGATCTGAGAGAAAAAGGCCAGGATTGTGGATAAAACAGTGCAGACCTCTTAACCAGCCACCTAAGACTATGGCTGGTGGTTTATGTTGGGACGAGGTATTATTTCCATGTTTAGCTGCTTAAAACAGCAATTAAAATTTTTTGCATTTTTTTTAAATTGAAGTATAGTCAGTTACAGTGTGTCAATTTCTGGTGTTTCAGTCATGCATATACATACACACACATATATATTCCTTTTCATATTCTTTTTCATTATAGATTATTGCAAGATATTGAATATACTTCCCTGTGCTATATGGTGAAACTGGTTTATCTATTTTATACATAGTAGTTAGCATCTGCAAATCTCGAACTCCCACTGTATCCCTTCCCACCCCCTTTCCCCCCTGGTAACCGTAAGTTTGTTCTCTATGTCTGTAAGTCTGCTTCAGAACACAATTCTGAGTGTGCTCCATGGAGCTAATGTTTGTTTTAATGTTTGCATATGAGAAAAGGTTGCCTTGTCAGGTAACTTTGGGAAACGTGTTAACGTGCACTGGAAATCTTCCAGAGGGTGTATATGGTAGCGGGAGGTTGCTTTTCAGAATTTGTTTGAGCCGAGGACCTTCTCCCTGGATTGGATTCTTAGAAATATACATTAGAAAATTCTGTCTTAAGGTGTGTTTGCTCTGTTGTTCTGGTCATTTTAAGTCTCTATAGTGGTGGTGTCTTTCCACATCAGAGGAGAACGAATTACAGTTGAAAAGATCAATTTCCACATTCCCCAAACTTCTGTCTGGGTCTCCTTTCAGCAGGTTGTAGCTTTACCTCTGAAGTTCATCTGCATCTCTTGTCCCATTTTCTCTTTTTTGTCCTAGTTTTGTACCTGGGATTCTGTTCCTGCCCACACCATGTGCCCCAGGTTAATGACACAGCGGGGACTAGAACCCAGATCTCTGGGCTCTGGCCCATTTCGCTTTCCAACAGCCTATGCTGCCTCCCAGTGGACAGAGCATTTGCAGGGAGCGGAGATGTTAGTACCTGATTCTTTTCTAGAAAAAGAATTGCTTGGTGGCTGTTAGCATTCCTTTGGCCCGCCCTTGCTCAGTTTGTAAAGTGGCATTGTCTTACCTCTCTGGGCAAGACTGAAAAACCCTTTTAACATCTCCCCCCCCCCCCCAAATCAGCAGTGATCATTAACAAACACTTGAAAGCATCCATCCCTTACAGGTTCTAAGAACGGATTCTAAGTTGACTTTCTATTGGGAGAATAATCATCACGTTGGAGGGACTCAAGAGATACTGGACACCAGCCCCTAGCCTTCTCCGGGGAATGCTGACGTTCACCTGAATCTTGTCAAAGATGACCTGCGACTCCAGTCCTCACTGCCTCCTTTATTTCTGTTTAACTCGGTACAACTCGCGTGGCAATTTCGGGGGTCTGATAATTTGGAGAATAAGTGAAAGATAAGTTTTATTTTACTTAAAAAAAATAAAGTCCAAGTGAATGATCGTTATGGCCTATCCCTCAGTAATATTTAGATGCAATTCCTGAAGAACAGTAGAGCTGCCAGAATCAGTAGGGTTTTTTACCAAGCTCTGCTTCAGTAATCCTATCGCTTGCCTGAAGAATTCATTATCCTGAAATAAACACATTAGGAACTCCGTGGTCTTTTACATCTCTAATATTTATGAAGTACTGAGGCTCCCAGCCAGCAAGAGGGAAGCAGGTAATTCCCAGCAATCAGTTAAATAGACGTTGGCTGATTTGGATTGCAGAATATAGGTGCTTGATTAGCTCCATATATGGACATGCATTGTTCTTCAGTCATTCAAAAGCTACCCAGTTATGAATATTGAGGTATCGTGTTCTGGCTTTTAACATAAGGCACTTACCTTTTAATTGGCCATCAGCTTTGTTTTTAGCTGGGATGTGTCTCCACTGGGATTCAAATGGAATGGGGAGATAATCAGCCAGTAAGCAGAGAAAAGGGTAAAATGATCATGCATGATGAAGTGGCAGGAGGGAAAGTTAGGGTTAGGCTAGAGGGAGAGGAACAAAAGGGGGAAACTCACAGGAAACCAGCTCCCTTTGCTGCCACACTGCCAGGCACACCGCTTTTGAAAGCACCTTTTAATTTCCCTCTTCAGTTTTCAGGTGGGACAGATGGACGTGTTGGAGCTGACATCTACCAGCTTGATCACAAACTTGACTCCTCCCTGCCCTTAAACCCTGAGCCAAGCAGAGGGCGGGGCGTTGGATCCTCACTGCACAAACTTGGCAGGGAAAAAAAGACCATTAAGTGAAGGCTAATTGGAAGCTGCCCCAAACTGCACTCTGTTGGAGCTATTTACAATATCTTTCAAGCAGCGACTTACTAGATTATTCAGTTAAGGGACTGTGGGTGGGGGGTGCCTCCGGGGGAGGAAATTGACCTGAAGGACCAGCTGGTTTGGATGTGGTGCTGGACGCTTTCTTAAACTCTTGAAATATTAACTCCTACATGATCTTAATCCTTGGTACATAGCCTTAAACGCTCCCCTTTGGAACAGGAGCAGGGCACCTCTTCTGGGTCATGTATCTCTTTATATTCTGATGAAAGCTGTGGTCCGCTTCCCAGAAAGTGAACTTAGATATATACATTTTTCCCATGTAATTTCAGGAAGCTCAGGAAACCCTGCAAGACCATCCATAGATCTCCTAATTTTGTCAGGTTGAAAGATCCTGCTTCAGATGCAGTGATTGGGCCAGGAAGTTTTCTAGGTCCTAGAGAAATAACAGTGTGGGTACCCAGTACCTCTCAGTGAATGCCCTGCTGATCTGTGTCTTTTCAAAGCATTTTGTCCGCTGTTCTTCCCCTCCTGCTGCATGGTGATTACAGTAAGTTTTGTTTGTTCATGATTTTGTAGTTTACAGGGCACTTTTTAAACATCTCATTTAGCTCTCATCAGCATCCCGCCAGGTAAGAGAATATTGTTTTCACTGTCACTAATTGCTTTCTCTGTTAAAAGTCCTAATTCTCTCCCAGGCTCCATCCCATCTAACTATGTGCCTCTTTTATGGAGAGCAAGATGGGGTGAGAGGGGATGGGCTGGGGGGCGGAGCATCTACAGTAAGCACCACTCAGAGAGGTGAAGGTGACACTGTTGACCTTGCTTACATCAACTTACGGTGTTGAGATGAGGACAGGGGAACTATTTTTCCTTATCCACGGTTGGGTGTCTCCAAGTCTGATCTTACTGATTTTGAATTTGTGATAATTGTTGCAGAGCTGAAGTTTCACTGATAAGGCAGATCCATCAAACACATATTTTAAAGATCTAAGGCAAACTTTTAGAAAAACATAGACTACCTTAGAAAAAAAGTTTGTATTCAAGCATTTCAGAAATACCCATTTGTATTTAAATACAAAGATGCAGATCTATATTTTTTTATTAGAGCAGGTCTCATAAGTCACAGCTTAGAGGCTATATTTTGTTAGTGTAATTCTAGCTAATTGTAATTATCGTATGCACGCAAACATGATAACATTTTTATATCGTTAAGAATAGTCCTTATCATTTTAGGCTCTTTTACCAATTCCCCTACTTGCGTGCGTGTGCGTGTGTGTGTGTGTGTGTGTGTGTGTGTGTGTAGTTTTTCCTTCCGTTCTCACCTCCCCACCTGTTGACAGGAAGTAGGGGACTTGTTCACAGCTATATCACCACAGCCTAAAACCAGGTAGCTGACTGAATGCATGATTGGATTTGTAGCTATTGACTTCAGGTTTGCGGAGGAAAGCTAAAGACATTTTTTCTCTTCAATTCATCTTTTCCATTTTGTCAGTTGTCCTCCTCTTTTCTCTGCCTTTATATTTTTGCCTTCTTTTTCTTTTACAGCCAGAGAGGGAGAATCAGGTTTTCAGAACCTATTACGGACGTTTGCCTAAATGCTGAAGCTGTGAGAAAGCATTGTGAAGGGGCGGCCTGGGGGAGCGTTTTGGGACTGGGCCTCGGGGTGCAGACTGGCTTCCTGCCCGTTCTTTTCCAGACTCAGTTTGAGGTCAGTGGCTCTGCGGTCCAGGGCTGACTTGGTTGGCCATTCCATAAGCAACGAAGGAGTTCTTTTCTTTTCTTTCTTTTTTTTTTTAAATTAAAAATTTATTTATTTATTTATTTATTTTTTTAATTTAAAAATTTTTTATTTTTTAATTTAAAAATTGATTAAAATATTTAATTTTTTAATTTAAAAATTAATTAATTTTTAATGAAGGATTTCTGAATAGAAATTATCATGAAAGTTAGCCACCCCTTTTGGTACCTGTTCCATCTATTTGGCCATAATGAGTAATCTTTCACATCTAAGGTGTATATTTGGCCAGTGGAGCTTCTTAACAACTCCATGGAGAAGAGGAAGGATGGACATACCTAATCAGAAGGGGTTCTGTGGCTCAGGAGCGCAAGGACGAAATTCAGAGTTCACGGTATCCCTCCTGTGTCTGCCTGTAGAATGTTTAAACAGGCGTTGGGTAGATCTCTTCTACCATTTTGTTTCCGTCTTCTTTTAAGAATGCAGTGGATTTAAAGCAAAAAGGCCCCATCACTCATATCAAATCGGATCAACGAAACCAACTTTTATTCTCCCCCCTTGTAAGTGAGCCCTGATTGCACAGATGCATCACATCCCGGGATTGTTGGGACACTGTTAGGGTCACTCAGTCAGGCATCAGTTGGGTCAGACAGTCCAGGAGAAGCTTCCGTTGAGGTGTCATCTCAGATTACCCAGCCTCCTTTCTGCTGTGGCACGGGCTTTAATATCTGTAAATGCTGAGTAGATGCTTCTCTAAGTGGCCCCAGGAGGCACAGCTGGGCTGGGAATGATCCCTGTGGAGGAGAAATCATCATACTGAGAGGAGTTGTTCTAAAACAGTGGGCTGCCAGACATCCTGACTTCTGTTCCTGGTTTGGTTTCTGCTGAAGCCATTCCGGGAACGCTGTCGTGACACACCTCCCTCTCTGCTGCACTTCGTCAGTGCTTTGGATGCTGTTAGTTTACCTGCATGAAATTTCAGACCCAGAGAGTCTTCTATGCTGACACATGGGTGGACTTTGAACTCTTAAGTTCTTGTTTTGGTGGTGGGTAGTTAGGTTTATTTATTTGTCTATTTATTTACTTGTTTGTTTGTTTTCTTTACTGGAGGTACTGGGGATTGAACCCAGGACCTCATGCATGCTAAGCATACACTCTACCACCGAACTATCCCCTCCCCCTCTGAACTCCCAAGGTCTTGATTGATCTTTTTATATAGTAGTGACTGGAGGAGGAGGTTCTCTTGGTTGTTGCCCTCAGCCTGTGACCAATGTATACTCACCTGAACCGAGCTCTTCCTTGTTCAGGATGAATTAGGTGCTTGATTTGTACGCACTCTTGGGCTCATCTCTTCAAATGCCTTCACATTCTCTACCTATCCTATGCTTACCACTGCCCTAAACCAAATCCTTTCCTCTGCCCTGGTCCTGGGAGTCATGGCAGCCACATTTTGAAACATTTGCATGATCTCAAACTGGCTGTTAGAGATGACCGTCCTCGTCCGGCACGTTGCTGACGTGGGCTCACATGCACGCAGACAACGCTTACCATCCAGACACACCACTGTCTTTCTTTAAATGCCCCTCTTCCTTCTCTCTTTTCTGCACATAGCACACCATCATCTCCGGAGGTAAGACCTGCCCCATTACACACGAGATGATCATCGCTAATGCGGTGGGTACAGACAGATAGAGACATCTAGCAGCGTGTTAATAAAAGGGCCTGGTGAGGAATAGAAAAGTGTCACCCCCAGGTAATTCTAATAGACTGCCTGCAGTTTGCTCTAACCAGGACTGGAGAGGGGGTGGGATAAGGAATGGGGGAGAGAGGGTGCACCCATGTGTTAGGTCAGAGGAAAGATTTCTGTGCCTGGCTTTCTTCTTGTCTAGGAAATTTTAAAAGCTTCTTCTGCTTAGGCAAAATCAGAGCCTTGACAGGGTTCCATTCCCTCCAAGCTGGGAAGGATGCGGTAGATCTCACCTGCATCCCCAAACAGCCATCTAAACGCCAAAGCCAGTAAGTTTCTGAGGCTTTCTTTGGGCTGTGTTTCTCTGCCTCTTCCTTGTGCGTTATATCATCCCTCTTTGCCTTTGTCTGTGTCTCTCTCCATGTCTCTGTGGCTTGGCATCGGTGCCTGGCTGGTCCCCACTTCTCTGTTTCTTGGTTTCCGCCGAGCCCGCCTCACGCCTTTCATTACCACGTTAACAAACTCGAGTCGTGCCCAGCGAGGACGCCTCATACGTTATGCTAATGATCAAGAGACATGTTAATGATATTTTAGAAGCCTAATTAGTGGAATATATAACTATATGCAATTTGGTAATGGACTGTGACAACAAGTTGTTAAAAGGGGGCTTGACAAATCCAGTTGCGTGTGGCCTGAGACAAACAGGAGCTGAGAATGGATGGGTGGAAATCAGATGGGGAGAGAGGGGGCTGGGAGTGGCAATGCCGTGTGTCCGTTGAAGTGGGGGTCAGTCTTTCTTATGGCTTGTCGCTTTCCTGTCATCCTTCCACCGTCCTTAACCCACAGGGCAAACTGGATGGGAAGAATTGTTTATTAATATTTCTTAAGCAATTGCTTACTCTTGTCATTGATCATACACACGTATCTTTGTTAGAAGTGTTATTTTGATTATGTTATTCTCCACCATATCCTTACTTGCCTTGTGTAATAGTAAATACATAATACACAGAAGATAGAAGGTAGGTTCTAGTACCAAAGAGAAACTTTATTGTGTTATAAACTAGCGATCGAGACCCTGTAAACTGGGAAATTATCTGTCTTGTGTCTATCAACGTCTTGGTAGTGTTGGTAGGAGCGAAGAAAGGAGTGGTGTGTGTAAAATCATTCAGCTGTTTGAATGTCGTTATCTGTCAATGAAAGAATCGGTTAGAGGCATATATTTCTCCAGTTGGAACCGTCTTCCCCCTAGTGCAGTGATTCCCATTTTGTGGGCCACGGACCCTGGGGGAAGCCATGAAGCTGTTGAAAAGCTTCGGTAAATCTTTGTGGACGCCAGACGTTGTCTATGAACAGAGCAGTGCCGTGCACGCACACACATGTGCACGTATAGATGCACCTCCTGAAGTTCTTTCAGTGCGTGAGATGCCGTGGTGGTTAATAAAATGCATGTTCACTTAGAAAAAGCACCTTTCAGTTCCTATTGACTTTTTGTCATGTGCGTCTTTCCTGCATCTGCAGAAGCTGAAAATACAACGACTGTCTCATAGCGGTCCTTGCAATTTTTTATTAAAAAGGGAGACTGTACGTTCACAAAGGTTGGGAACCTTTGCCTAGCCTGGTGTCATCAGTGTAAAAATTGAAGCAAATAACTTTTACTTTTGACAACTATTTTAATTCTAGAAAATATGTTTGTGAAAATTGGCTTCAGTGTTGTCTGTTTCTCTAGTAACTATTATTATAAATTTGGGACTGTATTTCCATAGGGTAGAAATTTCCCCTTAGTCAGAATTGACCTGTTTTCCTACAGAATGTGTGACGTCATGGCCCACCACACAGACTGGAGCACTGTGGTGTACAGGCGGCACTAGCTTATGGGAACGTGGGTTCCAGAAACTTAACTCTCTATTTTTCGCCCAGGGTGAAAATGCCCAGGAGAGGTAGGCTTGCAGTACCACACTCCACCACTAGGGAAAGCTTTCAGAACCATACAGTCAAGTTTGCAGCTTCTTGATGGACCAGGACAGTCACAGAGACCAAGACAGTTAGAGTTCTGGGCATCAGTTCCATATCCATGAAATGCATTTTCTCAGGTTATTGGCAGTGAGGTGTAATTGTAGTTTTTCCCTCGCTGTGCTTCCCAAGGCAATATGCCCTGTTACCGCTGAGGAAGGGAGAAGGGTGTAGATTCCTTTGTTGGGTCTTCATTATTTACTGAGCATCACCTCTGTGTTTGGCACAGTGCTAAGTACTTTTCATTACTCACTGGCTCAAGCTTCATCATGTGATCTCCCTCTGGGCTGGGACTAGGACACGGGCTTGGGGACAGAACAGCCTCCCACTGGGGTGCGTATGTTAGTTCTCGAGGTTGTCTTCCTTTGCCTTGCTCCATGTCACCTTAAAGGATTGACTGTAAAAAAGAAAGATGGAAAAACGGGTATCACGCCTCTTATTTCATCGTGCCCTCTTGACATCCAAGACACTGAGTCTTCTGAATTCAGACACTACCCATTGTCATGCTTGTGATAAATGCTTGCCGGTGAGACGACTTGTCTTTTAAAGGGGGGCGGTGATTGTCTTTGTAGAAATGTGCAAAGAAGATCTGCCTGGAATCCCTTTCTGAATGCAGTGAGTCAAAAATGCTGTGTGGTTTTGGAACTCTGAGAAACTTGTGTTCTTTTTTTCTCTCGTGTTCTGTCTTCTCTCCTTCTTTGACTGTCCCCAGCATTGAGACTTTAGAGGCGTGGATTCCCATCTTTGAGACCCTGATGCCCTAACTCTCAGGTTGCCAATACCCAGGTAACCTTTCACATTTCACTACGTCAGCGTCCTCACGCCTCAGGTGAGCAGCGCCCTGTGCTTCTTCCTTCTCTGTGTCCTCTACATTTTTATTGATAAAGCCCTGGAGGGAGATTATGCATGAGCTCGGGATTCTGTTATTGCGGCTGGTATTTGTTTCCAGTTAAAAATGAGAACTAATTTTAGGGAGGGAGATGGAAAAGGAAAAAGTTTATAAGTGAGCCAGTGGAAAAAGCACATTCATTATCAGTGTCTTTCTCACTGAGTCGTTTGAAGCTGGGAAAATTAGCAACTGCTTTGAAGCTCAGAAGATCTTTCATCTTTGTGTGTGTGTGTGAGTGTGTGTGTGTGTATGTGTGTAACATTAAGCTGAGATTCTTTTTCTTGCCACTTATTTGGTTTTTCTGCTAATAATGAAATTATAATGAGATCCCTGATGGGACTGAAAAAAAAAAGGAAAAACACCTCACATGAATTATCTGTTTCCCCCTCACTCTCTTGCCTTTCTGTAAAATCTATTCTGCATATTAGGTCTTTGTCTCTGGATTTGAGACAGAACTGAAAGAGGCCAGAAGTTGGAGGTGCCCCCAGTGTTCTTTCCGGGGACCAGGATGCAAGGGTCTGTGGGTAGAGAATGCTCTTTTTTCTTCCACCTCCCAGACCTGCTTCTCCCTGGACCCAGTCACCCCTATTCTAAACGCCCCCAACTTTGGGGAAAGGATGAAGGCAAGTATTAGAAGTTTTTGCAGGCTGGATGTTCAGTTTGTCTGAAGTGCACATAGTCCTTACCCCGCCCCTTTTAACCCTGAGCATTCCTGACTTGGTCTTGTACGGAGGGATGGAATATCTGTCTTGATTGGGAGAAGCAGGGTGTTTTGAAACCCTGGGAAAACCTTGGTGAGGATGCAACATTTCTGGTAGCAGGTTTCTCTCCCATCACCTCCAGTTCCTGTCTTCTTGTCCTTCATCAGCAGGGCTTTGGCAAAAGCCATTGATTAAAGAGGGCTCATTGCCCTAGCTGAGTGCTCTTCGTCCAGGCCTGGGTTTCTCCATGTGGGTGAATAGATGGAATCCTTGGTCGAATGAATCGATGTACAGACTGTTCAAGACAGACACACGCTTGTCTAATTTCCAAATTTCTATCTGTAGGAAAGGCAATGTTGTGGTCTATTCCAATGAACAGCTTAAGCCTTGGCAACTCTCTCCATAATTCAACCTAAATCTTTTCTGCCTCGGTATTTTGGCTTAAGCTGGAGACAGCCAGCTGTTGTATCTTAGTACTCTAGAAGAATGAGGTATCAAAATGGGTGGGATGAGTATGTCTTGTCTCTCGCTGTGGTTTGGTCAAAGGCTATTTCCTGAATCTCCCATGTTTAGGTTTTTTTTCTGATCAGCACTAATGGCCAGTTTCAGGACCTCACTCCCACTCCTGTCTTAGGGTCCCCCCTCTTTCTTCCTTCTCACCATAAAACAGGTATAATAAAGCCAGGGAATCTTTACAGTTGGTGATTTTATATCATAGATCAAAGATCAAAGCAGAGGAATACACAGCAACCGTAAAATTAACTGCTTTTTCAATTTTACAATGCTTTCAGTGATAGAGAATCTTATAAATTTAATATTAATTAAACACTTAGCTTTTAACCTCCTCCTGCATCTACTTTTGGCTGGTCGCTGGGAAAAATTAATTGGGCATCTTAAATCTTGTGTTACTATACGCCTTGACAGGAGGGGTTTCAAAAGCACTTATAACTTCAGCAAAATGCACTTGGAGCATTTGTCCTTCTCCTCACCTAATTGAAAATGCTCCCCCCAACCCTTTTTTTTTCCTAACATAAAATGAACCATTTGCTAATTTTCTTCTTTAAGCAAGTATAACTTACAGTCCCTTTCCGTAGCCTAAGCTTTAATTCAGCCCCTTGTCAGGTTTAACACCTCACAAAGTGGAAGCCATTGGACTTCCATGATTATAAATGTGCTATTGATTTTGGAATGCGTTGGGACAGATGTGTGGGTGGCGTTTGCTCAGCCTGATCATTGTGTCCCCTGCGGCCTCTGTGTGTTCAGTTCCGCGAGAGTTGCCTCCTGCCTCAGCGAGCCTGGTAGGAGGCAGGGCTCACCTTGGCCATGGTGAGCCCATGTGGTGGCTCAGAGGCTGTGGTACCCGAGCATAGAGCCCCAGCAGCATGACAGGAGAGTCAGAATAGCAGAGACAGGAATGAATATTCCCCTTGAAGGGCGTCCCAAGAGATAGGAAGCCAATGTGATGGACGAGATGAAAACAAGGGAAGCCTAGGTGGTTCATGCTTTCTGAGCTCCCAAGGGACTGAACGTGGCCCTTGCTTGGGGGATGGACAGCACTCTCTCTTTAATAGCCAGGCAGGCGTCTGTGTCTGTGCTTCAGAAGTGGCTCCGTAGATATAATAATAATTGGTAACTCCGTTGCCTCTCTGTAGTACTTTCTTCTGCAGTGAGTGTGGAGAACTTTCATCCATGTTACCCCATTTCTTCCTCACATATCACTGTGAAATCCTTAGAGGTGGGCAGGAGCAGGCCTCTGAGTTTCCCCAGGCTGGCCTCCTGCTGGGGCCATGCACTTGAACCTCACATGTGGGGGTTACAGTAAATAGAACCCGGGCCCCAAGAAGGCGTCTTTCTGTTCCTGTTTTAGGTTCGGGTGACTGAGAAGTAGTCCATCGATGGCTTTTGGGAACGCCGTTCTTAGCACAGCGCGCTGTGGAATTCCCCTGGGTCGTGTGCACCTCACTTTGAGAAAACGCAAAGCAAAGTAAATTTGGCGGAAAAAAATTTAAAGGAGTCATCATTCACTTTACAAAAATGTTTTGAGAAGTCTACTGTGAAGTGGCTTGCTGCAGGTTTGCTTTAAATCGCCAAGTCTTCTACTCCTCTACCTTCTAATGAGATTATAAATCAGTTTATAACCAATGCTCCTGGAGCATATTTTTTTGGATAAGGTCCGGGATGTAGACTCGCAGCACAGCCGTCTCTAGTCTTGTGCGCTGGGCTGCAGTGTTCCTCGCTCTCCAGGTCCCCGACAGTCACCTTGACAATCCCTGATGGCAGTAGACAACGTTTAATCCAACTGTGAAATAATAAATTAGTTCTGGAGTCCCCAGTAGAACTGGGATCCCTGGCTTTACGCACCTGGCTGGTCTGCACTCCCTGTGAAACCATCGCTATTTCTTCTCACTGCAGCTGAGTTTTCTGAACCTTTTAAGAACTGAATTGATGGGATGTGGAATTTGATAGCCGATAAATTAAGGATATTGGGAAATTTAACGACTCTATTAGAAGACGGCATTTCCGGAATCAGTTGCAACATTTGCTTGTGTGTCTGTGTGTGTATCTGCAGAAATCCTTTATATATGTATCGCTCTGTTTTTCTGTCTATCTAGATCTATATGATATGTGGGGTGCTATAAAATTTTTAGTGCCTTAGTTTGGGTTGACCGCCTTATTACTCACGAGTGAGCTATATGGGTCTTCCTTAACAAGTGGCAGTAAAGGCTTTACAGCACCCCTTACACCGTCACATATTTTTGTTTAGGCCACATATTGTCTTTTTCTTTTTAAGTCTCCCTCTGCTCATGTCCCTCTCAAGTACCTTTGTTACCATGGCAACCGTTCCATCATTGCTTAGGGTGGAGCGGACTGATATCCGTCCTGCAAGGTTCTTTAAGTCAGTGCTTGCTGGGCTGACCTCCAACCCCCAGCCGGGGCCAGGGCTGGGGCCCTTTGCCTGGTCACCTCGGGCCCCTTTTTCCTTTTCCTGAATCTCTGTTTATTAGACTGCTGTGGCCAGCCCTACGTTAATCATTCTCCATGTCTCTGCGGAACTGTCCTCTATGGAATGTGAAGAGGCTGACAGTCATGATCTAAAAATCAAAAAAAGAGAAAGTTAATCTTGAGCATTTTGAGTTAAATATGGGGCTGGTTGGCTACATAGGAAATGTATGTGGGAAATGTGGCCAGGCCGAGGGGGAAGAAAGCCCTCTGCCTATCAGAGCCCACACTGTTTCTGCAGGTTGCCATATGCAGTTTTAGGTCCTTTCTCTCTGTCTCTGAGGTTTTCCCCCTTCCAGAAGACCTTCCCTTTCCTTGCCTCATGGACTGTTAGTGTTGGAAAGGAGCCACAGAATTGAGTCCAACCCACTCATTACATTTTCAAGGAGACTGAGGTGCGAAAGGTGCTGAGGCCTTCAGTGGTGCAGACGCAATGAAAACCTGTGGCTCCCAGTCCCCAGCTGGACTTCAGCTTTGCCCCGATTCCTTAAATTATTCAAAACACTTTACTGTCAGGCCCATTTCCCATCAAGCCACCTCAGCAATTCTTTTAGACGTGGGTGTAGCCATTGTAGAGAGATCGTTTGGCAAAAGTAGACAGGTGGTGAGGCTGTTCCCTCCAAATTTCTCAATTCTTTTTCCAGCGAGGAGGTTGCCTTGCCAACTCCTTGATTAAAGGTAGTGGTTCCTGTAATCTGTTATCTCACCCACATTTGGGATGCTTGTATGTATGACTACATTTATTTATATATTTTATATGGGCAATATTTTGACTGTTTCTTTTTTGAAAGACAGAGTGAATGAGTATGCCAAAAATCACAGATGATATGAAAAATGCTATCAGTTAAAAAAAAAAACACAACAACACTTTTTCAGGAAGGTGACTCAAACAACCTGAAAACGATACAAATTGGTCCTAATGTCATTTTACGAAGTCATTAGAAGAGCTGGAGCTTGTGATTAGTGTGGAGAGACTTCTGGAATACTACATGGCTGACGTTAGTGGTTCTTATTAGGGAAAAGAATTCAGATCTGAGAATCTTTTGGCATAGAAAGGAAGATTTGTTTAATTCCTTCTTGAATGACGTGAAAAAGAATCCTGAATGTATTTTTCTTTTCTGAGTCTCTTAAGTCTGAGTGAGGTATTTTACATGCTTGGGTAATGTGGTATTTTAGGAGAAAAGTCATGGTCTCTTTGAGATGTTCACCTGGGCTTTCTGACCTGTAGGCATGGTGCTCATATACTTAAATATGCAGTTTTCATAAATAGGCTGCCTGTGGCAACTAGTGATTTTCCGTTGGTGCATCTATCAATCAGGACACATTCTAATATTCCATTTGGTATCATTTTTCTGTTTCCCAAATACTAGGGAAAAGGAAAAGCTAATATTCACTAGGATCCTATCAAGCAGATGAAATGAGATAATCTACAGAAAGTGCATTGAATGACCCTGAGTTAGTATGTCCATTTAACAGATGAGGAAACTGAGCCCTAGAGAGATTAAATCAGTTGCCCAATCTCCTGTGACTAGTAAGTGACAAAACTCAGGTTTTTCTGCTTTCAAAGCCTACATTCTTTTCTCTCAATCACATTGCCCCCACTAGATCCTTGGCAGTTAATGTCTTGTACAAATTTTTAGATCTTTGCTTTTATCATGTGCTGAATTCCTTCCTCCCCAACTCATAGTGGAACAAGAATGGCAAGTATTTGGCATCATCACACAAAAGCCCAAGAGTCAGCAAGTCTCTCCTTCCTGTGAAGCCACCTTGTCAGCTCCAACAGGTTTCCAAATAGTTTGATGCCACTGACAGTGGATTATGAAAGCAGCACATGAGGTTCATGAGGGAGATGCAGGGACCTGGCAGAAATTGGGGGGCAGGGAGGTAAGAAAGGAAGAAGCAATATATTAACTTCATTAACACATAGAGTTGCTTATTCTTTTTCTTCCAGGTTAATGTACATAACTCTTAACCACACTTTTTTTTAAAGACACTTTTTAAAAGCCTCCATCTGGCTTAGGTCGTAGATGAAAGTCCCAGTTAAAATGAAACAAATAATTTCATAAACACAGCGGGGGAGATTTTTTTTTTTTTCTACAGTGTTCAGGGTACTTTCTGAACAAATTTTAATTTAAATGCCTTTGGATGTAAACAACATAGAAAAGCTAGAAACCATAGCTCTCAGATTCACGTAAGAAAATCATGGGCTCTGGAGGCGGAGGACAAAAAATTGAGAGAGGAAAGGAAAAGCTATCACTCGATGTTGACCCTTTTACTGAGATAAGGTGCAAAACATAAATATTCCTCATAGAGAGTGACAAGTCCACTTACTTAATTCATTATTTATTTTACTTATTGGAGAAGCTGCTTATTAGCCTCTGGGCATATTTACAAGTGTGATAGAAAAAAGACAGTCCCTGCCATTACCGTTTACAATCCACAATAGATAATATACAAACAGGACGCGGTGTTTTTGCAGACAGACACTTGCATCAGATACCCTTTAAACGCACAAGAGGAAAGCAGTGAATGTGCACTTGAAATCACTAGGGTAAATCAGCTTTTGTAGTAAAAGAAGGCAAATAGTACACATCAAGGAACTGGAAACGAGTTTGAGCCACGTTTGACCGTTTTCCACAGTTAACGACGTTATTTTGGGAGCCAGTGTGACTGCAGCGGAGTCAGGGACTGGGCGAGCCGTGTCGTGACTCGCTTCTTCTGTACGTTGAGGCTGGGCAACACGCAGCAACACCCCTCACCTTCATGGGCCATCAGCCGGGGAGAGGCAAGCGGGAGACTTGGCGTCAGCCACAAATCACGGGCTGTTGTTAGATTCCGTCTGACCCTTAGCATCGTTTTATCTGAGTCCTCTCGGATTTAATGTGATTCCCTTCGCGCCACCCTTCTCTCTGGACAAATACTGATATTGTTATCATGGTCATCATGATGACTTGGGGCCGACCTAATACCCTTCTGCCCCCAAACCACAGGACCTTGCCACGGCCTGGGCATTCAGAGCCATCGCAGTGCCTCGTTGACACGGCTGTACTAGAGCTGAAGCTACACAGAAGGGAAGCCTCCTTTAGTGTCCCACCTGCCCTTGCCCCCCCCCACCCTTTGTCTTCATTAGGGCTTTTTTAACCCCCTGTGGTGCTGCCCCTTCTCCCAAGGAATTACAATCCCCAATATCCTGGTTTCAGAGGGAGGTAGGGAAGAAGTTGGGCTCGAGTTTGGAGAGGTGAGACCTGTGCACCTGTACTCAGGTTCACAACAGGCTTTCCTCCTGCTGGATCCGGGAGTGGGAGAAAAGCCAAAATCTCCGACCTCCAGTGTACAGGTCTCCGTAATCCACGGGCAATTTCAGGAATTGTAGACGTCCTCTCGGTGTAGAATGGGCAGAATGCCCGCCGTGGGTTCGACACTGCTCAAGCCCTGTGTTTGGGTTTTTTCTCTACCCATTGCTTTATATCAACCCCTCAGATAAACTTATAACGAGGCTTTTCTTATGATGAGTAGACGGGGAAGAATCAGTGGTGTGGACACATTAGCCACACAGGATGTGTGTGGTCTAGAGAACGTGTAACCATGAACTTACGGCTGCTCTCCACCAGCCTGATGGTGGTGGGAAGGTAAAAATGGGGGAAGTGGGGAGGGCATGGCTCAGTGGTAGAGTGTGTGCCTAGCATGCACAAGGTCCTGGGTTCAATCCCTTGTACTTCCACTAAAAATAAAGAAATAAAAACCTAATGACCTCTCTCCCCTCAAAGAAACAAACAAACAAACAAAAATGGAGGCAGAAAATGATGTTATTAAGGATGGCTCTGGGAATGACCTAAAAAGTGGAAAATTGATTTTATGGTGCTTGGACCCTAAATCTGCTCATACGGGGTGAAGAACTAGAAGAAACTTTAGAAATCCGCAACCAGTTTGTTTTACAGAGAAGAACACCCAGAGTGGATATTAACTCATACAGTTAGTTACAACTGGGACTCAGAACCAGTTTTTCCTGGTATTAGGTCCACGGTACTACACCCTCAGTGTAGAATGTCCACAAATGAATGGCGTTGACTTTTTCTTGCTTTTCAGAGCCACTTCTCTCTCTCCCTTTATATTATTCATACCCACATCATTTTCTATTACTAGTGTTTTCATTGCTAGGACCATTTGGCTATCATTCAAGGATCCCCCACATGGGTTGTTTCTTGAGTCTGGTAGAATTTGAGTGGAATTGATGGAGTACGTGATCACCTAGGAAGTGAGAGCAGGGCTCTGGCTCTGACTGCCAGGGTTCGAATCCCAGTTCTCCCATTTACATGCTGGGTGACGTGGGCATGTTATTGGACCCCTTTGCCACAGCATCCTAGTCCGTCTAATAGGAAGAATGACAGTGGTATCTGCTTCGTAAGTCTCTCTGCCACAGGTAATATAGCCAAAGCCATTGAAACAGTGCCTGGCGCATGTTAAGCCTCATAGTATATTTTTGTTTTTGTTATTTATTTCCTTCATCCTCCAGCGGTGGCCTCGAGCTACCTAAAAGGTTGTATAAGTTAACTTCCCATTTAAAGGGGGAAGGGACCCGTCTGTAACAGTCCTGGATGACGGAACCTAGCTCTGTGTAGCTCCTCTCCTTGAAAGCCAGCTCACCACCCCCTGTAATCCTCACCTTCATGCTTCTGGTTTGGAGGTAGCGTCTGCATGGCTCACTGAGTGTTCCTCCTGGTTTCTTAGAGCTTATGATTATGGGCTGCTGGGAGATTCAGCCAGAGGCTCCTTCAGGGATGTGGTGGCCGTGTGTTTTCTGGGGGCAGAGGGCAGTGTCTGGTTTTCCACTGGCCCCGCTGGGTTCTGCACCTGCTGGGGCTCACCTTGGCCTAAAGGATGATTATGCTAAAGCACTGATCCAGGTGAGCTGTGGAAAACAGAATTTACCATTTCCTTCTTCTTCTCCCCTTAGGCATAATATTATTTCATGAAGGCTTTGAAAAGAGAGTGCTTTTTGAACTTGACTTACTGTTGAACCTGTCTGGCCCAGACTGCCCTGGCAGCGCTCAGTATCCGCTCTTCCCTTCCTCCTGTAACGCTGTTTCGATTCTGTTTTTGGAATATGAGTTGCCCAAATGTGTTGTAGCGTGTGTTGGACGACTGTAAGCTCAAAAGGGAGGCGTCAGCTTTTTGTGAATACACTACTGTCCTCTGGGCGCAAACTTTCTTTCACGGTACACAATAGTGGGAGGTCAGGACTCCCTGGGACATTGTTTAAGGTCTTTGTTTTGGGGGTTTGTATTTTTCAGAGAACGGTACCTCTTTGTGATTTTCTAGCCTGTCGGGACTTGGAAAGGCCCAAACATTTGGGGTGGGGACCTGCTGCTCTCAGTTTCTGGGAGAGCACGGTGTTCCTTGCACTTTGTTGAACATAGTTCTGTGTGGGTCCGTCCCCTGACCCCCAGCCTCCTCTCAGCCTCCTAGGTGACAAGAGGCGGTGAAGTCTGTCTTTAGAGATGGCAGCTGTGGGCAGGAGTTAGCTCTTAGGCTGCAAATATGCTGAGTGAGCCTCCTTTCTTTCCCCTTCTAGGAGGAGATGCTGCTTTGAGAAGGTTGAAGTGTATATGGGGGGTGGGGAGGCAGGATATAGTGTGGGTGGGGGTGGGGAGGAAAGGAGGAACAACTGTAAAAAATGTTAATTTATTAATCACTGAATATATAGCAGTTCATCTGAAATGCTGTTGCTATGCCAACACCCTGGGAGTTTATTTTCTTAATCCAAGAGAGGAGCTCTCAGTCCCCTGCTCCCCTGCTGTGTCATTTGAATTTGCTGCTGCCACCGTGGTATCTGTTTTAAAAAGTAGGGGGAGGGGGAGAGGAGGGGGGGTGTCGTTGCAGGGGGGGAAGGAGGGAGGGGAGCTGGGCGAAACCACCAAAGCAGTCATATGCAAAGCAGGGAGAGGCCTTTCTCAGTACGACTTAGTAAAAATGACACAAATTAATATACTCTACTTAAACCAGACCAAGATTAATGGTTCTCTTTCAGTGCAGCTTAGCCCAACTGTCACTCGACAGGCGTTTGTCGGACAAAATCAACACTAATCAACATTTATTCGTCTCTTGCCCTTGGGTCTGGAGAGCGCGAGCGGGCTGCGCCATTCTCCCGCGCGGCTCGCCACGCTTTTCACCCTCCATCCAACTTCGCCATACATCACCCTTCCTCCGGGTGCCTCTCCTCGGACGGATCCACACACTCAGCTATCAGGGTACATTAGAAGCATGATAGATTTTCTGTTTTAATTTACATCTATTATATTACAACATAACAGATTTTGATTCAGTAGAGACCAGCATCTCCTATAGGCAGACTCCTTGGGAGGATTTCTGCATTAACTTATTAAGGTTGGTTAGGACGTCACTTCGAATAGGCTCTCTCTCTCTCTCTCTCTCTCTCTCTCTCTCCCCCCCCCTCCCCTCCACCTCCCTCTTTCTCCCTCCCCTCCCCACCCCTCGGCTCGCTCAGTAAAGATGTCTGGGTGCACTTAGTCACAAGCACAGCTTATTCTTTCTAGACTTGGCTTCCTGTACTGGGTCACATGAGGCTGGCTGGGTTCCTCCCTTACTTGCTGATTGGACTTTGATCAGCCAACAGTGGGAGCGGCGAGCTCCCTTCCCCGCCTGGGTTAATGGGCTTTGACAAATCTGGTGGCCTAGAGTCACTGGGCACCCCCTCCCTGTGGCTTCAGTCCTCGCCCCCAACATCTTTTTTCTTTTTCTTTTTTTTTCTTTTCCCTTTTGATCTCAGTTACAGTTAGATCTTTTTACTGAAAGGTCTGCAGAGACAGGGGGCAAAAAAAGAGGGAGAAAACAGAATTGGCTGGGCTAACGAAGGAGAAGGCAGTTGGTAGGATGACTGAGAGAGTGAGTCTGAATGACTGGTTCCCTGTCTCCCTGACCATCTTGAAAGCATCTTATTTCAGCTCGGAACACCGTGGACGCGGCCAGCCTGTTCCTAGCGGGCGTGTGGGACATGTGTATTTATAGTTCCCCTGTAGAGTGCCTCTCGTCCTCATTTATGAAATTGGCTTTTTATTTTTATCCTCTTCTCCCCTTCCTTCCACGGGTGCTGTAGTGTGGAGTACATCTTTTGTTTGGTGACGTACTGGTTCCCCTTGATTTGGGGGAAGATTGGAGTGTCGTCTGACTGTGGACTGAGGTCACAGTCAGCTTTGGCTAGCTAATCACCTGTTTGCTGGCTGCCGAAAAGGGGCCAGAAATCCTCCCATCTGCTCAGATCCTTTTACCCTGTGTTACTTTATGCGTGGACACCCCAGCTTTGTCAAATGTCCAGGGAGACTGTCTTTTTTCTCAAATTGGCTGTAACACTATCCCTGGCCACTTAGAAGGCCTGAGTTTTTTTTGTTTTTTTTTTTTTTTTCTGCCAAGCTGTCGATTCTGAACTGTGGTGAGGTTCCTTTTGTGGCCAAATGCAGAGGAACCATGGGCCGAGCTGGGGATGTGCGGTTTGTGTGTGTTTGCACGTGGCCGCCGTCGTGGAAGATGTGTCAGGAGGAGAGCTTAGGGCTTCCATTTTGGTTTCTTATTACGCAGCAATAAAGTAAATGACGCTTAATATAACTTTGCACTTAAGAGAACTGTAGCTCAATTTAAGAAACCAGACTCCACCAACAGGAGTGCTCAGTACCTTGAACTTGGGAAGCGGACCTCGTTAATTTTAATGAGGGGAAAAATTCTCCAGCTGGGGCTGAGAAGAAGATGAAATACCAATGAGGTTATCGCTTTGCATGATCTCACTGAACTCGGAGTAGAATCAGAATGATGCTTGGTGAATTTCTGGAGTCCTGCGTAGAGATTTAGAAAAGAATTTGAGTCCCTGGTGGGCAGAGCAGAACTTTATGTGGTCCCTCTTAAAGGGGCTGTTAGCAAAGTGAACCCATTAAAAAGTTGGGCTGAAGTAAAACTGAAAGAAGAAATAAATGAACTTGATTCTTATGTGGGTGTAGCTGGAAAGCAATGCAGCTGGTATTATAGTGGCCGAGACAGTTGACTAGAAGCCAAGCGTTTCTGAGTTCACGTGCACGCCGGGACACTGACTTCCAGTGGGATTTGGGGCATCTGTTTCTTTATCACCCAAGGGCGGGAGGTGGGCTGAGGGCATCCTGTTATACAGTAGGCAGCTATTCGATTTGAACAGTAAGTTGATGACTTTGGCCCTGCTGTTGAGGAGCTGACAGATTGTGACCAGTGAGGTCAGGTTGTCTGTAGGACAGTTTTGCCCACAGTCAGGAGAAGCTTGCCAGGATCCCCTGGCATTGGTCGGGGACCACAGAAAGAAGCATCACCATTTAAAGTATTTGGCCCTCGTTACTTCATCCTGGTCCACTTCACAGCCGATCCCAGGAAAAAGATCTGTATTTTACCACTGAATTCTTTGGAGCTTCAGGGCAGACAGGACAGGCTTGTTTTCTCCAAAAGCTCGAGGCTGCTGACTCAGGCCCTTTTCCCATCCTCTGTCATGTCACTGTGCTCGGTAGAAGATTTGTGCCACCATCAGGTACAAATTCAAGTGTCACCAAAGGGACACTGTTGGATTAAACGGGGCCATCTTGCTCTAGGGACGACCTAGATATCAGTGGAATGTTGAGCGGGACCCATTCCTACGTCTCAGGTTCCTTGAATTTCAGCCTTTTTCTCTGAAAGCTGTGAGACAGCAGTGCGGGGCACTTGGGCTGCTGCTATGGCTCTGTGTGTGTCTGATGGCAAATGCTGGTTGCCAAGCAGCAGGGAATGGACATAATCATGTTGCCTAGCAACAGCGGCAGCGTGGTCACTTGCGCAGATTTCTACGCCTCTTCCTGTTTGGTCTGCTGGAAAATACAGGTGGCTTCTGCGGGCTGCTCTCTGCCCGAGCCACCGTGAGATGTAGGAGAACATAGCGAACCAGGGTGGGTAAATACATGCAAATGCGTGCTGTAAAATGATGGCTTTCTAGGCTGTCTAGGGCCGAGCCTTGATTTTTGCCCAGCGTTCCTCAGTTTCCCCTGTGAAGTTACTGTGCGTGGCTGGACCTGTAGGTGGACTGCTGAGCCAGAAGAGAAGTCTCGGGGAAGTGTCAGACTTCTCTGTGTGCTGCCCCACTCAGCCTGGTGAGGTTTTACTCTGGCAAGCATGTGTGAATATAATATAAAACAGTCAGTTTTCTGATAAAGACACACACACACACACACACACACACACACACACACACACAGCCCGTGTGAAAGAGACAGGAGGAGCAGAGCGTGACCACTCATTGTTCTTTGGGGTCTGAGGAACAAAGCAGCCAGGAGAGAGAAAGGCAGGCGATCCCTGCCGGCTTGCCCTTTCTCCCGGCTCTGACCGGCACCTCGCACACGCGACGCCCCTCGGTGAGGTCACCTGCGCTCTATGGATGCGGAAGATGCCTCCTTGGCAGAGGCCTCCTGGGTCAGAGTCCGGCTTTCGCTCCTCTCGGTGGCTGTGTGTATGGAGCACGGGGGGTGTCTGAAGCTGAATGCTTAAGGAAGAGTACCTGGCAGCGAGAGAAAGAGCATGAACGTCCGCCCCGTTGCCCCTCCTGGGGTGAGTGGGTACTGCCTGCCCGGTTCCTGTCTACGGGCGTTGAATTGCAGTCGGAGTACCAGCTTGGCATCAGAAGGCTCTAGATCAGCCCTTAGTGTCACTGCCTGCCAGCAGCTTGGCCTTGAGCAGCCACTTGTCCCACCTGAAGCTTTGTGTTCTCCTCTGGAGGGGATGAGAGCAACACCTGCCTCTCAGGTGGGCCTGAAGATTCCAAAAGGCATTCATTTGTCAGCGCACTGGGCGTGTGGCAAGTGTGCAGGGGTTCTTGCTGCTGACCCCCTCCTAGCGGTTAAAGAGCAGGAAGGCAGAAGGGGAACGGAAGCCCCGGGCCTGCCGCCTGGTACAGACTTCAACATCTTGGGCTTTGTCCCCAGTCTTGGCCTTCCAAACAAGGAGCCATTATTTCCCTCCATTTAGGTTAGAGAAGACAAGAGACCCCTCCGCTTCTGATGCTTGACTCAGTTTGTAGGGAGCCTGGAAGGTGTTCATTGATTTTTTGTAGTTTCTTAGCGCATCCTGACAGAATCAGTTAGGATGGTGTGCTCCCATCTCACAGATGAAGAGATGGTAACACAGAACAGTGAGAGTCTTTGTTTGGGATTCTAGAGACCACTGGTTCCAAGAGGGGATCAAAATCCTACAGCCTGATAGGGTAAGTGAAGCCCTTGGCAGAGCCAAGGGGGATGGAGTAGTGTCAGAAGTCACCTTGGAGGCAGAAGGACCTAGGAGCTGCCTTGGATTTTAGATTTCAGAATTGCCAGATCAGCAAGTATCCTCTGGAGGGGTTGCAGCCTGGCTTCTGGAGGCCTCACTGAACCGGCTGGGTCAGCAGGGTTGAAATCGGGCCTGTGCCTTCTCTGTTGTGTGTAGATTCGCACGTCCCCTCATCCGCAGAGTGGCAGAGGGAGTCTATCGGGGACTTCCGGGCTCTCCCCTTGCCTCTCTCACTGGTCCAGCAGCTGAGCCCTCCCTTTCTGTCCCCAATGAGGATGACGATGACCATGACATTGGCCTGTTTCTCAGAGCACGGTAGGTCTCAGGTTAGGAATTACTGGCTTTGGCCCTCCTCAGTGGATTGCGCCTTGTCTGACGTAGGTCCTTGGAAACCATGTGATGACACCCGCCTGAAGGACGGAAGGTCCTTCTTTTTCATGGGTTACTTGGGTCTTAAAGCAGACACAGGCACCGGGTCTGCTGGACCCACAACTGTGAATAGCTTAACTCCTCTGCCAGAGGCGGGACTTGGGTTCTTAGACCCCTTTTGGCTCTGACAGTTACAACGTCTCCAAGGCACCCACATCCTTGGCCATGTCTTGTTCAGGCCGAGACCACCCCTTGAAAAGTTCCCCTTTCCGAGAGCAGCCATCCACGGATGGGGTGCAGAACGCAGAGGGCAGCGTGGTTTGAGAACTCCACACCACCTGTCCCTTCGGTTGCGTCCCGAGCTGCCTCTGACTGGCACATTCCGTGGCCCTGGGCCACAGCTGCCTCGTGGCCCTCAGCACAGTGTTTTCCCCGGGGGCTGAGGGCAGGGAGGAAGGAGAGAGGTGAGGAGAGACGTGCGTGGGTCCACGTCCCTCTCTGTCCTGCATGAAAGGGTCCAGCAGCTTCCGCTGTGGCACCCGGGACATTCGCTGAGGCCCCTGGAGGACACGCAGTGACCTCATCTAGCCCGTTAGGAAGGCAGTGAGACCTTTTTCCTACCAGACCTGCTTCCCAGCTGCCTCCTTCTTTGGCTCTGTCTGGGAGTGCCCTGCCGTCTCACGCGATTCTCTCTGGGAGACACAGCGGAGGCCTGGGTGGCCACCAACGTGCAGCCTCTGCCCTGGCCTGTCCCAGCTGTCCCTCAGCTGGCCTTTGGGGACGCACACTGGGAATGAGACCCAGGGGCAGCCGGCCTGAGGAGCGGCTTCCAGGCCATGGGTCTATCCCCAGCGCTCTTTCTTCCTGTGGACTTGAAGAATTTCAGCTCCCAGTCCCGGTCCGAGAAGAGTGGGAGGAAGATTTTAATGTCTGCGGAGTTTCATTCCCCTTCAGCGATGTGAGCCTGTGGCCTTGTATCCTCTCTGTGACAAATATCACACGTTGTGTTTGGTTTTTGCCTTGTCACAGTGACTTGTGGTATTCAGCTGACACCCTTCCTTTAAGGAAGTTGGAACACTTGATAAATTTGAAGCTTTTGATCCTCACAAATACGAAAGTTGAGACCCAGTGAGATAAAGAACCTTCATTAGTTAGACAACGTGCCTGCTGCTTTTTGATGTGTCTTTTTCTCTCTCTCCCCCTGTCTCCCGCCTCCCCCTCCCCAGTTTCTCCCCCAACCCTTTCTGTTAGAAAATTGTCTGAATGTACAAGTTAGCAATATTCTACTTTCATACGGTAAGTCCTGTCTCTGGTACTGTGTGTTTCTATCATGTCTATTTTTCAGGAGAACTCAGGTGTATTTCCACATTTCCATCCCCATCTCCCCAAGTGGGCATGAGAAGTTAGTAGCTACCCCACTTCAGAACTGCGGGCACACGGGTACAGACAAATTCAATCTTGTGGAGACCGAGACCCAGCGAGAAGTGTCTTGCCAAGGCGATGTAACTATTAATAAGAAATGGACCTAAAAATAGAGCCCAGACATTTCACCTGGCTCTCTTCTGCATCACTCCTCAGCCTGGTCTCGGACCAGGACGTGCAGGACGTCTCTCCGTTTTCATACGGAGAAGCAAGTTCGTCTCAGTGGTTGATTAGGGGCTGAAATTCTTTCTTTTTTATTTATTATTTTTTCATCTTTTTTGAGGGGGAGGTAATTAGGTTATTCATTTTTTTAATGGAGGTATTGGGGATTGAACCCAGGATCTCAGGCATGCCAGGCGTGCACCCTACCACTAGGCTACACCTTCGCCCCCGGGGATGAAACCCTTTAGAAGTGATGTGGAAACTTCTAAACACAGGGGTCCTGAGTCATCAGGATTGGCACCACAGTCTTGTCTTGTAAAGTCCTGGTAGACAGGAGGTGTTCCATACCTTAATTGATTTGAGTGGGTATTTTTTTTATCATAGCCGACACGATTCCTTTCATATCAGCAAGGATGCAGCGAATAGGTGCCACTTGCCTCAGAGAACAATAGACATCATGAGGTGCTGAAAGGAAATAATCTAAAAACCATCTGCCCTCAAGGAGCCCACAGTCTAGTTGTGGAGGGGGGACATAGTGCAGAATCTCGGTCCTTTGCCTTCACGGACATCACTGGGACAACTCTAAGGCAACAGGCCCCCTCTTACGTTTCACCCAGCCCAGCTGTTTCAGACGAAAGGCTTAGAGGCAGGCTTCTGCTGTGATGGAGGTGATGTTTTATTTTAAGATAAAGTATAGAAGCCACTGATTGATGGATTATAAACTGGGAGGTCCAGGAGAAAGCTTCATTCTGGGGGCATCAGTATATTTCATGGGAAGCCTCCTGGGCATTAATTCTGCCGTTAATTTTGTTATTAGAGATGTAGCCAAACAAAGGGAGGTGGCGAAGCTCGGGGCTGGTTTAACCTTGATGAAACAGTGATTTCACCAAGGATGATGTTCCCCCATCTATCTTCATCCATCAAGGCACTGCTGAAATATGCTAATGAAGCCCGGAGATAGGAGCCCAGAGCAGTTAAATGGGGCGTTGCAGACGCTCTCCGTACCCCCGTGACAGGGCGATGCCACTTACTGTCCAGATTTAGTGTCGGAAGGAAAGCAGTGCTGGCGTGGTGTTGTGGTCAAAGACAGAGTATAGGTGGAGGGTCCACGTAGCAGACACAGAGGGCAAGATATCAGAGGTGTCCACTCCGGAGTGGGATGGAAAAGCTTGGGTTTGGGTGAGGGGCTTGTTTTCTTTGATCTTCTTCGAGGCCCCTTGTAGATAAGACATTTAGGAAGCAAATGCACATCATACTGCAGATGGGGAAGCACTGTTGTTCGTAAGTTCCAGAATGTGACCCCACACTTTGCGCCAGATCAACTTATCTGTCACCATGTCGGTTTGTATTTCTTCCCAGTGGTTGAATGAGCTAAGACTTTTTTTAAGTTATAATTTACTGGGGACTTATTACATTCATACATTGTTGGGCATACAGACAGGTTATTTCATATACTTAAATTCTTACAAACATCCTATGAAAAAGTGAAATTTCAGCATATCTTTTACAGAGGAGGTTTGAGAGTTAAATTCATGCCAAAAATCACATAGCCATAAGTGGCAGGGTTAGGGTTCGAACACATGTCCATCCAGCTCCAAAGCCCTTGTATGAAGCGTCCGTCCATGGTCAGCTCTTATGCAGGGTGTGTCTGGGAATCCTTGCTAGCTGTTGGGGGTGGCTTGGCTCCCTTACATATACATACAGTCTTTGGGTTCACTGTAACTTTTACTTCAGCATTCCGTTTACGATTCTTTCTTTTCTAAATAAACCATAAGCTCCCTGAGGCCAGGGCAACAGTCCTCACTCTAGTGTCCCAAACACTGAGCATTTTGATTAGTAAGTCACCTGTCCACTGTTGCTACCCCCAGTGTCCCTGTGGAGGGCTGAGTTTGGCACCATGCTTCTAGTCAATGGTAAAATTAAGCTGGCCAGTTGCTTCCTGGTTTTCATACATTGGATGAACGCCGTGGAAGGTCGAGGTTTATAGTCTTTACAAGTTAATCCTACGAGGAATCACAGTAAAATTTCTTGGTGGATCCACGTCTGTTTCCTGCTAGTTCACTGGCTGCATCCTACCCAGCCCCTATCAGACCACGCCGAGAAAAAAGTAAGTAACGAATGAAATTTCGTGATTACTTATTAAACAGCATCTTCGGGCCAGTCTACTCGAGGAGCTGTGTACAAAATTGTGCTGACCGTAGACAGTTAAGGTAGCCAGCCCATCTTTCTTGCCAGGATGGAGGTTCTGAACTCCTCAGTCGTCTTCAAAATCAGACACAAGAATCCCCAAATCTAAAACGAGTGTCAGCCACCCTCTTCACCTATTTTCAATGCAGGTGGAGGGAGGCAGAAGCAAAAAGGAGAAAAGAAAGATGGATTTTTGAAAAAAAAATTTTTTTTAAATAAGATGCTAAGTAACATAAATTCCTTGAAATAAATGGTGCTAGAAGAAACGTTCCATCTTGGCTTTTAAAGTCTGTTCTGCCATCTATCAAGCTGGCTCTGAACTTTGGGGACTCTTGGCTGTTATTAAAGAGTTAATAAACGAAGGCCTGGAGCTTCCAGGATGTCGAGGGGGTCAGTGGATCTTGCCAAAAGGTAACATCAGCCAGTGGAGTCGGTTGGGCTCCCCGCCTGGCAGATCTGTCTTTATCAGCTGCGCCTCCTCCGCTTTCTAGTCTTGGAGTTCATATACAGTAAATCTTTCTCTTAATAAAGCCGTTTTTCAAATCTGACTTTGGACTAGGGACTGCTTTTTCTCCAAATGCAACAGCTGTTAAACATGGTGCATTGGGCACGGTGTGTATCTCTTTGTTTAGTTTGGGGTTTTTAATATGAGCAGAGACATAAGGGAGCGGGAGGACGCATCGATTTCTTTCCACCCGTGAGTCAGTCACTGGGTTTGGAAAGAAGGCCTCCAGCCTCAAAAGGCCGCCGGGCTCCCCGGGCAACTCGCCCTTGAAGACAAAACCTATTGTCCCCTAATAACCAGCGCAGGGTCCCCCCTCCTCTTGGCGAGATAGAATTGTGGAGCTCAAGGTGTCAGCCCACAGAGGCCAGACCTCTTGGCCCCTATCTGTCCCGGGTACATGGGGAAAGGCATTTTTGCCCCCTTGCTCCCTCGTCCTTCTGTCACTGTCTCTGCTCCCAATGCGCAGGGGAGCATTAACTCCCTGCGGGGGAAAAAAGTTCACAAAAGAAATGAATTATGCATATGGAATTCATTTCCTTGATGAATAGGGAATCTGAACAAACTTCATGGCTGTTTGATTTTAAGGCAGAGGAGAAGGGCAGAGGAGGGCTAAAACAGTATAGACGAGGGGGAGGGGGGTGATCAAAAAGAATCTGGAGCAAGAGGTGGGAGAGGAACGATGGCAGAAGGATGTGGGTTTGAAATATTAAGGACAAAGTAAGTGGCCCTTTGAAAATTGTTCATGGCCCATTATTCTTGCCAACACACACACCGATACCTACCTCACTCCCAGTGACCACAGATTTGGCAGCAGAGAAATAAGGGGTGGTGGTAAGATTCTACTGGGGAGAGCTAACACCGCCATAGTCACCAGACCTGCTGCATTAAAAGTTTTGTAGTGACTTCTGATTGACTTCAGTCCAGCTCGACCACTGGCACTTAGGATTTTGAGGCCAGGAGTTCTGTGTTGGGTAGAGCACTGCATTTAGACGTAGAAGACCTGGATCTGAAATCTAGGAAACACAGGCTGTGTGACCTTGGACAAGTCACTTACCCTTTCTCAACCTCAGTTTGTCTCATCTGTAAATGGGGAGCATGGCCTCTGCCTCATGGAGAGAGAAGGATTAAACCAGAGTGTTTTGACAAGTCACACCAAGTGCACATCTGAAGAGATTTTATTTTTCTGTCTCTGCCTCCTTTCCTTGACAGCCTTCTCGATGTCCGGGCTTTAAGCAAGCCAGAGTGTCTTTGGAGCAGAGTAAAAGGGATATTGATTCGGAAGCACGTGGTGGGTAAAGAAAGACATAAGCAAGCAAGCAACCACCACCAAGTCTGTGATAATCCTGACTTCATCTGTATTATGAAAATCACTTAAAATAATCAATCTGATGTTTTTGGCAAATTTAGCCACTGAACCAGTGGTCGTTGCTGCAGAACGAGTTTGATCAACAGTAGGAACGCTCGTCATTGACAGCCACATAAATTAAGGAGTCAAGCTGAAGCTGGTTTTTAGAGTTTTTTGTGTAGCCCGACTACCAGGAAGAGGTGGCCTCTCTTGGCTGCCAAAGATCTGCGGGTGCTTCCAGACAGGAAGTGTGGCCACACTGATCCCCTCACTTCTGACTGTTCTCCATTACTCCTTCCTTCTCAGTGGACCCCACGTGGGGACCCTAAGTCTTCAGGGGAGATATCAGAGGCCCAGGCATCCGTGCACATATGTTAGGGAGATTTCCCTGCTTGCTGAGAGGAGAGAGATGTTTTGATCGTCTTGGGGGACTTAAATCCCATCTCAGGATCAAGTGACTTGAGTAGTTCTGACCTGCCATGGTTAGTTTTCTCACAGTCCAAATGCAATACAAGCACTTTCCACCGAGGTGTGCTTGTTTTTACAAATGCCTTCTTCTCTCTCTTGTTTTTGGGGAAATGAGGATGTGTAATGTGGTAAAATTGCATTCTCTGGGCTATCCATCATCAACACACGCTACAACTGCCCAGGGTCCCAGGGTGAGGAAGTTTTCCATCTGTGCCCCATGGGGGGGGTGCCCTGGAGAGGGTTCAAGGGTGCCCCTCCTGGACCCCAGCCCCCACTTCGACCTCTGCAGCTCTGTTTCATGGATTTTATTTATTTGACTTTATGGGTGAGAGTCAGCCTCTAAGAAATGTTTGAAACCCAGTGGTGCAGAGAATAGGACCACTACCTAGTATGAATTATTTATTTGTTTATTAAAATTTTCCTGGCCCCTTTCCTCCCAGAGCTCCAGGCACTATGTGGAACCCTTGAAACTGGAAGCAATTAGCCCTAAAGCTGGTAAACAAGGCCAATGGGGGAGGAAACTCAGGAAGGGATGGGATGAGAAGGAAGGAGAAGAGAAGAGAGGACGGGGTTAGCAGTTCAGACCTCAGAGCCTCAGCCAAAGGAAGCAGGTTCTGAAGACCGAGGGTTGTGGGGGAGGAAGCCAGCTTTGGCAGGACAAGTTGTCATGTTCTCAGGGGAAGTCACTTCACCTTCCCGAGCCTCTTCCCTGGGATGGAGGTGACCTGGGTGACCTCCCACACCCCTCCCAGGTATGACTTTCCACCGAGGCTGAGAAGCTTTACCTTTTTTGGTGAACAGGCCTACCTAAGACTGCTGCCAAGTCATTATGGTCATAAAAATGTGTTTTTAATGTTCTGCATAAACCTTTCCATAACAAGTATATTTGGTACCGAGTGGTTTCCAACCCCGGCTGCATGTGAAAATCACCCGGGGAGCTTTTGCGAAATAGCCCACCACGGCCTGGGCTCCATCCTGTAACAGTGAAATCAGAACTTTGCGGGGGCTGTTGCTGAGTGTCTTTCTCGAAGAACCCCAACACATCATATCATGCAACAAGGTTGTAAAATCCTGTGTGGGGACGGGGGTGGGGGGGTGGGGGAGGGTGGCGATTAGAGGAGGTGAGTTGGCGATGCTTAAAGAAAAGAAAAGAAGGGCTTGTAACCTGGGGGATGTGGTTTCAAGTACTCACGGTGGGGGAAGGGAACTTCACACTGCTTTGATATTATCAAGCTCTCGGGTATTTAATACATGTAGTTCTTTGGCTCACGTAACTCATTTTTCACATACTTCAAGGCTGGGAAGCTCCAGAGCTGTCACAGCGACTTCTCTGGGCACTTTTTCAGCTACCTGGTTCCCAGTGAAAGAGCACGTGCCGCACGCTGGGCACCGTTCCACGTATGTTACACCTCAGGCAAACCGCACGTAGCAGAGAGCTCCCCATTTTACAGAGGGGGAAACTGAGGCCCAGCGAAGCGAAATCATTTGCTCAGGGCCCCGACACTTTGTAAACAGCAGAGAAAGGCTACTAAACCTACGTATCTCGCTCTAAAGCCCCTTTCCACTACACTCTCTGTCTCTCAGAACGACACTGGAGTTGTCACCTGCCTCCTCTTGATGGCAGGCCCTTTGCTTTCTTCTTTCAAAGAAGTGAGAAAGTAGGAGGGGAGAAATTGGCTTCGGTAGGGATTGCTTTGGAGGTTGGCCACGTAGATTCACGAAAACAGGCAAATGCAAAGGGGCCTCTAGTCTCATGGTGAGCTTAGAATTAGAACTGGGCCAGAAGAAATACAATTTGGGGGCATTCTGAATGGCGACATGCTTTTTGTTTAACTGCTGTCCCTTGGGTGTCACTGACATTTCCGAAGCTCTCTGCGCTTCTGGTTCCAACACGGCAGCCTGTGCGCTGTGGTCACGACACACTCCTGGGCTCACCGTCAGGTCACCTGAGCTTGAATGTGCTAATACTGGCCTCCAGATTTAGTTCCACCTTCTCCCCGAGCCATACTCTTAATCACCCCGCTTACTTCCTTCCAGAACAAATGCACTATGTGTGTGTCTCCTTCCTTTAACAAAATGTTTTATGATCTTATTTTCCGGCGGAAAGCAAAATTAGTCTCCTAAATGTAAAACAGTTCTAAAGCTCTTCTATGAACGGATTGCTTTCCTTCAGGGATGGCGATGCTTCGTACAGGGCACTAACTCATCTGTTCTCCCCATCCAGGGCAACAAGGCTTGACCCACTTTCTGACGAGGAAGCTGAGGCCTTGTGGTGGTTGTAGGTGGATAACACTTTGGTTGGGCTTCTCTAGGCCTTCAACCTAGGACACATGGGACAAAATCATCCCCCATTTGGTGACACCCAAATCTATTCATTTTTTCCCAGCATGTGAAACAATTAGGCAGATTTCCCACATCAGTGGTTCACACCTGTGGCTTGGAGTCACGGCCATGTGTTTCCCTCGATCACGACCCACCAGGTTTAAGCATAAGGAGCTCACACTCCTCTTCCTTGGCCTCCCACATGCTTCACATCCCTCTAGCAGACCCCGTAGCAAACTTGCAAGTAAGTTTTATTTATTTATTTTGTCCCCTCCCCTGCTTGCCTGGGGTGTTGTAGGGCAAACTTATACACATGCCACTCCAAATGGCCATGCTGGATCTGTTCTAAGTTTGAATCCTGTCACCGATCCAGCCTTCAGCAATTTTCCTTTCAGTGCTAATTAATAAAAATGATGGCTTTCTTTTTTCCCTTCTCATGAGAGTATTGCCAGCTTTGGGGGTTCTTTGAAAACCTGCTTGAGACGTCCAGGGCCAAAGGAAACAGTGGTGTTTGGCTTTAAAGGATGGGCTTGGGTTCACACACATCCTCTCTCTGAGAAAGGCTGAGGCAGAGCGGAAGGTTTCTGGGAAGGGATGTGGAAGAAGGTCTCAACTTTAGCTGTGTGGATCCGCCGATTAAATTAGGGGAAACGTTGCCACCCAGCTGCCAGCCCTGGGCTTCATGCTGTGGCTGGAGGAGTCAGCTCCTTTCGGGGACAGGGAAGCAAGTGCAGTAAAGGGAGCCTTTCTCTTTGCTTCTTTAGATAGAAGATTATTCTATTGGAAAAAAAGGAGCCCCTGACTTAGTCTGATGACCACCAGGTCATTCCTTCTGCATTGTAGGGAGAAGAGAAGGCCGTCATGGTCCCTGAGGCCTCCCCTTGCCAGTCCACCCTCTTGATGACTAAGTGGGCACAGGGCTTTGGCTCTTCTTGCTAAAAATGTGCACTTTTAGGGCTGTTCTCAGCCTGGATGTAGCTCAGGCCACTCTGCTCGGTGGTCTAGTACCTGCTGCCTGAGTTTTCTTTGTCAACACCCGCCCCCGCCACCAACCTTCAAGAAAAAAATACGCGCAGGGGTCCAGCCTTTCTATTCCTTCTCCACCACCTCTGCGTCCTCTCCCACATCTTTTCCGTCTTCCAGTGCCCCTTTAGTAACAGGGAGAGATGGAGTCAGAGTGGTTGAAGGTGGGGGGCAGGATGCTGCAGCTGGGGAAGCTGCAGAGCGGGAGGAGGAAGGAAACAACACTCCCAGCGGAGCGCAGCCCGGGCCCGCCCCCAGCCGCCTTGTACCTGCCGTCTCCGGAGGAGGGTGATGAATTTGGTTTGCGCCAACATTAAACTGATAAATGAAATTTGTATGTTAAAACAATGATAATTTCATTGTCTTTTCTTTCCTTCTTTGCCATCCACGCTTCCGTGTCACCCCATCTCTTACTCTTCAGCTTTGGGGAAGGTGGGGGGGTGGTGACGATGTTGGGGGGGTGCTTGGCAAGCTGTCGGTTTGCATTGTGCGGACGGGGAAAGGTCTCTACCTGGCTCGTTTTGTCCCCTTTGCTTAGGCTGTCACCGCTGACAGTCCTCATGTTTATTTCATCTTGCGTGGTGGCTGTCTCGTTTCCCTACCCTCCGATGTCATTAACGCACAGAGAGCGGGCCCTGCAGTGTTGAGCCTAATGAATTCCGCTGTGGCTGCTCTGCTCCCCACCTCGTTACCAAAGCTCAAGGTGTCAAATTAAACCCAGCCTGGAGAGAAAGAGAAAGTGCGGGAGAGAACCATGAGCAGGGGAAGAGGGAGGGCCGGAGAACACAGAAACAACCGTCCAGAAAGAGCGGGGTGGGGCGAAGATGGGAGGGAAGTGGGGCAGAGAGGAAAGCCACCAGTCGGTGACTTCTGGTGACCAGGTCCACTCTAAGCGAGACTCCGAGCCGGACCTGATGACCCTGTCCCTCGTGGGGTGGGATTCTGTGTGTTGGCCTTGGCTGCGGTGTGTTGCCTTTTTCTCATTGCCTGGTTGATTTATCCTCATGGTTTATGCAGATCGGGCACCTTGCAAAGCAGAGAGAGTAGCTAGAGCAAGTGAGAGCCAACAGAGCTTGTGGAAGGAGTGTGTGTGTGTGTGTGTGTGCGCGCGCGCACGTGCTCGTGTAAGGAAAAGTGGAGGCCAAATGTTTAGTGGCCTGAGCAGCTGCAGAAATCCGTGTTTCAAAATGGTGGAAAGAGCAAGTCATCATGTAAATGAACATCATCCCAGTGGGGATGCTCTCTGGTAGACGGCCTTTCGCGATCCCTACCCCGGTCTGGAGAATAATGATCTCTGTTGTATATAGCATTCTGCCATCTATAAAGCATCTTTCCATATGATGTTGGCATTTTCTCTTTGGAGCAGTTTTGTTCAAAACAACTGTTAATAATAGAAGTTGCCCATTTTACAGACGGGGAAAATGTGGAGCAGAGATGCTAACTCACTTGCTAGAAGGTGAGAGGACCTGGGTTACGTTTTTCGGTTCTCTGTTCCCAGAATTCAATGTTTTTCCCCTTATACCACTAAACTTGCTAGGTTTAGTCAGAGGTGGGAGGAAGTTGGTGATGAATAAGCTGTGGATTTTAAAAATTGAAGTAAATTTACATACAGTAAAATGGATAGATGTGAAGTATACACTTTGATGTGTTTGGACAAGTGAGTGTAGCCATGTGACCAATGCCTCTGTTCAGGTGTAGAACACTTCCATCACCCTGAGAGTTTCTTCTGGTCCTTTCTGCTTCAATTTACCGCTCTCCCCAACCATTGTTCTAATTTTTTTCATCCTGGGTTAATTTTGCCAGTTCTTAACACTTTACATGAATGGAATCATGCAGTATGTATACTTTTGTGTCTGGCAATTACCCATCATCATGTTTTTTGAGATTTATACATCAATTTTTTTTTCCTTTTTATGGCCAAGGGGCAGCACCTCAGTGCCCTCCTCCCACTCCAAAATTCATGAGAAAAGATTCAATTACGTGGCACTTTAAGGCCTATTCAGGAGGGACTCAGTGGTCACCAGTCAGTGGAAGAACCAAGGCAGTTAACTGAATCTTGAGCATTCATTTACTCATTCAGCCACATTTATTCAACTGGAGTTAGGAAATAAAGTCAGCCCCTGCCTTCAGGGAGTCCACAGTTGGGAAACAGTGTGTGTTGTGTATTATCACAGAGAGGAGCACAGAGTGTGATGGGAAATGGAAGGAGGGCCCCTGGTGTGGCCTGCTTGCGTCAGGGACCACACCCTGGAGAGGATGCCCCGGGGCAAGAGCTGAGTTTATGAAAATTAGCCAAAAGGAGTTATTCATTTAATTCAGTGCATCCCTCTCCCCATCTCTGACATCTTTCTTGAGTGCCTGTCTTCTGCAGGGCGCCATGCTGTGGGGGTGTGGTCTGGCTTCGGGGGTAGAAAAGTCCAATGTTGAATAAACAGAGACAGATGAGACTCATGGGTGTTGGGACCACTCTTAACCTCCCTGAAAAATGAGCTATTTCTGGTGTTATCCCATTGAGGTGATCAAGACCACGTGAATATGTCTGGTAAAGATCAATGGGTTTTCTTGTGAGGCATCTAGTTTTTGTATTTAAGGGTCTGGAGCTCCAGTTTACCTCTTTGACTAGGGTCATCTGTTTTTGTTTTGTTTGTTCGCACTGGGGTTTAGATTTATAGAACCTTGTAGACAGTTGTGTGATGTGATTGCTCTAAACCTTAGTGGTGGTACGTGGCCTGGATATGCTGGCCTTATCCCATAGTGAAAGTACCACATTGACTGCTTTGGCATTAGAATCTAACATGGTTTAAGCACTTGGTGAAGATTCTGTATGATAAATGAGGCTATGGCTGCCGTTGGAGTCAGTAGATATATTGAACAAGAAGGTAATGTAACCGTTCACCGTTATAGTTTACGCCACCTCGACTGTCGTGGATATACAGATCATTGCCTTCAACGGCAGGTAGAGAGTGGAGTTAAGATGGTGTGTTCTTAAATATTTTAGAAATGATATTTTTTTAAAGAGAGTCAAAATAAGACATTCTCATTATCCGATTAATTGACCAGAAAGTGGGCTGCTTTATATAATGAATAACTCTTAGGATCTATTGGTGTTAATTCCCCAGTGGTAAGAAATGTCACGTACATGTTGAGCTAACACGTAAGTAATGTGGCTGTAGCCAGGTAGCTGAGCAAATATAGAAGCTGCGGAAGGCAGCAGCAAAAGCAGTGAAGTCCTGACAAAATCTCAGTTACAGTGGACTAATTAACAGGACCAGGGACCTTTTGCAAGTTGGTGATAATTCAGAAGGCGAGTGCCTAGTACGTCTCTTGGAAATGTTTTCCCCAGCCGTATTTGCCTGTAGAATCTCTTGTTCTCCTAATGGATCTGATCCATATTTTGCAGAGTCAGAAAGTTTGAAATAATAATAGAATTCATCTCATCTGAATTCATTGAGACCAACAAACTGGTAATGCTGAGCATTTTCACTTCCCAGAAATGAAATTAGGAAAAGTACGTCTTCATAGCATTTCAAGACTAAGTAGGCTCCCAAACCTATGTAGGACCACAGCACATCTATTCCCTTCATCTTAGATAAACCACGAGGAGAAAAGTGTCCGGAGTTGGGCTGAAACATGGCATGCCGTTTGATGCGACCGGAGGATTTGCTGTGTCAATTTAGGATAGAGTGATGGACACGGAGGAAATGAAGGGAAAAACCCTTCACAATGTGAGATAGAAAGTAAAAGGACAACAAAATGCTAAAACGTACAGGAAGTTCTTATAAGATGACTAATTGTGTATGAAGTGGTGGGTACCAGTTGCTTCCAGTATCCTCATGTTATATAAATGATATCCTGTTGTACTATTATCTATTCTATGCTGCATAGAATAACGTGCTTATACTGCATCAAGCATAGGTGATACGGTTTTTCATCCGCTGGTGCACTTGGTTACCAAGTAACATTTGTGAGTGGGTTAACTGTGTGACACTAAGCCTGTGTTAACAACGGAGGAACGGCGTTTCCTATGTGGGATGCTGGGCTAAAGCAACGATATTAAGACAGCATATTCTGGTCCAAATAAGCAAATCGTCTGCTGTTTAATAAATAAGAGAAAACAGTGGAGTCTGTTGATCCTGTTTTCCACAGGGTGGGACAGTAAAGGAACGTGTGTAGAGGTGATAAAAAGTCGTTGACGCCAAGATGCATGGTGATTGAGAGACACCACAGTGGAGCACTTATTTCAGTGACTTAGGGTCATTCTGCCTGCTCTAGTTAAACATTTTTAGGATGCAGGAGATGTGTCATGCGTTGGTATCTATTTGGAAGGTGGGGACATTGCTGTCTTTCATGTAACCGGGAGACATTTGTCTCGACAGTAGGCAGTAATAATATGGTAAACCAAACCCCGTATTATCATGATGTATTAAAACTGGATTAATCGAAGCAATAAAATCAAAATAACAATAAATGCTTGTGCAATGTAGATTTACTTCGAGTCAGAAATAAAGCAATAATTTCACAGTTCTAGTATATTTCGTGATACCTGTACTATGGGGGCAGAAACAGGACATAAAATCCATACAAGATGCTAACAGCAACTTTAGCTGGTCCTGAGCTGTGGGACATGAGGTGTAGAGTGCAGTCACATCACATGGTTCCTTCCTTCCTTCCTTCCTTCCTTCCTTCCTTCCTTCCTTCCTTCCTTCCTTCTTTCCTTCCTTCCTTCCTTCCTCTCTTCTTTTCTCTTTCCCTTTCTTCCTTCCTTCCTCCCTTCCTTCCTTCTCAAATAGAAAGGAGGCTGGTTTTTACTTTGATGGGTTGGTGGAGGAAAGAGAAGCTCTTTTTCTTTCCCCAGTTAGATATGCTGTCTTATTGTCTTTCATTTACTCACCGTGATCTGTGTGGCTTTATCGAGCACTGCGGTTAAGCCTATGCAACCTGCATGCTGTGCAGGAAAGAAAGGTGATGGACAGATAGTCCCAGAGTTACACAAACTCCTGTGCCCCTCCCTTCCACGACCTGCCATCCCGTCATTCTGGTGGCTTCGGGGATGGCCTCCTGCTAAGGCACCACTACAGAGGTGCCTCCCAGCAGCTCCAGTGTCATGGCTGCTGGCATTTGTGCCCTGCTGTCAGGCAGATTCTAGGGAAGGAGGGAAGGAGAGTGACCCATGGCAGGTGAGTGGCAGCTGGGGAGACCCACAAATTTAAAAATTGGTCCCTTTCTCTTTTAACCACAGTGGTGTTCAGAATTTGTAGTTATGATGAAATAATGAATAAGAAAGAAAAAGGAAGAGCAGAAGATGGAGAACTGGGAGAAAACACAAAAACAATAATCAAATCAACCTTACAACCCATTCTAACCCGCAGCCATGGTTTAGCTCACTTGTAAACGTGACCCTGTACCCAAAGACCCGGAAAGTGAAAGTGTCCTTTCTAAAGGTTCTGGTCAGCTTGGTATGTGTCCATTGACCAACTGCAAACTGCTTTTTAATCTGCTGCGGTCATAAAGGTTTCTGGGAATTCCAGTTCTTGCCTTTCTAAGAATGACCCACACAAGCACAGACAACCACAAGAGATGAAACACTAGAGATCTGTTAATGTAGAGGATCGCTGTGACCGTTCCTCAGCATCCCGAGCAGCTGGGACTGCAGCTTTCGCTCTGGACAGCAGCTTGCGACCCCTGAGTGTGTTTGATGTTGCAGGTGTGCGTGTGCACAGCATGGTGTCATGGAAGGAACGCTGGTTTTTAGAGCCGGACCCACGTTGGACACTCCAGGTTGGCCACATTTCTGTGTGTCAGGTCTGAATTTATGACCTTGAACAGGATACTCAGCCTCAGCAACCTCAAATTACTGATCAGTAAAATGAGGATTTTAATAGCTACCTTATAATAATAATAGCCAATGTTTATTGAGTGCCTACATACCAGGCGGTTTAACCACTTCATTTTACATCTACTAGCTAATTTGAATGCTCACTACAGTCTTTCAAGGTAGAGGCTCTTATAGGCTTATTTTCTAGCTCAGGAAACAAACAACAAAGAGATTGAGTAACTTGCCCAAGTGCACACAGTTCCTCAGTAGCAAAGGCAGGATTTGATGTTAGACTCTGCGATTTCTGGAGCCCTCGCTCTTAGCCTCTGCTTTACATTGCCTCACCGTGATTACTGGCAGGACCGGTGGCAACCATCCTGACCCCTCAGGGAGCACAGTGGCTGGTGGATAGGGGGCACTCAGAAAGGGTGGTTTCCATCACCACCCCGAACAGTGGGACGTGGACACAGCGCGGAAATACTTCTTTCTCTATTTGGAAATTAGGTGTGTTGTTTCAAGCTCTAGAAATCATATCCTGGGGATATGACTGAAGCTACACATTGATTCCTACCATCTCAGCTGGAAACGGGTGAAGGTCTAGTTGAAAGACCATTTGGAATTCTGCATCCCCATCCCCAAGGAGGGGGCACCCACAGATCTTTTTGTTTGAAGCCATAAGCCTGGGTCATGCATTTCTCTCCCACCCCCTCCCTTCATATTAATGCCTAAGTTCTCCAAGAACAGCAACTAGTTTATATTTCCCTTGTATCCCCAGAGCACCTTATTCAGGAGTAAACATGTGCTGTGTGTTCAATTTCTAGTCTATGAAACTTTGCTGAACCAAGTAGGGTCCTTTGAGAGAGTAAAGGGAAGTTAGGGTTTGCAATGAGGAAGCAGGGGGTGAGTCTGGGAAGAGCACCCCCTTGCCATTTGAGGGGCTCCTGCAGAGCCTGCCTCCCAAGACCTATACCCCCTGCTCCCCTCTCCCTGGCAGCAGGGGCATAAGCATCTAGTACTTGGCTGATTGGAGATATGTGTCCAAGCTTGAATTTTGAGGGAGATGAGCAGAGAGACAGGATGACAAAGGTGGCAGCAGAATTGAGGGTGGTGGCAGTGGCCGGTGTGGGTCCCCAAAGCCAGCAGCATGCTGTCTCCCAGCTGACTTCCCGTGGCAGTGCCTTGGCTGTGGTCTCGCTGCCTGGGCTTGCTTTTCTGAGTTTGGTTCTCCAGACTTCCTGTTGCTGTGTGAGGCATTGTGTATCTGTCCAAAAAAAATTCTTTTCCTTCGTAGATGAGCCACAGTCCATTCCTGTCGTTTGCAACCCAAAACCTTGACTGGTAGGATCGGTTGGGGGACAATCAAATGATGGCTCAAAAACTGCTTTTTCCAATGGAAAATGAGGAGGGGCCACGTGGGCCAGAGCGTATGATGATAAGGACAAGGTTTTCTGCGTGAGCCAAACAATTCTGGCGGAAAAAGAAGGTTTAAGCCAACAGCAGAAGGATTGTACCTGACTTTAGTGTATAAGGGAATGTTGTCTAAGCCTGAAATACTGGTTTGGGCTTTGAATGGAGGCCTTTGGGGACCTTGCCTACGTGGGACATGCTGGGGCCTGGAGCCTTGGGGAACTTAGCCCTGAGTTTGAAGAGCAGCTGCCAGGAGACAGAGGCTTTTCAGCTGCTGCTGACATGGCCATGAGTCACAACACCTGCATGGTGAGACTGGTGACCGATCAAGGGCACTTTAGGGATCTCCTCTTGGCATCAAGTGAAACACCTCTGCCATTGCATACATTTCCTTTATGCTAACTCGTTGCTCCCCGTTACCCTATCAGCTCGATAAAGCCAAAGGCAGTTGTAGGCAGCATCAGCAGAGGAAGAAGGAAGTGGTTTTGTGTGGAGGTCACACTTCCTGGTTGTCCTGGTGCCTGCTGCCATCACTTTCTTTTCTTGGTTCACAAGACAGGGCTGCTTTGATGGACATTACCCTTGACTGCAGCATCCTCACTGGTCGTCAAGCTCCGAGAACCGAGCACAGGGATGATTTTTTTTTTTTTTAGTACAGTATTTCATTTCAGTTCCAACAATAATATAGATTGTGGTCTGTGCCTCTAAATAAATAATGCATCAGCTGTTGATGCTACTAATTCCCTTTCAAGGATTTATAGATGCCTCCCCACAAATTCTATTCAGCACGGGGGTTACCTACCGTACCTGTGGAGCGGAGCGCCTTGATTAATACCTGCACTCTGCTTCTGCGGGGGGAGGCAACTGGGTAATGGCCGTGTTGAAACAGCTGAGCCCATTTGGAGGCAAGCATGTTGCTTGTGGCTGTGCCTGTTCACCTTACTGAAGTCAACACAGGTTGGAAACTGCCAAGAAGAGAAAACCTCTTCTCTATTTTTTCCTATGTCCACCAGCTCTTCCCCACTGGCCTATATAGATTCTTCATAAATGGAACCCCTGCTACCATTTTCTTATCCTTTACTTCTCCAGCATCCATAGAGGTCAGAAAGAAAAGGAAGGCCAGTGTTGGAGCATCTATGAGTGGAGCCTTCTCACCCAGGGGTCTAAAGGACATTCCATCTGATGTGAAGGATAACAGTCCTGGAGGTTCATGTCCCAAACTCCTCTGCATCCGCAGAGAGAGCTGTCCCCTCAGTGCAGTCCAGGGACCACTGGCCATTCAACTGTAAGCCAGTTTCTTACGTTGACCTTTGTAATTTTATTTTTGTGGTAGTGAATGTGTTCATAAGCATTATCACCTCATTGGACGTTCAAAAAAAAGTAGTGTCAGCTCTTTTTTTTTGTTTGTTTCATGCTTTCAAGCAGGGGTGGATAGGTTGGTTATAGAGTAAGAAAAGAAAAATACCTGAAGACCTAAAAAATACACTCCCATGGGGAGCGTCAATGTCTGAATGTTTTCTTAAATACTGTCTAAATCCGATCAAATCAATTCCTCTCAGACTTGAAGAATGAATTTTTTTTTTTTTAAATACTGTTTTTGGAACTTTCATCTTGACCAGACTTCAGGCCATCTAAGAGACAGGGTTTAGGCAGAGTTCACAGGACTTGTACGGAACATTTTGAAACTCTGGAAAGCCGTGGATGCATCCTACCGCCTGTACCAAGTCAATCCTGGGCTCCCACGGTCAGTTGTGATGGCCTGGTGTCAGGCATGATGGCTCAGGGTCAGAGGAGACATCTTTAGTTCATTCCAGACAGGCCTGGACCCCCCTTCCCCTGCTGCACCCATTATGGGGTTCAGGGGTGTGGACTTTGCCCATGTCCTGGATCAAGTCCTCCTGCACAGCCTGGTGGCAGCGGGATGCCTTTGTTCCACACTTAAGTTGCACTGGTCTTTTCCACAGTTGTCTGGAGTTTGGTCTCCCAGCTATTATGATCACTCTTTCTCCCCCAGTGTTACCTCCTTATGATGTGAAAGTGTGTCGTCTTGTGTTATACGTACTGTGCATATGTACTGATTATCTTTGGGTAGGAGGGGGTTAATGTGCTGGACTTTGATCAGAAGTTGATTTTCTTCCTCCTGAATTAGAACTATCTCCCTCCCTTATCCTTTTATTACTGTGTTACTACAGAGGACTACATCTCCAAAACACAAATTTTTAAAATGGACTGTGATATCATAGAAATGCATTGGTGCTAACATAAGCACAGCCTGTGAAAATACGTGCTGCCCAGCTTTGTAACTTTCAGATGTTTCCCAGAAGCCACAGCCTTAGCGTGTGTCAGCCAAAGGGATGATTTCAGCAAAATCTAAATTTTTTTTTTCCCTGTAAGTCTTTTATCTTAAGATTTGGACAGAGCAGAAGGTATCTTGGTGGGGCACCTCTCCCCATGGGTACAGCATGATCTAGTGTAATAATATGTTACTGTTTGTGAATGTGGAACCTGTTTGACAGTCTGTGCTTTGGGCTCTGGCCTGTGGCTTGCCTGGTCTAGGCTCTGAGAGTAAAGATACTTATCATCCACACGCTGTGTGTTCTTTAAAAGTAAAGCTATATCAAAGATACTTACATTTAATGAGATGATTGCACCTGTCTGTCATTGCAATTAAAACATTTATGAGATCATCAAACACTTTTTTGAGCGCTCCTCAATGTATTGCTCTTGGTATGATATCCTATCCATCATAGTCCTATGCAAATAATTACATGAGCGAGGTATGGTGAAGAGGGTTGGCGCCTTAAGTAAGATATCAATTGCTGGGTAAGTTTGGGGTGAACCCTAGGCCACCTTCCCTAGTACAGCTGTGACTCATCAGATGATGTGGAAGTTAATTATTCTTCCCAGAAGCCAAGTGTTGAAAGTTAGAGATGGTGGTTCTGCATGCAGGTAGCCTGCTGAATGGTACCTGATGATTTTGTCAAGGGGTTTCAGACGGTCTCCCCATTTGCGACAGGTAAACCCTGAGAGAGCAGACGGCTTGTCAATCAGAAACTGGCAGCCACGTTGCATGTGGTGAACATTATGAATGACTTAACGTTAATCCATGTAACCAACCGAAGTGGATGTTTGGCAAAGGAAGGACACAGATGTCTCAGCTGAAGTGGATGAACTGACGTCATGGAGCTAAGAAAGCCCTGGTTTCCCTCATCCTCACGTGATGCAGTCTTTCCTTCTCAGTATGATCGGACATTAACCAGCTGGGGACCTTGTCCAGGTGTCTTGAGCTTTTGAAGATCCGTGTCTTCCTGAGTAAGATGGAGGAGCTGTTTTTGGGTGGGGGCTGTCCCTCTGGTCAGATGTCCACGTTGCTTTTGATCACAGGTGGCAGCAGCGCTGACACTGGTCACACTACCAACCTGTGCAGTGCATGAGGGTTTGGGACTTGAGTTGAGCCCCATCCCCATCATGAGAGACAAGTCCCAACGTCAGTCTGCATTGTCCTGGGGCTTCCTGATGCCACAGACTTGGATTTTGTGTTGTAGGACCTTAGAGAGGAGACCTCTTGTAATGGGTGGGGAAGAGGAGGGCTGTGAGCCTTCCTCAGTGGAGTTCCAATCCTGGAATGAATTCTGTGAGTAGTTTACTTTTAAAATTCTTGTCTAACTGGGCAGAAAGAATTGGTGATCTCTTTTTTTTCATTGGCAGCATAGCTGTATTGGTCAGAAGTTTTGGTTGCACTAAAAATCACACATGCTGGTTACTCTAGGTAAAATAAAAAAATTTATTGAAAGATCTTAGTTTTAGGGGTGGATGTAGCTCAGTTGTAGGGCATATGCTTAGCATGCGTGAGATCCTGGGTACAATCTCCAGTTATCACCATTAAGAAGATAAAATTAAAAAAAAAAATCTTGGACTTAATAAACAAAGGTTGAAAACATACATGGGGCACTGGTTGGCTCACAGACTGTGTGCAGGGCCTGGCGGCCTGTGTCCACAGCCCCAGGGAGGCACATCCACTGGAAACACCGCTGCCTCTGCTGCTGGTGGCCAGGACACTCTGTACCCAATGCCTGTGATTCAGCCATGTCTGCCCCTAAAGAGCCACGTGCCTCAAGATCGGGTCCTCCGAATTGCACGGCTGCTCTTCCAAACCCGAATCTCGCGAGTCTTCAGATTGGTGGAATCCATGTCATCTGCCTGCACTGAGTGGCAAGGAGATCTGCGGGGTTAAGTCTTATGGTCTGGCCTTGGAAAAGTGGGACTTGTGGTGTGGGACACTGTCAAAACTGTGATATCTCAAAGGCAGCCATCAGGTTTAGGGTAGGGGAGCCTCAGGTCGGGGCAACTCCAGGAGAGAATGGTACACAAGTCCAGGTGGAGTTGAGGAGCTATGGAATGTGACTCCTGGGTACCGTTCATCTTCCCATCGACGCCTCACCTCCCAGAGGAGGTCCCCATTTGCCATCCTCTTGGGGTGTGTGTCTAACTTAGTGGCGCTCTCCCGGGGGCATTCTCAACGGGCCGTGTGGCAGCTCAGCTTCTCCCAGTAGCTTCAGAAGCTGGATGGAAAGAAAGGAGGCTCTGTTGTTCATTTCTGCATTCAGTGGACACATTGTGAATGCTAAGGGGAGGCTGAAGTCCATTATTATCATTATTCTTATTTGATGCTTTTGTGTATAAATATGCCTAGGGTTTCAACGATTCAGTGATGTATTTTGCTAATGCTTATGTTGTTCTAATGTCCTCGTGTGTTTGTTTCTCAGATTAGTCTGAGAAAGAAAAATGAAATAATGATAGCTGCTCTAAGAAGCCTGATAACAGATTCTGGCTGATGGAGCAGATACTCTGCGGCTTGATAAGCGCGGTGGAACTGTGGGGCTTTTGTTATTGCTATTCTGGTAATGGAAATGTCCCTAGACTGGTTTCGAAGAACGTCGGTAACTAATGCCTAGCAGAGGGGCTGAAAGAAATCCAGAGGATGGAGGATGGGAATGAGAAAATCCCTAAAAGTCTCTGGATTTTAAAACTGGGAGGGATTTCAGACTTAGGTCCTGGCAGTTGCCCCTCCCCTCTGCAAAAATGTCACAATAAATAATAAGTCAATAATACTACCTTTTATTGAGTTCTGATTGTTTGCTGCAGTCCTTATTCAGTTATCTCATTTTATTTTCGGGACTCCTTAAAGGAAGGCATTCATTCCCCTTTGCTCAGATGAAGAAACTGAGATTTAGAGATTTTTATGTAACCGGTCTTTGTCACGCAGTTTGTCCTGGGTCAAGTGGAGATTTGAACCTGGATTTGCTTTTAAGCGCCAGGCTACACCCTAAGAAGAGGTGCTGAGATCACATCTGTCTTGGGATGGTTCTGCCCATTCTACTTAATTTTTTGCACACTTTGTGCCTCTCCCCACCCAGAATGATGCTGCTTCTGAAGACTCTGTTGGGCCGACTGCACCATCTTCGTGATGGTTCCCCGGCCTTGCAACCTTTCCTTTTTCTTACTGATTGCATTTTGATCAGCCAGTGTGTGTGTACTTAGTTCCTGTTTTAACATGGCAGTGACCTAAGGAAAATGCAGTGCAAATGTTTTAGCTAAGGTCCCTTCCTCATAGAAGTTTATCATCTGAGAAAAGTAAATACCGTAACTCTGGCTCTGATGGGACTACAGTGAAGCCGAGGGCGTTGGGGCCAAGACAGGAGCCTCGGGTCATGGTCGCTGAGCTGTGTCTCAGACCCTTTGTGTTGCCACTTCAGCCTGAAGATGTCCCACGGACAAGACCTCTGTCATAATTTGATAAGTAGTTTTTCAGTTAAGCACAGTAGACGCTTGGTGTTCAAGGATTTCATATTTTCGGTTTCGGCTATTAAAAAAATGACCACAAACGTCTCTGGTATGTAATCAGGTGTAATTTTGTTGAGGCAAAAATTTGAATGATTTGTGCAAGAGTGAATGATTGAGCTGGTAAGAGAGTCCCGCCAGCTGCCAGGAGCCCCATCTCTACAAGTGGGATTCTCAGATGTGGGGGTTCCCAGAGGCCTCAGGACAACAAGGCTTATAGTTAACGCAGTTTATGCTCCCTGGATTTTCTTTCCAGGCCTGCTCTAGTCTCAGGTGGTCCAGTTAGTGACATACACGAGGCCAGCAGGCTGTCCTTCTGGCTTACACAAATGCCTACCCCTTCTCCCCTCTGGGGGTGGGTAGAGTGTGGTTTGCAGGCCTCTCCCTGGTGCATGAGGCTTGTCTGTGGAGGTAATGATTGATGCCCATTCCTGCACGCTTTTCCTAGGTCAGCTCCCCCACTTTCACATTTCGGTCAGGAATTCTTTCATCATTGCCATCCTCCCATCATCTGTTCCCAACAGTCAACCCTTTGCTACATGGGCCTGAACGTGTCTTTACAGGACTTTGTGAAATCAGACACAAACCCCAGAGACATTTTTCCCCCCTAGGAATCCTTTGTTGTCAACCTAAGCAATCAGGAAAAGGATTGGTGGACTGTGTCCGTTTTCAGTTTTCTCCACCAAACCGGATTGTGTATTGACTTGGGGGGGGTGGCGAGGGGGGTGGTTGACTTTGGGGCTCAGAAAGACTTCACTTCCATGGCAAAAATTGGACAAGTGTGTACAAATCCTCTCCGCCATGCCAGCATCCGCCTCCACCCAGCCCACCTCCACCATGACTCATGGTTGCCTGAGAGAGAAACGCCTGGTCTCCCAGCCAAGGCTCAGCTGGGCTGGGTCCCGGGGTGATCTTTAGGTAGGTGTAGATAACAGGGAGCCTCAGAGCTCTGCCAGAAGCACTTGGCCACGGCCCCAAGATAATATTTGAAGTCCTTGTTCTAGAGAGCATCAAAGTATAATGCACTCTCCCCATTTGCCTTCCTCACCTTCCCCAGACGCAGCCAACACTTGACGTCTTTTTATCAGATGAGCTTGGCACTGCCAGGACCGGCTCCTCGCGCCAATGTGGCAGCAGCCACAGCCCCTCAGCTTGTTAGACTGAAAGAATGTGCCGTTTTAATTAATGATATGTAAATATCCTTGAATGGGCCGCATTTGCATATTAAGAGAGATTTGCGGAATCTGCGGAGTAATATATTTTAATTAAGGATTAATTAAAAATAATGGGAATTTCATTTCGCCTGGCAGAATCCGTTTAGATTTTAGCACACGTCTGCTTGGGAGTCTGGTAGGAAGGCTCTGTGTTACGATTCCCGCAGATGAGAGAGGCACTCCTGTGTTTATCATCTGGGAACCCCATTCCGGGGAGCAAAGGGAATATAAAGGGGGTGAAATTTTCCTCTCGCCTTCCCCAGCACCCACCCCTCTCCTTCCCTCCTCTTTGTGATTTTAGGGCTGTTTTGGTATTCTTTATGGTAAAGTAAGTAAATGGCTCTGAGACACGGAACACTAGTTGTGTTGGCAATTATGTTAATGGGATGCTATTAGGCTATGATTCTATATGAGCAATTGGGGAGAAGAAATGCCTTACTGAGAGAGAATGATACAACAGACGTCTGTCTTATTGATATAGCTCCAGTGGTGCTTTCTGCATAATTACACTCGGCCACTTTCTGTAGGTGGGGGAGAGGCCGCTGCGTTAGGGAGTTGGGAGCAAGGGATCGGGGTAAGGGGTGCCCCCTTAGAGATGCACAGAAGATATGGGGGAGCAGGTGGGGGTGTTGCAGGTGAGCAAAACTTGTTTCACAGACATCCTCCTATTCTCTTCCTTCTGCTTCTCCTCCCCGGGAGGAGGAGTCTCAAGTGTGGACTGAGTTCTGACTCCAGCCTTCCTCTCCAGAAGTTGAATTCTCTGGAATACACACACTGCCTCTCTGATCCGTCTTGCCTGTGGGCCTACCCTACTGCCCTTTCCTGAGTTCACACAATACGTCCCCGAACTCGTAGGGAACTCGCTGCTCTACCCTCAGCCCCAAACGCACATGCTCACGGCCCTCCAGGACTTTCTGCCACCCAGCTGGCTTTCGCGGTGGATACGCGCAGTGGGAGCTTCTCCCGGACCCTCGTGGTCTGGCCCTCAGCAAGCCCTTTCCTCCTCTCCCAGTTCTATGGCTGCTGCCAGTATGGGGATTGGACCACCAGCTTGTCCTTTCACAGGGCTGGAGAGAATTCTTCTAGCACATTTGACTGCATTCAGGAGCGGGAGGGCCTATAAGCAGTGGGCAGTCTGCAAGGATGCCGGACTCTGCCCTCAAGTGACCCAAGCCAGGGACTCCTGAGAGCTGCCACGTCGGAAAATGCTTATTTGGTTTTCTTCCCTTCCCGTAACACACCCTCGGGGAGATCCAGGGGAAATAGCCTAGGACCTCTTTGAGAGCCCTCGGCCTGAGGCTTGCATCTTTAAAGCAAATTTCCGGATTGTTTTGATGACTGCTTCGCAGAAATGCTGGGGAGGAACCTGGGGGCCAGGGACCCAGCAATTAGGCTTCTACACAGTCCCTTTCCAGGAGAATCCCCTGGTGGGAAATCTCAGCACTTCCACTGGAAGCCTTAAGTCAGTTTTCCCCTTACTCTCATTAAAAAGTATGTATGTCAGCTCTCCCCTCCTCCCGCCTCCCCCACCCCGTGTGACTCCTGTAATTCATGAATTTGGGGGAAATCCACCTATAAGCGCGGCTATGATGGCCTTTCCTTGTAGGCATCCTGACATCTCAGTAGCCGGCTGACTGAAGGCATTCGGGGTCAGGACTGAAAGGAAGATGGGGCTGAGCTGGATATATTGACACCGCGGAGAGCGCGGGCAGCAAAGGGGCTTTCAGAGCGACAGAGCGACTCTGGGGCAGAAACATGGAGTAGGGAGCAGAGCAGAGAGAAGGGAGCAGAAGGTGGCCGGGGACGGCGCCCTGCAGACCAAGGCCTGGGTGCCCGCGGAGACTCAGGGGACAGCGAACAAAGCGTGGGTCGGAGGGATGGGAAGGAGGGCTGCCTTGCCGCCCGAGCCCGCGCGCCTGTGTGCACTTTGCACAGGCGGCGGTGCCGTATCTAATGCAAATGGAGAAAATGCAGTTTCTGGTAAGTGTTCCCTAATAAATAATATCAAGTCTTCTTCCCTATCAGCCGGTGACATGCCGCATTTCTCTTCCCCATGCGCCAGCCCAAGACATTTAATGATGTGGTGCTCCTTGTGGGATGTGAGGGCCATGCTAATTCTCCGCTCGCACAAAATGGTGGGAACGGATTCAGCCCGGCTCAATTATTCCGCACCGACAGAAATCACAAAATAAATATAGAGACGTTGCCAATGCACAGAGTCCTTTTTGTCTTTTCCTTTCTTTCTTTCTTTTTTTTAAAGTCAGTGAAGTTACTCTTGGGTTTTTTTTTGTGTTTTTTTTTTCTTTTCTTTTCTTTTCTTCTCATTATGTAGAAATTCGTCCGAGGCTAGTTCTTGGTCGCTGGAGGATTTCATTAACGGAATGAAGTAAAAAAATAATCAATTTCAGATGTTCCCAGTGTTTGTGGTAATGGTCTCTCTAACAATTCTGATTAGCTGGGTGAGATGGAATTTTTCTTTTAAATGACTGCCTGGTGACATTAAATACGGGCAAACTTTGGGGGTGCACGCACGCGTGTGCCCACGCCTGGAGCTGGGCGGGAGGCTGCTGTGCAGCCTTGCCCTCTTCCTTCACTGTTTTACCGCCTGCTTCACGTTTAATTTCCCCTGTCGTAACCCTTTCCCTCCATCAGTACGGTGTCTGAAAGGCTGTTCTCTGTCCCTTGCTCTCTCCTCATAAGTCTGGGCCATTTCTGGGAACATGTGTGAAAGGCTGATTTTTTTTTTTTCTTTTTTGTAAGTGGTGGGGGAGGGTAAAAGGCTGGGGAAATCTGCATTCAAATCGATAAGAGAGCCTTGTCGGAGGAGGAAAGGTTTTATGTGTGTGTGGGTGTCTGAATCCTGGTGTATATTATCCTGGTATCTCTGCCAACCCAACTGGGAGCTCATCAGAAAGGACTGGCTTGCCCATACGCCTTACCTTCCCTTTCTTCCCCAGATCCCTTGTACTTTCAAAGAATGAATACATTAAATTGAAGAGAGTCCACAGTGGATTTTCCATTATTAATATGTTTCTTTTTATTTATTTTTCATGTATTTTTCTTAGTCAGGCTGTTTTCCTTTTTCTTTTTTTCCTTTTTCTTTTTGCTCTCTCCTATTCCCCTGTTGACACACCAAGGATACAGCCCTGCCCCCTCCTCTCCCACTCCCCCACCCCCACCCCTACCCACCCACCCAGAGAGCGATTTCTCTGCAGCCTGTGTGTGCCTCAACACAGACACTCACAGACGTAAACACACCAGAGAGGGCCACCGCATGTGTGAACTGTTTGTACTTTTTCCCTTTGATAAGCTGTCATCTGTGGGCACTGCTCGGGGATTTGATCCCAGTGATCCTGTGACCCCGTGGAAGACATTAAACACCCTCTCAGGCCCTTTGCTCTGCCTCTGTCTCTGAACCTTTCACTCTCCTTTAATGAGAATTTCTCCTAATTATTTCAGTAGCTGCAGCAGAGGGACCGCAGTGTACTTAGATCTCGATACTGGGACGTGACTGTTATGCTGATAAAGGCAAGAGATCAATAATTTAGGCCCCAGCTTTAATGGCAAAGCCGAGTGCTTAAGTGTCTGCATTCAGGCTGAGTCTTAGAGGTTCTTGAGGTATTAACGATTTCCATAGGATTTTTCTCCCTCTTTTCTTAAGCAGCAGCTGATTGCCATCCTTATACCTGCGACATTGTATTTATAAAAAAGATACTTGCTTTATCTCTTTGAACGTATGTCTCTGTAACCCATAAATGTGCAGAGGCATGCCCGTGCCTCTTGTGTGTACATCTGAGTATTTGCAAATGTGTATACACACTTAAGCACCTATAGATTTCTATTTTTGTTCTTATGCGGGGAGGAGCCTCATATTGTCTTGGCTTTCAGGCTACCTGTGATTTGTTCTTTCCAAATTCATCGGGTAAATGTTTGGGCACTTCGAAGGCAGGGGTATAAGTCATCTTTTTTTTTTTTTTAATTTTATTCTCTGATTTCCCTCTCTGTCTTAAAGCTACAATTGCACTTGACAGAAAGGGGCAACACCAAATCCCTGGGCTCCCTCAGATGTGGGTATGGGTGTGTATGTAATACAATTCCAAGTTCTTTATAAGGGTCATTCCCTAAGGAATTCCAGCAAACCCACCCCCGCCCCAAATTCATACAATGCATACATACTAACCAGGCAGATAAACGCTATGAAAATGATCATACTATAGGATATATTTTACATTAAGCTGAAAAGTGAAAGAAAAAAAAGCATCATACAGTTAAAGGATTTTCTTGAAAGATTAGTCACTGGGATGTTCATCGCCTACCATAATATAAAGCTGTAAATATGTGCTTAGTGCTCCCCTCAGGGTCAGAGTGCAGCAGGGAGGACCTGAAAATGGGACCCTAACTTGTCCTCTGTGAGTCCAGGCTCCAAGGGCCACATTTCCCAATACTTTCATCAGCTCAGCCTTTCCGGCACTTTTTCTTCTGGAAAAGCTACTGACATTTTAAAGTTGCATTTAGACACTAGGGTCCTGTGCATCTGCTTGTATTTCCCTTACATTTATTTATTTGGCATTGAAAATTCAGTAGAGAAAGCTTTTCTTTCAACTGTAAACTTCCCATCTGGATGGAACTTTAAAAAAAAAAAAGTTTAACCTTTTTTTTTTAATTGAACTATAGTCAGTTTACTATTTTGCATCAATTTCTGGTGTACAGCGTAATGTTTCACCCCTGCATATACATACATAGATTCCTTTTCATAATGAATAGAACTTTTAAAGGGAGTATGGTGTGACTTCACACCAAGATCTCAGCACGTGCCGCACCCAGCCACTAGGGGGCAAAGCGACAGACTTGTGGTTTTCAGGGTCTCTGGAGTCTCTTGTCCAAGGAAACAGAAACACAGCTGCAGGGAAACTTGTAGGGAAAGGACAGAGAGGGTTTGAATAACTATCAGTGCTTTATACATTGGGAACCAGGGGCACAGAGATGAAAGGGCTTCGAGCTGAAAACAAGACGTGGGTCCTTGTAGTTTCCAACAAAGAGACGGTTTTCCCCATCCAGTTGACCTTTCACGATGGGGAAAGTTTTGTTTCCTGTTTGGCCATCTACCACTGGTCAGCCTCCATCTCTGCTTCTCAAGTTCATTGAGGTTAGGGCTTTCAGATGAGGTGGCATTTCTTTCTTCGTCCCTAAAAGGCTTATTTCTAGAAGCAGATTAGCTTTTATAGTATCAAGTCTGGTTAGCCTAGGGTCATGACGTAGACATGAACAAGGAGGAATGAGAAGTTGAATTCTAGACCAGAGAACCTTAGCATCTTTGTGTTTTCAATACCGTGCTGGTTGGTGCTGTGGCTGAGGTAAACAAATAGTTTTCTTCCTGTGACCTTGACTTTGCTCTGCTCTGCCAAGGTCATCATTGCTTTGCTAAGATCGGATGCTGCTTTTTGGTAATTGCCACCAAAACCCCTTTTTCAAGTTAAGGGAGACAGCCCAGGGACTTGGAGTGAAAGCTAGGGGTTAAGGAGTTCTGAGAAAATTATAAATAGACATGGAATGTCCTGGATAGTTCTGTGGTAGAGGAATTAATTCTGAACCACTAAGTACCATTAAGAACTCGATGCCAACTAAACAGGCAGAAATTTTTTTCAGATGCTGCCAAAAGTTAGAAACCACCTAATGTCCCATAGCTTCAGGGAAGAAAAGGCTTAATTCTACCAAACTGGAGAAAATGAAGAAACACTTGAGTCGGAATCCAGCTGATCCTGGAGGCCACTGGTCCTGGGCTAACAGAGACCAAAGGTGATACTGGGTGGGTTGGTCAGAGAAAGAAATCTCAGGCTCAGCCGCCTGAAAGGATCTTTAAACTTGATGGAATGATGTTCTGATTTCATGGTACCCGTGAGTGTAAGCCCTTTCTTGGACACGGTACTTTGTAGCTTACTAAATGCTTTCACATCTACTAAAAACACCCCAAGGAGATTGCCAAGGGAAATACAATGAACTCTATTTTAAGATGAGGAAACTGAGGTTTAGAGGTCTGGAACGGCTTGTTTGAAGTCACATAGCTGGTAGGTGACACAGCCACAACGATCTAAGTTTTAATTCCTGGTCTGATAGGTGATGTCAACAGATCTTTCCCTTAGGAGTTTTGGTGAAAAAAAAAAATTGTAAACCATTTCATCTGTAGCAATGGACTAGAAATAAAGGTTCCCTCTTGGGTCTTATTTTCTGCCTCTGGCGTCCAGCCCGTGGCATTGAAGAGAATAGGGAATTTCTTCCTTTTACCACTCGCTTAAGAAGTGTTAATAATAATAGTCCTCATTCTCTGCTGTCCTAGCTCCTTCTGGGTGGAGACAGCAGTTTCTGCGTGATCCAGCTACCACCCCAGTTCCCGGCACTGCTCAGACCGAGCCAGCCACAACCAGACCCGGCCGGTAGGCTGGGGCTTTCCTTGTCAGTAAGGGCGCTGTTGTGATGTGTGTTTCGCATCAGGCTGCCCACCGTGACGAGGGGTCCATGCACTTTACTGGCTTTTCTTTTCACATTCAGCCTTTGTATCTACAAGATCCTTTCACTCGCTACTACTCATATCATTATGCATGAACTCTAGGACCCCCATCTGAAGCTAAGGACTAACTACCGTCTGCTTGTGTTACATCCCACTGGACCCGCTTGGGTGAAAACTTCTAAAGCAGATCCTGGTGGCGATTGGACTTGAAATTTCTATATTCCATCAGATCAGGTATATTAGTCAGTTCGGGCTGCCATAATACAATCCTTAGACTGGGTGGTGTAAGCAACAGACATTAATTTCTCATAGTTCTGGAGGCCGGGGGGTCTGAGTTCAGGTGCCAGCAGATTCAGTTCAAGCCATCTTCCTGGCTTGTAGACGGCTACCTTCTCATTGTGTCCTCCTGTGGCAGAGAAAACGCGCTCTGATGTCTCTTTCTGTTCTCATCAAGCATTCATCCCATGATTAGGGTGGGGCCTGCGTGTTGCCATTTAACCTAATTACCTCCCAAAGGCCCCACCTCCTAATACTATCAGATTGGGGATTAAAACTTCAACATACACATTTTGGGGAGACATAAACATTCAGTCCATACACTAGGTTTGGGACTTTTTATGCATGCCATGTTTGGTGCGGTCCGCATGCCAAGTCACCTTCCATCTCTGCAGCTGGAGTCTGATAACTTCTCACCCCCATTCTCCTGACAGCACCTCTCGCCTCAGACCCTGTTGCTAGGGCTATGCTGTTTCCACGTGGCACAAACTTGCACAGTTTGCAGACGCAGTTTCTTCATCTAATCCTTGAGTGCACCTTGCTGGAGGAGGGCTGGATCAGAGTAGCTCGCTGCACTTAGACGGGAGCAAGCAAGGAAAGGAGGGGTTTTGCATTCTCTTTGCTGCCACAGGTACAGCTTTGAATTATGTGGGATAAACCAAGGCCTGCCTCCATGGGCCCATGAAGAGCTTTTATAGTATACAGTTCTATTTGTCCAGCCCGTTGCCTGGGTTTCCACTTTCAATTGCTTCTCTCCTTTCAGATCCCCTCCTGGACAAGCCGAACCCTTTGAGTACTGGGTTTTTGTAGTAGAAGTAGGGAACTACAGCTGTCTCTATGAAAACAGAGAATGGAACTGAGGGTGAGACAGGGTATGAAAAGAAAATCAAATCCAGAGGGGGAAGGATGTAGCTCAGTGGTAGAGCGTGTGCTTAACACGCATGAGGTCCCCAGTACCTCCATTAAAAACATACATAAATAAACTTAATTACCTCCCCCGCTCCAAAAAAAAAAAAAAATCAAATCGAAGTAGTTCAAAGTGTGAAACCAAGAAGGCAAGGCAGAGAGGCAGGGTTGTGTATAAAGGTGGAAAAGAGAGTGCCCAGATGAAGCAAGATGGTTCCGAAGGATGAGAGGATACAGAAACCTCAGCCCTGGGCTGTGGCTGCCATGGGTGCAGAGTTTATGGTCCACGACTTTTTTGGCTCAGACACCAAGTCTTGAAGTGGATTGTAGTGAAGTGTTTAAGAGAACAGCCTCTGGAGTGGGACAGCCTGGGTTCAAAGCCCGCCCCTCAACTTGCCAGCTAAGTGAGGCTGAGGCTCTTTAACTGTCCTGCGTGATATGTGGTAACGTCATCCTGTTCTTCAAAGAGCCTTGCCTGACTCACTCCCCAGCTGCCCAGAGTTCCTTCTCCTAAGGCTTAAACCTTCCCCCTTAAGCTGGGTCTGCCTTTAATAGACATGCTGCCCTGCAGGGTCCGCCCTACCCATAGCAGTGACTGCCTGGGTGCTTTTTTGGGGTTTTTTTCCCCCCTTTTTTGCATGAGACTATCAAGCTAGGCTCATCTGATCACTGTCACAACCATTTGGACACTCCAGTTAGGATTCTTGGCTTAGTTTCCACCCTTTGCCCAACCAGAAGTTACTGTTAAGATCTCAGCATGAAGAATAGCCAAGTGTCCATGGTTTATGGCAAATAAGAATAACTTCCACGCCTACACTGCTTTACAGTTTATAAAGTGCGTGTATTTGCACCATTTACTCACAATTTTTAAAGTGCTCTGGGGTCTATAAAACGTGGGTAAGGACTGATCTCTGCCTTAGGGGAGCTTCTAGTGTTTGGGAGACTAGACTAAAATCTGTAACATGCAGATGATAATGTTCAATGAAGTTGTTAATTAGGTGTCGTGGAGGGAAAGTACAGTGATATTTCAGAGACAAGAGCAGGGGCTTGGGGTTCATGGTGATTAGCGTGGGGTTCATGGGGAAAGGGTGGGGGTGGGGCAGGGGGTGGGAGGGAGGCACAGGGGGTAATAAGAGGAGGCAGTAACTAGCACCAACGAAGCATGGAGGTAGGAATGAATTCCCATGAGAAGGGAGGAAACTGGCCTGCCTGCTGTACAGGATGTGGGCTAGAGCAGTGATGACGGAGTGCTCTAGGCTGAATGTCTGTGTCCCCCCAAATCTATATGTTGAAACCTAATTCCCGAGGTGATGGTGTTTGGAAGTGGCACCTTAGGTCCTGAGGGCAGAGCCCTCATGATGAGTTAATGCTCTTCTAAATGGGACCCTGGAGAGCTCCCTCACCCCTCCTTCCAAGTAAGGACACAGCAAAAGGATGGCCATCTGTGAACCAGGAGGAAGGCCCTCACTAGCCGCTGAATCCTCCAGTGCCCTGATCTTGGACTTCCTAGCCTCCAGAACTGTAAGAAATAAATTTCACTTGTTTGTCGACTGGTGACTTGGACCAGTCCATGGTGCTTCTGCTACAGCAACTCGAAGGTACTCCGACAGAAAGGATGAGGAGGGTCAGATTGTGGAGAGGAGACAAAAAGAATTTAAAGTCGGTGGTTCCTGGATATATTTTGTCATTTAATTCTCCAACAATTCAACTATTTTGTATTATTGGCTGGCCCCATTCTATAGCAGGTATATGGGATGGCGTACATCCCCACGTCTGTTTAGAGCCATGCTCTTTCCAATTCAACATGGTGGCCTGGCATTCAAGGCAGGATTGTTGGTGTCATATGGTTGGTAGTGGGGAACCATTGCAAGTTCCTAACAACGGAGGTGTGAGTGGAAGGGGGTTGATACGGAAGTTGTTTGCTGCACGTGGATACATCTGTTGATACAGGACAAGGAAACCCTTTGGTGGAACATGTGGAGCAATCCAAAAGGCAAACCTGAATATCAGATAATGAACTCAGCTCCCAGGATCTGCATCCTTTCTCCGTGTCCTGGCAGCAGCCAGCTCGTTTATATCCACACTGTTTTCTGTCTGCCTCACAGCCGGCATAAAAGGCATGATCCTTGGGTCTGTGTCTCTGCAATTTATGATGCTTTCAAATTACCAAACACAATTCATCTGGCAATGAAAGGAAAGGGTTTTGTGCCGCTGCCCTTCGTGTGTGGGAAATTGCATTTTTGATGAGCAAAGCCATTGGCCTTCTCCGCACGACAGGTTGAGAACATGAGCTGGTGGCCGGGTCCTCCGGTGAAAAATCCCAAGGACCAGTCCCTCGGCTGCTACAGCAGATGGAGGGCGAAACAGCCCCCATCCCTGGGGGGGCTTGGAGCTATGTTTCTCATCCGTTGGTTTTCATTAGCTAACATATTCACTAAGAATTATCCGTGTGAAAGAACTCTTTATTAATAAAGGAGACGCAGCGCCTGGATAGATTTTGTTGTCAGAAGGTTTCTAACCAGACTGAGATATGAGGCTTGGAGATGTGTTCCAGGTTCTCCTGTGTGTGTTGAGGGGAGAGGTGTTGAAGGTGTGATCCTTCTCAATTTTCACAGTTTTTCAAGTGAAAAAGATGTTAGGCCACTTGGTTGTCCGGAACTTGTTGGATCCAGGGCAGTGGGGGTTCGAACAAGAAGAGACAGGAGGGTGGTTCTTGCTTGGTCCAATCTGAGGCATTAGTTCTTCTGGTTCCTGGTGACCCCTAGAGGTGGAAGCGATTTCTCAGTTGCCTCTCAGCTCACCCGCTGGGAAACTTTTTATCTGCTAGAGATCATCTTGCTAATGAGACCAAAGTTAAGGGCACCATCGCCAAAAGCCCCTCCCTTGTCCCCGGTCCGTAGGGTAGATTTATGGGCAACTGTTTTTGCCATTGAAGTTGTCTGTTGATTAGGGCTGGCTGTATTCCAGACTCCAGGGGGGACCTGTCTGGAGGTGGGAGGAGATCTAAATTCATTTTAATGTAGATCTATCTGAGACTGCAAAGAAATCATGTACACGGTGAGGGAACTGTCCTCCATCTGCAGGGGGAGAAAAAAAAAGAAACTAAATCAGGAAAGTGACACAACATTGAAAATGACTATAACTCAATTTAAAAAAAAGTAAAAAATCAGTCAATCAATCAATCACCTTAAAGTAAAAAAAAAAACTAAATCAAATACTACGTGTCTTCTTTTACTTTTTATTTTTTAAATTTTTTTTTAATTGAAGTAGAGTCAGTTACAATGTGTCAATTTCTGGTGTGCAGCATCATGTCCCAGTCGTGCTACGTGTATCTTCTTGTATGGAGACCAGTGTTTTGAGAAATGGGCTTGCCAATAAATATAAAAACCGGCCAGAGCTTTTCCTCCCACTCTTCATCCTCCCCGCTAAAGGTTACATGGGTTTCCACACTCTTAATTAACCACATCAAATAATCTGTTTACTGGGCTGAGCTTTTTATTCCGTTGATGAATGATCACCGGGCAGGAGATGATGATGAGGAGATGGAGGACGGGGAGACCTTGGGCTGAGCATGGTTTGCACTTTGAAAGGGCTGAAAAATCACGCATGAGACGATGAAGGTGGCCGTCTGCTGCTGTGGATGTTGGGGAGGTAGTTGTCTATGGTAGGGCCGTCAGGACTCAGGGACCTCAGTAGGAGACATGTAGTTACGACATAGTTGAAGGGCTCCATTGACAATAAGTGATGGACACAGTGTATGTAATCGTCTGGGCTTCTACAGCCCTCTTTGGGCCTTTTTACGTGTAAAGTCACCATATGAGATCATCAGACTGTCAACCACAATGAAAAAAAATCCTGAATTACTAGATCTGAGACCTAATGTTGCTTTTTAAGGAAAAATCAAAAAGAGTTAGTTAGAAATTAGAAGACAAAATTTGCTGCTACGTTATGTTCTACAGTTGTTTAAAAAATTGACCTGGGAAACAGCCCCCCACCCGTGAAGAGCGCTGCAGGTTTTCTTTAATGTTTATCTTCTCATTTGCTCTTTGGAACCACCGGCTGAAGTGGGCTCTCAGGACAAACATGGATCTAGCTCCATCTTAAAGATGGTAGATCTGAGGCTCGTGAAAAGGAAGCGACGGGATGGAGTTCACAGATGACGTCTTCTCACTCCTCATGGCTCCTTTTTTTTAACCCACTGATCTGTTCTTAGTTAGACAAAGGAGGTGTCATTGGAAATACCAGTGACTCTGGGAAATTAATGAATGGTTTCTCCTTCCTGGTGGGAGTGAGTCCGCAGATGGAGCAGATGCGTTATGCCATCCCATGTGGAAATCTGGCCCCTCCCTATAATGTTAATAGGATGGACCTAGACAGTTTAATGAAAATAGTAGGAAAGCCTATTTGCAGGTAGATGGATCCCATAGGTATTCCATTAATAAGTAGAAATTAGTTATTAAAAAAATTATATTCCAGAAGATCATAAAGCAAACATTTATTGTATTCAATTGCCTTTTTTTTTAAAGAAAAGCCCTGAAGTTTGTTTTAGGAGTATCTGAAAGAAAGGACATTACAATTTTAGAATTTAGAGTTTAGAATCCCTTAGATTCAAAAGGGATTCAATTTTAAACTCCTACCCAGTGGACCCACCACTGTAACAGCTACTACAGGGCTGGCTAGTGTCATCTGGTTATTGTCTAAATAGTTCTACAGTTCAGTAGTAAGGTCACAGAATTTTTCTATCTTACAGGAGCCTTCGAGGTAATTATTATTTAACAAAAGCTGCTAAGCTATTATATACATCAAACAGGCTGTTTTTTCTCTTGATGAACTGAATCTGCCTCAGTGAAGCTTTTCTTCCATCTATCTGAGGTCTCCCCCTGGACACAGACGAAAACACACCCATTGCTCTTCTGCACAAAAACCACTCAGATATTTGAAGACCATTCATTTTTACCCCCTTCATCTTCTCTTCCTAGGCTGAACAGTCTCAATTCCTTGAGTTTTACCATGTGTTATTTATACTTTATTTATTCTTAATTTATTATTCTACAGACATTTATAGAGCACTTACTGTGTGTGATCCTGGCTTTTTTTTTTTTTTTTGTGCTATTATCTTATTTATTTATTTATTTATTTATTTATTTATTTATTTATTTATTTTCGAAGTATGATCAGTTACAATGTGTCAGTTTCTGGTGTACAGCACAATGTCCCAGTCATGCATATATATATGTACACACACACACACACACACACACACACAAATACACAAATACTTATTTTCATAGTCTTTTTCATTAAAAGTTATTATAAGATATTGACTGTAGTTCCCTGTGCTATATAGAAGATATTTGTTTTTGTTTGTTTTTTAATTTAATTTCTTTGGAAGGGTTAATTAGGTTTGTTTGTTTGTTTGTTTATTTTAATGGAGGTACTGGGGATTGAACCCAGGACCTGGTATATGTTAAGCATACTCTCTACCACTGAGCTATACATTCCCCCCGCCTCAAAATTGTTTTTTATCTATTTTTATATATAGTGGTTAATATTTGCAAATCTCCAACTCTCCAATTTATCCCTTCCCACCCCCTGATCCTGGCATTTTTTAAAATTTAAACCTGTCCTTGCAATAAATGGTGGGGGTAAAGAAAACTGGTTGTATTTTTTTCCCTTTTTGCTCAGGTAATAGAAAATAAAATGTGTGTGTGTGTTTTGCTTACACACACATACGTACATACATACATCTGTATATACATACATATATGTCATACATATTGTAAATCATTGGGAATGGAAACTAGAAAGTAAATAAATAGGTTGAAAAGGTAATTAGACATTTAAGATAAACGTTTTTTACTTTTGATGATTAAAGATAGGAATTGTGGGGTTAATTAGAGCTGCCTTTTAGAGACAGAGCTGTTCGAAGATACGTTGCAGCTGATTGTCAATCCCAGGTTCCTGTGAGGAGAGAAACTCAGCTTTAACGGCCTGCTGGGTTTTGTTCCAGGCCAGGACATAGAAAGTAAATGACAACTAAATTGCAAAAAGACACATTCCTTTAAACTCTGCTGTTGGCAAATTTTGGATCTTTTGTCCTGGTGAACTCCAATGTACCTTCGTCTTAAGTAGTAAAACATACTTACCCACAAATAAATAAACTTGTTACATGAATAAAAAGACTTCAGAGGGGAGGTTAGAAGTATTCACGCATGCAAAATAACACCTTCAAGTATTTTTTTGTAGTACATAAGTATTCAATAAAAATACATTACTGTCTTGTTAAGACATCATTTACATGTAACGGTGATATAATTGTGAATCTTTCTTAAAGATTTATTAAAATAGATGTGATCTACCAGGGATATTACAGGATCAATGGAAAGAGAAAGAAATCACCTTGCTTTTCTGTAACATACTCTTAGACAGCCATCACTAATTCAGACAGGCCTTTCTGGTTATCCTGAATTGGTGAGAAAATAGCATATAAATTGCATGTTTGGATTCAGTCACTTTCTTTGCAGGTATTTAGAAGTAAGAGTGGTTTTGGTACAGCTCTTCCTGGACCCACAGGAAGGACCTGCTCATCCATCTGCGTGCCTGCCTGTCTTCCCATTTACTTACTCATCTGTTCATTGAATAAATATTTATTGAGCATCTACTGGATGTCAGGCACTGTTCTTGACGTTTGGAATATCTCAGTTAAACAGAACAGAAGAATAAACCCGTTTGACCTCAGAGAGCTTTTATTTTAGGAATAAAGACCATTAGTCACTTAATCGTTGCTGTTTTTGTCAGCTATCGACTCTACCTATGAGCTGGATATTTTCAGCTTAAAAAAAAACCAAACAAATCACGTGCCCTAAGGTTAACCAAGTTCCAGGTTCTGCTCCTCATTTTCTCCTACTATTTTTTGTGTGTGTGATCAAGAATGGTAATGTTTTGTTAGAATTGTTTTAGTTCCTTCAGTCTCTCTTTTTTTTTAAATTGAAGTGTAGTCATTTTACAATGTTGTGTTAATTTCCAGTGTACCGCATGGCGATTCAGTTATACATATATATTCCTTTTCATGTTCTTTTCACTACAGGCTATCACAACATACTGACTATATAGTTCCCTGTGCTATACAGTAGGACCTTGATATTTATCTGTTTTGTATACAGGAGTTAGTATCTGCAAATCCCCAGCTCCCAATTTATCCCTTCCCACCCGCTTTCCCCACTGGTAACCGTGAGTTTGTTTTCTATGTCTCTGAGTCTGTTTCAAGAGCTACCTTGTTCGTCAGGCTGCTGGTGGAATTGGTGGCAGAGTCATCGGGCTGGTGTGCTCTGGGATGTCTGTGCTGGGAGCCAGAGTCCCTCATGGAGCCCAGTCTGTCACTAGGAAACAACTTGAATTGGGGAAAGGGGATTCCTCACCTTTCCCTTTTGCTCACCTCGCACCTCCCTTCCTTGCAGTTAGAATAACTGCAAAAAAGGGGCAGCTCACAGTGGTAGCAGGCGAATTTCTTCCTTCTTATTTTCCCTGCACACAGGTCCTGCTAAGAACCCAGGCTGGGAGTTTTCTGATGGGGAGAGCTGTTCACTAAGCATGTCCTGAGGAAGAGGATGAAGGGAAAGTGGTGATTCCATGACCTTCATCAAATTTTGGTTTAATTCTCAAAGTTGCCTGAGATGTATCAGGAAGCTGATAATAATAACTTACATTTGCATGACCCTCTGTCAGTCAGTGACGGTAGCACTTGTGTAGTGGGGTACTGCTTCCCAGATACCATATCCAGGGTGCCCTGAGGCACGAGAGAGAGCTCTAGTTTATAGAAGAGGAAACCCAGAATTCCGAGGAATGTGCCCTAGGTCATATAGCAGATGTCCCAAATAAGTTCACCGTGGCCCTGTGATTCCAAGACCAGTGCTCCTTCTAACAGACCGCAGTGTTCCGCCTCTATTATCTTGACTCACAACGACCGAGAGGTAAGCAGGGTTCATATCAATGTTTCCTGTGTTGTGAAGGACAGGCTGAGACTGGAGATGCTCAGCGCTTTGCCTGGGGTTGAACAGGTGGTGGTAGAATTGGAATTCAGATCCCGATCATCTGCAGTCTTTCTGCTGTATCACCTTGCTGAACATGTCAGGAACCACCACCCCACCTCCCAACACACACGCACACGCACACACAGCATGGATCCATCACAGGGTAAGCTGAACCTGGTCCGGAGACTTACCCTGGTGGGAAAACACAGTAGAGTTTTTGCCGTGTGCTTGTGTTACAGTGTGTTACAGTTACAGTGTTGATGAGGGATCACTTTAAGATTTATGGTTATTCCTAAGATTTCTTTCCTTTTGTTTATGTCCAGAACATCTAACAGCTGGCTTTACATTTAGAAAAGTCCTCTGAATATCCTTGGGAGCACCTCCCGCTCGAGCGTCCTGTTTGCTTTGTGTAGATGTATCTGTGGATCTGTCTCCCTGTCTGTGGCAGGGAGCATTATCATCATGTTTTCCCTGTTTCTTGATACTTGGTGAACGTATTGCAGAAATAGAAGAACCGTCTTTATCCTTTGATCTCTCTTGTGTTTCATGAATTCTGAAAAATTGAGGGAGAACAAAGGCAGCCTGTGCTTTAGTGCTTGCCCTCAGTTTTGAGAAGCAGGTTTAAAAAAAAAATGCTGTAAAATTTTTAGAAGCCAAGATGGGCAGATACTGGAAAGAAGGACCCCGTGAGGTCAAGTAGACCGGATACTTCTGAACCCAGCCCTTGGGTTGTGAAAGTGTCTTAGACTCATAGACTTGAGTGACCTCTCTGGACAGCAAGATGTGTGTAGTTGTTACTCCCTAAGTGTAATAAATACGGAGACTCATCACTCCACCCACCCAGAAATCACTTAACACAGGGGAGGTGCTTTTCCTGTGAGCTTCCCCAGACAGATTTCTTCTCACGCCACATTGTGTTGGCAAAAAGGAATTTGATGCACTGCCTTCAGTAATGGTACCTCTTTGCCCTTATACATATGCACGTATAGAATATATCCCTCTCTTGCCTGTACCTGTATCTGTAATATAGAAAGTAAATCAATTTTATATAGCGTTTTATGGTTAAGAGCCACTTAGTCTCGTGTGTTGAACCTCAGTAAGAAATAAAACTCACTTGTAGATACATATATTATCTCACTGAATCATGACCACAACCCTAGGAATTAGACGTTAAATCACTGGAACCGGTTACTAATTGGGAAACCAAGTCTAAGGTTTAAGTGACTTCGTCAAGGACACAGGATGTTCCTTGCTATATGACCAAGACTTCAGCCTAGAATTCGGAATCCAGACATCTAGCTCTGTTCAGAAAGGTCGAATAAGCCGAAAGCACTGGCAGAATCTTCCAGTGTTGTTCAGCCCTCTCTGCAGCCTACCTTTGGAAGGCTTCCTGCTGTCCCAGTTATCCAGGAGATGGAAATGGCTTTTCTTACATCTCTCGCGTTAGTATTGTTGTTATTTTTAGTTCTTTTCCGTGAAAAATGTACTTTTGGCCCACGAGAAGAGCGCAGCGGCAGCTTATCAGAGTTTTCCAGAACAGGAGGGTCTTTTTTCACCTACAAATTAGGAGTACTCTCATGGTGCCTGGGGTGGGAGGCGTGCCCCCCAGTTGACATCTAAAGCCAGCAGTCACTCATCCTCTCCCAGATCCCATTCTCCAGCCTTCCCTCCCTTCTAGAAACTCTTCGAGTCCTGAAATAAACGCACAAAATAATTCCGTTTCCTCCGCAAAGGGAAGAAGGTTCTGGAGATCAGGGGAGAATTAATAGTCACTGAACGCCTACTCTTTACAAGGAACGATGCTAGGACCTTTATGAACATTTTCTCGATGATTACGATGGTTCCATGAGGCCGGCGTCATCTACATTTTTCAGATGGGGAAACTGCGACTAGAGTGGCGTTTCGAAAGGCGCGCAGGTAGTGAGACATGAAGCCTGGACGGGAGCCCAGATCTCTCTGATTCCAAAGCCTGTGTTCATTCTGTCTACACAGGATGCCCGCCCTCCTGCTGGAGAAAACCGCAGACCGTGGCTTTCTCGCAGCCTTCTGGCTGGAGACCATTAGGTGCCGGTCACCCCGGAGAGTGGGAGGGTAGGCTGGACTTAGGAGTTAGTCCGGCCTGGGTTTGAATCCCTGTTAGTCGTTCAGTCCTGATCGCTTTGGCGTGCTGCTTTGCTGCTCCGAACCTCCATTCATTCACCTGCAAAAAGGAAAGCTACCTACAGGGCCAGGAACCTGTGAGGATTAGATGAAGGGATGTATGCCAAGCCCTAGCGGGGTAGGTGTCCCCTGATGGCTGCTCTTCATTGTTATGGTGATTACCACTCTCCTTTTTTAAAGATGAAAGTGTCAGGTCACCTGGAACCTGTGAGTGTGCACTTTTCCACACACAGGCTTTTTGATCTGTGGCGGAACTAGTTGTCAATTTCCCAGTCTCTCCTCGCTGCCAGAGATCTCACCAGGCTTCTCTGTTTTCTTTTTCTTTCTTTCTTTTCCTTTTTAATGGAGGTACTGGGGCTTGAGCCCAGGATCTCATGCAGGCTAAGCATGCACTCTACCACTGAGCTCTCCCCTCCCCCAGGCTTCTCTGGCCAAATCTGTCTGGCCTGGCCTCTCGGGAAGCTTCCCTGGCCCATCTGATGGGAATCAGGCAAGGCCAGCCAGCCACAGTGGAGGCAGCATGAGCAACAACTGGGCCACAAGAATGCTCCTCGGCTGCCCCAGAGGGACTGGAAAGAAGTGTGCGCATTAAGGCGTCACAAGGCAGAGAGCAACGGGGGAGCTGGGGCGTAGGCAGCTACTCAGGCCGTTGGGGGCCAGGGAAGAGGGGGGATGATACCTCCTTGGGTTCCCAGAGGTGAGTCAGTTAGAGAGACAAGCTTTCCACTCAATTTCCCTGGTCCCCTGGGAACAGTTCAGGTACATCCTCAGCCCTGGTTAAGCTTGTTTGACAAATGAGAGATGCACTGACCACTGATACTTGTTGGATGTAGAAGTGGTCTTCAGACTGTTTGACAACAACCAGGGTGGCATGGGTACCAAGCCAGGCAGAGTGGACAGTGGCCCTAGTGATGGAGCAGGGTCCTCAGGACAGCGGCACCTTCTGTGTGCTGGAGACTTAACCCTTCAGCTGCTGGGCCCTTGGAAAGTACAGGGGAGACACTGGGGCAAAGAGGGGGTGGCCCTTGGAGGTAGAGAGGTGCGTTAAGGCACAGCTGTTTATCAACTGGTCTAGAAGTATTTCAGGATTTGAACCAGTGGTCCACATACACTGGTATCTGTCAGGTACCCGCCCAGCTTGTGTGACAACAGGGATTTTCCACGCGCATCGGAATGAAGCCAAAAGCGCGCACCAGGTTCTAAGAACATTTTGTATGTCTCACTGGCAACGGGGGGTGAGTTGTCTAGGAACCATAACCGGCTTTGGGTTCTGGGTTCGTTTTAGGGATTTGTATATGGTGCAGCTGCGGACTTAGCACTCACTTAAGGAAGAAATAGCTTTGATCAGAACCAGGTGGGCTTTCTTCCTTTCTTCTTATTGGTTTCGTGTTTTTCAGATCTCACTAACTCTCCCCAGCTGTGTCCTGCTGCAGGCAGGTGTTTGAGACCCTCTGTGTCGTGTTATTCCCCACGTGAGCCCAGGGCTCTTTCCCTCTGTGACTCCCGAGGTGCTTTTGGGGACTGGTTCTTGTGGCAGAGACTTCTCTGGGATGCCTGCCTCTCCCAACAATTCCTCGCTCGTTCCAAGGCCATGGCGTCTCATGCCATCTTTTCATCTTCATCTTCTCAACCTTAGTCAGGGCTGTATCTTTGAAACTCATGTGCATCTGTCTACCTTTAGTTTATCATGAACTGAACGTAACCATTCAGATAGACTTGAGGGTAGTTATCCACATTTTAAAAAAGGATTCCTTAGATTGGGGACGTATTTTCCAGCTGTCTCCTATAAATAGATTCTCCGGTGTATCTGAGAATGCGTACAGATCAATAATAGCTTGAAAGAGAGGTTTGGTGCATTGCTAAAGAACTTTTAGCTAAGGTTGCAGATGCAATATAAATAAGTAATATCACTGATTCTTTATTTGTTTGGTCCTCCAGCTTTGCAAAACTCATCCAACACGTTTTCTCATGTGATGTATGAGGTCTCTACCCCTGATTCTTTGTAGATGGAAAGGCTACCACATACATTTCTAATGAGCAGTGGGGTGGCTGGAAGCTGCCACCATGAGCCCCTCCAGTGGCCCCAAGGCCATGACCTCTTCTACATCTATTTTCAGGTCTTCATCAATGACCCCTGACCCTACCTCCATTCTTCTGTTCCCCTCCCAGCATTTGCCTTTCTAGATGACGAGGCTTTGCTCTTCTCCATAAGATGGTTGGCATCTTCAGATTTAGGCCAAGAAAAAGGAGAGTTCAGTTTCCATTCCAAACTCCTCATAGCAAACTGCTTTTCGTAATGATCGCAGTATTGCAGGCTGGGTCTCCCCTGAAGTTGTGGCCCTTGGTGTCACCATCTGACCTGAGGAAGGGTGGGTAACAAGCCCCTCTGAGAAGAGCCACCAGCTGGGCTGGAGGGTGGGGCCGCGCCTGCCGCTGGCGCCTTGGGCCGCCTGGAGAGCCGGCGACCTTCCTCCGGGGCTCCTGATACCGAGCTGGGGAATGAGTAATTGGGACTCGCCAAAGTGTTTAAACACCAGAATTGAAATTAATGTCCCCTCATTGCTGGCTACGCTGACAATACATTACAGCAAACACCTTCCCAAAGTGAAATGAATGTTTGTTTATCCTCATGAAATATACATCAAAGCATGTTGGTGGAAGAAACCCTAATGAGGGAAGGGGCCAGGTTTCCTGTTAATTCAAGACAAATAGTTAACCGAGGTAAAGGGCTTTTTCCTTTCTTTCTTTCCTTTCCTTTCTTTCTTCTTCTTCTTCTTCTTTTTTTTTTTTTTTTTGTAAGAATAACCTGTCCACAGCTGTGTATCTGGGACATTAATATGGGTTTAATGAAAACTCCAGTTGATCTGTCCGAAGATATTGATGAGCGTTGCCCAGCCGTATTAATCATCTCCTTGAGGGAGGAAATGAAGGCAATGGGCGAGCAGGTTTCTGTCAGGTGCCAATCCAGATGAAGAGATGTAGAAAAAAAAAATTTTTTTTTTAACCCTCCACAGCTACATCCATTTACCGGGACGTGGGTTGGACGAGGAGAGAATGAGAAGGACCCACGACAACACAGGAAATTCTGAGGCCCATTTAACGTAAAATCATTAAGCTTCTGCCAATAAATCCATTACTGTTAATTATATTGCGATGGCCAACGATCCGCTGATAATATTCCTTCATTGATTCTCATTCGCTGTGGATCGAGGTTCTGGCTTGCATCTCTTTGGTGTTTTCATTCCTTCATTTCCTTCTCCCTCTCCTCTTTCTCTTTCTCCCCGGGGCCCGGCTCCCCACACCCATCTCTCCCCCTCCCACCTTGAGCTTTTGCAGTAATGCAGCTCCCCTCTCACTGGTGAAACAGTTCTCTCCCTAAGTGCCAAATGTTTCTTGATAGGAACAAGCTACATTTCTTTATGGCTTATGGCAAACTGCCTTGATTACTTCTACTGCTGTACCCATTATGTGAATTAAATATGTATTCAGTTGCATGCTGCTTGCGATGTTATTGCAGGGTGACATATGGTACTGACTCAATTAGAATGAAACTAGCATTAGATAACCCTTCTGATTACATGCATCCTGACCAGCTCCTCCTCGGCCTCCCCTCTGTGCTCTCGTTCTCTCTGCTGTCTGCAGGCCGCAGGTTTACATTATCCGTTATCATCTCCACCACATTGGATGCTGGCCGGGGGGTGGGGAAGGGAGGGGGCCCTGGGTGTCTGGGAAAGAAGGCATCTCAGATAGACAGACAGAATAAAAGGGCTGGGGGTGGGGTGGGGGAGGAATATAAAGGACTCTCTGCTCGCATTTGGAATTCACCTTTAATGTATATATTGTTCAGAAGTGATTGTCAGGCCTGCTATGAGAAGAGGCCAGAAAGGTCTCTGTAGGGTTGGAAGATCAGAAAAGGAAAGAAAAAAAAAAATGACTGTGAAATGACTGCTGTGTGTGAGATTAGTTGGTCCTTACCTTGAAAATTATTCATTTAAAAATAACACCTTTCTCTCCCCTCCCAGTTCATACTTACTCTAACACCAGTGACACATTTTCTATCTATAGCATACCTGGATTCAACATACGTTAACCCATTTGATTCCCATCAGCTCCTGACAACACAGGCAGAACAGCAATGGGCACCCCCATTTTACAGATGAAGCAGTGGAGGCCCGAAGAGGCTACATTACATTGTGGTTCAAGGTCGCAGAGTCACATGGTGAGCACAATGAGGAGGAATCCTTAAGAATGCAGAGGGCTCTGGAGGGCCGCTCAAGGATGTGCTATAAAGTGATTTGAGAATTGTTAGATCTTAAAAATAATAATAATAAATAAAGGAAGTATTTTGGCTGTCCGGGGCAGCCAGTGTCATTGCTGGAACGTCTGGTCCTGATAACAACACAGTGCGCCTCTGAGAACAGCTGGCTAGAGCATTTCCTTCTGAGGAGGGATGTTTCTCTCCTTGATCATTTTTCACCACGTGTTAAACTGTTCTAAGCTCCGTTCCTTCTGCTCTTCCTGCTCTGTCACCTCTACTCGCCGTGTAAGAATCTGGAGACCATTTTTTTCCGGCTCACTTAGCCCCAGCCTGAGGCTAAAGCAGCCCCCACTCCGGAGCCTGCCCCCGGACCTGCTGGCCATCTGGGATTTTCTCCCAGGCTGATAGAAGGGCTCCTGGACCCAAGACTGCCTGCCCAACGGCGCCGTCACCATCCAGCGCGACTCCTTGCCCATGACCGGTTCAAGCCTGCAGGTCTGTCTGAGCATCTACCGTGTGTGTTGGTGTGCACCACACCATATGCTGTGGGCAAATAGAAAGCTTAGAACGTCTCCTGGCTCTGTGACTTTGAGTAAGTTAAAAAAAAAGTATATGGTCCCTGGCCAAAGGCAGCTCGTACCCAGGCAGAAAAATAGCATGAGGGTGAGTGTAAATGAGGATGGTGTGAACTCAGAAGTACCACAGATGCACTTACTAATCTCAGCTGGAAATCCTAGAATCAGGCTGATGCTTCGCTCAGTACCTTGAGTACAGCAGGCACTTAACACACGTTGGTTGAATGGATGCATAAGCGAATGAATGAGAGGGATCAGATAGTTATGGTAATCAGGAGGCAGGTTTTCTTGGGGGAGATGGGGCTCCTTATAAGATGACACAGCCATCCATCCTGTCCTACCCCTCCCAGCCTGCTCTCCCATGACAATGATGATCACACTTAAAACACTGAAGAGCTAAACAAGAAAGGAATAAAAATGGTTATCTGCAGAGGCCGGGTGTGAGGTGGGGGACGGGGGGATGGAGGCAAGGGTGAAGCAAGACGCAGTGGCATGTGGGGATCATAATGTGTACAGCGTAGACGTGTTTTTTATATGGTAAGTGTATTTCCTATTTTAAAATGAGGTTAAAAACAAACTTGCAGGGAGCATTAGCTCGCCTAATCTTCACAGCTGCTGAGTGTGTATCGGGGGTCGTTTTTATTAGGGTCTGGTTTCACATAAAGAAACCAAAGCACAAAGAGGTCAGGTAACTTACACAAGGTCATAATAGAGTTGGTAAATTGCAGCTTGAAGATGAAACCCGGAGTGAGTTCTTTCTGCCATCGAACCTGGTGTCTGTGAGCCTTGGCTGATCCCCAGAGCGGTGCCGGTGTGATATGTGCCCTCCCTGGGACCTCTGTTTGCCAGTGTAACTGTGTGTGTACCGATGTCTCCGCAGGAGACGGGGATGATGTGGGGTTGGGGCTCTCTCCGCTGCCACCGTATCACGGCACCCTTGTACCCCCAGTCCATCTGACGCGGAGCAGCAGGAAGAGGTGTCTCTGAACCAGCCCTGCGTTCGTGCTCGCTCTTGGGGGAGGAAGGCAGCACGAAACGGGTCGCTTTACCTGGCCTTTAGGGTTTGCCTGCTGTTCCCCTGGGTACCTCTGGAGGAACCAGGGAGGTATTACAGTTACCGCAATACCAGAAGGACCTGAGGGCAAGTCTGGCACTGACAAATGCCCCAGGTTATTGGTCTTGTAAGTTTAGTGAAGCATGGCACATGTTTTTGAGGGCAAAGTGCGACATTTGTATGGCATCCTCTGAGTCGGTGTCACCTGCTGTTCTGTAGATGTGTACGTAACCCACATTGCCTAGCAGAACTCCCTTCTCACCACCCTTCTCACCACCTGACCCCCTCCACTCTTTCTCCTTGACCCCTACCTGGGGCGGCCTCTCTGGGTAGAACAGAGGGAGAGCTGTGCCATCGTGTGTTCTCACTGAGTAGATCTGTCGTTCCGTTGCGGCTCTCTTGTACTTTTGCTCATGTAATTCAGAGCAACGCTCTTCTCTGAGCGTTGCAGCCGATGAAGAACGAGTCTGTCTGTAGACTCCAGCAGGGGCGGTCTATTGCCCTGAACTCCGCAGTACCTTCCTCCTAGCAACCTGTTGCTAATCAGAGGTATCTTATGCCCTTCTTAGCCCTTCAGAAGAGTTAGGGCAGGGTTCTCCGAGGCCAACCCTTTTGATGGGCCGTGTTCTGTTTTGATTTTGCCTAAAACTGTCCACTGTAGCTTCTGCCCCTCCTTGAACCAGGTCCCTCCTCCACGAAGCCTTCTGGGAGGGTGACTCCAGACTTCACAGCCCCCGCCTGTCTATTGTTTCTAAGATTTCTAACTTCCTTTAGCTCACTTCTAGAAAGCTTCTTGGCTTCTGGAATTTTTGCTTCTCCGGGTCATGGGATCTCCTAGTCGACAGATCCAGGCGATACTCTCTTCAGTTGTGGACTCTTGATGTGTTTGATACCAACGACCTTTCTGTGGTGAAGCGCCCTCCTCGCTTGATTTCCTGGTTTGCTTCGTAGCTCCTCGGTGGGCCCTTCTCAGTTAACTCCGGTGGTGCCTCTTTCTTGACTCATTGCTGAAATGTTCCCCCCATTCCTTAAGACTCTGCATCACCTAAATACTCATGGCTTACAAATATATCTACTTGTCATCTCGCTGAGGGCAGGGGCCCTATCTTTCCTGTCACCCTCTGCATCCCCAGAGAGCAGCACAGTGCCTGGGCCAAAGTGAATACCCGGTGAATATTTATTCAACACGTGGAAAAGTAAAACCTGTATTTTCCACCCAGAGTGATTCTGTGAGTTTCAGATCTGCAAGTGTAGGTGCCCAGCACGTGTCTCTACGTCCGTGTTTAACGGAATCCTTAAACTCTGCACATCCAGGGCAGACCTCCTCAGCATCCTGTTCACATCAAACCTTCTTCCTGTATTCCTTCTCTCTTTCATCTGCCCAATCTGGAAGCCACCAGTTTGGGTCAGACTCTTTTTCTAAGTCCTGCTTCCCCCGTGTAATCATTAGCCAGTTTGTGTTGCTTCTAACAGCAAACGTTTCTTGAACACTTTATGCCAGGCTTGGTGCCAGGTGAGGGGAATACAAAGGTCAGCAAACGCACCCTGACCATATCCCGTATCATTTCTCTTCCCCATCTGCCACAGTCCCAGGTCAGGCCCTGACTGCCTTTCAGACACTTATCCAGACAGCCACGCTGACCACCTATCTATCGGGGTATCTCTGCCCTGGAAAATCCTCTCACTGCCCGCCCTGTCTCAGGTTCGCTGTGACACCCTTCACATTGCAAACCTGCTTCCTGTCCCCCGATTTAGAATTCTTCACTGGCAGCTCCAATGTCAAATGCTGTAGTCCTGAATCTCAAAACTCTTGTGCCATGATTGGTTGTGAAGTATGTCACAAGTCATTTTGATATTAATAATAGGCTAAGACCTGAGGTTTGCAAATTATTTAAAATTTTAAACTAATTCGAGTGATCACCATAAAAATGTCACTCTCACTCACCTGAAATCCCATATGCTTTCCTGGGTGGGAGAGAAGGGGTAGCTTCATAGCCTGCTGGGAACTGTGCGTATTCCTGTGAATTCCCTCTCGAGTGTGTCTTAAATCTGATCCTCACCGACTGTGCATGTTTGATGGACAGACACAAGGCCAAAGTCTGCGGGATGACCCCTGAGGTCCCTGGTATAGCCCACAGTACCCTTGGGTCTAGCCTTTGTCTATTTCACCAGGGCTGTTCCCTACCATTTTCTTCTATCTCATCGTAGGCTGGAGATGCCTGAAACCTGCCATTTCTGTCTTAGACTTTTGAGATCTTCTCCTCTGTTAGGAACACTGTACCTACCATCCCCATAGTAAACTGGGACTCATCATGCAAATCCTGGCAGCAGCCTTGACTGAGAATGCTCATCTGGTCTTAGAGATTCCTTCTTGGTGTTCGCTTTGTCTTGTATAGTCCTTCAAGGTCATATACACCTTATATTACTTGGTCTTTGTCATTTTGTTCTTTGCACATTCTTTTCATTTTTACATGTTTATTTTCCCATTGAACTGTATGTATTTTGCAGTTGATGTCTTTGTATATTCTTCTGTCTCTTTTTTTTCTTTTTTCTTTTTTTAGGACAGGCTTGGGCATATAGTAGGTGCTCCACAATCATTCATTGTAGTCATGTGGGTACCATCCTATCCACGGACCCCAGCGTTCAGGCAACTTTAGTACCGTGTCATATCCTGATTGACTAGAGAGAGCCCTAGACAGGAGTCTGAAGAGTGAGTCCTGGCTCATCCATGTGTGGTTATGTGTCCCTGGACATGTTCCATACAACTTACATCCACCTGCTTCTATGTGCGTGTCTATTTGTAAGACTGTCTTATGAAATGGTTGTTGAAATCAGGTTGGGAGAAGCATGGGAAATAGAATGTAATGGATAAAGTGAGGTCCCCTGTATCTGTCAGTAAAAGTGTGGCATTAAATGTCTAACAGAAGGGTTTAGATATGTGGTAAGAAACGGAGACCCAGTGGTTTGGGTCTTGAGCACAGACGGCATGTGCTGAAATCAGATTTAAGGCTTTTCAGTCTGGTAAAAATGGGTAGGATGTACTAGACTGGAGAAAGACTGAAGACAGGGGTTTCAGCCAGGAGACAAAAGGATCCAGGGTCTGAGTCAATGAATGGTGTTTTGGGAAGGGAAAGGATCTGACTTTTTTTGAAAGAAAGATGAGCAGAGCCCCGTGACCATCTAGATATGGAGGTTGAAGGAAAGGTATGAGACGAGGATGACTGAATCGTTTAATTCATTCATTAATTTGGCTTCCATCAAATGTTTGAGATGGGACATGACTCATTACAATGAAAGACTGTTTAGCAATTATAACCGTCCCCAAATAGCCAGAGGGTGTGGGCACAGATGCCCACCTAAGCATGTAACTGTCGGAAATGAGCTTTTGCCAGGGTTGTCATTGAGGCATCTGCTGTGTGGTTTTTGCAAGTATGAACGAGGCCTGAGATGTCTTCCATCTCTGTGTGTCTGTGTGTCTGTGTTCATAGGTTTTCTGATCTGGTTATCTGGGAGGATGGGTTGGTGTTAGTAAGAATAAGGAAATTAGGAGAGAGAGGGAATTCAGATGCCGCCAAGAGTTTTGTTCATCCGATGGTGGTAGATCTTTCAGTTTCATAGAATGTTGTGATTGCTTCTGTGTAATTATTGGTTTCCTTTGGGCTACATCTTTGACATTTACTTGACTTCATCTCCTCAGAGACAAAGCGTGACCTCACCTAGAATCGTGCTTTATGTTCAGGTGACTCAGAGGCTTAGCTCCTTAGTTCCCAGGACCTCCTTCCCGGGAGGAGCCAGAGTTTATTGTGGGTCAGAATGAAATATAGTGGGAAAGAAAGAACTTGGGCTTTGCAGTCAGTCTGTCCTGAATTTGTGTCCTGGATCCTCCATCTACTGTGTGACACTGGGCAGGTTACCTAATTTGCCTTGTGTTTGTTTTCTCAATACTAAAAGTAGAGGTTACAATATCACCTACTTCATAGGGTTTGGGGAAGGATTATAATAATAAAAATAGCTAATGTTAACATAACTTAATGTTAACAGTAACGTACCAGGCTTTGCCTTATTTACGTTGATCATTTCATTTAATCTTCCCTACAAAAACGGTAAGGTCTGTACTATCATGTCCCCATTATATTGACCAGTAAACTGAGCTTAGAGGGGTTGAATAACTTGCTCTTAATTACTCAGGTAGAAATTGGCAAAGTAGGGAATTTGAACCTGGGTGAAATGACTCTAACAGCTGAGCCCTTAACAACCTAAAGTTCTGTAATCTCCCAAATAGCACTCTTTTTGTGAAAATTTGGAAGCTCTCCTAAGACCCTTCCTTTCAGATTGATCACCCCTTCTACCATGTTCCTATAACAAAATACCTGTGGCTTTAGCATTTTAAAAATAATTTTTCAACTCTTTTTTCAACCTTTAATTTTAGTCATTTGTTCATAAGTCCCCCTCTCTTCACTAAATTATAAACTTTTGAGCATAGGAACTGTGCCTACCTATGTATTTTTCGCTCTAATGCTTTCTTTATACACAGGCTTTCTTAATGTTAATTTATTGGAAATAAATTATATGAAAAGCTCACTCTTTCCCTAGAGGGGGCACCTTTGGTACCATGAGGTCACCTTTGCTTTTCTGTCATCAAAACAGAAAGATTGAAGTGTCAAAGAGTGCTATGAGCAGCACTAATGGTATGTGATCATTTGAAATAATGAAATAATGTCAGATGGTCTGATTATAGTCCTTACATCACCCCTACCCCAACCACGAAACACACAAACATCATAAAAGCAGAAGTGATTTCAAATGATAAATGCTGGAGAGGGTGTGGGGAAAAGGGAGCCCTCCTACACTGTTGGTGGGAATGAAGTTTGGTGCAGCCATTTTGGAAAACAGTATGGAGATTCCTCAAAAGACTGAAAATAGACTTACCATATGATCCAGCAATCCCACTCCTGGGCATATATCCAGAGGGAACCTTAATTCAAAAAGACACCTTCACCCCAATGTTATAGCAGCTTTATTTACAATAGCCAAGACATGGAAATGACCTAAATGTCCATCAATAGATGACTAGATAAAGAAGCTGTGGTATATTTATACAATGGAATACTACTCAGCCATAAAAAATGATAAAATAATGCCTTTTTCAGCAACATGGATGGCCCTGGAGAATGTCATTCTAAGTGAAGTAAGCCAGAAAGATAAAGAAAAATACCATATGATATCACTCATATGTGGAATCTTAAAAAAAAAAACTTATTTATAAAACAGAAACAGACTCACAAACAGAATACAGACTTGTGGTTGCTAGAGGGGAGGGGCGTGGGAAGGGATAAACTGGGAGTTTGAGATTTGCAGATACTTATTGGTATATATAAAATAGATAAACATGTTTATACTATATAGCACAGGGAAATATATACAATATCTTGTAGTTTATGGTGAAAAAGAATATGAAAATGAATATATGTATATTCATGTATGATTGAAGCATTGTGCTGTACAGCAGAAATTGACACAACATTGTAAAATGTCTATACCTCAATTAAAAAAAAAAAGCAGAATGATCTTTGCTCAGTAAGTTGGATTGTTTGTGATGTTTAGAATTGAACCAGACAAGACATGAAGTATTGGGAGCTAGTTCCTCATTGCCTCTGGGTATCAAACATGCTATATCCCATTTGGTCTTGAGTTTTTTCCTCCCCTCAGCCTTTTTGGTTGGAATGCAGGCCTTGTTTTGAAGCTGAGACGTGCTGGCACCTGACCTTCCTTTAGTGGAGGGTGAGTCTGGGCAGTTGAGGTGGACTTCAGTAAATCCCTGGGGTACCTGTTATCAAGAAGGTTGAATACCTAGCTTGTGCTTTTCTCCCTTCTGACGCATCTGAGACGGAAAAAAGAAATTCCATGACCCCTTGAGTGGCAGCAGAGGGAGAAAGCAAGACACCCACCTCTGAATGCCTTTAGGTTTAAAAAGTGTGGCATTAAAAAATACACACTACTGTATATAAAGGAGATAAACAACAAGGACCTACTGTGTAGCACAGGGAACTGTATTCTTCAATATCCCATAATAACCTATAATGGAAAAGAATCTGAAAAAGAATATATATATTATAATGTTATAATTTTATATATATATATATATATATATATATATATGTAAAATGAAATCACTTTGCTGTATACCTGAAAATAGCACAACATTGTAAATTATACTAAAAACAAAAAACAAAAAACAATGACTACAACAACAAAGTGCCTTTGAACTGCTTTTGGGTTCAAAGTTGAGTAATAGTCATGGTCTTGTTGGTAAAAATAATAATGCACAGAGTATTTAATACTTATCAAGACGATTTGATACATAGCACCTCTTATCCTCTTTCTTTGAGAAACAGCCCTGTGCAGATGAATAGAAGGAATCACAGAATTGCGTTTGGTGGTGCTGAGTGAAAGGCCGTTATTTTTCTTGCCTTATCTTCTGTCCCCTCATTCTTTCCTTAAGCTCAATGAGCTTCGCTGTAGTTACAGTTACATCTCACCTTGCAGACTCAGCTTTGGCAGCCTCCCCCATGTGAAGCGATGGGGACACTGGCATGGAAGGCCTCCACGTGACCCAGCGAAGGCTCCGTGTACATCAGTCCCTGCAGTTGACTCAACAGAGTGCCCAAAGGCCACCACCCAAAGCCCCTCGACTCTTATTTCAAACATGATTCTAACTGTGTCGTTGTCTGGTTTCCCCGCCCCTGCCAGGATGGATGTCTGATAATCACTAATGCTTACCGAGCACGTCCTACCCACGGATGCTCTCTCAGCCACTCACAGGTATTCACTCAGGGATTCCTTACACCCCCGGAGCTTGGTAACACGACTGTCTCCATTCTGCAGGTGGGGACACAGCAGGGAGGGGGTCAGAAACAGGTTCCCACAGCCGGTCAGTCAAGGCCAGCTTTGGCTCCCACAATCTGGTATGTCAACTGTAACACTGTGCCTTCTACGAAGAAGAGGAAGAGGAGGAAACTCTGAGAGGCAGTATAACTATTAAAAGGAGACTTGGGAGCTTAATAAAAAGCCCAGCAGATAGAGTTTACGTACAGTAGGTCTGCAGACGCCCACCTAGCAGTGGGCCTGGGCGATAATTGGCATTTGTAATGATAAATGATTTGGATCCTGAAGAGGATGCCAAAGTATGTTCAAGATTATCCGACTATCCGTCTGTCTGTCTGTCTATCTCTCTCTCTCTAGATATCTTTTAAAGAAGCTAGAGGAAAGAGAACATATTTTTAAGTGATTTGTATCTAAAATGATGAAAATAAACCCGGTTTTGGTGAACCCCCAGGACCAAGGAGCTGAGGCAGGTTTCTAGAGTTGTTTTCTTTTCTCAGGAGTTAGTTTCCTTGCCCTTCCACCTGCTCCTGGCTTCCAGAGTCTCTGTTCCCTGGGTGTCGCCCCCAGAACAAAGGTTGTGGACCCATGCACTGCCGAGACCGCCTCCCTGGACCCTCACTGCAGAAAAGATGACACGGATGTACGATCACCCTACACTGTGAACAGGGTGCCACTCACCCACCCGACTCTGTTGCTCTGCTTCTATGGCAGCAGGCCGAGGGCGTGCCCGGCAGTAAATACCAGTCGTGAACCACCGTGAACCCGGAAGAGGGTGGTCAGGGGATCCGAGAGAAGGGAAGGGGAGAGGACCTCTTTGTCTGGAAGGGAAGTGCCGAGACTACCCCTGCAGGTCTGTTAAGTGTCTCCTGGATGAGAAGGGAATTCTCTTCCCTGCTTCCCCCTCCCCCTCCCCCCTTTATTTTTTCTCCCTTTGTAGAATAAAAATAAAGTAAAATGGAAAAAAAAAAGAAAAACCCCAGCAGAAAGGGAGCTGTGATGCTGTCGTCCCCGGCGTTGATGTTATTTATTTTCCTCAGTTGCTGCTCTGGAAGCCCGGAGTTGACAGAGCGGTTTTGTAGAATAGAAACATTATAGACTGTTACTGTCAGAGTGTTAAATGTGATGGATAGAGAAATAGAGGCGAGGGAGGGGACTTAATACTGAGAGCCAGGGTGCTCATGGGAAAATAAACCATCCGCATATAAGAAATGAATGAGGTAATGTGGCAGGAGGTAATGGGCTTTTGCAACATGCCGGAACAGAGATGCTTATTACAGGGGGTGCTTAACCCTTGGCGTGCTGCTTTCCCTTTGTGGGTTCCGGGGCTTCCCGCCACGTCCCTCTGCGCGAGCACGTGTGTGTGGCTTCTCTTCAGGCGGGGAAGCAGGCGTGCGCAGAGGAGTGGAGACAAACGGGCTCTTAATAACGAGGTATTAGCAGCCTGTACATCACAGAGCCTTGGCAGCTCCCGAGGGCCTCGGGATCCCCAGGGCTGCTCGAGACAGGACGTGCCGTGATTGCTGGGTTCGGCAGAAGCAGGGAGGGCACGTTCGGGGAGCTGGAGGCTCTGTTGATTCCTCCCTTGGAGGCTTCGGAGGGGTGCTTTGGCTCCTTGGGAGAGAAGTTGATTCATGTCACTCGGCTTCCTTAGTGGCCCCAGAAGATTCCCTGCCACTTTATGTCGCCACTGCCTAGCTGTTCTCCCACGGCCCAGAATGGGGTGGCTTTGCTGTAAAACAGGAGGGAGAGGAGCAGACAGTGGTCATCTTTATTGCCTCCTTGTCAAGTACAACACATGATATGGTGATGATAAAGGTGAGCATGTCAGGGGGAGACCCGGCTCAGACGGGATGATGGCAGGGGTCCAGCCAGCCTAGGTGAGGTGGAGTGAGGTGAAGTGAAAGGTGGCCGGGTTCACTGAGCGAGCTGCTTTCCCTTTGTGTGGGGTTCCCGTGACCTTCCCACCCATCTCTGAGTCCTGGGGTGGCCAGCCCTGTGTCTTGCGCAGGACAAGCCTTCAGTAAACTGTGAGGGCTCAGTTGACATGGGGTGTTGTCTAGCTCCGGTGCTAACCTGCTGTGTGGCCTTGAGCAAGCCATTCACCCTCTCTGGGTGTTAAGATGAAAAAACTAATGCCTTACAGATTTATTATCAAGATTAACCATACTCATGCTGATGAAAGTATAGGCAGGTTATAAAACATTATGCAAACAAAAACCAAAGTATCACCATTATTTTTGCTGTTAGTAACAAAACAATACCTGTGCATTAAATGATAAGCTGAGGAACTTCACCAAAGAAACTAATGTTTTCGAACAAGCAACTTCACGTGTTTTTACCCAAACAGTGCTGTTCTTGTCTGATGTTCACGTGCATCTCTTTGCCTTCAATGTGGTCACATCCTCAAGGACACTGCCCTGGCTGGATGTTTATGTTGTTGGCACTGGGTCAGTGGGAGCCTCGAATCCTCTTGCAGGGGACCAGAGTCACCTGAGAGCTGTGGTATTCCTCCCTCTCTTGTTCAGAAGTTTTACAGAAGCACTGAATTTTGGGGTTAAGACGGACTCTTCCTCAAAATGTCCATCATTGGCTTTGATTTAGTTTGGAAAGTGCTTCTTGCTGAAGCATGAACCTCGCTTCCAGCAGCTTCTGGATCTTTCTTCGAAGCTCTTCTGTGTCAGATGTTTCTCATCCCAACCTCATCCTCTAAGATCTAGCCTCTGAGATCATGTCACTAGGAACCCTGTCCTTGAGATGGTCCACATTCTGAGGATTTTTTGAGTGTCATTTAGCTTTCAGAGAGGCTCAGTGTTGTCACAGGAGCTGATGGACCTAGGTTGGCTGGCCTGGTCTACCGTGGTCTGGACTCTGCTCTAGGTCTTCAGTTAACATGTGCTACCCACTGGTGAGGTGAGGAGCTAGTCTTACCGCCTTGCTTCCTTTTCCTGATTTCTCTTCCTCACCAGAAGGTCCAGACCTTCCAGGCAAGTTGATCTCTTTGCTGTCGCCCCCGCTCCTCCTGGGATCCTTTTTTTCCATTTTGCCTTCTGTGTATAACTAGTCTCTATCCATCCTGCAAGCTTTCCTGCTGCTGCTTTTTCCCCAATAATTACAGCTTTCATTGAATCGTCTCTTGATTCTTCGAATTTGTACTACTGTATGTAACAGCTGGCTATATACAGTGTGTGGTGTTTCTCTGTTTCACATGAGGCTGTCTTATCTTTCCAAGGACATTAAAATTTTCTCCGAAAAAGGGATATGTCCTGTGTACTTTTTTTCTTATAATCGGCACCCCACTGCCCCCCTTCTCCAGTCATTTGTCATCTACTTCATTCTAATGCTTCTCTAACAGAGAACTTTCTTTTGCTTATTTCTGGTCTTCCTCAAGGAGTAGCAGTTCCATTAGGAACACGGCATTAACGTAGGTTGTCCAAAGGCATCTAGTTTCTAGCCTCTCTTATTATTTCTTCGACTCATTGACCGTTTTTAACAGAAAAGTTCTCTTCCTGCCCTTGTCTGCTTGACACGCTCAGACATCCTTACATTCAGCCTTGAATGGAACGGAGATGAAATTCACGTGTAGGTGAGAAACGGCACCAACCTGTGATGGGATCCTGTCTCTCACTAAATAATATTGCTGGTGCATTTGAGTAAGAGGAGCTCAGAGGATTAAATGCAGCGAGGTGTCGGAAGAGTCTAGAATGGTGCGTGGCGCATAGCAGGCATCAAACTCGTCAGTTACAGTAGCAGTGGTTCCACCAGCCGTCGTGGTAGCTGAGCAGCAGTGTTAGTAGCGGTAATGCCTGGTGCCCACTGATCTGCCCGTTTTGCTCTACTTACATTTTGGTCCAGTTCCACGTACACCATATAATGGATAGAATCTGTAAGCTGGGGAACAATAAAGACCCTCTAAACAGACCCTCTAAATGTGAGCCTGCCTTGGGCTAGTGGGGTCCTTCTGTTCCTTACTCACCTTCATATGTGTCCCTGCAAAAGCCAGCTCCTTTGGGGTTCGGGAAGGAAGGTATATCTGAGAACCTTGGATTTGTTTGAAATTTATAAGAAAGACAGTAGTCAAGGAGCAAGAGGAGAGATCCAACTCCAGGCCTTTTCGGGAGATTCTTTGCCTGTGTTTTTAAAATTCCACTAGGATACAGAGGATAGATATGCAGGCTGTAGAATTCAGAGGAAAGGCAGAATGATGCAAAGCTTCCAGGACAATTCTTTTCCTTTGTTGATGAGTTGTTTTTCTAAATGTCTTCCTTTTCTGTGTCAAAACACAGCGCCCATCTTTGAACTTCACCGTTATCTCAGAAACGTGTGCGCCCAGGCCCTTCATCTTTGAAAAGGGTAATGATCGGGTTCTGGAGGGCCATTGCAAGTATTCAGTTGGCAGGGTCAGTCGTTCTAAAGAATTACGTGGGAGTGTTTTTAAAATGCAGATTCACAGGCCCTGCCTGAGCAGGTTTTCTCTGTGGCCTAGAAATCTGCACATTAGAAACCCCTTTGATGAATTCGATGCCTGGGACATGTAGTTTCTTCTTTGAGAAATGCCTCTCACTCCGCACCTCTTCCATTCTCCTGGTGGTGATGGTCTCCGTACTGGTCCTGAATCTGATAACCTACTACCATGAGAGCATTTAGAATGCCTGTGTGCTCACTTCAACAGCACATAAGAAAACTGAGAATGATACGGAGACGATAGCATGGGCCTTATACAAGGATGCTGTGCACCTTTGTCAAGCATTTCGTATTTTTTCACTGAGCTGTGCACTTGTGATTGGGGCACTTTTCTATATCTCCGTTACATGCCAAAAAGGTTTTAAAAATTGCCCTTTTATTAATGTCGCTGTGACATCTGAGCCAAACCCAAGAACCAAGATCTACAACGAGAACCTATTTTGAAGAGAGTAAGGGACCATTATTATGGATTCATGGTTTTTCCAGTAGGCAGCTGCCATTTAAGGGATTTTAAGAGATATGTGAGTTCGCTTTTGTTAAAAAGTAGTTTGTTTTCTGTCTGTGAGTCTGTTTCTGTTTAAGTTCATTTGTGTCTTTGTTTTTTTTTTTTTTTTTGAGATTCCATATACAAGTGATACTATATGGTATTTTTCTTTCTCTTTCTGGCTTACTTCACTTAATATTGACGATCTCCAGGTCCATCCATGTTGCTGCAAATGGCACTTTATTTTTTATGGCTGAGTAGTACTCCATTATATAAATATACCACAACTTCTTTATCAAGTCATCTGTCGATGGACATTTAGGTTGTTTCCATGTTTTGGCTGTTGTAAACAGTGCTGCTGTGAATACTGGGGTGCATATGTCTTTCCAAATTAGAGTTTCCTCTGGATATATGCCCTTGAGTGGGATTGCTGGATAAGAGGGTACGTCTGTTTTCAGTTTTTTAAGTAACCTCCATACGGTTTTCCATAATGGTGCACCAAGCAACATTCTCGTCAGCAGTGTAGGAGGGTTCCCTTTTCTCCACACCCTCTCCAGCATTTCTCGTTTTTGGCCTCTTTTGATGGCCATCCTGACACGTGAGGTGATACCTCATTATAGTTTTGATTTGCATTTCTCTGATAATTAGTGATATTGAACACTCTTTCATGTGCTATTGGCCATTTGTATATTTTCACTGGAGAAATCTTTGTTTAGATCTTCTGCCTATTTGGGGATTAGGTTTTTTGTTTGTTTGTTTTTGTTGTTACTGAGTTGTAGAAGCTGTTTGTATATTCTGGAAACTAAGCTCTTGTCAGACCCATCGTTTGTAAATGTTTTCTCCCATACCGTAGGTTTTTTTTTTTTTTTTCCATTTTATTTATGGTTTCCTTTGCTGTGCAAAAGCTTATAAGTTTAATTAGGTCCCATTTGTTTAGTTTTGCTTTTATTTCTGTTGCCTGGGTAGCCTGCCCTAGGAGAACATTGCTGAGATTTGTATCAGAGAGTGTTTGGCCTGTGTTCTCCTCTAGGAGGTTTGTGATATCTTGATTTATGTTTAAGTCTTTAAGCCATTTTGAGCTTATTTTTGTGTGTGGTGTGAGGGAGTGTCCTAGCTTCACTGATTTACACATGGCTGTCCAGTTTTCCCAACACGACTGATGGAAGAGACTGTCTTTTCTCCATTGGATATGGGGGGATAGGGGAGGGTGGAGGGGTAAGTTGGGAGTTTGGAATTTGTAGATACAAACTACTATATGTAAAATAGATAAACAGTAAGGTCCTAGTGTAGAGCACAAGGAACTATATTCAATATCTTGTAATGGCCTACAATGAAAAAGAACATGAAAACACTATGAGGCAGAGCAGGGGGCAGGCGGAGCGCAGTCCTCCTGACACTATGAAGGGATCACCCTGGTCAGGCCTTTCTTGCTGTCTACCACACACGGGTTAGAATGTTTGTTGTCTGAACTGCATGAGGAGAAAGCACCAGAATGTGGTCCTGAGCACTCATGGAGGACAGAGAGCGAGGAGGAAAAAGACGACCTCCTGAGTTCACGTCCGTGCGCCCGAGGCTCAGACTTCCCAAGTTCACTGAGCTGAAATCGGATTTGCTGTTTTATTTGCGGGGCTTCCTTCTGGTAGAGTTGCTATGTTTGTGGTTGTAATTTTGCACTTACCCTCCCACACCAGAACTTCCACATTTGAGCTGACTGTTCATTCTGAGCTGGCTGGGTTGTGTTCGCGCGTGCGTGTGCACTCACGGGGCTGTATGATGTGTGTGTATATGCCTGTGTTTGTGCGACTGATCATCCTGTTCTCATGGTCTCTTGGAGAGACTCCATCTGTTCCAGAGTGCAGAGATAACTGACTTACTGTGCCAGTCCCATGGACATCCAGCCATATAATGTTTTGAGTTTTAAAAACTTGGTGTTTGCAAATACCTATTTATTCCTCTCTGACGTGTTCCACTGTGTTATTCTAACTGCGGGAAGGCAGAGGGACTTCAGGATGGTGGTGCAGAGTTGGGAGAGGGAGCAGAGTGGGTTTAGTCAAACTGGGTTGAGCGTAATGGGTTACTGGGTATAAGTTCCTGCATCTGTTGTTAAGCCGCGGTGGTGGGGCGAGGGGAGGGGGAGAGGGCACGAGATTCCCCCTCCCCCAACCCCAACACACACAGTGGCTCTTTGCTGATTATTATGAGCCTAAACTCATTTCACGTGAGCTGATGACCTGTTGGCCAAGAGCCCCAGCCTACATGTGACAGCTCGGGGTGTCTGCCCCTGCTGGGCATAGCCACAGCATCCTTCACCGGCTGTTAATCAGAGTCTGGGAAACGCCGCTTCTACTGGCTGGACTTGGCTTTCTGTCTGAACCCAAAAGTGCAGGTACTGTCGGACCTGACACAGGTCGGGAAGGAAAAGGGATGGTTCCTCCTTTACCTTTTCCTAAACCTCTTCTCCACACAGATCCAACAGCACCCCTGAGGACCGAACCACCTTGTTACAATGGGCTCCGGCGTTCAGAGCAACTTCCCTACAAATCTCTTTTTATTGGCATTTCCTCCAATTTCCCCATCCCTGAATTGCATTTGAATCAGTTGAGAAAAAGAGAGAGGAGGAGAAAGGAGGCGGCTCCCCCACCCTCCTCGCTCTCGGAAAAGCAGTTCACCACCAGCTTTATTTGGTAAAATGCTGCAATAGATGCTTGTCAGAAATAATTTATTCCTGTTAGCTGTAATCTGAAGGAAAACAGATACAAGTCCTATAGTTAAAAAAAAAAAGTAAAGTAGTCTTGCTTTCGCTGACAGTACAAAGGTGTCATATACAAGAAGGATTGACACAGACCAAGGGGTCTTGTGGGAAATATGATAATAACTATAAAGAAGACAGATTATTCCCCAGTTGCCAACATTCAAACCTTTTTACAGTCAGTTCAAACATATAAAACTTTATTGCTCTAGCAGAAAGGGGAACAATTTCTGGTTGCACGGCTTTCCCAGGGCTGGGTTTATACTGTCTGTGTTATTGCTCTGTAGTGGCATTTTAAAGTTTATTGAACAAGACTTTTACAATTGAAGGAAGTATATAAAACTGTAAATTTATTAGATTTTTCAGGATAAGTGCCCTTTCTAGTTGTGCTCAAGAATTCGGAGCTCCGAGAAACTGCTAGTTACAAGACTTATTAATATTAAAGACTGCGGGTACGCACATTTTATACCTTAACTGATGGAAAAAATAATATTATTACGTTACTGAACGTTGGGGCTCTCATGCTGTGGAATTGGATGGATACACCCAGGTAGGACTTGAAGTGCCAGATGTAACTATTTTTCACTGGCTAAAAAGTTAGCTTTTGTTATATCTTAGTTTATTTGATTTTAACACAATTGGCCTGGATACTCCTCTGTTCAGTGAAGGATGTCTCAGGGTAAATGTCTTGTCTTTTTTCTTTTTCTGAGATCCTTGCTGATTTTCCAGCATTTCTCACTGTTGGGCTGTCATGCAAGTGTGTAGGTGGTAGGTTTTAAGAGCATATTTGTGGTGAAGTAATATATTATAGCATCCACAAAAAGCAACTCTACTTTTGATGATCAAAATACTACTAAAAAGAGTTACCTTTTATGTTTTATAACTTCTCATTTTTTTCAAAGTCTTTTAGGGACGTGATTTGAGGAATTTTGAAATGTTCGTGATAAGCTGTATTAAACTGTTTCTCAGCCTCTGTGCTGTTGGCCTCTTAGGCCAGAAAATTCTTTGTTGTGAGGGGCTCTCCTGTGCACTGAAGATGTTCAGCTGCATCCCTGTTCAGTACCCTAGATGCCAGCAGCATCTCTATGCCTGCACTGTGACAGCCCAAAAACATCTCCAGACACTGCCAGATGTCCCCTGGGGGCGCACTCACCCCCTGTTGAGCAGCATTCATTTATACAGTATTATGTCTGTGAAAAAAAATAAATCTCACTCTAAATAAATAATATGAGTTGTATCTGGTAATGAAAAAAAAACCTACTGTTACCAAAAATGATGAATTATAAGACTATTTACTTTCAGAAATATCTGGCTGTGGACATCTCTTATATAATGTATTCCCCAAAGAATGCAACAGAACTCAGTCCTAAAAACTATACATATGATTTCGCAGAACCACAGTCATCTATAACAGGAAATGACCGTGTGCCTGCCTCTGCCGGAGGGCACGGGTTTATGGATATATCTACTTAGAAAACCAGATTGCATCTTCGTTTTGTGTTACCAGTGATTCACCACTTCTCCGTGTTTGCCTCTTTGATTTTTCATATGCATATGCAGAAACATATGCATATATATACATATAGATGTTTATATTATGTGACTACACAGTGAAGGATTTGAGAAGCCCAGAGACAGACGATTTTGATTATAATTTTCTCACTTGACAGGTTTAATTTTGAGGTACCGTCAACTTGCCTTTAATTTTCAATTTGTGTTCTAGAATTTTTTTTTAACCTCTTCAGAAGGTTTTATTAGTGGATACATGAAAAACATTCAAATAAATTGTTTACAGCACCTGTTCACCTTCGTGCTACCTAATGTTATGTGAGTATCTATGTGTGAGTGGCACTTTGATCTGGGATTTTGTATTAATTTGCCTAATGGCCATAGCATTTACAGAAATAATTAAGATACTGTGTTTTCAGAAGGAGATTAAATTTTAATAGGCCTTTAGGTTTTGACTGCCTGAGTTTTGGAATTCTACATTTGCTTTTTTTTCCCTCTTTTTAAAAATTCTAAACACATGTGCCTTCCTAAGGGGTGTCTTGAAAGTGTCTTGATTCTATTGTTTTGTTGAGCCACTATTCTCTTCTGTCCCTGTGGCCTCAGATGGCTGGGTGATTTTAGCCAGATGACAATCTGTCTTTTCTCTCCTCGCCATCTCTGTGGGTCATTGGACCCCAACCCTGTAGGTGCATCAGGGATTTTCTTTTGTGAAGTTGTGTGACACCCTTAAGAAGTGTGGTATAACTCAGTTTATTCACTAAATGTCTTTCTGATCATCTGGGTATAAATTGCATAAGTGGAAAGCAAACCATATAAGAAATCTGCTCAGGGGTCCGGCTAAGACCCTTCTGGTGATCCTCTTAGGAAACCAAAAGATCTGTTCAGAAGCACCCCTTTAGTTACACCTGGTTTCCTTAAATCATAATACACCTTGCTTGAATTTTTAAACTACCTATGTTCATACCAGTGTGATATTCGTTGTGTAACACACACACCTATAACTTACCTGTCTTTGAGCTTGGCCATCAGAGAATGTGCTCGGCCCCTGTATGGAGGGCTGCCACCCCTACAGGTAATGCCGTCAGCACTTAAAACGGTTAGATAATACATAGTCTCTGATTTAAATCATAATGAGAACCTGGAAGATGTGAACACACTGAGTCAGGCATTCACAACCCACCCTCCAGTCACTCAGGGTGAAGAGGGGACATCTTCGTCAAGTCTTGGTACCCTCCTGGACTCCTTAGTCTTCCTTCTGGGTGCCTTGGAGGAGGCAGCAGCGATGCGATCTTAGAAAAACCCTCAACCCAACCAAAGAAGCATCACCGCAGCCACAGCTAAGTTCCCAGGATGATTTAGGTCCTGTGCTTTCTAGACTTTCTTGGCAAGTTTGCATCTGCAGTGGTGAGTTGAAAGGGACCGTGGACTTGTGCGAGGCTGAAAGAGGATGAGCAGAAACAACATGAGACAGCAAATGTCAGGGAAGCCGGTGAGCCCCGGAACCTGATCACAGCTCCGCCGACACCGAGATTGGAATACAGGTTATGAGAGGGAGTGTCCCTGACACGGAGCCCAGGCTTCAATCTTCCCAGGGTTTTAATGTGCCTTACCGTATGAATATTTGGTTATTTTCTTTGGCAGTGTCCCTGCAGGAGGCCGGGAAAGAGAGCCAGGGGTAGGGCAGGTATGAGAACAGTATTGTGGCTAACACCGTTGTGGGGTGTGTGTGTGTGTGTGTGTGTGTGTGTGTGTAGGAGAGAGAGAGAGGACAAATCCCCATCTCCTATAAGGCCCTGATACAAAAACCACTAGAGCTGTTGATAAATTCATGACAGCTTCACCGTGAAAGGATGGACAGAAAAGAGGAAGACCTCCATGCTGAAATGAATTTCATGCTGAAGAGCTTGTCTTGGGAATGCAAATGGGTTTAAGAGTCTCCAAACTAAGATGCCCTCCGTGGGGAAAGAGGAAGGAAAAAAACCCCAACAACTTTGCAGCCTGGAAGGCCCGTGAGAGGATGTGAGAATGAGAAGCCGCTGCTCCCACCAGGGAGGCCCTGTGTCCTGCTGCAGTGATGCTGTGGGCAGGAGGGAGGTTGTCTGGGTGTTCGCCCGCCCTCAGGTGGCTCCATGTCCGCCAGGGTTCCTGGTGAAACCCGGCGCTGCCTCGATGGGCGGCCTTGACGGCTGGCAGGAGCGCTGGCAGAGCCCCAGGGAGGCACAGGCGCCATGGGGCGCGGAGCGAGGACCGGGGAGCGCTCGACTTCCAACTGCTTTGCCGGAGCGTGACTTGGCAGCAGATTTGAGAGTCTGGCTTTTGCTTCTCCACACGTGTCCACATCTGGTAGGTCATGCTGTCTCACAGCCAATCTGCAAGTCAATTCGCTGAGGCAGGGACCCCGGCCCAGTGCAGGCCACAGGTGCAGAGAGGCTGAGTGACTAAGTGACCGTCGGAGTCCCAGCACAGCAGGGACCAGAAGCAGAGTTCCTTGATGCGGCCCTTTCTTTGATCAGAACACATCTACTACCCTAGCTGCTCTGGAAGGGACAGATGTGGATGAGTGAGGGGTAGTTATTTATAAACAAGGAATATTTATTTATCAGATGACCGTTATGTGTCAGACACTGGACTACGTGCTTTTTTTTTTTAATTTTAATTTTTTGGGGTAGGTAATTAGGTTATTTATTTATTTACTTTTTTTTTTTTTTTAAATGGAGGTACTGGGAATTGAACCCAGGATCGCCTGCAAACTAAGCACGTGCTCTACCACTAAGCTGTACCCTCCCTCCTTGGGCTACAACATCCTTTTAACATACCTAATCTACATGACCAATCTGTGGCCCCAGTATTATGTTATCCCCATTTTAGAGCTGGACAAACTGAGGCTAAGGCAGAATTAAGAAAGTGTGATGGATCCAGGTGTGGAATCGAGGCTGTTTCCAAAGTACTTGGCCTTGAACACACACCTGGGCCGGTGTGGGCTGAATCTGCTCCTTCAGTTCAACCAGCATTTACTGAGTGCTTATTCTCTGCTGGGTTCCATGCTAGGGGTCGGGGAGACAGACTGGGAAAAGCTAGTGGCCTGAGGTGCTCACAGCCCTGGGGACACCCAAGCACATCAGCAGTGGAAGGGGTGTCAGAGATGCTCTGAGGAGGCAGGACACGGTCCTTGCGGGGCCTGCCAGCCCACAAGGGGCAGCTGGGGGCAGGGCGGCTGCCGCCCACTTTTTATGATCACGTTTGTCACCATCAGCCACTCTGAAGGCTCCCCCTACCTCCTTCATGTGCCACTTGAGAGTGCTGGCCTTCTTTCTCCAAAAGCGGAAACTCCTCAGGAAGAGGGCTGTGGGAAAAGTGGGAAGCAAACCCTCTGGAAACATGGGCCCATCTGCTTGTGTCAGGAAGTCTTCTAGTCTTGTGAGCCCGAAACTGGAAGAACAAAGCTGGGCCCATTGAAACAGAAAGAATAAGAAAACAAAAATAGAAAGAGATGAGGGGAGCATTTTCAAGTTGGATAAACTACCGCCGAACTGACTTGCGAGTTCAGAGGGGGATTCTCATGTTTCCAGGATATTTTCAGACCCTGATGGCAATTAGGGAGAGACCGCTGTATCCTTGAAATTTGGTCTGAAGGGACAGAGCTTGGGGGACCACCAAGACACTGCGCACAGACCACCCACAGCAGACTTCCTGGCAGGGATCTGCTGGCCAGTCTCTTGATAAGGCTGCAGGGCCACCTGAAGCCGTATTTTGTCGGGAGAGGGGAAGGGCGAAGGCAGGTGTTGAAAAGCCATGAAGAGAAAAATTAAAACAAAAATGTGCCTCGGGCTCATTTCAGCTGGCAGTGGACCTTCCCTCCCCTTTCCTTTTCGAATTTGATATTATTACAGGAACATTTCCATGGACTCAGTTTTCACTTGACGGTGAAATCCCAGAAGTCGTCTTGGGGCCGGAGTGCACTGTCGGTGCTGGGGCGGTGGGGTGGGCTTCCCGGGAGCCCCCGTGGATCTGAGGCGGGATGGCGTGGGCATGGGGCGGTGGTGGAGCTCGTCACGGACCTCTCGAAGCCCCTGGGAAAGGATGCTCCCTCGTTGTGAGCTGCTGAGGACCAGGAGCTACTGGAATCGCAGAGAGGCAGCCAGGAGGCAGGTCCCTTGGGTGTGAACCATAGAATTGCTTTGAGGGCTAAATCAGCAGATTTATGAAGAATGCTTAGACCAGTGCCTGGCAGGTCCCCCAGAACTCGATAATGTCAGCTAACTGTTACCATTCCTTCCTGGGCATAGCAGTGTCATCCTTTCTCTGCAGCATGGGAAACTGAGGTCCAGAAAAGAGGGGCGCCATTGGGGTAGGAGGGAACTTCTTTTTGGCTCACTTATTTTTTTTCCTTTTTCTCCTTTCGGTTCTCTCCTTTTTTCCTCTTTAGAAGGCCCCCAGGAGTTGAATTTAGGCTGGGGGACTTCTCCAGTGCTGTCGAATTTATTGAGCGTGTGCACGGGCAGTGGAAGGTGGCTTTCTGTGGGCAAAAGGAAAGGGCACCTGAGGGTTTAAGGAGGAGAGGGGAGGGGAGAGTCCAGAAAGGAAAGCCACGTGGAAGATGTTTAATTATCTAGAATATTGACGTATGCAAATGCTGAGCAGAAGAGGGAAGAGTGACAGCTGTGTCCAAGGTAGGGGCACCTGTGTTTGTCTTCCTCGGAATCCACCTGTTCGGCTGACCCCATCTGGCCAGCCAGGTGTGAGCCCAGGTACTGCAGCAGCAGCCGGAGCAGCAGGACCAGCGCCGCCCAGAGCGCGTCCGCTGTGGGATGCGGGGAGAGACACGCTCCTCTCACAGTGCCCTCTGCCTGTCGGCTCTTCCCCCCTCTTCCTCCCACTTTTGACACATGAGGAGGGGAAAATTGCGTCACCCTGTGAAAGACCAGGGTGGCTGCTGGCCACGCGCCAGCGGCAGTGACCCAGGCCTCGGCTGTCAGCAGCCGTGACGTCTGCTGACCCGGAAGCAGTGAGATATATTCTTCCACCAGAACTTGTGTCTTCCCAATCTTCTCTGTGATGCATCCCCACCCTGGCCTCCCCTCCAGCCCTACAGATCGCTGACTTGCTGTGACAAGCCTGAGAAACGAGTCTGTCCCAAAGAGCACGAGGGGAAACCAGATTGGGGAAATTGCTTTTCAGGACACAAAATCCTTCCAAGCCTGGTCTTGCCCCCCTACAAGCGTAATCCTGGTTGATGTATGTGTCTACCTGTGAAAAGCTGAAGGATTTGCAGATGCTAACTACCATATATATATATATAAAATAGATAAATGACAAGGTCCCACTGCATAGCACAGGGAACTATATTCAATACCTTGCAATAGCCTATAATGAAAAAGAAGATGAAAAGGAATGTATGTATTTAACTGAATCACTATGCTATACACCAGAAATTAACACAACATTGTAAGCTGACTATACTTCAATAAAAAAAAAATAGTTAAAGAAAAGAAAAGTTGAAGGAAATGATATAAACGCTCCATTAGAAATATTCAGCCGCTGTGTGCTAAGGTCCAGCTGTCTGCCCGGCACAGGGATGCGGAGTTCCTAGGCGGGGGTTGGGGAGCGGGGTGTCTCTGAAGAAGGGAGAAGCCAAGCCATGGGGCACAAGGTCAGGGTCACGTGAGAGGATGGGTTATTGAAATTGAATGGGGGGCTGAAGGGCAGAGAGAGCTGCACTGGTTCCCCTGTTCCCCTTTGCTGCTTTTTTGTCCCCCCCGAAGTAGAGAATCAGAAGGTCCCATCTGCCTTTTAGGGAAGGGTCGTGCTTGGTAACGGGTAACATCTGGGGCAGGATCTAGTTTATTATGCCACCCAGAATATCAAAGCAGTTTAGGCTCTGGAAACCAGGGAAGGAGGAAGGGATTAAAAAAAAAAAAAAAAGGGGCCTTCCTGCCAATCGGGCAGCTCTCTGTCTGCTGTCTGCAGGCCGCCGCTACCCACTCGTTACAATTAAAATGAAGTGTCCGTCAGCGGCTATCTTCTCTGTGTGGCCCATATGTTTCTGAGCTGATACTGTCCGGATTATTCTGTTCGGGGAAACGATAACGGCTGTTTATAACCTTGGCAAAGACTGAGGCCTAATCAGGCTGGAGCACATTTTCACCGACTGGCTGATAACAGGCTGTTAGCAGCCTTATCGCTGGGGAGAGATAGGCCAAAATAAGCAGATCTGTGAGCACAGGAGCCCAATCGAGTGGTACACACTCTGGCCCCGGCTTTATTTTTAGATTCCCTTTTCCCGGCTGGTATCAGAAGGCGCAGAGGAAGGAGGTGGGGGGGAGGGTGCCCCCGTGGGGGTCAGAGGGAGGCAGAGGGGGATGTTAATCAACGTGAGAGGCGGAGGGTCAGCCCGGCTCCCCGTGCTCTGAGCTCCCCTCAAATGAGGGAAAACACGTGCAGGTCTTAGGAGACAAAGGAAGGGATGGGGCTGAGTTTCCTGGCCTGGTGTGTGGGCCCGGATGCCTGTTGAGCTCAGCCTCTCACGGCTGTTGGAGTCTCTGTCTGGACCGGCGGGCCTGGGTGCTGGGTGCTTTCCGTGCGTCTCCTGCTGGGGGGCCTGACCCTGGCTTTCAGACTTAATCTACATTGTGGGGGTCTTCCTGGCATCCTTCCAGAGTGACTTTCTCTGCTCAGGGCATCATCTTCCTGCAAGCGTGGGGACCAGACAGGGGGTTTGGGGACGAGGAAAGGAACACGAACATGTCCATGGGTGCTGAGATTCTGACGCTGACTGAGGCTTAAAAAGATGATGTATCAACGGAGGCCCCACAAAGTCATGGATTAATAACTGATACTCAGCCCCCAGCGAGGAGCTATAAATTTTCTAAGAGGTCCAAATTTCTGCCTCTTGGTAAAGCCTTCAAGGAAGGGCCCTTTGACAGAAAAAAGCCACACGGACAGCGAGCTTTTGCTTCAAGACCTCGTTCTCCAACGTGACAAGTTACCTCTGGGCCTTGACGTGTGTGGTTCTAGAACAGAATTTGAGATGAATGGTATGCGTATGTGGTCAAGCACATGATGAAAATGAAAAGGAGGAGGGAAGATACAATCGTGATAGGCAGCCAATGTTACGAAAAGAAGGGAAGTTTGAAGGTTCTGTTTGCATTAGGCCGTGGAAGTCTTGTATTTTCTGTTCATTCTGGATAAACCTTCTTATCCTAAAATGTGTTAGGTATTATACTCGCTGCTCCTGTCTCTCTCCATCTCTCTTCTCCTCTTTCTTCGTATCCTCTCCCTGCTTTCCCATCAGCTGCCTGATTCCTGGCTCACTCTGTCTGCCTAAGACTGAAAGAGTAGAATCAGGTGGTGGGAAAAGAGGGACAAGGGGACCCATGCACGGGGGAGCAGAGGCGTTTGCAGGGGACACAGATTGAAGTAGGCACAGAAGGCAGCAGAAAGCATTATTACCATGATCATGCTAATCTATTTACAAGGCCCCCTTTATTCATTCATCTTTGAATAGCAGAACCGTGCATACAGCCCGAAATAGGAACCACCTGTGCCTCTGGGACCAAACAAATAAGCGTGTTAAGGACAAATGATATGTGGAAGCAGGAAGGGAAAAATTAAATATAAACAAAAGTCTTCCAGTCCAGTCGTTCTGTCATTTAGCTCTTCACACGTACGATTTTACAGCTCAACGTGCTGCAAAGAGGCCAGATGATTGGCAATTTAGGAGACCACCCCCCCCACCCAAGTTCAGAGAAAAACCTGACAATGTAATGAAATTACTAGACAGTCAAAATTCAAACAGAGGTTTTTCTACGCTGGTTTTTATTCTTCTTTTTGGGAGTTAGTATCCATCCATGGAATAGAAATGATTTGGGTTAACGCTTTAGATTCACTGGTTGACTCAATTAAAGCAATCTTTTACATTATCTTCACCAAATTCACAGTACTATAATACAGAAAGCGATCGCTGGAAAGGACCTTCCACATGATCTGGTTCAGTCCTCTCACTCTCTTTTAAGCATTTAATTAAGAGTTCTTTACACGGAGTCCAAACCTCCATTTGTCACATCACACATAGACTGGTTACATTATCTTCAGAGTAGTTACTCTTTCGGGAGCAGCACAGTTCTTACACTTACTACCCTGTGGTATAACGATTAGCAGGCGCCCAAGGGAGACGGAGGGGAGGGCTCTAGCTTTCTTTGCCGTTGTTGCTAAGAAGGCAGAGATACCAGTTAGAAAGTCCGCAGAAGAAGACATAGCCCACTGGACCTGCGCATCTCCTAAGAAGAAAAACAGCAGTGCCAGTGGAACAGAATGGTTTCCATATTGCTTTAGGTAGGACTTGAAGTTAACTAAACAACAATTCTCATTAAGATGTGTCCTTTTGTCAAGAGATTTGAGTTCTTTAGTTCTAACTGCCTATTGGTCACAAGTGGTAGAATTCTAGAATCTCGGAGCTGGAGGGACCCCCCCTTGAAAGACCTGCCTCCTCATTTTTCAGAGAAGGAAATTGAAGCCCCAGAGAAAGGACTGGACCAGGACTAGGACGAGGGCAGCCTACCTCTTAGCTCGTGTTTCTAATCTTTTTCACGACATCATGATTTAGTTATAGGATGAAGCACTTAAAATAAATCCCTTAACTGTCCATGCCACTGTGTACTCATCTGTAAAATGAGGATTGTGATTTCCCAATTGATTTTTAAGTTCCCCCAGAGCTGGGACCGTGCCGTCCATCTCAGCGTTTCCCCAGGCACCGAGCTCTTACGGTGCTTCGCACATGGAGCCGCTCAATAAATGTTGACTGTTGAACAGCTGAATGAATGAAAGAGTGGAAACGACTTTTAATTGAATTTCTCAAGTGATGACTCTTTCATTAAATGATTTTTTCTTAGTTGTGTGCCCATTCTTAGCCATTCATTTCTTAAATCTCTTTCAGGAGAAGCAGTGAAAAATGATGACGATGATGTAGCTCTGATGGAAGGCTTCCCAGTGCTGCAGAAGCTTGATTACAATTGCAGAGTTGTCATTGTTGTCTGTTTGCTTTGCAGTGAATTGTTCATGAAGCCTTAGGAAGGCTTCGTGACCTGAGGCTCGTTTGACTTTGAGGTTTTCAGTAGCAGGGGGCAGTGCATTTTTAGTTGCCCAAGACCCCTCTCCAGTGTATTGCTGTGGGACCCTTTCATTCCTCCTGAAGGTAGAAGAGGAACTTAGGGATGATGGGAACTTCATCTAACTGGTTTCCTGCTACATCCTAGCACCTGAATAACACCCGGATCACGGTAGGAACTCGATTCATGGATGAGTTCAACGTAGACAAGTCTACTTTTGCTTTCCGGACCCATGCCTTCGAAGTGGGAACCTGGGCTGGGTGACTGTTGTTAGTTTTCTTCCCAGGTCAGTGAATTATCTGAGTCTGTTCCTCTGACCCAGAAATCCTGCCCAGGGTAAGCTCTTCCCCTTGAAGCATAAATTCTGTCAGTCCGTTGGAGATCTGTCTTTGGACCTATAACTCACACCAACAGGGCCCCTTTGTATTCCAAGCCTCTCCTCACTGCCAGCCGGTTGTTGCCCCAGCTGGTTGCCCCTTTAGGCTTCAGAAAGCACCCATTCAGAGAGGTCAAAAATCCAAGCCAGAGATCATTTTAGGGGAGGGGGGTGGTTATAAAAAAATGGCAGTTTTACTGGCTCTCACTTGCTTGTCAGAGGCACGTGACTGGCATATTTGGGTCATTAAGTATGAAGACGTTCTGCTTATGAATCATGCCAGCAAGATGTTTTCAGATCATGTGAAAACGGTGTGTGTGTGTGGTGACTGCCAAGTAGTGTCTTTATGTGTCTGACTCTGAACACGCCACCCGCCGATCTACACGTAGGGCAGTGGGGTCCAGTGCAAAGACAGCATCATTCATTACGGGCCCTCAGAGCCTTTCATAAACATTCCATCACTTAAAGCTCCCATGAGTTAAATAAATAATAAGATCCTTAGGCCCGCGAGCAGAATAGGAAGCCTAAATATTGAAAAATTAGGCGATTTAGCCCAAGGCGGAATGTTTGGAGAAAGCAGGACCTGATGAACCAAACCTCAGCGCCAGCAGCAAGAATTTTACTGTAAACATGTGCATAGTGGCAGATTGCGGGGCAGCTTTGAGAAGGAGGCTTTCGGTTACTTTATGAGCTTTTACTCGACACCTGTATGTTCTTGGTACTGAGTGAGAAACTATTTTAAGGGAAAAAAAGGGGGGTCAAAACATACACAGTTCCTTTCTCACAAGACCTAAAAAGCATTCTTTTCAATTTGTTGCACTCACTCAGGGTGTGACAGTTCAATATGGAACATAATTAAAATATTGAATACTGTCATACAAACAATATTCAGTCTTGGAGGCAGAGAGCAGTTAAGCTTCAGAGTGGTGGCAGCGGGGAACTGATGGTCCTGGGCAGGGGCTGGGGCAATGAGTTGAGAAATGGGTAGGTTCAGAGTCTGCAGAAGGTAGAAAGGTGGACATTACATTTGAGAGGAACCAAACAAAGGCTCGAGAGATCAGAAAGAGGGTGAGGTTTTCATAGCAGTTCTCACTGTATCTCAATTTTCCTGCTGGGAAGAATGAAGGGAATAACATTGGCGAGTAATGTGCCATCATGGGAGGGGCAGCAGAGGGTGGCTGATACGTTGAGAGCTACCACGGTGAGATCTCTCTGTTCGACCTGCGTCGGTGTGGCGCTGGGTACCTGGGTCTCGGGAGACCCTGTTTCAGGACATGACATTGGAAGCGTTTCTTTGGAGACATCTATCCACTTGGTGAATGGTGTGATCAGACTTGGGGAAGAGGAGGGCCCTTGTTGGCTGCAGGATGAATACAGACTAGAGAATGTAACCACATTGGGAAGGGATCCTTGGAGGTCCCGATGGCCCCTCCCTTCCAAGACTGAGCTCTGTCTGGGATTGTTAGGCAGGTATTCAAATAAATAATGCAGCTAAAAATACTCCCAGCAGCAGCTGGGAAGGTCTTTGAGTAGCTCTGGGATGGCGGGAGTACAGCATCCCAGCTACTTGGACAGGTGTGTGTTGGCTCTAGGAAGTTAGAACAGACGCATCCCCTACATGGACCAGGGCTTCGTTTCCGTCGGAGAAACAAAACAAAGTTTTACTTCGTGCGGCTCTGCCTGGAAGCAGGTGTGCCTTGGCTGAACTCATCAGAGATCGAGAACAAACAAATTAAGAGGTTTCCACTAGGGGGAGACTGTGGCTTCGTAGCAGTAAGTGGAGTTAATGTCACCTGCTCCCTGTCCACTTCCTGTCCATCACTAACAAATGGTACCTAGCATTGTCGCAAGGAGAATAATCTCTGTTAATAATCATCATGATGATAACTGTTACTATATTAGTCTTTTATTAATCACTTCACTACGTGTCAGACATCACATTTGTTGTTTTATTTGATCCTCAAAAGAAGAATCAAGATAGATAATATTCCCATTTGTATAGATTCAGAAACTGAGCTTCAACAGTGAAGAACTTTGCCCAAGGGCACACACACACTTAAATCATGGGATCAGGAGTTAGACCTAAGACTGATTCTGGAGCTGTGGACACTTTTGTGAAAATGTTAATAGTATTTCCATATGAACTTGCCGATAACAGCATGCTCTACCTTTTTTTTTTTTTTAAACTCTAAACTTGTACCTATAGATGAATATATAATGGTATCACATGGCACTGACATTGTAGCATGTTCAGGGTTATTTTGGAGTATTCAGATTGTTTTTTTTTTTGCAAAAGGATCTGTCACCCCCCAACATGTCTAGGATGAAAATCAGCAGCGGCCAGTTGGGAACACTTGGGAGCGCTGACTCGTGGCTCTGAGTGGTCAGGATGTAGTGACCTGGATCATAGTGGACGCTGCTCCTGTAGGACTGACTCTGGTACATGAAGGTCTGAGCTGAGTATTTGCCAACCAGGACTGTGTAAAATTTGTGTGACGAATAGAGTCTTTAAAATGATTCTGCGGGTTCACTGTGCTAATTATCACTTGATGAGTATTCGTGTGACATCGACTTAGGAAGACATGGACGGCAAAGCCCTGAATTGCACACAGGCTTTGGGGATGAGCTCGGCCACCTCTGCGCTTGGGGGAGTCAAAGCTGGGGACAGAGGCCGCCGGGCTGAAGGTCACCAGGGACTCGGTAATGCTTTTGACCATCCAGACCTGATATAAAGTTGGTGGAGATACTCTCAGACTCTGATTTTTGTGGCAGGGACTGGTTATGAAAGAGAAGTCTGTTTCAGAATTTCAGATTTTAAAATGGGAAAAATTGACTTGCAAGGAAGGCCTCGTTTCTTTAGGTCTTTTGGAATGGAATGGTAGTCCTGTTTTTCCAGTCTTGATGGTAAATCTGCCTCCCCGGAGTTGAATCACACTCAGTTTACTGAACGAGGAGGGGCTGATCCCCAGGAGCCGTGGCCAAATGACTTTTGGTTGATAACGAAAGTGTTTCAGAGTTCTGCTCAGCCTGGCTGCCGGCCAGTGACCCCGTCAGATCGGATCAGCTGAACCAGCTGGGGGGGGGGGGGCTACCAGGAGCTGCAAAGGAGACCTCCCCAGGCATGCGGGTCTGAGCGAGGGAACACGTGGTCAGGGTGGGGTCCTGGGCGCAGGCGACTCCGTGATGAGCTGTTTTTCTGTCCACTCTCGGTCAGGTTTACACCTGAGAGGGTGGGGAGTGGGGTTAGGAGAAATTCTTCTGTCTGTATTTCATCCTGGGAGAGAGGAAGTTAGGAGGCAAACGGTCTGACGTCTGGGGAGAGATGGAGAGCATGAGCCCTGATTCCGAGTGTGATGCAATTTCCGGACAAATCCTCAGGCAGAACCTGGCCCTTGGGAAGTGGGAGCCGTTTTCCTGTGGCCTGAGTATTTGAAAGCGCTGGGCTATTAATTCAAATTGTAAATATTGTATTTACTAGAAACCAGGGAGTAAGCTCTATGGCATGTTAGAATGAGCTGGACACCTTTTTATTTGTTTGTTTGTTTGTTCATTGTTGACGTAGAGTCGGTTTACAATGTTGTGTTACTTTCTGGTGTACAGTATAGTGATTCAGTTACACATAATATAGACACTCCTTTTCATATTCTTTTTCATTATAGGCCATTACAAGGTAGTGATTACAGTTCCCTGTGCTGTACAGTAGGACCTTGCTGTTTATCTATTTTATATATAGTAGTTTGTATCTGCAAATCCCAAACTTCCACTTTATCCCTTCCGACCTCTTTTCCCCCGGTAACCTTAAGTTTGTTTTCTATGTCTGTGAGTCTGTTCCTGTTTTGTAAATCAGTTCGTCTCATTTTTTTAAAAAAATGGCACATGTCCTGGATCATCTTTGGACGTGGGGAGGCCCAGACATGTGTATTTTCAAAAAGCTGCCCCGGTGACTCTGTGTCACGCCCCCCTGAACTGAAACCCAATGCTTAAGATTAATTTTATAGAAACATTGTTTCTGTCCTGTCCCTAGCTCAGTTCTTCACTTCACTTCTCGTCATTGAATTTGGAAGTGTTTTGGCTCTTGCAAGTACATGGGGTGTGCGTGTGTCCAAACGCGTGTGTGTGGTGTGTGTTGTGTGTGTATGTGTGCATTCCTGTGTTTTCCGAAGCCCACAGCCTGCTGCTGGCCCCGTGCCATGTGATCAGAGCGATGTGGACGTGGCTGGCCTGGGCATCGTGACCCTCCCCATTTCACCCCGCCTGCAAACAGAATTAACATCCTCTAGGTAAAGCTCTGAATCCCACGATGACCTTTTCGTGAAGCATTAGAATCAAGTTGAACATTTCCAGTTTTACCACCAACGCTTTCCCCATGGGAAAACACTTCCCTACATTTTATGACAATTGATTCTGATTTTGAGGAACTAATTTGTATTGAATGCGAAAACGTCCAGTCCCACACGGAAACTGGAAAGTCCCCGTGTCCAGACAGGTCCAAAGCCGTGTCTTTATTGGAAAGACAGGGGAAACAATGAAGGATTGTGTTTTCTGTTTCAGAAAATCCTTCCTTCATTGTTCTGCATATTTTCACATTATTTTATTTTATTTTTTTTTACAGTCCTGTGGGTCTAATGACCACAGGCAATTGTTAGAGGTATCTGGGCTCATGGGAAACTTCGCCCTGTCTGGATTCTGAGCTCCTAGCTGGCGGAGCGGAGCCTGCTGGATCTTTCACTGTGTGAATTTCCCCGTTGTGCCAAGGATGCTAATGTGAGCATGCTGACCCCTCAGAGAGACTCTTGGGTGGGTAACTGAAATTGGGACTCTGCAGTGAAGGTCAGCATGTCTCTCCCCACATGGTAGTTCTGTCCACCAAGCAAGGAAAGCTTCTAAGACTCTATGACGTATCCAAGAGCCCTGGTGCCTTCAAACTTCATTTGGAGGAAGAGTCACAGAAACCAAAACTGCTACCTATCAGGCTAACATCTGCTGACATAAACAGAAGCCCCTCAAGGATGCTTTCTGCCCGTCCGCAAACTGGGGGCTCACCAAGAGAAATATTATCATTGGTGCTTGAGTACCCCAGCCCCCTAGGTCCAGCTAATGTCTTCTTGAGTAGGAACAGCAAGTGGTGTTTGGGGAAGGAGGTAGTGAGATGGCTACAAAGGTAATGGAGATGCCCAGTGGAACATTGCTTGCTCGGTCTTGTGGTCTCTGGTCCAGGGGAGGTGCTTCCTCTGTCCTGGAGCTGTGATGGGCTTACGGCATCTATGGTTTTCTTCCTGAGGTCTCTTCACAGTGGTTGTACCTTCATTGCAACAAAATACAGATTTCAAGACTTGCAGACATAGTAAACAATCTTATGGTTACTGGGGAAAGAGGGTGGGAAGGGATAAATTTGGGAGTTTGAGATTTGCAAGTGTTAGCTACTATATATAAAAATAGATTAAAAAAAAACCAAGTTTCTTCTGTAGAGCACAGGGAGCTATATTCAATATCTTATAATAACCTGTAATGAAAAAGAACATGAAAATGAATCTGTGTATGTATATGTATGACTGGGACCTTGTGCTGTTCACCAGAAATTGATACATTGTAACTGACTGTACTTCAGTGAAAAATAAATAAATTTAAAGATTCAAACAAAAAGAAACAAACAAAAACCAAAATACAGATTTCAGGAGAACCCTCCTGGGTAGGGGAATGGGAGTGAGGGCTCTTTCTCTAAAAGAATGTCAGAATGTCTTTGATAGGAATCCTCTATTGACTTGAATCCGGGAGAAGATGGGCGGGTGTGGGGGTCTGGAAGGGTCTCTCTAATCCCGAGAGTCGTGCAGACTATTCCCATTTCTGGAACTTGCCTCTTGGCATTGTCACGCAGGGGGCTTTTTTCTGCTGCGCTTTGTGGTGGAAAGGTCGGCTGTGCACCCGGGAACACAGGACTTACTGTTTCTCCCCCACAGGCACTTGAAAGGCATTTGACTGGGTTGCATATGAATTTGGGAGCTAGAGGGTCTTAAGGCTTCTGATGCTCAGCGGGGCCAGAATTCTCTTTAGGACAGTACTCCAAATCGCAGTGACTCCATCTGAAAAATTGGATGGTGGGTTTTTGTTTTTCTCCTCCCCTTTATGGGATTGGGCGAGAATGGAGGTCGGAGCATAATGACTTAAAAGCAGAAACAGTGGACTTCTTTGAAGCGCTGTTAGGCTAGCGTAGAGTACCTTCCAAAACGTTTGTCTAGATTCTCTCACTTCCCCGTTTGCTGTTATTAACATGAAAGGTCGAGTTACTAATAATGGGACTCATGTTCCCCGGGTATGAATACTGAACATTTCCGTCAGCGGCTCGTCCATAGCTCCCCTGTGGTTCCCCCTTCTGCTCCTGGTGCTGGCTTGTCCCAGGGACGTGGGGAATCCCACCCAGGACTAGCGGGAGATACATACGTTTTTACATATATTACATTCCCTTCCAGTGTTCATTTGTTCATCATTCAACAAATGATGTTCATTCATTTGACAGAACCTTTTTTTTGGAGCATCTTTATTGGGTCAGGCTGTATTCTAGGCACTTAGGGACACAACACAAACACAACAGGCAAAATCTTTGTCCTCACGGAGCTTCCACTTTAATGAAGGAAGTAGACAACACATATGCCGTCCCACGGTATGAGGTGATGCGCTAGCCTGTCAAATATTATTCTCTTTTATTTATTTACTTTTTTAGGGGGGAGGTAATTAGGTTTTTATTTATTTATTTTTAATGGAAGTATACTGGGGATTGAACCCAGAGCCTTGTGCGTGCTAGGCACACGCTCTGCCACTGAGCTATATCCTCCCCTCTCTTTTAAACCCAGTTTTGCGTCTTAGCCCCGGACTGACTCTCAGCTCTGGGCTCCCTGGCGAGTGGTCGGTACCCGCCGTGGCCGCGCCTGGCTGTCACTGATTATAGATACCCGCAGGGCCGCCACTCATGCTCTGTAACCTTTTTCCGTTACAGAATCTTCTTGCTGCTCACCGGAGCCTTAATCTCTTATGCCGCGATCAATGGGTGTGCGCCTTTCCCACTTGGATGCTCATTTTTTAATCCTCACTGCCTCCCTCCATGTCACCCTGTTCCATTTTTCTTTATAGACTTTCAGGTCTACTGTACCTGCTGATTACTTAGTGGCGAGTGCTGGACATCTCCCTTAATTAATTCCATCGATTTCAAGTCCCACGAGAATCGAGGTCCTTAGATTTCTGAAGCAGCTAAATGGAATGTCTAAATTCCAACCTTTCCCTTCTACAAATTGTTTTGCCACAAAGTTGCTGGGAGGAAGTGCTGTGGTTTTATTTCTTTGAGGGAGTATATTAATCCACCTCTATATTAATCCATCTCCACGTTCTTAACAGGGCTTTTTGTGTACAAGGGAGAAGGACAAAGGTGCTTGGGTGGTAGCCACCTCCTTCTCTTTCTCCCCTTCTTTCCCCCATCCCCCATCAGGAGACACTTTCTCACTCTCCTTCCTTTCGGTTACCCTCCTTTGTCATTTACATCCCTAGTCCTGGCTGAGCTGGGACCTTGTTTCAGCAGCCGGTGGCTTCTTAATTCTTTGAAGAAAGGTGTCACCAGCAACCTATGACTTTTCAAGGAGTAACCGCCCAGGGTGTTTTCCAGAAGGGTGCAGCTAAAAACCTACGGCCGTGATCTTAATGAGTTACACACATCTGATTTTCTAATACCCTCTGCCGATAGCAAGCGGGGAATTTCTGGGGAAGAGTTACCAAATCTGGATCTAGCATCATAAGGTTTATAAGAGTGGCAAACCTTCCACTTAGACGTGCAGAAATCGTCGATGAGAGGAACGTCAGAAATTAGGGACTCAGTTCCCTCATTTTGTAACCGAGCCAGGACCCTCTGGGACCTTCCAGGGTCAGACCCTTCCCCATGTCCTCTGCTGCAGCTCCTCTCTGAAGTGCCCAGATAATAGTATCTCATGTGTATTTCCTGGGTTTGTCAGATGCTTATAACCACCACCAAAGGGAAGAAATTAACTACTTGATGATTGAGAACACGTGGCCCCCAGACCTTCTGGCACCTAGAGGTTGATAGTGGTGACCACTCTGTTACCTCAACATCAACCAATCAGAGAATTGTGCGGGAGCTGATTATGTACCCCGAGACCCTCCTCCCTTACCCAGCCTTTAAATATGCTTTGCTGAAATCGTTCGTGGAGTTTGGGGTTTTCCTGGGCATGAACTGCCCCATCCTCCTTGCTCGGTCCCCGCAATAAAACTTTCTCTGCTCCACACTCCGACGTTTCGGTTCATTTGGCCTCATGGTGTGGTGGGCACATGAACTTGCCTTCGGTAACAATTTTATAAACATGGGGTAAGGGAATTTGAACCACATGAGCCCATATCATGTCCCAAAGCCCCAGACTTGGCATTATGCATATATGATCACTGAATGGTGAGGTAACTGACTTCGGAGCATATTACAAACTGCAGCTAAAACGCAGTCCCTTTCCAGTCACCACACTGCCTCTTCTTAAAGCCAATAGACAAAGAGAGGGAAGGGAGGCTTGATACAAAAAATGCCTTAGACCACCTCCTTAGAGACTCATGCTCTGCTCTGCCTGCTGGGTTGTAAGCAACTGTGGCCCCTCCTTGGAAGCTGGTACCGGTACTGGCAGGCGCTGGGTGGCGGCCAGCTTGGTCGTACTTGGAACAGTGGCAGTTGTCAAAGAGTTAATGTTGGAGGTGGGGCGTGCACAAACACAAGGGGTTGGAGGGGGAGAGAGAGATGAATACACCTTCCACCCCTCCATCCTGCCATCTGACCCTCTGAAGTCGTGTCTGTGGTGGAAAGCCGAGAAACACGTTCTGAGAAGGGGCATGGACGTGGTTAGAAGGACTTTTTCCCCTCCGCCCGGGCCAGCCAGACAGCAGAGCCCTGCACCGCCTGCGGCTGGGGAAGACTGTTGCTATGCGCCGGAAGCTTAATTTTATTATTGCTCTCCCCTATTTAATGTCTGTCTCTCAGGCAGCTGGTGATGTTTTAATGAAGCTGGAATTGTATCGTCTGCAGCACTGGATAATCATAAGCTGCCGAGTCAGAATCAAATTAATAATTCATGAAATTAAAGTGTATAATTAATTTGAACCGTGCAGATGAGAAGAAGGGCCAGGGCCCACAGCCTGGAAGGAGCTGACGTGTGGGGAGTGTTGACTGAACCCAGCTTCCAGCCCCCAAGTGTGGCAACTGGCTTATGGGGTAGGCGTGAGGAGTCCGTGGGTCTGTCCACACACACACACACAGGCTTACCCGAAACAAGGTTCTTTCACCTAAAACTTGGAATAGGCTTCGGAGTTTCTGAGAAACTAAAAAATTAGTTTTGATTCACCCTCTTCTGGCCCCCGAGAGTCTTGTTTTCATGGGGGATGTGATTGTCAGATGTTAGTGGGTGACAGGTCTTTGTGGCGCGGGGGTCCTGTCCTGGTTCCATCAGACCCTTCACTCTTCTGCAGTTGGCAGGCACAGTCCCCAAATTCAGGACTTCTATTGAGCTTCCAGACCCCTAGATCTCTCTCTCATAAATGCACTTCCTACACACAGAGAAATGCAAACAGTTTCCTCTAGACAACAGACATGATACATCTCGTAGCGAGTACCTCCTTTGTCCTCGCCGATGCCCTTTGCAACAGCTGAAGAAAGGTGTTCTCAGTGCCTTTCTTAGCAGCAAAGTGAAGGAACAGGAGCCCTGGTGCCTCATGCAGAGATGGGCGCTGGTCTGTAGATTTCCGAGCCACCCTGTCTTCCTCATCTGCCACTTTCAGGCCACTGTGCGTTTCTCGTCTCTGTTGCCTCTTGAAGGGGGAATGGGCAAAGATTCTGCTTATTACTGGTGATGCTGACATAACTTCAGTGGCTGTTCTGCCTGTAGTCTGCAGACAGCAACTGGGATCCCTTTGTTTTATCTTTGGGATGCCTGCTCTGGTCCTTTCGTGTGCCGCTTGGTTTCAGATGACAGATGCTAGAGTGAGCAGAGGAACTTCGGGGTTCCGCTGTTCATTAGGAAATCCCTTCTGGTGTTTAAGGCTTCTTAAGCCTGGCATCCTCCTCCAGTGGAGTCTTGCAGAGAGCGAGAAGGAGAAACAGGGACCTGCCATTCGTCCATCCCTCTTTGTCAGGCCTTTGAAAGTTCTTGGTCTAAAGGGACAAATGCCTGGAAGCTATGATACTGACTAGTAATGTACAACCTCCCCCGCCCTGCCCCGCCCCGCCCTGCCCAGGGTTTAGACTGAATTGAGCCTCAATTGACTTCACATTCTTTAATCTCCAGAATGTTTATTGGTCCCTCGTAGAGAGGCTTGCTCTGTCTGCCTCTGTGTTCACACCCTCAACCAGACACCCCAGGAGGAAGCTGTGCCTATGAGAAACCTCGCTAGTCATCCAGGACCCCACGTGCCATGGTGTCCGGCACACCAGGGTGCTGACTCTCTCTTGATGCACACGCTTTCCCTACCTGCCTTTGCATGCACGGCCTTAACTTCTGCAGCACCTTTCTGCTTCTCCACAGTGAGGTTTCAGCCTCTGGTGGTTTGCCAGACTGGCTGATTACCCATAAACGCATCTCAAGGTTCTGTTTCGCTCCCAGCAATCCTTAAACCATCTCATGTCTCCCATCCTCAGACTAATGCGCAAATCGGGAACATCTGATGCCCAATCCATAACCAATGCATTTCGGGGCAAAAATAATGTCCTATAATGTCTGGCTTCCTATCATCAAAGCACTTTGCCTCCACAAGTAAATCCTTATTAGGAAGTTGCCATCCATCATTTTTTCGGCAAGGAAGCCAAGGCAGAGGATTAAAGTGACTTGCCCAAGGCAACTGGAATGGTTGGCACCGTGATGGGATTTGCTTCATCTTGTCTTCCTTTTCGGCCGGTGGAGGGAGACTTGGACAACCCCGGGATCTGGAAATGAAATGTAACTACCTAAGAGCCTCTGCAATTTCCTTCTCTTGTGCTCAGTTGAAATTTTTGACCACCCTGAGTGATTGGGTGTTATCTCTGGGAAAGTGTTATATTGCATGGTTTCTTGTATGGTCCTTTAGCCATAAGAGTGTAATTTGTTTTTGACAAGATTAAAAATCATTTGAGACTTCTTTGGAATGATCAGAGTTTGTACATGGTGTATCCTGGGGAGTTCTTTTTCTACAGGCCAACAGTTTGGTCAACCCATAGCTGCCTCTTCCAAGGAATAGGATCTTCCTGATTTGAATAAATTGATTAGAATGTGCAGCATCTGCGGTCTTCTCCTGCCATGGGCTTAGTGTAGACAGAATGGGACAGGGTGGGACTGCTAGCTCCCGAGTCTGCTGTGCGTCACCTGGGTACCTGGACGTGACCCTGCCAGCCCAGTCAGGTGAGCCGAGCAAGCAGTGATGAGGTTAGATCACCACAGGATCAATTTAATCAACCAGGTGGCATTCAGCCATAAATATGGCTGGAACCAATGAATTAACCAAAATAAATGCCTGGTCACATCTGGATGGATGAATAGAAGCCACTGCGGAGAATTATATAAAATTGTCACCATGGCCGTTGACCTCGTTGAATTTGGCACCATGTTTGAAGTCTGAAGAGTATGAGATGGAGGTCTATGGAGTATAAAAATGATCTTTAGAAAGTCTTTCAGGAAGAAATGTAAGTCTTAAAACCTACAATGGCAAAGGAAGGCTTTGGTAGTAAAAGCAGCCCTGCTCCTCACCCCTTGAAGTGATGCTTCGTGGATGCCCTTTGTTCATGTCTTTAGAGCTCTCTTGGTATGGGGCTGGTAGAGTCCACTTTTACATGGCAGGAAACTGAGGCACCTCTGGGGCAGTCCCTGTGGACAGAGGCAGAGTTGGGGCTCAGCACCCCTCTTAGCGCTTGCTTCCTCCAAGAGATGCTCCTGTGCCTTCGTAATGCAGGAGGGAGCTCTTCCCTTTATAAGTTTTCTGGGTTCCCTCCAGCTGATCTTTCTGATCCCTTCATTTTGGTCAGATGCTCGAGCAGGGCAGTGGGGTGTCCCCATTTTGCTGAAGCTCGACACCAGGCTCGGGCTTTATGACGTTGCAGACCCCTAGGGATAAATATTTTGACCCTTGAGCAGCTCCTGAGTGAGTTATTGCATTTCCCCCATGGCTTGTATATAATGAACGTGTAATGAAATTCAGTAATTAACTTATTTAATTTATGTATTTGTTTAATGTGTGCCCTTAATGTCTGTCTTGCGATCTTAGGGAATTGCTACAATTCAGTTGGTTTGGATGGTAAGATTCTAGAACTCAGGGACAATGGCTGCGCCATTTGATTCGCTACTTACGGTGTCGTGTTAATAAAGCTACGTTTGGTTATTATTCAAAGGAATGCAGTTCCTATACAGGGCGGTTGAATGAAGTTCATTTTTGTAAGAAATAACATAATTTGAAAAGCAAATAGGGCAGATCACCTTCATTTAGTGCTTCTGAGCAGAGGGTGGGAATCCTCTGGGTGAATCTTCTGGCCTGCCATATCCGGTCACACGATCGCAACAGTTGAGACTTAGAGGTTGATTTAGAGTGTCACATACACACACCTGGGGTGGTAAGGTCTTGAGCTGGTTTGGGGAAAAAGCCAGCAGCCCCCTCCCACGCTCCAGAGATGACTCACGGCCGCTTTCCTTTGGCCTCTGACGGGGGGACCTCTGCCACACATGCCATGAGGCTCTTGGCCTTAGTCAGCTGCTAGAATTTGGATGTCAGTACGTGGTGCATGGGCTTATTTTTGTTGCATGCCAGAGGTCTTTGCCCCAGCTTTCAAGTTACCAGTACTGTCATCCCCCAACCTGTGAGGGGCACATGTGGAAAGTTGTCTGTCCCAGATCTGAGAAAGAGGCTCTGACCTCACTGATGTTTTTAGTGGAATTTGTCAGCACGTGCATCTCCCTTCATCATCTGCTGGGATATGAGAAAAGAAACAAGTGAACAAAAAGAGAGGGCTCATTCTAATGCATTCTGGTGAGGATTGTGGTGGCTCTCCAGTAAAGGCAGGTGACCCATTTCAGACTGTGCTTCTTGGAGATACAAGCAAAGTGCCCACAAGCAGCGAAGAAATTCTGTACAAGCATATTCCCATTTCTTGTGCAAACCAATAATTTATTTGTTTTTCAAAATGGCAGCCCAAAGCCTAGAAGTCATTCATAATTTTCAGAAATTATTTATTATCATTATAACATTTCCCCACAGGTGGGCAGATAGCCCATTATTCAGAATTATAACCTCTCCTGGTCTTAGACATGACCTGAATAATGAAATTGGAGGAAATGCAGAAAATCTGGGTATTAATGTTAACTAAACATACTTCACTCACTAGAAAGAAGGAACCTCTCTCAGCCAAAGGTTTGCTTCTTCCCCACCATGCATAATTTTTTTTGTTCAGGGCCTCTGGTTTTTTAACTTTACAATTTCAGTTAAGAGTCATGGAGTGATTTTTAACTGCAGGATGCATCTCTTTCTCAATATTCTCCGCACCCAGTGCAAGATATTTCAGTTTAAACGGCCTGTTATTTTTCTTCACAGAGCTGTGTCTCTGCATGGGTGAGAACTACAAAACCAGTCAGGAGGAATTTGATACGCCAAGTGGGTCAACTCATTATAACTTCTAGGAAACCGCAAGATAATTGTGGGGCCCTTGCCGGCAGGCTCCTGTCCTCCACACTCTCTCTGCTGGGCCTTAATACGCGTCTCTGCTTCCCTTGCAATAGCCACTTCTCCTTACTGTCTGTCTGTTTGTTTGCTTGCTTTGTTTTTTTTTTTTTTTGTTTTTGTTTGGTTTTTGGGGGTTGGAGGTCATTAGATTTATTTATTGCTATTTATTTATTTTTTAATGGAGGTACTGGGGACTGAACCCAGGACCTCATGCTAAGTGCTCACTCTGCCGCTGAACTCTACCCTCCACACTATGGTCCCTTTTGCAGGGCATCTGAATAAAGGTGGCTGACATGCATTTGTAAGGCAGGATTTTCAAGGTAGCATCCAGGGGATATTTATTTGCCAACTGACCTCAGAGGTTTCAAAAAGCAAAATATATGTGACTCAATTCATACAGTAAGTAGGAGAGAAATTTTGGACCATTGGCTTCAAATCCTCAGAATGCTTCTGTTGGTAAAAAGTGAGTTTTCTCTACATGGTAGCCTGTTGATAGATTCACTCACTCTGAAATGGTCCACACTGACCTACTCAATGACCTTTGGCCCTTGATCCATGTGCTCATATTTGGGCCTTCAGTTTTTTCCTCCCTCCTTCTCCTTCTCTTCATCATCATCAGAAAGCATTTTTTTATCATCAAAAATTTGTTTTCCTATTTTTATCATCAGAAAGTACTTATTATTACTAATAACAACAACAGGCAGCATTTATATAGTATTTATTATATTCCTGGGACTATTCTTTGCACTTTTTAGGCAATTTATTTAATTAATTTCAAAGAAGCAAATGAAGTAAGTATAAATATTAGCCCTCTTTTATATAGTTAAGGAATCTGAGGCCCAGAGAGGTTAACTCACTTACCTAAGGTCACACAGCTAATAAGTGTCCTATTGAGTCTATGTAGGCAGGTAGACTGGCTCAAAAGAGTCTATGCTTTTAACCAGTACACTGTGCTGCTTCTCAGTGTAAGTGCAATAAGCAAAGGACAGATAATGATAATAGTATTAATAATAAGGAGAAGGAGAAAGAAGAGAAGAAAGACCACTTAAAAGTAGTGAACATCATCAGACACTTCCTGTGCATCAGGTCCTATGACAGGCACTTTAAATTCATTGCCCCGTTTAATCCTCCCAGTGGGTCCATGATGTAGGTCCATGATGTAGGTCCATGAGTATCCCCTACTTTGCATATTTAGAAGCAGACCTGTTAGAGACACTTGTTATCGTTGGGATAAATCCTGGAGGGCTTCAGGACCTCTAAATCACGGTGAGGTCTGGCAGATGGCAAAGTTGGGAGTTGCAGGAGGTTAGGAGCGGTGGGTCTTTTAGCTGCTTAGAGCACGGAGTCAGTGAATCCGTTTCTGGTCAGTCAGGTCATCTGGCTCTGTTTTACGATCACAGCCCCTAACTTGTCAGTCCCGGAGTTGACGGCACTGATGGGGAAAGCGGATGTGGAGGGGATGGGACAGAGCCAGCTCGGTCACCTGAAGCTCGTGCCTTGTTGGCTGTGACCCAGGAATGCCTGCTCTGTGCCCAAAAGCCCGGCATGTGGGTGTCCCGCCCTCTCCATGTGTGCTGCCCCAGGGAGCGGCGGTGTGGGTCCTGGGGCTGGTCTGTTGATGGTGTCACTTTCTCATCCTTGGTCGTATGGCCCAGTTTGATGTCAGGTTTGGAGGGTAGGTGGTTGTCTCCTCTCGCCTTTCCCACAGCCTATTCCCATCCTTCTAAAAAGGTTCAGTGCCCTCCCCCTTGACAGATTTTACTGGACCACAGGTGTCTGTGGCTCTCCCTGGTCCTCGTGCTTTAGCCATGGTGGTCTGACTAACTTTGCAGGTCAGGCTCCAAGATTCATTACTCAGAAAAAGTTCTGCTTCGCCTGAGCTTGGTCAAGGCCAGAACAGCAACAGGACATAAAGTCCAGGGAACTCAACCAGCTTCATCCCCTTGGTGTTAAGGAAGTGACTGAATAACTTGCGATCCGGGACCACATTTTCTCTTCTTCTAAGATCTGTCAACCCCTGTCCCTGGATGGTGGCATTTTGAGTGTATTGCTTTGTTTTAATGTGCCAAAATGTAATAACCAGATGGATAGCACTCATCAGAACAAAGTCAGAAAGATGGAGGATTCCAGTGTTTTTTGCCAGTGCATTGTTTATGTGTGTGTGCGTGTCCATGAGTGTGTCTGCTCATGTCTGCATCTGTGACTTGTGATCAGCAGATCTTCCAGAAGCTGGCCTCCTTCTCTGTCATCTCTAGGAATTTCCTGACCAGCGATGACCCCCTTGACCTAGTTTTGCAAGTCTCTCACCTTTTCACACCCTTTGCTTCCATTCCCCCATCACCATGTTAGTGGCTCATATCATTTTCCCTTTTCATCAGCCAAAAAAAAAATAAAATAAATAAATAAGAAGCTCCCTTGACTTCTCCTCTGATTTCAGCCTGTCCCTTGATGAGGTCCCTGCTATTTTTATTTTTGTTTGTAGGCGGAATGGGGGAAACATATAAATAAGGCCCCGGTGAACCAAAGCTCCCTGCTGGATGGGAAGGGGCTCCCTCATCTCATGGCAGCAGGGCTGTGTAACTGGTAGTTAAGCAGGGACCGAGAGGTCCACACTGTGAATGCCGTTGAAAGGGTTACTGGCAAATGCAAACAAAAACAACATGCAAATGAGGCTGCCAGCAACAGGTAGACTTAATCAGATGCTGTCAGATGAATTCAGCATCTCCCCGATTGTCGCCTCTCTTTGCCTCCCATTCGGAAGCCCTCATCTGCTCCAGATGTGGTTTAATTTACTGCGACTTGGCTAATTACTGTAATTAAGGATTAATTACTGTTAATTACTTTCACATAAACTCAACGCCAGTCAAAGAGCGGAGCCTTATGAAGTCTGCCACTGAAGTGAGCACGGCTCGGCGGCCTGTGTGAGCTCTGCAGGTCTCCGTGTCTCGCCTTGGCGCCTGCTGCCATGAAGCTTCCTGACCTTCCAGCATCACTGGTGGGATGTGGGGGGACCAAAGGTGCAGGAAGGGTCAGTGCTCAAGCCCTCCCAGGGCATCAACTACCAGGCACTTCCCTACACGATGGGCCACCAGAAGGGCAGGAATGATGTTGGGGAGACGGCCTGGACAGCCTGCAGAGAGATGCGCAAAGCACCAGCCCTTCCCCGTGAATGTGCGAGTCAATCTTCTTTCTCTGCTATTACACTGTTGGCCTCGTGAGCTAGTGAGAAGCCAAGATTCCACACTGGTGCTGGGGCACAGGAGAGGCTCACCATAGGTAACTGGAACAAAGAGAAAAGAGGAGGCTGGAAGTCAGCCCCAGGTCGTCTATTTCTTTCGGAGTAACCACCAGCCCGTCCTAAAACACGGTATTGTTTTTGTAGTAAGGAGTGGATAAAGGGATGGTTAAGCTTACTGCATGTACCTAATCCACAAACATGAAGATTAGTCCCGCCCCAAATACCTGTTCCCCAACTTCACGTGGGCCCTCAGCTCTGCCTGTCAATGCTTTCCCTTGTTTTGGATAAGCTAGTTACCCTCGTGACTCTTACAAATATTCCCCTTTCCCCAAGTCCTGCATTCAGCCTCCTCCTGGTAGACGGCACCTTCTGCTATATGAAGGAAATTGAACCCTTTCATCTGGAAATCCCTCAACCTCCCCCTCATTGTCTCCAGAGGTATCCATGTCCCATCTCCCTCTTCTCTTGTCTTTGTGAGATGCTCCTTTTTCTCTCAAAGTGATTCTTCCACCTGTGTCCCTTCTACTAGCCTCTCCTCTCCGGTCCTTGGCTTTGTCCATCACTCTCTTTGTCTTCTGTGTCGTCACTCTCTCACTTTGGGATGTGTTCTTTCCTCCAGCCCATGGAGATTCTTAAGCCTCTTCCAAACTATAGAAACCTTCCCTTGGTTCCATCTTTCTCCAGCTTTCTCCAATCTTTCCTTTCCTCATACCATTCAAATCATCAAAGACAGAAGTTGTACTATCTCAGCCCACTCCCATCTTCCTTGGCCTCCATCCTTGACTGAAATTGTTCTACTTAATGTCACCAAGGACCCTCCATTACTCAATGCAACGTGTATTTCCAGTCTTTGTCTTAATGGACTTCTTTCTTTGCAGTATTTCATACTTTCCTTCCTGACCTCTTCTCAGAAGCTCTACTCCCTTGGCCTCTGTGATTCTGGGTCATTTTTTTCCCCTTGATGGGTTTCTCTTTCTCTGTCAGGCCCTTGGATATTGGTGTTTCCCTAGAGTTCTGACCTCAGATAGGCAGTGGGTGGATCTCGTTCTGTATACTTCCTGTGTGATCCTGTCCATCTCGGATGCTTGTGACTCACCCACCAGACTGAGGACTCCTCGATGCCAGGTCGTGTGTCTCATCCACTGTTGTATCCCAAAAGGGTGTAGCACCACCATCCACACAATGTGCCTCCTGTTTTCTGGACCATGGAACCCCGGGTCATGTGCATCTTTGGGTACCCACCAGTGTAACTTGCAAGGGTCTTTCTTATTTCCTGTGCCACCTTACCCTTACACAAGAGGTTTTTTTTTTTTTTTTTTTTTTAGTTAGGGTGAGGCAGGTTTTTGTGTCATTCCAGAAAATCCTAAGACTAGATTTTTTCAGAGTGGGGTCTAAAGAAGATCTTTTTTGATTGTGAAATTGCAAAAGATGCATCGTTGGTGCAGAAGAGGAATACTGGAATAGTATGTAGTATGTTTTTATTCCCTGTACTGCCATCTGTTTATAAAAATTAACCTGCTTAGACATAAGTAAGGTCATCTTGAAATTGGCAGAAGGATACTGCTCAAGTGTAAAGGCAACCTTACTTGGGGGCTAATGAAACACTGAGATGGATGTTTTACTATAGCCAATTAAATTTTTCAATAAATTAAAAAAGATATATTAAATAGCTTCATATTTGAATCAATTATAAGTGAGATTTTTAAATTTTTATTAAATATTCTAAAAACTTACACTAAACCTGTTAATCAATTAAAAGAAAGTAACTCGCATACAATTAAACTGTGTGTTTTTTTTTTAAATAGATCCTTTTGGGGTGTTTATTTCTAGGTCCACAGAAATATTCTATTACTTTTTTTCTTTAGTTGACTAATTTGCAAATGGATTGTTGGGCTTAGTCGTATCCATACAAGCATTTACTTACTCTGTGTTACGTTGTGTAAGCGTGGATTCATTGTGTATGTGTGCTTGTATCTTTCACTCCCTGTTTGCAGACTGATTTGAATGGACGTGCAGATGTGTGTGATTTCAATGGGTGTGCACTTTATATACAGTACAAATACATCCTTTGCTAGAACTGTACGTTCTGAAGTTATCTGCATTCTTGTTTTCTCCTGGAATGTTGCTGTAAGAAGTATATTAATGAAAGTCCACAGATTCTCAGTAATGGTTTGAAGGAAGCATTTCTTGTACACAATGGACCAGAATCAACTTCAGTGGCCCACTCATTGGCACGTGTAAAATCCAGAAAATATAAAAACTACGGTGCTAAATTACTTAACTACATTACATTTCATTATTTCTTAGCAGAGTAATTAACTTCATGATTTGAAATTCTCCTTAGAAGTGAGAATTCTCCCTGTGTGTTTTGCAAGCCATCACCATCAGATAATGTGTTTGCCATGACTCGCTCTGTACTAACCCTTGAAGTTGGGGAATGGGCATTTTTTTTCCCCGTTACATGAAAAGATGATAACGTGGTTCACGTAGCAAACATGGTGTGAATGAATGCCTGTTGTATGTCACACACAGTACTAGGCCCTGAGGATAACATGGTATTAAATTATCTGCAGTGATGAATCACAGTGTGATGAAATTAATACGATGCCATTACCATGAGTAACAAATACAGTTTGACATATTGAACACTTTTTCTCTCCTGTGGTGGGATGTATTTACTTAAGTGCCCAGATACCAAATAAGGGGCAAGGAGTGGAAGGATGAAAATTGTATATGATGGTGCTGTGATCTGGAGAGGGAACATTGACACACTGCTTTTCTGCCGAGGAAGTCAATTACTTTAGGAATATCTCTGAAGTAGGGCAATGTGGACTAAAGAGATAATATCATGACGTTATTTCCCAAGCTGAATAACAAGAGTTACAGACGTTAGGTGAAAGGTGAAACATATGACATTCCAAATGCTTCTACAATTCATTAATGCTATTACAAAAAAAAAAAAAAAAAAAAAGAAACTCCAGTTAAATTTTAGTGTAAATGCTTAATTTGTTTATGTGCTATGCAATTATTTATGTTCTATTGCGTAAGTTCTCTATGCACCATGGCTTTAGCTCTCTGTTCCAAGTACCATATAAATATATTCCATATCTGCAACAGCACAGTCATTTGAAAAAAATAGGTATTGCTTTTATAAAGCGGAGTACTTGGATGTAAGTATTCATTCAACACTTGGTGCAAAAGAATTTACTGAGTGGATCGAGTGGACAAAAGTAAGCATGCGTAGACATGCATAATCTAGATATAATGAGTTAAGTTATGTACATTGCACATCTATAAAATATGTATGGTTTTGTACTTTAGAAGTTTTTTGAGATATTATTGAGAAGGTTTATAATGTGTGCTTTCTTGTGTGCCCCCATTAATGTGTGTGGCCATATGTGTGGGCTTATAGCCACACGTACAGGATCATGCTGGACTGGTATGGAAGGGCCTCCTTGTTGGTAGCTGCAACCAAGCTGGAAAGAAAGCAATTGAAAGCGAAAGGGAGAGGAAGAAGAAGAGTAGTGATTAGGGCTGCATTGTTCTGTACCGATCTCCGGCTGCCTGCTATTGTTTTCCAGCATTTGAAGATGAAACATATTCATTTAGCTTTCAGAATGAATGGCTTTAATAAGGGCAGAGCGGAGAGGTGGGGTAACACTGATGACTGGAGAGACCCATCGAGGCTCCCCCTAAGGCCATTCCGTCAGAGCCGAGGACCACATGACCGTTAACTCCGCAATCAGGACAAGTTTTCAACATTCCGGGGTATCCTTCAATGGCACAGAGAGTCATTTGGAGTCGAGGGAAGATGTATATCAGCTGTAATTGGATTCTGGCCCAGGCTCTTAGGACGTTATCTATGGTGAGGGAATCAGGAGGGGCTGCACCCAGCCAGGCGGGTGTGATTCAAGCCCCAGTCAAGAGAGCAGCAGCCACCATGGGCCACCGGCTGGGGGCGCCCCGGCACACAGAGCTTGTCGGTTTGCCCAGGAGTCAGCCTGGCCTGTCGGTGAATGGAAGTGATCCTCCTTCCCCCGTGGAAACAGGTTTCCGAATATCCCGCGGGACAGAACTTTGGGCTCCCCGGAGGAGGCCGCCCTGGTTGCACTTGACTAGACAAAGCTATTTAAGGCCTGAAAGTGCCCCATCCAGCCTCTCCCCACTGCCGCCCCCTCCCCTCCCTTCACCCTGACTACTTCATTACAATCTGCCTTCAGGCCGGAATTGCCCTGCTTAAGCCTCAAATCATTATAATTACCATTATTAGAAATAGCTGCGGGGGAGGCATTGGAACACCAAGTAAAAATGTGTGAGCGTGTCCGCTGGCCCTGGAATCACTCCTTTGGAGCTCAGGAGACCACAAGGCATGAGGGTTCCACCAAAGCCAGCTAATGTGACGGCTGTCAGCTCCACTCACCCCACCTGTCAAGAGGGGGATGCGGTGGGGTTCATTTTTTTAATTGACACCTTCCTCTCTCGTTCCACGCTCTCTCGTCTCAACCTAATTCCTCCTTTCATCTTCCTTCTTTGAGAAAAATCCATTCCTCTGCTACCCAAATAAAGAAAAGGGAAAAAAGCCACATGAGGAACAATGACACATGCATTATCCTTCAGGGAAAAAAAAACAAAACATCGGTTCTAACAAAGGCACAAGCCAGGAAACGCACTGAAGTCAGAAAAATAATTGTCAACCACGTATGAGGCCAGCTAGATGGACAGATGGAGGAGACAGGTAGGAAGAACGTAGGCAAAGCCGGAAGGGAAGAGAGAGAGAAAAACTTGCTTAAAAATCAGAGGGAGAATGGGGTAGAGAAGAGAAGGTGAAAATCCTGCGTGTTTCTCGTCGCGTTTCCTTCCGGTCCCCCTTTCAGTGAAGGGTAGAGTTTGACTCTGTTGAAGGAAAGTAGAAGGGGAACGGAGCCGGGAAATAGTTGTCATGTAGATGCCTTTGATTTTTCAGATCGTAAGAAGTACTCTCTGTAGATACTGGGGAAGCATTATGAGGTGAAATGGAATGTGGTGCTACTGACAGAGATTCAAAAAGACAAGGGAGAAAGGGAGTCTACCCAACCCAAGTGGATTCTACCTGACGGTGGTACCGAAGCATCTCCCTGCCTTCACTTTCAGCAGGGAGTTTACCCTCTCTGTGTGTTCTTAGCACCTGATGGTACAGCCCAAGGAGAAAAGCTCCTTCTATGAGCCTTGGGCTATTAAACTTTCGGGCCCCTGAATGATCGTTTGACGTTAGATTGTCATGAATCCCAATATAATATGAGTAGAATTTAGAGATGGACCAGATCAGCCCCTCAAATCAAGAAAGAAATCAGGAGGAAGTTAGGGGAAATATATCAGAGTTTTTACTTTAATGTATTGCTTCTTTTGTTTTTAATCAACTCAAGATATAATTTACATAAATAAATGTACTTATTTCATGCATCCAGTTTGATGAGCTTTGACAAGTATGTGTATCCCCCCCAACCACCACCTCAATCAAGATAGAGAACATTTCAGTCACCCCTAAAAGTTCCCTCATGCCCCTTTGCAGTCAATCCCCCCCAACTACATCCCTGGCCCCCAGACACTGATACGCTTTCTGCTGCTGTGGAATTGCTTATCTCTTCTAGAATTTCATATAAATGAAATTACACAGAATGTGGTCTTTTGTGTCAAATTTCTTATATATAAAATCTCAAAAATAATATTTTGCAACACATCCCCATTGATGCTTGACTCGGTAATTTGCTGCTTTTTTGTTGCTGAGTAATATTTCATTGTGAGAAAATACTTGCCATATGTTTCCCCATTTCATCCACTGGTGGACATTTGGATCATTTCCAGTTGGGTTCTCATGAATAAGGCTAATTTGAACATTTATTTACAACTGTCTGCATGAAGTATATTTTGACGTCTCTTAGGTAAACACCTAGAACTCATATCCATCCCTAAGTCATATAATAACTATGTATTTAATTGTATAAGAAACTACCACACTGTTTTTCAAAATGGTCAGCCCTCTACCTCTTCTTGAGTGAGACAATACATTCTTCTCCACAGAGGAAACATCAGATGTGATATTACACAAAGTGATACAAATAGTCATGGCCAGTGGATAGAGGCTTCCCATGTTCTGTAAAGATGTGTTTATTCTCAAATGAATCGTTCAAAAGTATTCCATTTTTAAAATTAAATAACATTAGAATAAAACCTTTCCTAAAATCTACAGGTCTGAATTCCTAGTTGATCTAGTTGAATGGCCAGTGACTTAAGGAAACATGAAAACACAGTTCTATTACTATCCAGTATGGCCCAATTTCTCACCTTTTCCCAAAAACCTTCCCTAAATAACTCCATCTTGAACTCCCTTGATTCTCATCCTTTCCACTATTATTCATGGAAATGATACCGCAGTGCCATCCAGTTTGGACAATATATATATATATTTTTAACTTCTTCAGTTGTTTCTAGTTGGTGTGATGGTTGGTCTGTGAGGGATACCAGTGCTGGTGTGGGTCCCTTACAGAGTAGAAGCATGTTTTCTCCTTTTCATAGTCACCATCTCATCTTACTGATGTCATGCATACTATAGGTGCTCAATAAATACTTGGATAAGTGAACCTAGTCCCCAGACACTATAGTTCAAAAAACTCACTACCACTCTGTAGTCTAAAGCCAAATATTTTAAATAACACATAAGGAGTCCCTGGTATAAATCAATCATAGACTATATTCATACTCTGTGTGATTTTTTTTTTTTTTTTTTTTTTGATGAGACCATCTTGCCTGTTCATGTGCCTTAAATGGGCTCCACATTCAGCTCCCTGCCTTTGAGGAAATAATCATGCAATAAAGCTCAAGAAATACTCGGTTGTGGGTTGTATTTTCCCACCTCGGCTGCTGCTGTTTTACCTAGCGGGCTGCATTCTGCACCGCGCTTGGTTCTTTCTCACAGCTTGTGGTGAGCGAAATTATTCCAAGATTCAATGAATACCTGCTATTGAGCGGCTTCCCTCACCACCCAAACTGGTCTTTTGTTAGTGGTTATTGAGAGGATTGTCACAGCCATTGACCTACTCAATTTTACTTCAAAAGAAATGAGCATTTTTCTTCCCCTTTCATTTCTAAAAGCAGATATGGCAATTTGCTTAAATTGCTGTCTTTAAAAGTTTGGATGATTATACTTTTTTTTCCCCCCTCTTGCCTTTTTTTTTTTTCCTTCCTTCTCATTTAAGTAGCACAGTGCGGTCTCTTTTTCTTTTTCAATTGGACACAGTTGCTGCTGCAGCATTTATGAAGTGGCAGCGTGTGCGTGTGTGCGCACGTGCGTGTTGCGTGCGTGTGTGCACGTGTGCATGTGGGCGTGTGCGCACGTTTCCTTACACATTAGCGTTCATTTACCTGAGATCTCAAAGACAAAATAAGATTATATTGAAATATACAATCAACATTTTATATTTTAATTCTAAAGTCCATTTTCTTTAGGCACAAATACTAGAAGTTTAGGATTAAAAAAAATAATAAAAATGCCCCTAATGGAAAGTCTCCATTTCTTTGTGGGAAAAGATACGGTAGCGAGTCGCCTCAGTGACTTTAGAGTATGCAGGATAGGTTATATTTTAAAGATTTTTATATCTGAGGGAGAGACCATTTGATATAAATGTAGGGGGATGAAATAAATGGTACCAGTGAAGGGCTAGGGTTGGGGATGTAAGGAAAAACGAGATAGTGACGGAATCCTATGGCCATTTGGCAGAGGCGGTGAGAGCATCCTGTTCCTGGATCCAGTGCCATGGGACCAGTTCCCAGGGTCACAGTTATCTTACAGTGATCTGTGACCATGACAACAAAACATATTGAACCACTGCTTCACGCCATATGCTGTATATGTGCTAAACCCTATGATGAAGATACATATTAGACTATAGTATGTAAAGAATTAAAAACTATGGGAAGACTCAGCTCTGTCCTCAAAGAATGTAGTCTAGTGGCCATAAACTTTACTCCTGGTGGTAACTGGTTATATTACAAATAGGTGACCGTGTCAGAGAGAGGACCAGTGGATGGAGAAAACAGTCCTGTGGCCAATTTGCTGGGAAACCCCCCCTCAAAGCTCAGACCCCTGTATTAAGGATTCGTGTAATATGGAGTTAATATGTTTCGCAGTAGCTGATATTTGTCAGTGACTATGTGAGGTGCTTGAGATACAAAGATGAATTTGTTAATTAATTCATAAAATATTGAATGCGTATCTGTTATGTGCCAGGCATGAATAAGACATTACCTTTGCTCTCAAAGAACTCACAGTTAATATAGAAGACAGATACATAGTCAGCTCTTTTCAGTGCATAATAATAAGTGCTTTGCAGTATAGATATGTGCAAAATTCTATGGGAAGGCAGGAAAAGGAAAGCTAATTCCGCCCATGGATATTGATACTTGAATTCTGTTACTAGATATAGGTTCAAGATTTTGAAACTTGGAACATTGTTAAATATGGCAGCCTAAGTAAAAATATAAAGATGGAAATCTAACAAGAACTGGTAATTTATGTATGTGTGAGTACTGGTGTTAATAAAGGGGCTATTTTTCCTTCTTCTTTGCCACTACGTGGGATTAATAGTTTTACCTATCCTACCTGAGGTGTATAGACTGAGTGGCACGTTTTCTAAGACATAAGCAGAAAAGTTGGCCACAGAGTCATCAGAGGTAGTTGAGGCTGATGGAGTGAAGGCAGCATCCGTGGGCCACGAGGAAGACATCTCTGGACTTAGTGGGCCAGGAAGACTGCTCGGTAAAATTTGTTACCGTGATCGAGAATTCATAGGATTCAGATGCTTTACCGTTCCAAAGAATTCTGGATGGATTTTTAAGGTTATAAATCGCCATTCCTGTTAACAAGCAGCCAGAAAGGGTCCGAGAAGTAAAATGTATTTCAGATCCAAGAGTGAAAGAGTGATATACTGGATCATAGAGTCCTCCTCTCCTGCCATTTAAACGTAATATCTTTACAAGGAGGTAACTGCAGAAATGGGCTGTGCGTCCCTGCTGGTTGCACTGGTGGGATGGTAGCCAACCTTTTCGTCTCTTTCTTTTTCACTACCCTGTTCTAATAAATGGTGAGAGCATTTTACTAAGTCCCCCGGTCATCGTCATAGTTACGATCTCTAGATGAGGACAACTGTGTGAGGCTGGTGTCCTAGGAGGCTGGAGTCAGCACATGGGTGTGTGTGTGTGTGTGTGTGTGTGTGTGTGTCTGCGTGGATGTTTGTACTTGATTTATTAACCACCAAAGCCACGATAAAGTACTAGGGTGAAAATCACCTACGTTAACGGCAAAAAAAGTCACCATCAATTCCAAGGGGGACTTGTAAACCCGGAGCTAACCGCCAATGGTTTAATTCTTTTAAAATAGACATTTCTTTAACCTTTCTAGGTGAAACTATGTCCCATCTGAAAAAAAAAATGACAAATTTACGGACAAGAGGAAAAGCTGTGAGTTGTAGTTTTTATGTAAAAGCCAAATAAAAACGGGCCACCTTTGAAAGGCAGTCTTCCAGGGATTCTTGAAGAGAAGGGTACCTTTCCTACTCAAGGTGCAGTGAGTTGTCAAACTCCAGAAGGGGGAAACCTGCAGGTATTTTGTTCTGAGGCAAGGGGAGAAAAGCCTTCACAGCCTTCAACTACAGGGTGTCCGTATTACTGTGGACTGGAAAATCCGTCATATATTCAACACCAAGGATCACAAAACTGGGTTTCCAATACAGTAGTAGACTTCTTTCAAACAGTGAATGAATGAGTGAATGAATAAATGAAACATTGAGGCCAATACCTACGTTAGGACTGGTGTCTATTTCAGGAAATGGCTATAAAAACAGTCCACTTTTTACTAACCTTGTTTAACCTCTGACTTTTAAAACATGAAACCAGAGAGCTGCAGCTTGACCCCCAGAAGATCACACGGAGATCATTTTAACCACATTTGGGCTTTTATTTAGATATCCAGAGAATGGGACGTAACAGTCCTAGCCAGCTAGCTGCTTGAAAATGCTAGAGGCATGATTCTGAAAGTAACTGTAGAGCGACTGACAGTGATGAATGTGAGATGGTGATGAGTAACTTCATAATGGAGCAGAGATGTCGTGGCTTTGCATACTAGTTACCAGACAGACGGAGTGGCACCAAGCTTTGACTCCGGTGGTGTGATCGGCTTTCCTGCTATAGGGCCAGTTCTGGCAAACAGCAGCGTACACCAGGGAAGAAGATTCCTGATGGAGCAATCCAGAAAGCCTAAAGGGGGTGCTCCTGGTGGTGTGTCAGCTGCTGCATTCCTTCTGCACAAACATCCAATCAATGGCAGCGTAATAAGATGGCCATGATAATAGGGATATTTATTGCCTTGATAGCAAAATTGATAATGGTTCTATTGATCTCTTTTGTTCATTTCCTTTCTCCACTGCAGAATAAGAGTCTTGGTTGACCCTGAAATGCTGAAGTTTTCCTCTCCCCCCCAACTTTAATAAGGTTTTCTCATGACTCATGGATCAAACACTCCTAGCCCTTTCCATCCACTATTTTGATCTTTTTCCTCAAATAGTTACTTCCCTCTGCTGCTGTTGGAGGTGATATATGTTGAACCTGTACTTTTGCATAACCACATGCGTGGGACCCTTCAGAATTTATTAGGTACCATCTATAAGCCTGTGCATCAACTTTCATACATGTTTCCAAAATTGATTCTAAGGAAATCCAGAATTCTGTCAGATGGCTTACCAACACTCTATCACTTAGGATTTTATTTGTCTGTTTTAAACTGTAAGCAACAGTTTAAAAAAAAAATGGTGGCTTAAACAATATCGTGTGGAATAGAATTCCAAAGGTGAGTCATCAGGGAACTAGGGACCTCACTGAGGCATCGTGCTGCGTTTAACATCCATTTTCAAGACCAGCTCATTACTGCTGGATTTCCCAGCCATCACATTAACGGTCCAGGCAGGAAGGGGGAAGGAGAAGACTAAAAAGGGTGGACTTCTCATCTCAGTTGGTTCCCTTTGAGGAGCCTTCTTCAAATTCCCATAAAACATGCCCACATACATATAATCATACATATACACGCACATATACATATCTATAAGCATCCAGAACTTAGTCCCATCGCCAGTCTTAGCTTTAAGGGAGTCTGAAAATGTAATTGTTTATCTGGGTATATTCTTTAAATAAATTGGATTTCTGTTTCGAAGGAGGAAAGGTAGAATGGATGTTGACTAGATACCTGAAAGTCCACTGGGATCTTGTGGACACGTTTGATTATCTGGCTTACTTCATTTCACATTTGTCCCACAGCACCAGATGATACACCAGGAGGCAGGGTCACAGAGCATCAGAGAACGGTGGTGGAATTTGCCTGTGGCATACCAGAAGACACAGGCAAATAATCCCCATGGATGTGATGCCAGGAAGTTGAAGTCAGAAGTTCAAAGTCATGTGCCTCCATGGCAGGTTATGTTTCCTCAGCTTAATTTTAGGCTAATCTTGTAACTTTAGAAGAATCCTTATTCTCTGTTTCATAGTTCCTGACTCCTTTATGTTTGGATTGAGATATCAAAAAGTTCCTGTATTTGCTACTGAAGAACCTCCAACCGCAATATCTTGTAGATGTCCAATGAGCGAGTAGTTATTGACCACAGCTCCTCCTATGTAAAATAGCAATAACACTCATGGTCACTCTGACCGATCTGTAGAGCCTCTATCCAGTATCTGATGAATTCAAACCTTTCCCCCTTGTCTCCTTGCAATGATCCTACAGGGCAAGAGTCTCCTCCATGGGAGAAAACCCTGATCTATCTGGATCAGGTCTGCATCCCAAGTGTCTAGAACAGTGCCTGGTACATCGCAGTTGCCCAGTAAATAGCTTCTCCCCTTTGCCCCACAGAGGGAGAGGTGAAAGGGTTAATACACAGAAGTTACAGGCATGGACTCTTTCCTAAAGAAGCTGTTGATCAGAAAGCAGGAGATCTACAGGAATCTGCAGAGATTTTATTCAGCAGCATAGGTCATAAATTTTACATAGATCCCCAAATCTCAGTTGAGCTATTTGGTTAATGTCTTATCTAAGAAGACAAGGGAGTACGGGGAGGAGAAAGAGGAGGATTGGATCCTGGTTGATGACCTGTCATCTGCAAGACCGTATTCCATGTAAAATACCAGAAGTGCAAGACAATATTTTTCTTCTCTCCACCGAAAGGACAAAGTAATATTTTTTATTGTCCACACCAGACTTGCAAGTGAACACTTGAGTTCTTATTTTAAAGATGGGGAAACTGAGTCTGAGAGGTGAAGAAAGTTGCTCAAGTTCACACACTTAGTGGATGGTAAAGTTGATATTAAAATCCACAATTTTTTCCATTAAGGCACGTTGCCGCTCCAAGGAAAAATATCAAAGCAGGAAACTTAAACTTTACAGTGAAAAATAGAAGGAAAGCATGGGCCACAGACTGAGCAATGGCCTGGAAATTGGGATGACTGAATTCTGTCTCTCTGACTCTGCCCGGGACATTCATGATCATCACAAGCTGCGTGTTAAAAGTGCTTTATAAAAGATCGAGCCCTCACTATACAAATGTTGTCTCATCTTAATAGTAACACTTACATCGACACTTGCATTTCTGCCCCTGCAAAATTGGGCTAGTAATACTGTTTCTTCCCCAAAGTGTTGTCATAATGAATATGTTGGAAAGTGCTCAGAGAACTACAAATGAGATGCCTTTTTAAACGTCACTGCTTGTCAACACAGTAAATTTGTAAAGTGATTTTAGAACTTCTAATTGAGCTGCATTATCAAAATTTAAAGCACCTACAGACAGTAATAGTAACAGTAACAATCTCAATTCAATAGTGATGAGTAATAAACTTATAGTCAGCCAGCCACGGGTTCGGCCAGAGTTTCTATGCATTTTCTGCCAGAGTATTTACTCCCGCTATGGAATGTCTAATAAAGTCATTAGCAGAGTGGGGCCCGTCTGAGATGAGACCTTTCCAGGAACCTTCAGAAAAGTCTCTTAAGAATTCTGCTGTGTGTCTTTATAGATGTATATGTGACCAGATGTAACTCGTATCATAATCCTAAGTTCCTTTCTCCTCCAGATACGTTCACTTTCTAATCCAACCAGAGTCGACCTTATTGAGTCATGTGTTCATGAAAGATTTTCCTCCGTTGAGCTCTGTCATGCAATGGAGATACCAGAATAAACAATCACGTATTGATCTGTTGTTCCCAAAGGTCCTTGGCGTTACCCAGGATAGCATATGATTGGTTTATAATAGAACAGTATAATGTGTGTGTGTATATGTCATTTTTTTGAAGCTGACTGTGATTTGCTTTATATTGTTAGAAAAAAATCTCGAGCAAAGTCTACAACTATCAGTTAACATGTATATATATATATTTTATATATATGTATATATATTGGGGGGGGTGCAGAGAAAGGTTTATTGCAGGTCCTAGCAAGGAGAATCACTGTTTTGTGCCCAAACCACCCCCTACCCCCACCCAACCCCAACATGCATATTTTTAAGTGGCCATCCTAAGCTCTTTGCAATAAATTAAGTCTAATTTTCTTATGGCCAAAGAAAAGCCAGGAAAATCAGCTTTTAGGTTTCAAAAGTATTCAGAAGTATTTTTTCCTGTGTTTGTCGTTGGTTGTACGAGGTTCAGAGCAGCCGGCGTGGTAATGGAAAGCACTTCACATATAAGTCAGCATCACTTAACGTGGAGTCCACAGGTAAAACTGGTGGCAAGTAGGAATATTCTTAAATGTAATTTGAGAAAGCGATGCTGAATAGTTGTCTTTTTTTCTAAGTGATTCTTGTCTAGATTCTTACTACTTCATTTTAGTAGCAAAAATTCTATGTCACTTTTGCATGAATTATCTCAAATTTTTTGCAAAGAATTCCCTAGGATCCTCATGGTTCCCCGAGGGGTGGGGATGAGGTGAGGGGCGGCAGGTGAGCTGGTATAGGGTCCCACTTGTCCTCTGGAGGAGAGCCACTTCGTTCTGTTTTATATACCGGGCTTCCATGTAATCCTAAAGAAAAGATCTCATGTCTCAGAAAATTTCTTTTGAAAAATCACTTCCATTTTCTCCGCCAGTCTTTGAGGGGCTATTGTTTCCATCATGCAGATGAGGAATTGAGGTTTGAACAGATGAGTGAGTTTCCAGAGAGCACCTAACTCACAAGTGGCTGAGTACCAGCTCAGATTCTGATCTCTGACTCCAGATTTTGCTCTCTTACCACTAAATACTATTGACTCCTTTATCCAGATTTAAAATACTAGCAAATTGGAGAATGATCTCGTTTCTTTTAGCAAGTCCAGGCTACAGAAAGTACTGTTTGTAACTCTCACTTCTTTAAATGTGGCATCTATAGATGTACAAACCACATACATATATATGTGGGGGTGTATGTGTGTGTGTATATATATATATATTTCATGTATATTTCATAGTACAAAAAGGCAGGACAAAAAGCTATTCACAAAGAGACGTTTGGTCATATTTATATTCTTGGCCTGTTATGGATGGAACATGGCAGTGCGTTTCTGTATATTTTGTGATCTGCTTGCTAACTCGTAGATCAGAACAGCCATCAACTCTGTGTAACTCCAAGTAAGTAACTATTCCTTTCTGAATGTTTAATGACGTGGGCTCCCTGGAAATGAAAGTATTTGCCAGTTTCCCCATGAAGAGGGGGCAAAACAGGATTTTGTTTGCTGTATCTTCTTAGGCCGGGGATTAGAGCAGTAGTGAAACAATTAATAATGTGTTTTAGTGGGGAAGTCTGCTGGACCTGGGCTACGCCGAAGTGTCCCAGGATGTGATCTGCAGTGCAGTGAGACCGAGGAAGCGCCTACCTTCATATTCATGGAGGAACTGCGTCCCAGGACATGCTGGGGCCAGGCAGCTTTAAAATTGTGTTTAGACTGGAGGTTGAGAGCTCGAAGACAAGGTTCACAAATCAGGACAGAAATATTTCTTCCTCCATCTCCTAATATATACACAAATCGTGAGTATGGTAACGATGCCTGTAAACAACCTATGAGAAAGCGTCTACCTGCCATTCTAACTCCAAAATGAAGGTTAGCCAGTGTGAGTAACAGGGTGGGCACCATTCAGTCTCCTTTGATATTTTTGGTTTATCAGGAGAAGTAAAGGTCCTGCCAGTAATACAAACAGACAGACAAACAGATGCAAAATGGTAAAAACTAAGTGCATCCAATCTAAATCCTTTATTCAAAATACAAGATATAGAAAGATCATATTATACCATAAATAGTTATTGAACAAGATGAAGGGAGTGTGTGTGTGCGTGTGTCTAGGGATGGGAGAGAGAGCCAGTTCATTGGGGTTCCACTGACTTCCGCTGCTTCACATTTCCTGCTGGCTTCTAGGAGCAGTCATGTGTATCAGAGGACAGGCCAAGAGATAATTAAGTGGGAAATAAGAACTCCGCATCCGGCCTCTTCAGAAAGAGGTAGCAAATCCCCCTAATCAGTTCTGATTCCTGCTGGCTTTGTTGCCTAAGGTCAGCTCAACAGTCACTAGAAGAGGTCATGGCCGGCTCTGTGATCTCTATCATCGGAGGTTAAATCATACGTCATTAAAAGGGTCAATCAGAAGAGAGCAGATTCTTTCCCGGTGATTCACATATTTTGCAGAAGCGTCTGGCTTCTTGGAATTTCCAACACAAATTCCAAATCTCACAGCTTCTATGTCGCAGTCTGGCTGAATTCAGAGGAAGCTCTCCTGAGCTCTGATGAGAACGGGGATCGTGGTCATGAGGAGCGAGCCTCTGCGACCCCTGTCCTTCACTCGGATGAGGGACAGGGTCAGCACACTGCATCAGATCTCACGTGAGGGGTGGAAGAGAGCCCTCTGACCTCCTGGGGCCTCTCAGGACAGAGTGAGTGCAGGGTAGTGGTGGGTGATGGAGAAAACAGGAAGGAATCCTTTTCTGCATCAAAATGGATCAGAAGTATGAGGAGAACACGGAAAAGGGGGGAAAAATCACAACTTTATAGGCTTGATTCTAACCTAATCTTTTCACCTTGACACTGCTGACGAGGGTGCACGCCCTTTTCAGAAACTCTTCAAACCACCAAAAGTCAGGAAAATCAAGCACAGCGAAAGCCCTTTAAGACGCCCTTCCTTCTCTTCATGATTATCAAGACAATATTAAAGCAGCACAGGAAATTTGGAGGAAAAAAGGGGGGGAAATACTGATAGTCTTGTCCCTTAATTACAGCAACGCCCTGTATTTTTTAGTATCCCTCTTCAGTTTTTAATCCTTTTGCAGACTGGTAGTTAGGTAAGTAGGTGGGTAGGTAGACACAGATATAAAAATAGATTCAGTTACAGATACAGATTAGAGAGCTGAAACTAGTGTACATGGAAGCGTCTTGCTTACTAAATTCAGTGTAAATTGCTATGAGAATTTTCCAGGTTGCTATATATTACTTTCAAATAATTATTTTGAACAACTGCGTAATATACTTTAGATAGAGTTTTAAGGATCATTACCTTAGAAATAGGTGAATGTAGTGATGAATAGCGTTTATTATTATTGTCAGTCCTGAGCAGACACAGGGAGGCACTGATCTATTTTTGTTTTCTGCCTCCTTCAAATTCTGCCAAATAGTGCTTGTCAGTAAAACAAAAATGAAATGAAGTACATATTCAGATGTTTGGTTTTTAGAGATTTTCAGTAGATTTGATCCTTCACATGAACATATTTTTATTAGCAACGCTTGCATTCTTTGACCACACCAGAAGCTGTAAAGAAGGCTGGTGTCTAGGGGTGACTGGATGGGTGGATGCATGAATGGATGGATGGATGGATGGGAAAGAGGGACAGAGGGGATGAATCTGTCATTGTGCAAAGCAGAAATATCTGGTTCAGAAGAACCATGGACTAAGCAGGCCAGTACAGAAGGTCTACCCCATCCAATGGATGGTGGGTACCATCATCTGACCGATCAAGAATCAGTATAGGAATGATGGTCTGAATGAATACAAACGTACCCAAGCATTTTTTGTTTTACATTAAAAGTTAAGATTTAAGCAAAAACATTCCCGGTAAGAGAAAATATATATTACCTTTAAAAAAAATACTTCAAACATAATAAACACGGAGTTAAAGCCAGTACAGTATTTGTACTTCTCTAAAGTTTAATTTAAAAGGAGCTTTCAAACTGGGGGCTGGGGGTGGTGGCGGTGTGTGTGTGTGTGTGTGTGTGTGTTCCCTGAATGCTCATTGCTAACTATGTGATGGCCTTTCTTACTGAAATGCATGTGTGTGTGTGTCTTTGTGTACGTAAGAAATATCTGAGAATACAGCATTTAGACCCCATTAGTGAGGGTACAAATGTACAGATAAACTGTATCATTTATGGTGATGATATGGCTACTGTCAAAATAGCATGTTATTTTGACAGTTGCTTTATCTTTACTCTCACTGAGTCTACAATAAGAAACTAGTTTCTTAGCAACTAAAATATATTCTCAAACAAGAGCATTAAAAAAGAAAAAAAGCCCACAAAAGAAAAAATATACGCATAGTAGATGTCTGGGCAAGCAATTCCTCTTGGTGGGAACGAAATTGATCTGAAATAGTATGGTGTCCTCTCGCCCATCCGGCTGCCCTCGGGCAATGTCATTGTCACAGGTAGCTTTTTTCTGAGAGTTCAGATGCCAAAACACGAGGTAGCCTGCATGAAGCTCAGAAAGGTCTGTTTTTCCTTTTCCTTTTCATTCTTCCTTTTAGTATCTGCCCCCCGCTTCCCCAACAGGTCCTTATCTTATATCCTAGGTCAAAAGTCCTATAAGAATTAGCATGTAAGTTCTGGAGCAGAAAGCCTGTATCCAGGTCTGTCTTCACAGTGACTTGCAGGCAGCCAGTGGCTTCCGCATAATGTCATTAGTAAGACGGTCAGGGTGGGGTCTGGGGAAGCAGAAGAGGAAATCACCTACTTCAGGCCTATTGTGTTATGTCCATAAACCACTTTGAAATTCTCAAAAGTGACATTTCTCAAGTTGCTATCTGGGGATCCCCAGACTCTTTTCAGGGAACCGCAAGGAGAAAACCATTTAGATGATACTAAGGTTATTTGCTTTTTTTACTCCGAGTCTTCCACAAGGGTACAGTGGAGTTTTCTCAAGGCTACGTGATGTGTGACGCCGCCACAGACGGAGCACAGAGACAGATGTGAGAATCCTGCTGCCTTCTATAAGTCAGACACTAAAAACATTTTCAAAAATGTAAAAACTCCCTCTTAACGTTTTTTATTTCAAAATTAGTATGTTTCATAAAGTACGTTATTTCTGTTAACGTGTAATAAATGAACTTATAAACACTTACAATTTCTTTATTTCTAGTTTTTGATACAAGAAATATTGATAGATATAATCTACACAGGCAAAAGCTCTTTGGAGTCCTCAGTAACTTTTAAGAGTTTGAGAACGTCAAGCCCAAAATGTTTGAGAACGGCTGCTTCTGCATTCTGGCTGTCTAGACCTTTGTGAGACTCACGGGTTTGGGGACATCACCCAATACTGTTTCCTTTCAAATGCTGTGGGATGGTTCCAAGGGTTCCCCCAGAAGTGAACAAGCCAGACGAGTCCGTAATTAGTGTGTCAGTTTCTCTCGCTTCAAGATTTTTTGTTGTTGTTGTTGGTGGTCCCTCTACACTTTGATATTCGGGTAGATAGAGAATGAACTCTTAGGAAAGCGATCCACCTCTCCCCACAGTTTCCTTCCACTGGTGCCACAGCCAACGCATTGCTGAGAAAAATGGCCTCAGTACGTAGGTGCTGCCCTACCCAAGGCCGTGAGCCAGGTTCCCCTTCCAGAACAAGATCTGAGAAATAAGACGTAGGGGAGAATGCAGAATGCGGAAGGAGAGGGGGGAATTGGTAATTAAGCTCTATTAAATATTAATTGAAATATAAATTCAAAACCTCACCAACTCCTGACAGTTATATAATCTAATTAAGTGGTGGGGCCTGTTGCCCCCATAGTGTCATTGGGTGTATTAAGGGAATAAAGTGATCTTCTGCTCATAAACACCATGAGGGCTTTATTAATCCCAGGCATTTGCCAATAAAGTAGATGGGAAAGTTGGCGATGATAATAATTTTATGGAATATGGAAGAATTGAAGGGGCAGTTTTGACCTGGATGGGAGCTCAGTGAATCAGCTGAGGCGCTGCACGTGTGATGGTTTGGCCTCTGTCCTGGGGGCGAGGTGGGGTGAGGTCCTCGCGGGTGGCCTTTCCACGTCTACAGGAGTATTTCCTGCGCTTGGGAAATGTCATTGAATCCTTAAGACGAGTTTCAATTTTATAGAATCCCTTGAGGGGGGAATACTCTGTGTTCCTATGTGTGTGTTTTGATATAAAAGTTTCAAAAGAATGTAACTTGAAAGTGATTTCTTAATAGGAAGTTGATTTCTTAATAGCAAACGCAAGTAAGTTTGTGTTTTGCTGTTTTTGTTAGGGTGGGTACGGTGAGTGAACTCTAAACATGACCTGAATTCTATATATAGATGAGTCGTGCTGTTATCTTTTCTAGCTTTCAAAAGTTCTCAGGGGAAAGCAAAAAAGGGCACGGATATGGTCTGTGTGTTTGTGTTTCTTTGAATTCTTTTGTAATTTTTAAAAGGTGCACAGTGTGTGGTTCTGAGATTTTTTTTCTTTTTGGAGGGGGTGCAATTCAGTTTTGAACATGAGCATCGCAAGTTAAATCAGCAACTCTTAGCCTTTATTTCCAAAAAGCCCCTAGATCACCGCTTCGGTCCTTTCTCCCTACGAAGCCCTGTTACGTGAATTCTCCCTGTTCTTCTGTTGCTGGGCTTTGTTTGTTTCAGTGGTGGTTGTCCGACATTGTTTCGTAGGATAACTTGGTACCCCCTTGTTTTCATCACTGTTGGTACATTGATCCCCAAGTTTGTGAGATGATGCTTCAGTTTTAGAAAAAGGGGTCTTTGGAGTTGAGAAATGCATTATTCTGCAGCACCACATTTGCCGTCGTGTGGTTCTGGAAGCCCCGTGTGTGAGTGACACAGCCTGTATGTGGTTTTGACCCCTTTGGTTCTTGGAAATGAGAGTGACTTCTCCTCCCCTGGGCCCCTGGGCTGGCGGGCTGGCTGGGCTTGGGGGGAAGCGTAATAGAATTGTGTCATGGAGTGTTCGCTTACTCCCCATATGTTAGCAATTTTACCGTGGTCTCTTATTATTTCCTTTTCAATTTGGGCCTGAGCAGTTTCCTAAAGGAATGTGGGTAAAGGCGCTCAGTGTTGGGAGCAGGAATAAAGCACTGTGAGTGGTTACCTCACCCTGCGCAGGGGCCGGAGGAGCCTTGGAAGGCCCCTGAGTGGAGAGATTCCTGTTTAGTGCGGCCGAGACGGGGCGGGGGGGCAGCACTCCTTGGCCATCAGCGGGTGAGCCTGGGGCAACGTGTACCTCGGCAGGGCTGGATGGGGCAGGTGGACGTGAGGGTCTGGGCCCCACCTGCCAGTCCAGCATCCCTCGACGTGCCTGCTGGCTTGTGGACAGGAACACGGACGTGTCTGCTCGTGGGTAAAAAACAGAGGCTGGGCGCCTTTTGAGAACTTGGCAGAGGCCTCCCTGTTCACTTCGGAGTGTTTCTTTTCTTGAAGCCCGTGCTGGATCTTGGGTCTGTGCTGCTGACGTTTTAGAACATGAGAAAGCGCTGCGGTCGGAGCCAAGTATCTGCCAGACTGTGTCGGGAGAACCTTTATCATTTCTGTCAGATACATCACAACTCGCTTGTCTTACCATACATCTTCCTAAATGTGACAGAATATTCAGCTGTTATTAATTGAATACTCTCTAATTTAACTGCTTAGCAGGGGAAAGAGTGACTGGTTTGTTTCAACACGTAAAACTGGCATCAACCTGTATGTGGGTTTCGATGCCGTTGCGCGCCGGGCCTGAAAAGAAGCGAGGTGGCAAGAGAAATGGCTCCCCTCCATTTGAACGGGGTAACTAAACTCAGTTTATTGTTCTAAAACAAACAGAGGGGTATGAGTGAGAGAGATGCACATATTAGGATAATGCAGATTGGTTCACGGGCATGTTTACTAAGTCATTTTTTTGTGGTAGGTGGGTTGTAAGAGCGTAGGACAGCTCCTCTGGAGAAGTGCAGGTCCCCTGGGGGGCTCCAGGGCACTGCTGGGCTCTTTTATCTGAAAGCTTCCTCGAATGAACACGATGATTCGGCCTTTATCTTTTTAATCCATAAAATGTAAACAGAGAGCTCTCCAAGACTATACAGTGTAACATGGAATGCAATGCTAAGAGTGAAAAGCCATCTTGATGAGAGACATTTAAAGGATCGAAACGTAAGGTGAATTTTGAGAGACTACACCTAGCTTTCCTCTCCTTGGACCTCTGGAGGAAGGACAAAAGCTAGTCAGCTGTCACTTTCCGCAGCTGCCCTCAGAGAAACAACAGAAGATTCCAATTCATTGATCTGGGGAGAAACCAACGTGTGAACTATGCATCCAGTGAAATTTGGGTGGCCTTTAACATGCATTTATGTAGATGTAATTGTAGTGTGTTTTTTTTTTTTAAAGAAGATATAAAAATGCACTCGGTGCCAGAATGCCTCTAGGTATACGTACAACATACTCTTTCCTTAACTAAATGAATTCGAAGCCTGACAATAAGCAGAAGCCAGGCTTGGCTGGAACGGAACACCCGCAGCATCGAGGTGACAGGAAACAAAAGACTGTGTCCCCAACTCTGCCATCAAGGTCAGCCTAGAGTGGCTTGGCACTTTGCAGAGATGGATGAGAGCCCCAAGATCCCGGACAGGGAAGAGCATACCTATAGTCCTTGGAATCGCCCATCATGGGACTATTAGCTTGAGCGTTCTGGAAAATATTATTACCCCCAGGGCGCCATGTAACTCCCTGGTTCCTGACAACCTGCCAGCGTGGCTCTCTCTGGGCTGCAGAGTTGGAGCTCCCCTGGCAGGCTGCCAGGGTTTTAAGAAGACTCTGGAGGCCCAAGGTAGCCTCCTGGTGCCAGTCAACATTAATTGTAAAACCCAATTCAGGGGGAGAATAAAAAACCCTCCCCTGCTTTCCCCTCTGCACAGAGCTAGCTGGCATACAAGGCCTATCTGTGCTGGCACACTGCCCCTCATTTTAGGGGCCGGCTTTTGCTTTGGGATGGCATGGAGAAGGGGATTACTCGCACTGTGGCTTTTGATGTAAGCCATCATTGTCATATTATATGAATAGCATTGCACAGGGATGGCCGAACACAAAGACGAGCCTTCCCACCACCACCCCCCCACACACACACTGCCCTGCATAACCCAAGTCCTGGTCACAAAAGGACTAATGGATTTTTTTACCCTTATGGAAAATAGTGGCCTCTGTTGGAAACCTCAGTTTTTAAAAAGGCCCCTTCAATTTGGACGTTGCAAAACACGTTAAAAATTAGAAGCGTGTTTTTCTCCAGAGAGGTAATTTACACATTTTTTTTTTTACACAGAAAGACTATACACATATCCACCATCAGATTTATAATTACTTTTTCTTTGCTGTGATTTGTAAAAATGTACTTGATTACGAGGTCTAGAGGTACCCTAAAGTTTGCATACGTAGTCCAGGGGAAAAAAAACCATCACGTACATTTTGGTCATTCAGAATAGAAGCCTATGTAGTCAAAATCTACTCACGAGAGGAAACTTGGTTTGAGAATTCCTGGTAATCCTAGCTCACCAGAGTGAGTGCTTGTAAGACAAATGGAAGAAGGTAATATATTTAGCACAAACTCTGCATGTCTGTATACTTCCGTATAAATAGATGCATTTAGGCTCATCATGACATGACCCTATGTGCACAGAGAGGAGGGCTGGAGACTGGGACCCGGAGAATTCCTTATGTGATCATATAGCAAAAAATCATAATTCAAATAGTTTTTGACGATAAAGTCTAGATGAGGAGAAACATTCTGTATTTATGTAGCAACTCGCTGAAGAACTCGGCACTCTTAGCTCAGGGATGCTTTGGGAGTTGTAAGGGAGGGAGTTTGGGGTCTGAGGAGCAGAGGTGGTTAGTTCAGCTGTATTTCTGAAACTGACTTATCAGGGTGGGGTTTTTTGTTTGTTTTTTTGTTTTTGTTTTTGTCAAGAGAAAGAACAGGAAACGTAGCAATGAACAAGACGGAGGACATCTTCTCCTCACCCTCGCTGGAACCCAGATTCCTGCAGGGGAGACATATGTAAACTGTGTTGGGGTTCAAGGGCATCACCTGGGGAAGTGCAGTGGTATTTCTGATGGGCTGGCCATGATTTTGAAGGTTTGATTTCAGAGTACAAATGGGAAAAAGTCATGAAATATTGGGGGTTTTTTATTATTATTACTAACATGACACCTGGAAAGTCTTTTTTTTTTTTTTCCTGTAGTTTACATTAGGGTTTACTGTTGCTTTTGTACCTTCTATACACACATGGAAAATTCTAAATGAGTCATTGGAACCTAATAATAATTGGTCCTATATTAGAATCTTAACTCTTCAACGCAAGAGAATTCATATTTTCTATTCTTGTCTGAAATCTGACCAAATAGGGACGACAGAAGTGTTGACTGAAAGAATGTAAGTAGTGACCCCAAAGAAATGTTCTAATTTTCACACTATTGAAAGAGGTTTGAGGACTTCAGAGGGGTTCCCTCATCCACTCTTTTAATCACATAAATTATATTATGCATTTGACATATCTAGCCAGTGAAGTCGGTGGGTTCCACCTGCAGTCAACTGGGTTCTGACGGAGAATGAAGACAAGTTTTAAAAGCTGTTTTTCCAAGGTGGTTTCAGCCCTTTAAAAAAAAAAAAATCTCTAAATCACGCTGTTGCCATTTGGTAGTCCAGCAAGCTGTTATTCAGATGAAACGACACACAGCACACTAGGTTGTGTTGACCCAGGAAAACTCCCCGAGGTCTGCTAACCATCAGGCCAGATCCGACCAGAACCCAAGGCCCTGGTTGGCATCTTTGGTGGGCTGGTCAGAGTGAGCCCCGGGGTCTTGCACTTCAGTGGTTTTCGCTACAACGCTTTTAGTCTTATCATCCACAGTGGTATTTCATGGCTTTTGAAGTGATTAGACTTTGGGGGCCAACCTGGACTGTGTTGTCGGTTGGGCAGCAGATCTACGCAGAACCATCTCGTTGGCCACTTGAACCCTCCCCTACGACCCCCTCATGTTTATCCCGCACTTTGTTTCCCAGCGATTTCCCCTCTTTGATCCTACAACTTGCCCAGCCCACCCGCCACCACCCCAAAAACCTGCATTATTTCCCCCCCTTACAGAATCCCAGGTTTGCCGGTAGAGCTTTGTGATCACGAAACACTGGTGGGTGTTTTTACCACTTCAGTGGTTGTTTCAGACAACCACTGTTTTCTTGTTCATTACTGCTTAACTGTATCATTGCAGGGCATCGTTGGCTTATGGCTAATAAAATTCCCTCCGAGTGACTGCAGCCTGGCTTGGTGGGAAGTGACATTGTGAGCCGCGGGCAGACTCTGAAGTGGCAGGTTTTAGATGTTCCCTAATGCCAGGGATGGATCTCGGCTTCACGGAGTGGAGGACAGAGGAAAAGCGGATGACAGGAGGGTCCCTGCCAGAAGCCTGGGAGAAAGACTTCCAGAGCCCGTGGTCGAGTAGAAAGCTCACTGCCTCCTGACTCTGTCACCGTCAGAATGCACGCTGCAAGCCCTTCCCTTCCTCCCCAACAACCAGCCAAGTGCAAGACAAGAGTGCAAACTCCGATACAAAATTAGACTTCGCCGCCTCAAAGTGTGCTAGTTAGATGACTTTTTTTTTTTTTCTCACTCTTGATGCCAAACAGCCAAGACGCTTCAAACTAAAATCTGTTTCTTTTTCCTTTCAGTTTAGTCAATTCCACACGCACGTCTTGAGTGCCTGGTGTGTTCACCTAGCTCAGAGCCTGGCACATGGAGGGTCCTCACAAAATACTTGCTGAAATTACTAAATGAACGAGTGCCAGGCCTGGCAGGGGTGATGAGGAGATGGAAGGGAAAATTAAGTTGAGAAGCACGCAAAGCATACCTCTGTACACAAGGAGTCAGGATCCTGGTTACCCTTGGAGACAGTGACTGTCAGGGGGCTGACCAGGACTTTGGGATGTGCTAATAATGTTTTCTCTCTTGATCGTGGTTCTCAAGGCTGGGCTGCACATACTTTGTAAAAATTCATCCAGCCCAGCGGCTATGATTTGTGTCCTTTTATTGAATGCATTCTACACTGCAATAAAAAATGTTTTTAAGGATTGTCCTCCAGTAACTTAAGATCTAATCACAGGAGGGGTGGAAGGTGGAGGTGGAAAGCGATACAGAGGCAACAAATTATAACATTGTTTGGCTGAACCGAAATTCCAAGGAGTGCTGTGAGAGCAGTGATGCCCGGAGCAGTTCATTCCTGTTCCAAGCTCTGCCTTCTGTGTTTGACCCTGGTTTCTGGGGGTGGGTCACCTCTTGGGCGGGAGCTCCCAAGTCCCAGGCACAAGGAATTCCAAACTCCAGACCCCGTCGATGACGCAGAACCCTGGGTGGCTGGTTCAGCTCTGTCGGCTGGCTCCCATTTATGTTTTTTTTTTTTTCTTTTTTAAAGAAAGAAACATAAGGAAAACATTTTCTTTGACATTGAATCCGCCCCCACATGCAACAGTAATTGTGGGGCCTGAGGGGAAAAAAAAAAGTATCGTTCCAATTTGGGGCCAACCAGCCTTGACAATACTGTGTTAAACCTTTTAAAGAGATGAAGGTGGGCTGCAGCAAGGCACCTCTTGTGCAGGTGGACCATGGCGGACACAGAGAACCGTAGCTGGGAGAAACTTCCAGAACCAGGAGATGGAGGGGTGCTGGCACTAACTTTCTGAGACACTCTTCAGTCAAGACTAATGACTCCCTCCCTGGCCCTTGAAATGGCTTGTGCTCCTGAGACCCCCAGCGGGTGTTGGCTGTGAGCTAGTCAGATGCCCGTTTCACATAAGATACGACCACTGACCTCCACTTGGAGCCTGAATGGCTCCCCCTGAAAATGACAGCTGTGAAAGCACTGTAGGAACACGGGCCTCTGCTAAGTCCCAAGGCACACCCGCCTTTTCCTCCAGTCTCTGTGCGTCTGTAAAAAGTTCAAGTACTGAGTCAAGTTTATTGTTTCTATCTCGTTTATTTTAAGTATAGTTTTACACTTTATTATGTGCAGTGACATCTTAAATGGAGCCTGTCACTCCGTCTTGACTACTGCTAGGGGCTAGAGCCACTTACCATGTCACACAATTCAGCAGCCCTGATTAACGGTATCTGAATGAGCAGCTCCAGCTCTCAACCCACCCCCACCCCCCAAAAATAATGCCCCTATTTATATGAAGCAAAATACTGGAACAACAGTGTCTTATATCTGCAGTGAGAGGGATTCTAAACTGATGAAGTTTGGGCTAGCATTTTCTTTCCCTCTTTTTCTTCCTTCCTTCCCTCCTTCCCTCCCTCCCTTCCTCCTCCTTCGGTTTGTCTGAGAATAAGAAATAGATTAAAAGTTCCTTTTTTATTTTCCAGGGTATGTTTTGGTATATAGTCTCTCTCTCTCTCTCTTTGAGAGTAACATTTTGTGAGGTTGATTCATGCCCCCACCACTGCAAACAACAACGTCAAACAAAATGCAAGCCCCCCACAACTTGCTTTTCTCCCTCGCCCCTCCCCAGTTACAAGTCAGTTTTTGTAGCCCTGTCATTATGCGAGGTAGCCTAGAGTAATTTGAATATTTCATTCTCCAGGCTGCGAATGCAGCATGCGTTACAGATGGTACTCGCTTCATCCTTCTGGACCCGGTTCAATTATAAATGAAAGTAGGGAGCTGAGATTTGTCTTTTTGTCTCTGCTTAGTTGGAATAACACAATAAAGCTTGATGGGTAGGAATTTCTCAAACTGCCTCTTTTTCGCCTCGGCCGTTTCCCAATTAGATCCCTCCGCGGAGTAACGTGGGTTGTACTCACTTTGGAAGCCAGATGCTTCGTTCTTGGGGGGATATTTTCTTCCCCTTCACTTGGAAGAAGGCGGTTTTCTAAAAGTACAAGTGGCCTCTGCCCCAGCCCCTGCCTTTTTCCTTTTAGTTACGATTTCTCATCAATTCCTTGGCTATGAACACTCCATGATTTATTCAAGAACCTTGAGTAAAACCACTTCCTTTCTCTGTGTCCTTAAAAGGTCTGTCCCCTCACATGGTACCGCTTAGGGACACGTTGGTGGTCAGGGACAAGGATTTGTCTTCGTAATAAAACCTGTATACCCAGCTTACTAACTCGGCATTTAAAAATAGAACACACGTGTGTAGTAAATTATGCAGACTTAGGAGTGCAATCTTAGATGCATATTTTTATTAGATACTAGCAGTATTTTCAGTGTGTGTGTGCATGTGCATGCGGAAAGAGATGGGTTTGGTGTGTTTCTGGAAATCTGAAAAATAAACATCGCATATAGCCTCTCATTGGGGCATTATTTTTGTGAACACTTTTGGTAAGTAGTAAAGCATTTGGTAAATGGTAAAGCTGTTTGCTTGAGGCTCTGTCTAGTTGAGATCCATATAAGGGTTTTTTTCTCCTTCAACCCCAAATTCATGCAGTATTATAGATAAACTTAGAGGAATGACTGGTTCAAATATCTATTGTAATTAGAAGGAAGAGGGAGAAAACGCTGACCCTGTTTCTCTTGGATTGGTTGATTGATTGATTGAAATTTCATTAGATTATGTAGCTGCTCCATGCAGATCAGTTTTTTTTAAAGATTTCACTTTGTTCCCTCACCTGCTGTTGGAAAGCAGCTTTGCATGACGGTCCTTACTGTTTCTGCCTCACTCTGATGTTCTACCCATGTGGAGTTACACAGGGATATCAATTTGTAGTATCTCCTAACCACCTACATTCCTATAAGCTTAAGTCATTAAGATGAAGGATAAGGTGGCCTACAGATAAATTGCCAGTTTGAAAGAGAAGGCATTAGGATGTTAGGTTAAGAGACGCGTTGGGGCCGGGCAGAAGCAGCCTGATTTGGGAAACTCTGTTCTTTTCTCCTGCAAGTTGCAACACTTCTCAGCATCATTCTTCTTTTTCCTATTCGGTTAAGTGGGATCCAGCCTAACTCTAGAGATAACAGGGGAAATTAACCCAAAACGGGAGGCTAAGTTTTTCAGATTTATGACATAAAAAAATTAAGTGCTTCATTTTCATATTGGTTTATGATACCACACCTTTTGGAGGTGATCTTACAGTTGAAGACCTGGTTCTGAAGGGGGCTGTACATAGATTCCTCTCTGTGTCTCAATCCACCTGGATTCCTGGCTTGGCTTCTGTTACCCAAATGATATTGGGTGAACAAGAGTTAAAAACTTCAGATCTAAATGAAGTGAGAAATGCCGTTCTTCTTTGATTTTCAAGTAGCTACGATAACTTCTTGGCAGCTAATTTTCTAGGAACACAACAATTAGAAATGTTTAATAGCCTATGGTCACTTTCATACAACTAATTATCTTGGACTCACTTGATGTTAATAAAAAACCTTGCCAGAAAAATGAAATTGGAATTCATATTTTTAGCTAGTTTTGTTAATCTTGACCTACTTTTCTCTGGAAATTTGAAATAAACTGGAAGATAATAGCAATAATACAAGCATTGTTATAATAATTTTCAGCATGCAAAGGACTTTTCATATACATTATCTCAACTTTCACCCTTACAATAACTCTGAATAGATAAGTTTTATTTTTCTTGGTTTACAGATTGGAAAAGAAACTTAGAGAGGTTAAACAACTTAACAAAATCTCAATTCAAATCCAGTGTGACTGTATTAGAATTAGGTTCAACTGTAACAGAAACCATGTGCACCCCATTTCAAGAAACATATGATGAGTGTGACCTTTTTGACATCTTCATGATCCAAAATGGCTACTAGAGCACCAGCTATCCCATATGCATCCCAGGCATCAGAATGGAAGAAGGGTGGACTTACTCTCTTTTAAGAGGACTTTGTAGAATATTACTCATACTTCTGCTTGTATCCCATTGATTAGGACTTTCCGCTATGACCATATTTAATTATAAGAGAGCCTTGGAAATGTAGCTAGGTGGAAATGTTTCAGCTGTCTCTTAGAAACAGGGCACGTTTCTGAAATGGCACTGCACTTGGGTTTAGAAGTCAGAAGTGCCTTAGCTCACAAGTTTATCTTGACCAGATAAGATAGACTGGGTAGTCATTTTTATTGTCTAGATCTGGTTTGGAACATAGGTGTCATATTACACCAGAGAACCTGTGTGCTAAAGGCAAAGGGAAATCTTTTGTTTGTTTGTTTTTTATTGAAGCGTAGTTGACTTACAATGTTAGTTTCAGATGTACAGTAAAGCAATTCAGTTATACATATACATACATATGTATTTTTTCAGATTCTTTTCCATTATATGTTATTATAAGAAACTGAATATAGGTCTCTGTGCTCTACAGTAGGTCCTTGTTGTTTATCTATTTTATGTACAGTAATGTGTATCTGTTAATCCCAGACTTGTAATTTAGCCCTCCTTTGCCCTTTTCCCTTTGGTAACCATAGTTTGTTTTCTATGTCTGTGAGTCTATTTCTTGTTTGTAAATAAGATTTGTTGTTTTTTTTTTAAATTTCCACATGTAAGTGATAATCATATGATATCTGTCTCTCTGTCTGTCTGATTTACTTCACTTAGTACGATAATCTCTAGATCCACAAAGGTAAAGGCAAATGTTGATTGTGTTAATGAATGTTCACTAAATTGGTGTAACCCAGCATATTCATGATGAGGCACATCAGGAAAGAGGAGGTGTGTTATGCTTCGAACAGCAATACTAAAAAGGGTCTGGCTCTAATCACATCACAAGTGGCCAATCCGTGGAGGATAAGACCTTCAAACTCTGGTGTAAATTCTTAAAGATGGCTTTGTGTGTTCCCAGTAAAGGTTTTTGTTGTGGTTGTTTTGTTTTGTTTTTTAAGTATGTAGCTGCTTAATGCCCATGTTCCCATGGTATTTCTTCCACTTTAATCATAAAAGAATGGTTTAACGGGTTGTGGAGATTTATAGGAATCAGCTCCTCAGTTCTTCTAATGCCAGTGGTCAAGGAACCCAAATGTTCCCTATGGCCTCAGTGGAGACGGCTTCTCACTACCAACTTTATTTCCAGAGGAGGGAGAAAAAATCCAAATCCTCAAGTGCTTGGGGATGTAGTTTTTGCTTTGGAGCCCAAATATCCATCCAGTCCTTGTCCATGAGCTAAGCAAGCAGGCATCTTCCCCCAGCCCTTTGTCACTTACATCAGCTGCTTTAAGAGCTTTGGGAGACAGACTACACACATCACATCTCAGAGGTACTGACGGCTGGCTGGTGGCTCTCATTTATTTATATTTTTAAAAGAATGAGATGAAAATCGGGTACCTATACATTCCTGATGGGAGGCATTTTGTGTGTGTTTGTGTATCTGTGTATAATATTTCACATTGTATATCACTTTAACCTCTTAATATGATTTTCCTTAAGTCACCCATCTATATAGAATATTTGACAGTGTAGCTTGCTCTAATATTTTTGTCGCAGTAATGTGAGGATGACCACATTACTCATGAGTGAACACTGCTGGTCTCTTCAGAATGTCAGGAGGAACTTTATGGTGCTGCCTGCACCGTCACATATTTTATTTAGACCAGATGTTTGGCCCCATAATTCAGTTGTCTTCTTTTGTTACATTTTCAGCTGCATGGTTTTCTTTTGCCTTTATAAGTCTATTGGAATTTGTCTAAAAAGCTCTACCTATGTGGAAAAATATTTTATTAATTGTGGCAACTTTGGTACACAAATCTCTATATATAGATTATATAATTTGAAATGCGTTACAGTGAAATGTTGCTAGATACAAAACTTTTTCACAATTCTATATAAAAAACTTGGGTTAGTATATTTCTTTACCATTACTGAAACTACTGTCTGGGTTTATGATATCTAAAGACATTATTGTTCTAGCTTAAGGCTTTTATATCATTTCTGTACGTCAAGTTGTCATAATTATAATTCTTCTATGAATTGAACTTCTACCTTTGAGAAGGAGTTTTCCAGCTTGGCCAGACAGATATCATAGAGTTACAGATTAAAATACTTTCCCCCCCTCCACCCTGGCCTTTCTTGCAAGGTTGTGTCTCCCAGTGACCACATATACAGTCATCAATAGCAAGACATACAAGGGGCCAATAGGCACATGAAAAAATACTCCATAGCGCTAATTATAAGAGAAATGCAAATCAAAACTGCAATGAGGTATTGGTATCTCACACCAGTCAGAATGGCCATCATTGAAAAATCCACAAATGATAAATGCTGTAGAGGGTGTGGGGAAAGGGAACCCTCCTACGCTGCTGGTGGGAGTGTAGTTTGGTGCAGCCATTGTGGAAAACAGTATGGAGATTCCTTAAAAAGATAAAAAATGACTTAGCATATGATCCAGCAATCCCACTCCTGGTCATATATCTGGAAAAGACAGAAACTCTAATTCAAAAAGATATGTGCACCTCAGTACTCATAGAGCACTATTTACAATAGCCTGGACATGGAAACAACCTAAATGTCCATGGACAGATCACTAGATAAAGAAGCTGTGGTGTATTTATACAATGGAATACTACTCAGCCATAAAAAAGAATAAAATAATGCTGCTGGCAGCAACATGAATGGAACTGAAGATTGTTGTTCTAAGTGCAGTAAGCCAGAAAGAGAAAGAAAAATACCATATATCACTTATATGTGGAATCTAAAAAAAAAAGACACAAATGAACTTATTTACAAAACAGAAATACACTCACAGACATAGAAAACAAACTTATGGTTATCAGGGTGGGGAAGAGGGTGGGAAGGGATAAATTGGGAGTTTGAGATTTGCAGATACTAACTACTGTATATAAAATAAATAACAAGTTCATACTGTATAGCACAGGGAACTATATTCAGTATCTTGTAGTAACTTATGGTGAAGAAGAATATGAAAACAAATATGTGTATGTATATGTATGACTGATACATGCTATGCATCAGAAATTGATACATTGTAAACGGAGTATACTTCAATAAAAAATATAGATATAAAAAAGGAAAAAAATAATATATGGGTATTGATTTAACACTCTGTTTTAGAAACATACAGATATAATGTCTTGACAGAAAGTGACAGACAAGAAAAAGACTATACATACATATATATATATATATATATACACATTACATTATGTGTGTATATGTGTGTGTGTGTATATATATATATATATGTGTGTGTGTATATATATATATGTGTGTATATATATATATATAGTCCTGCTCTTAATTCATCCATGGTTTTGTCACTGCTCAGCAAGGTTAAGTGTTATCTTTTCAAAAAATTGTCCTGGGTATATTATATCTGCGTGTGTGTGTGTGTGTGTGTGTGTGTGTACATGTGTACATGCACACATGTGCGGTAGGGTGGGTGCTCAGTGTTTTTTTCTGGCTGATTTGTTTTGGAAACTTGGACAGGGAAGGGGGAACTTGGCCTCATCCGTGAAGATGATTGTCTCCTGATAATGGCTCTTCTGGTGCCAGATTCAGGGCAGGAGGCAGCAAACAGCTCCTGGAAGCCTAACCGTTCAAAGCGAAGTTCATCTAGGAAAAGTCAGGGGGAAGGCAGCTCACACTTACTGGACGCCGTCTATGTGCCAAGTGCTAGTCTGCTGACTTCACCCGTTAACTTGTTTAAAACTGACAGCAGTCCTGTGAGATAAATGGGATTCTTCCCAGTTTAAAAAGGAGGAAACATACTGGGGCTTTGAGATGCTAACTGACTCGCCTGGCAGAGGACTCGGAATTTACCTTTGGTTTGTCTGACTATGAAACCATCTCATTTCCCCATTTCCAGGGTACCATGGAAACTTGCGTCACTGTGAGTCAGATACACTCTGTCAGGTTGTGAAATGCCCCTTAAAATACTGTCACATGAACGCGTCGCCATGGCATTACGAGCTGTACTCTGCTTACCTTGTTGGACTAAATTAGAAAGTCTTTATGAACCTGTCCCCTGCTCCTAGCAAAATCCCAAATGCTGTTGGGGTGCAAGAGAAGGGTAAGTGTGGTCCCTGCCCTCAGGTGGGTAACTCCCAGTGGCAGTGAGAAAGCCATATGCAGAACAGCGGATGGCCGTGCCGATTTTTAATAGATCTGTGACTTGTAGGTAACAGTAACTATGGAGCTATTTGCGTTCATTCAGAGAAGATACCCAGAAGCCGAGAAGGGGGAGATTAATCCATGTTGAACTGAACAGAACCTAGATGGGCACTTTAAATGTGGCTGGATGGAGGGCTGGAGAGAAGACCCTGCAGGGACAGCTGGGCTGAGCACTGACTGTGGAAATGTGAAGCATCACCACTCACAGATGTAAGAGCACCATCTGCCTGGCCTGGCACCTTACGATTTTCAGAGCACTTACATTTCCTTCTCTCGTTTATCCTCACTTCTTCTCTTATAGAGGTACAAACGTTATTAATATCATCACCACCACCATCGTCACTCCCATTTACGGATGACGAACACCCCCCCAGCACTGGCCCAGGTGCCTCCTGTGCTCTGCGAGGGGCTCTGGGAGGAACCCAGGAAAGACCCAGAAGCCGAGAGGGGATCAGCACCGTGCCAGCTCAAGGTCACGCAGCTGGTGGGAAACAGAGGCCTAGCCTTGCCCCGCGCCTTCTGATCCCAGTTTAGATATAAAAAGTAAGGGCATTTCTGAGAGTTTGATAGTCCCGATCCGGGGGGGGGTCCAGTTTATGAACGGGTTGTAGTCCAGATATTTTCTTCTACTTTTTAAAAATCCCACTTTTTCCCTCTCATAACCTCCAATAACACATTTTCCCAGAGTCTTATCCAGCTCGATTCCCTGGCCCAAACCTAGCTGCCTGGGGTAGGACAGAATGTGCCTTGAGTGTGATACACACATTCTATTTCAATTATATCGGGTCGCCATTTAGAAAATAGTTTTTTCATAAGAAAACACGTTCTGAGACAGGACTGACTGTATGATGTGTGGGGGTCCCGTACAACACAAAAATGTGAACCCTGCGATCAAAACATGTTAAGAATTTCAAGATGGCGACATCAGAGCGTTAAACCAAACGCAGGGACCTTCTGAGCGTGACCGCACGGGTCTCGTCCATGAAGCCAGCCCTGAGTCGGGGTTTGTCTTAGAATACCTTTTATCCTAGAACCTTTATCAGGACCACCCAGAGCAGGGAGTTGGGGGAAGCAGATGCCTGTGTAAGGGATGGGCAGGAGCAGGGTTCACGCTGTGGGAGAGAGGTGGTGTCTGGCATCTGCTTGCCTGTGTAGATGTACCAGGAACGTGTTAACTCTCCGTCGCCTAAGGAAAGCTATCTCTTTATTAGTCATTCCTGAGGAATTCTGACTTGGAGCAGAGGAGAGAATGGAGAAGTGGGAGGCAGCACAAACATCAAAAAATGTACTCACGGCCAACTCAGATTTGGTTCATTTTCAAGTTTGTAAGTCTATTATTATAAGCGTAGATCAGGCCCGTCCTTATGGAGAAGTCCCGGCACCTTCCACGTATATTTCCAGCACAGAAAACAGATGGGATAGAAACTTACACAAAAACCACATCTGCCACTCTGGACAATTAAGTAAAACACGGAATTGCAGCGAAAACCACAGGGTTTTTAAATAGAACAAGATTTCAAATGAAGGACTCATGTTATTGAACAGGAATGTGGTTTAACTCTACACCTTCTGAAGGAGGAGGGTATTTTTTGATCTTTTTCTATTTGTGTGTGTATATATATATATATTTTTTTCCCCCTCCTCTTTCTCCTTTATATCAGTAAATGTGCCCACTTAACAAAGACAACTTTCTCATTCAGGGACAGGCTAAGCCAAAATTTAGTCCTCTTTTGAATCATACTATCAAAAGGGACATGAAGAGGGGAGGAAAAACTCCTAACATTTATTCCACACACGCCAGGTGCTAGGGTCTCCCCAAACGTGTAGACAGAGAGCCCTGCCGACTTTATTTTATAATTGAAGAAACAGGCTCTGAGGCATCACCCAGGCTTTCCCACCAATAAGTAACAGAGCTTGGATGTAAATTCTCAGTCCAAAGCTGTATCGTCCCCATGCACCAGATAACCCCTCCTATTCGAAATTCCAAGACAGGGAGCCCGAGGTGTAGTGAGGAACAGGACCTACAAAGGAAGCCAACCTCTCAACCTTGCAGGAAGCTTGTCACCTTGCCATCCAAGGGCGGCCCTTGTCATTAATATTCACTTGGTGGTCCTTATGGAGGTTGAGTACTGCTTTATAACTTTGCTTTTACTCCCTTAAATGTTTCTGAAATGTGACCTGGATTTATAGCTCACATCACCTCCCCAACTGTGGGAAGCCCAGTGGTTCCAGCCAAGCAAGGACAGTCGCCTTGGGCCGAATGTGGCCCAGTTACGAGAAAAGCATATCAACTCTTCCACCAAAGAGATGTACCTTTCTTGCCACTCTCTCTGTACCCTCTACGCTGCCTCGCTTTCCCACTTCGGACCCGGAGTCTCGTCAACCTGTTTGTGGCAGATAAGAGCATGTCCGTGAAGGAGTCCGCTCAGATTGATTTAAACATCAGATCCATTGCCTCAACTTGCATATACGTTTGACTCCGTTACAAATGACTGGAACTTGCCAGCTGAAGGTTTGGGAGGGTCACGAAGAATCTCACAGAGGTTGAAGTAGACTTTGGCCCAAACTGTACTTGTACTCTGGCTTCATTTCATTTCCTGGACCCTGCAGAGCTGAGTTTAGGATACAATCCCCCTTTAACTTCAGAAACAGCTCCATCTGTGACACAGGCCCTGAGGGGGATGACGTGAAGCAGGGGAAGAAGGGGGCTCAGGAGACCCTATAAAGAAAAAGGACACCTTGCCCCTCATTGAGGCACCTGAATCACGCTTGTTTCTTCATCCCTCACCTGGTGGAGTCTCACTGTGTCACTTATTAAATGGGCCCCATAGAACTGGTCCTGTCGTAAGCATCAGATAAGCTGTCGTGTGTCCCTACCCAAATGCAAACAGTATCATCATGACCAGGAAGCTGGAGTCTGAGTTGGAAATCCAGGAAACATGTGCCAAGTATGGACCTTGAGCCAATTTTTAATACTCTGACACTAAATGGAATAGTTTATGAATAACCATTATATACATGATGAAACACTTGATTATTGAAAGGGATTTGGGTCCAGTTGTGGCCATCACTCCCCACTTGCTTCAGCCTGTACAAAAGTCAGGGTCTGTGTATCCTCCAGACCTTCCTCTTGCCTGCACCTCCTCCACCTCCCTACCTCTGTCCTCCCTCCTCCAGCTCCCGGCACAGTGACTGGCTTGACACCGGTCCATCCCCTGCACGTACACAGACAGTCCGTGCCTCTCTGAATATCAGGGCGGCAGCCCAGCCTTGTGCAAAGACCATGGACTTTGAGGAACTGGACTTGAGTGAACTGTGTGAGCCTGGACTGATTTCAACCTCTCTGAGCCAGTTTCCCCCCAAATGGGTATCCAAGATCAATTTCTGAAGATTGAAGTGAGGCTCGGATGAGATAATGTAGGTGAGATCATTTGAAAGCTCTTGGTAGAGTGTAAACTTCTAGAGCAGAAAAGGCGTCCAGTTCTATTCAGAGGTTCTCTGACGAGCTCTTCCTATTTAGAAAGTGGCTGGTTTTCCAGAGATGTGACTTTGAATAACTAAGACCTTCTAAAAGGCCCTAAAAAACTCTCTGTGTCCCATCTGTGCTTTCTATAAAGTCAAGTGACTTGCCCAAGATCACAAAGATCAAGTGTGGCTAACCAAGGACCACGGATCTTACTTAAAAGCCAGAGCTTTTCCTGCTGGAGCCACCCACCTTTTGCTGGTGACACCACTACATCACCTCCTGTGCTGGTGCTGCCTTGGCCTCACAGGCTGTTGGCCGTTTCCTCCCCGTAGTGACCAAGGCAGGCTGGAGCCGTTCCCCTGCCCTTTTTCTGCCCTGCTTCCTGGCCCGGACGTCTTGCAGATGATGTCTGTGGCTGTCCTGCGTCTCTGGGTGCCCTGTTGTCCAGGACCTTACATCGGGTGTGCCAGGCAGCCATCCTCCTTGCCAATCTCTGCTGTGGTTTCTAGAACTCATCACCATCTCCACCAGCCTACACCGCAGGCTCAGAGACTCTTCAAGCCAAGTGTCTAAGTCCCAGTATTCCTGTGTCTTTTGATGTCCCTAAATCCCCTTACTCAGCTGTGTGGTGAGGATCTTGGCGTTTATGACACAGGCCTGGGAGATGTGCTGAGAAGGAGGTGAGGAGGGCTCCGGCCTCTGAGAGAGGCACACAGGCCAATATCAGCAGCGCTCCTGTGTCCTCACATTCCAGGCTGCTGCGTGTGCTGTTTGGCTGGTCCCTTTCAAAGGCAAGGCCAGTTAAAAAGTCGGTACCTCTTGAGGCTGTTGCCTTAAGAGCCCAGCTTTCACAGGAGGGGCACACCTCACCTCCCCCAGCCCCTGCCACTGGCCTCCTGGGAGCCTTCTCCACCTCTGTCCTCCTTCTCCCCCAAAACCTTGAGGGTTTGGAATACTTCTGAGCCGCCAGGGGAAATCTCAGAGTTTATTGCTTTTTTCTTCGGGATTGGAATAGCTCCAACCAGCTATTTTTTAAAAAACAAAGAAGTACTTTTTGCTTATTATCAAAAGGAGAATGGAGTATTCCTGCCACTAAATGAGAACTTGAGATCTTTCTTGCCCCTGTGTGTGTGTGTGTGTGTGTATGGAGGTAGGGGGGAGTCAAAGCCAAAGCTCTGCCCGTGTTCTGAACCTCACCGAGGAGGGCAGGCTGCCTCATCAAAGGCAGGCGATCTGTAATTAGCTGCCTACTCTGTCCCATGTCTGTAGGGTTCTATTGTCTGTCAGTCTTGTCTCTTGTCTGCAAGCAGCATTTGTTTGTCTGGAGTGCAGAGCTCCCCAAACTTGACAATTGCTATGGTCTTTCTGCCTTTTCTCTTAAACAGCTTTTTTAAAGCCCCCAGAGACCCTTAAAAAAAAGAATGCAAATGGAAATTAACGTTGGAAGCTGAAACAAACGTGCTTGTGAGTCATGAGATCCTGGCCACACTGGGACAAACTTTTTTATTTTGGGTAATATTTCTTCTTTGGCATTTATTACACCTCTGTTAAACACAGCTCATGTGACACAGTGTTACTCACAGGCAATCAGAGAAAAAGCTGAAAGTTGAGCCATCGGTAGGGCAGGGCAACTTATTGTTAATAGCAGCCATTAAAGCTGAAAGGAAAAATCACCCATCTGCCCCGCCAGACCCGTCTGCCCGAGGGAAGGGGGGCTGGGCGAACTGGAAGGAAGGAGGCTGGGACCCAAAACCCGAGATCGGTGTAGGGGAGGGTAGAGCTGAATTCAAGTGTGAGCTCTGACTCAAGAATAGGAAAAACGCCACCGATCTCAAGCTCTCAAGCAGCACTTCCGCCCGATCACCCTTGTTCATGAAAGCACCTGATGGCTCTGACCCAAAGGTCTGCTGCAGGATTCGTTTTAGCTCCAGGTAGGAAACTCAACAGAAAGAGTTCTGAAGCAGCAACATCTTCTGGTTAGGCGGTGCTTTTCCACCGCAGGATGTAATTTACAATAGGTTCGCTCGACCAAAATTCTTTGCCATTAGACCTTGGGGGTTCAGCGATGCAAAAAACAATTTTTTTTAATTAGGAAAAGTCTGTATTAAAAGAGCACATGATGGTTTAAAAATCGTTTCAGACATTTTAAATCCTAGCCAAAGATGCAACGCCGTGGGCCCACTCTGACCAGCCACTCTGAAAGTGTGCTTGTGGTTGGAGCTGTAGAGGATGTCGGCTGGGAAAATAAATTTGAGAGGGCTTGGCAGAGAGCGTGTTGGTGGAACTCACAACAGGGCTGGAAGGGACAGGCCGTGGCCCATTTTGCAGAGTGCTAGCTCACTTGGGTGCAGAGAGTGACTTTTGGTATCAAGATCACATATCAATTTTTTAAAAACTGTATTAGAAACTGGACATATGCCTTGGAGTACAGCCCCTGAACAGCACTGCCGACCTTACACCCCAAGGCGGCTGGCGTGGTGGGACGGATCTTTGCAGCCCTGCGCACTCTTTGGGGTGGAGCTATTAGAACGAGGTTTGAAAGGCCAGTTGGAGGGCTCCAGGGCTGACAAAAGAGCTGGCTGGAAATCTGAGTGGAGCTGGCAGGACTCAGCACTGAGGCAGCCCCTGAGTGCACACCGGGCTCCAGATAAGTGGTGGGGCCTGTCAGAGCAGGAGGTGTCTGCTGACTCAGACCCAGGGAGGCGTTTCGTTCTCAGAGTGTCTGATTTCTCAGATCTGATCACATCCAGTTCTGGGCTTCGGCCCTAACTGTTCCTTGGCTAGCCAAATTAATGTCAGGTCCGATCAGCTTAACTCATCACCAGGGCATTCTTGATAGAGCTTGGTTCCTTCTTGCCTTTGGTGTCTCTGCCCCCCTAAGAACAGTGCCTCTCAGCTTTCGTGTTGGCGGCACAATTCTGAGTCCTAGAATTATTTTGGTTGCGTCTTGGGATGAATTTTAGCTCTTGGAGGGCCTTTACCACGTGCCATTCATTGAGTAAGAGCTCCTTTCTTCCCCGACCCAGCTCTTGAATACAGGCACCACACACAGCCTTTGCAACAATGCTGGTTCTTATCTCTTACTCCCAGTGGATGGGTTGCACCCTGATAGATGGAACTAGGGGACCCACTCGGCTCAGCCTTCACTTACAGGCATGGATGACACGTGTATTTCCTGTGTATGGGAAGTTATACTGGAGTCCATTCAATTGCTTTAAAAATTAGCTTTATGCACTTATCAATTGTTGGAGAATCTGACAGTTTGGGCTTCAAAATCTCCCAGAGACCATGGAGTTAGAGCTCTCTGCTGCAGGGTTTCCATGCTGTGATTAAGGGTGGAGAATGCTTTGCGGGGGTGGGGGAGTGTCCTAAGGGTTAAGACAGTGAGGAATTGGACGGGACCGGCAGAACGGATGATCCAGGCACATCGTTTTATAACCTTTAACTGCGCCCCCCCCCCCATCTTGCTGGTCGTGGCTCCTTCCTTCCCTGTGGATTAACTCTAGAGTGCGTTCATGTCATCACCATGAGACACCTGCTAAGTGTCCGGGAAAGAATTAGGTGTTGGAACGGCATCAAAAAGCAGGTATTGGAAAGAATTAGTTGAAGCAAGATTGGACCACAGAGAAGCAAGTGGTCTAGGCGACCCTTGAGCGGTGAGCGCAGGTGAGCGGCATCTTTCAGTGTCGTCGCAGCGGACCCACCTCAAGAGGAAGGAAAGTCGGGAAGTTATTTTTCTAGTATCCCTCATCCTCGTGGGGGCGATTTCCTAAAATGTTATCTCCACTTTGGATTCTTTAAGCTTTAAGAAATATGAATAGGAGAAAAGACTGGATGGCGAGACAGACAAGGGCTTTCAAAGGGGGCTGTGATTCTTTGCTCTGGAGAAGAGAAGGCTCCTGGCTTGTTGACCTGTTTTACACAGAGGCCTGCTATGAAGAGGGTGTTAAGAAAACTTCATCACAAAGAAATGGCAGAGCTAGAGAAGACGCGCTTAAAGTAAAATGTTTTCCTTTGTAAGTCAGGTCCAGGGTCCTTTGGGAAGCGTCAAAAAATTCAGAAGTCGTGGTGTGTCCTCTCGTGGAATTTACTTAAGACCTTTTCACAGGCGAATCGTTAAATGCTGGCCTCTCAAGCGGGAGGCGACGTCTCCGTGGTAGGAGGTAGGAAAGGCAGCTGCTATCTGGTTTGGGCTGACCTGGTATCTTCAAAGGAGGATGGGATTCTTAAATTACTGACTTGGATTCTCGAGGCCCAGTACAGACTCCTTGGTGACGTCCACGTCAGCCGTGTCCCCTCCCCGGGCCCCAGTGAGCTGCAGACACCATGCCATAGCTGTCAGCGTGGTTAGGGACCAGGGGCTGTGTGCACAGACACTGCCAAAGAGTCTTCTGTGGCCGAGCGAGGGCGGATTTCACCCTTGGTTATGATTTAGGGGGATATTATCTTTTTAATGGACCTGAAAAATCTGTTCCAATGCAGTTAACTTCAAGACTTTCCAAAGGCTGGAAGGAGTAGAAAGAAGACGTGGGCATCAGCTCTAATCTAATTTTTCTCCCATAATACTCACTTTCCCCCATTTCCCAGTTGCCGTCTCCCTGCGTAATTACCATCGCGAGCATCTCGCGTCCGTCCCCTGTAGGTACGCCACGTTGCGCCAACAACCCATGGCCCAGCAGGCAGATACAGTATCCTTTGCCAGTTTCGATCAGGGCTTGATTACACTTCACGGCTGTAATTCAAACCTGCTAATCCTCCTCCACATTAGGAAAAGAGGCCTGTGCTATTAGATAAGCTGATTACTGTCTGGTGTGTGCTTCGTGCCTCGCAAGGGCTGTTTATGTGTGGAATTACTGCTGGTTGGCGTCTGCGCTTTACTTACTGCCCTGGGTAGGCTTGCCTTGGGGTCGGGGGAGGGGGTCAGGCTCCACCTCAGATCTGGGAGGGGTGAGACGTGGAGTCTTGATTACAAGCTGCTTTCCCTCCACCTCTGTGCCCCTTGGCTCAGTAGTTACTTCTCTTCTGTGTTAACGGAAGGAACTGGATAAGATTACGAGTCTGAGACTTGTGCCCCCAGGGCTCACCGTCAAAGATCAAGAGTGAGAGATCTCTGCCCCGGCCTTGCCATGCTCCGAGGGTTGTAGGGCCGTCTCAGCGGTGGGGGGTCTAGAGGGGCCAGGGAGGGAGGAATACAGTGGGACAAAGTTGAGCGTGCGGTGAACTCAACAGCCACAGACTGAAGAGGGGGCGGACCGCAGAGCTGGGATGCTGCGGACACCGTTGGAAGGCGTTCCACATTCAGAGATGTTTCCTTCAAAGCCGCAAAAGCCCTGAAACCATGTCTGTCTCTCCCTCGCAGCCCATCTCTGGTCTGGTGTGCAGCCTGTGGCTTGGGTGCAGGCTGTGACACCCCGACTCCTCACGGAGGAGGAAATGCATACCTTACGATCAGCCTGGGGAAGCAGGCATGATTGATGCTGGCCACACCCTCGGGAGCCCCCTCCCTTCACCGAAGCAGCTCTTCAGGGAAAGAGGGTGGGGTGTCCTGTCCCCAGACGCAGAGCTGAGATTCTACCTAGCGGTGGCTCTGCATAAGCCCCGCGAGCGGATGCTGCGTTGAATGGCGCAGGGACAAGGTGAGGCTGGCACAGGTAGACGCGAGCACCGGGTCCCTGGCCTCGGCTCGCCTCTGCACCAGCACGTGTTGGTGTCTGCTTGTGTACTGGAACACGTGACAGCCGTCGCAGGAGTAAGGAAATTAGGATGACTGTCAACACGCGTAATTGTGATCGTACCACAAACAGAAGCCTTTTGGAGGGTAAACTTCTTCCACACCGTGGTGTTGTAATGATCTCTTTATTTGTCTGCTTTTCTCGATGAGGCCATCCATTCCTTTAGGGCAGGCGTTTTGTCTTTTATTTCTGTGTCCCTTGTACACATCCTACCGCCTGGCACATGGTAAGCACTCAAAGAATGATTCTGATATAACGAATGGATAACCTAACTAACAGATTGCAGAGAAGAAGGGTCCTACCCAAGAATGAATGTAAGTGTAGACTGTTGGCTACTTACGGCGGCTCACCACACACGTCTTCCCTCTCGTGTGCCTCTCCTGCTGTCCCCTCCATGAAGCAGAGGCTCCAGATCCCCAGGGACATGGATGTTCCTTCAGTATAAAGGGCATGGCCGGCTAAAGGCAGGACAGCGACACTGCCAAGCCCAGTAGCGTGGTAGGAAGGGCACTGGGACGTGTGATTTAGAAGGAAGGGCCACCGTGTTATGTTCTAACTGCTGGGCACCTGGCCTCTGTAATGCTTCTTGATGCACAGACATCTTGAGAGTTATTTGACCTCCCTCTTTTCTTCTGCTGTTTATTAACACCGTTTTGCTTTCTTGGTCCTCTTGCCCCCCACCCCTCCTTAAACTCTCCTTCTTCCCATGTTACCTTTTCTAGGGGAATCAGTGTCTTTTAGAGATCAGGATATTCTCCAAATGGATACACTGTAACCCCAGGGAGACTTATTTTTCTTCGGAACATGATACTCCCAGGGAAAAATCCCAAAGGAACCACAGAGGGCTGGTGCACAGTAAAACAGAGCGATGGGAAGCGACTGCAAAGTTTTAAGCCTGATTTGAGCAATGAAGGATTTCTCTGACGTGCATTAGCTTTCTTTTCTTTAATTTTAAGGGATGATAAACGTATGCATTTCATATTCATTGTATGTATGACTTGAACTTGTAAATTGCAGTTAAAACTTAAGAAGGGGTGAATACAGGAGATCCCAGGGTTGTACGTTCCTGGTTCTCTGTGTTTGTGAGAGAGAGAGAGTCGGGGTGCTGTCACTCAGATGATGGAGGGGTAATTAATGGAGCCTTTCCCCTTCTATGCATGAACTGAATAAATGCTTGGCTATCGAGAGAATGATTGTCTGGGGAAACCGTATCTTGAAATTCATGTTAGCATCTTTGAGATAATCTCAGGATTATTTTAGAGCGAAGAAAGGAATAGCGATACTTCATCCCAGAGACTCTGTCTCTGACCACAGAGCTAAGTATGAGCATTTTCTCATAGGACGGAAGCACAGACGATCGCTTTTTGAGACTCTGGGGTCCTACCAAACACAGAGCCGCGTTACTAGCAGTAAGGCAGAGGGCAATTAAGAAGACCCTTGCTTTTTATTCTTTTTATTCTGTTCTTTCCATGCCTGTCACTCAAAGGCTGGATAACAGCCTCATCGTCCATGTGCTGCTGCTGTCCCGAGTTTTAAGACCAGCAGCGTTGTTTGAACGCCTAAAGTAGAAATCTCTAGGTCCATACCTAAGTCGGTTCCCTGGGATCCTCTCTAGAAGAGGAAAGAAGACCAACCACATACGCATAATTTGCATTGGTTGACAGAATTTTAAAATTAGCTATTTTTTTTTCCTAATGTTGTCATGGTTCCATCACAGGTTTCAGATGATGTTTGAAGATCAGGATAGGCTGAGATCATTTCCTAACCTTTTTTTTTTTTTTTAAGGCAAAAGGAATATATTTTATATATACATTCCATCATCTTTTTTACATTTTTTTTACATTTTTATTTTGGTTTTTTCCCCCACATTCATACCCCATGTTATAAACATGAATTGAACAGTCTCAGTCTTCAAAAATGAAGAGAAGAGTGCATTTAACCGTCTTGAGCGAAGTGCTAGGTGCTTCCTCAGTGAAGGACTTCGGAGTATCTTTCTTCTCACTTTTCTATGCGCCCAGGTGTCGTTTTGGTAGGATTTGAAAGGAGGGAGGTGGCCCTACAGCTCTGGTTTGCAAATTGAGAACAGAACCTGGAACTGGAGGGCGCCTTCTACTGCGTGACGTCAAGCCTTGGAACCACGGTCACGTACCGGCAACCCAGGGCCGTGCATTAGCAAACAGAGCAACAGCGCAGTGACTTAAATTTCACTTCCACAACTCCTGTCCCGGGAAGTGAAGACAAACTCTGCTTTAAAAAAAAAAAAAAAAGATTTGCACAAATGCAAACGGCTGGGTTGGTCTGTAAACAACTCTGTGACTTCTTGGTTTACTTTAAGACATCATAGGGCAGAGGGTGTTGGGAAAACCACATGTGTGTTAGTAGTGGTTTTTCTTGGTTTAGACGGGTTCAGGAGAGCAGAGGAATGAAATTCTGCAAAAGGCAGCCTAGAAGTTCACATTGGCTTCTCACTTGTGAAAATTGCCAGCTGCTAATTCAGGCCCTCGTGTCCTGGTCAGCCCTGGGCTTGCTTCTGAGTGCTGGCCCTTGCTCTCTGCTACCCTGGCTGAGATCAGAGGCATCTGTGATGTAGAGGGAAGACCTTGAAAGTGAGTCGATCACACGACTAGTCGTGTGCCTGTGAGCCCCTCTGAATCCTCTGTGCTTCCGTTGCCTCCTTGGAATAAAAGGGTTAATAATACCCAAAAGTTCAGGTAAGGGTACAAGCAAGCTAGGTTATTTTTACGGACTGATTTGTAAAGCCTCATTCCCGCATGAGAACATAACCCCACTTCCACGGCTCCCGCACCACTGGTCCACACACCTATCCCATCCACTTCACTTTGTGTTACTGATGATGCCTCTCCTTGCCCCATCATGCTGCAGACTCCTCTGTGGTCGTTTCCCCAGCCGAAACAGAGGACCCAGCAGGGAGCAGACGCACAGCAGGTGTTTACTGAATGGCTGGTTGACCGTGAGACCAGCCTGGGTCCTTGTCGGGACGGCAGCGTTGGTGAAATTATGCAGGCCGGCCACGCTTCGTGCAGACTGAGAGGTTTTTATTTTAACAGCGCTGTGAGCCTGTCACTAAACGTAGCCAGTCTGGCCGAGTCAGGGTGCCGTGAGAACGCAGGCAGCCCCAGAAGAGAAGAGAACGTTGGCTGCTGAGATGACCGTGTGTCTGTTACCCTGAAGAGCATGAGCCCCTGCAGAGGCCTCTGATGAAGTGGGGACGGCTGGGGTCTCCTGTCCGGCTTGTCCTGCATGGGACTTGCTGGGCTGTGACCTCAGTGATATAGATGTGGCTTGCCAGGGCCTCTCCCTTGAGGCAGAGGCAGCCCAGTGATGTACCATCAGCAAGGGGCCTGAAAAGGGCCAGGGTAGCATCCGCCTGGTGGAGCAGTTGTGGACCTTCCGCACCTCGTAGGCTCGAGAGAGATTTTGTGGATTGGAGTGATGTCAGCTCACTCAGTGGAGGAGGAGAAAACAGGATACTTCTTCAAATAAATATAGAAAGAAGCACAGTAAATAAGGTCCAGCCTCAGGGAGGCAGATCTTTAAAGGAAAATTATGATCCCCCGTCATCTGTCTCCCTGTCAATCGTTGAGGTATTTATTTAGCCAGCGCCTCGTGGTGCTAAGTGCTTTGCGATGCTGATGGTCATGATGACCACCGTCCCTCCCCCTGGGTGGGAGTCCTTGGTGAGGGGCTCCACCTCTAGTGCACAGAAAGAAGGAACCGGCCAGCACACTCTTCTCTCTTCTCTCCCCAACGTCCTGATTTTACCAGGATGTGGACGCGAGCGGAGGCAGCAACAACAAGAAAAAGCCCAACTGAAAATCAGAGCCTAATCGCTCCCATCTGCTCCAGTGTTGCTTCCCCTCGCTGCCTGCCAGGATGTTTGCCGCAGATGCTAAGTAGCACATTATTTTCCATCAGTTGCAATCATTTACTTGAAATCTACTTCTCCTTTAAGATGTTCCCCTGGAAACTCGAATCGGCATTGGAGAAGGCCTGCTCAGGATGGAATTTGAATGCTTGCACTCAAGTGCAAAGCAAGTTAAGCCCACTTGACCACCAGGGGTTTGTGTATTCAAGATCTGAGCCGCTTGGACTCTGCTGGGAAGAGAGGACCCCATGGAGGACAGCCCAGGAGCTCAGAGCCACCATGTAGCGCACCTTCCAAGGACAGGCGTAGGCGCTGAGATGGGAGAGACTGGACATGATGGTTCCATGGACTCCTCCCCAAAGCAGAAAGGTCGCGCTTCCCTTAAGACATCAAGCCGAGACCTTTCTTGGTCCCTGTGAGATGTTTCTCTTTTATTCTGAGACTGGGATAGAGAAGACAGAAGGCATGTTTTGCAAGCTAGAGCTCGTAATCTCAAACACCATCCCCGCCTTCCACCACCACAACCAGCATTTCTTATCTAGCACCTCTTACCCAAGGTGAGAATCTAGACGCCACCAGCATCCTGTCCTGCCTGCCAGCCTTCCTTGTCAGTCACAGGCTGAGTGCTTTCAGAGGCGGCTCAGAAAGCCTGGAGAAGCGGCAAACACCTCTTGCTCCTCTGCAGCCTCTGCCTGCAGATTCTGCAGCCCCTGGTGTCTGGGAATGACACGGGTGGCTCGTTAGCAGCCAGACGTGTCCTTGGGGTGGCTTTCGTGGAGTGGCAACGCATCATCCACACGCATTCCCCGAAGGACCCTGACCGACCTCACGTGCGTTTGTGAGAGGACTGTCTGGGGTCACAGGTGGTGTTTGTGGTCACGGAAGAAGGAAAGCTAATTGGCATGGACCTAGAGGTTTCTGCCACCACCAAAGTGAGCCGGAGGGGTGGGGGTAGATCTCAGTGGCAGAGCACGTGCTTAGCCTGCATGAGGTCCTGGGTTCAATCCCCAGCACCTCCATTAAAATAAATAAATAATTATATGGAGATGGATATATTTAAAAAAAAAAAAAAAAGAAAGAAAGAAACTGCCAGAGTGGAGATAATTTCTTCTCTAGGTGGGCTGCATCGGGCTTTCTCTTTCCCGCCTCCTGTGTCCCCTTCCAGTCCCCCGGAACTGGCAGCTTCAGCAGGCTGGTTAGAGCACAGACCTGATTTTACCATAAGGCAAAGAAACATTCCAGTCCAAGCCGTGTGTAGGGGGGCAGGTGACGGCAGCCCAAAGTCACCTGTCAGAACTTGGCCTCGTGGATTGCTCCTGCTCTTCCGTTTGCCTCTGCGATTCCAGCTTATCCTGCCTTAGCTTTCCTCTTGTCAAGATGGAATCCTCTCCTTGCCTCCTACATCATGGAGGTGGCGGTGTGCTCCTGGCTGGTTTCCACATGCAGTCACCCCTCCCCACCCAGCCCTCTCTTTCCTGGTTCGGGCTACACTCCTCTCGGACATCCAGCACCCCGACCAGGAGGCCCCTCCTTCCCCCCAGCCTTCCCAAGACCTTCTTCCACTTCTGCTAATAGCCTGGGTGGTGCCCGAGAGAGGCCCCTCTAATGACCAAGCCTTTTCCTATCTGTTCTAAACCTCCTCTTTTTTTGCAGGAAGAACTTCTCCCTGGTGGCTGCTCAGGTTTTTCTGTGACTTGCCTCTGGTTATTAAATCTGCCTCTTTCTAATTTCCTCTGTAACACTCCTACCAACATGAAATCACTCTGCCTTCTAGAATTCTTTCTTTCTTGTTTTCTTTTTTTAATAGCTTGTATTAGCTTAGACTGGTTAAGCTACCAAACACAAATAAAACAAAACAAAATCCTCTCCAAGCCCCAAAATAACTTGGCTTAAACAAAATACAGGTTTATATTTCTCTTACTTTCATAGAGCCTGAAGGTGACCATCAGACTGGTCTCTAGGTCATGAGAGCTTCTATCTGGTTTCTCTCCCCAGTGCGGCTTCCATTCCCCAGGTCAGCTCATGGACCAGAGTGGCTGCTAGAGCCCCAGCCATTATATTCATGTTCCAGCCAGCGAAAGGAAAGGAGAGAAGGGCAACAGAGGCATTCCTTCTTTTTAAGGACATTCCTAGGCGTTTTACATCTTACTTCTACTCAGCTGTCACTAACTGGAATTTTGTCACAGGAAACATGACCACATCTAGCTGCAAGGGAAGCTGGAAAGTGTCTTTCCTCCCAGTGACCATGAACGTAACTAGAAATCAATATTCTGTGGCCCTGGAGAAGGACGCACTGGAAGAAACCAGCAGGTCATTCTTTTCCTTCATCTTTATACCAAAACTCTCTTTCCTAGCTGTTCCCTCTCCTCGGTTGCTTACAGGAGAGGAACACATGCTCCATCGTATCTCTTATCTCAACATAGGTATCAGCAGAGTTAGTGCACACCTTTACATGGAATGACCTTATGTTTAGCAGTGTTAGTCGTCGTGGTAACGGCAGTCCTGACAGTCAGCGAGTCCTTTCTTGCCGTGTTAGGGAAAATCACGCTTGCCCTTTTCCTCTCCCACTCGTCACTTTTCCATCCTCTTTTAGATTCAAAGGACCAGGTGAAAGATGTCGAAGGGATGGAGGGACCCACAATGTGGCACCTCGTTTTCTGAGTCCAGACCCTCCTGTCTGGCATTTGCTGGGTGATGACTGAGATGTCATCCGTCTGTCTGTCCTTGGTCTGTACACCTCTGTCCGTGGCGGTCACCTGGCAGAGGTGTCCATTTCCCTCCGGTTGGCAAGGAGGCCTCCTCCAGCGGAATGAAGGTGCACTGTTCATGGTAGTGTCTTCTGTGATTTGTGGAATTGGGAAAAATCGTGGAGCGGGTTAAGACTAAATTCTCACCATCTTCTGCAAGGACCCCTCAAGATCACTAGCACATCGTATTAGGAACCCTGCCCTTGAGTCATTCTGTGGTTTTCAAAAACTGGAAAGATTTTTGTGGACTCCAAATGTTCTATTTCCAACTTAGTTCTGATGAAATTATTTGGGAGGTTGGAGAAAAAGAAAATAGTTCTTCTAGGACTGAGCTTGAAATTATGTACAAGAAAATTCTGCTAGTCACTAGGAGCCGGAAAGGCCTTTTTAGTCCTAAGGCAGTGGAATGATATCAAGACAGTAAGACCACACATGATACATACATGACAATCACCAATTATTTCAGTATTTTGAGGGTGGCGTTTCTCTGTGCCCCAGCAGAGAAGGATGAGGGTGAAGTCTGAACCCCACCCCAAACTCGAAACTGAAATGTGCTTCCTCAAACCTGGATCATGAGTACAGTCCTTATTCCCTTCCTGGTTATAATTTTACTTTTTAATGGAAATTTGAAAGCAGTCATTAAAGATAACTTCCAGGGGGGCTTGTCTGACACAAGGTGAGATTGCTTCAGGGCCGAGTGCTTCCCAGAACAGTCTTTTCAGCCTTCTAGAAGGACTGCGTCTTCCAGTGTGAGCTCCACTGGGTCAGGAAGACAGGGTTGCTTTCTGGCTCAGGGAGACTACAGCTGGGGGCTCTTGTAAAGAGGGGACACGTCCGGCTTCAGAGGAAGCAGGATTCTTAATTTACCTGGGAAAAGAGTAGCAAGAAAGAAACACAAAGAAGGGGAAAGAGGAGAAACAAGAAGAGGATTTGAAATGTATTCTGGGAGCAGAGGATCGATGTCCTGGCCTTGATGGTGTCAGTCTGAGCTCGCCCGGAATCTCAGCGCAGTGAGGTAGGGTGTGCGTGCGGCGTGTGTGTCTGCACACCCATTGGCTTAGCCCGGTTCCTTCTGTGTTGCTGATTCCTAACATGAGAAAACCCAACTCTTAACTCTAAATCTGTCTTGCTTTCTTATTCTTCCCAAAGGGGCCTTTATCGATGGGATTGATTTAGATTTAACCAACAATAGAAAACCTACCAGTTACCAAGCCACAGACATGTGCTTTTGTGAAGATAGCCTTATTTAATCCTTTAATAAGAATTATGGCATGGTCAATATTATTATTGATGATTGGGTGATAAGGAAACTGAGCTTAGGGAATTCCAGGTCACATGGTGGGAGTCTTGTGCCTGGCTTGGTACTCGTGTTCTTCCTTTGTGCCATGTTATGGAGCCAACAGAAGAGAATCTGGGCCCACCCTGACAGTTTTGGAGGACACTGAATTACGACGGGAAAGGAAATCTGTCGTGTCTTTGCACTTGCACAATATGCTAAGTGTCTAATTGAGACACCAAGCTACAGAACATTTTCATCTTAAGGCAAGAGAATAGTGAGAAATTTCTTTTACTTTCTCCGTGGTCACTTCCTTTAGGAACTAGCACTGTAGAGAGAAGATTGCCTCTCCAGGGATTGCACAATAAATCGCCACCCAGCGGCTCTACGTTTTTCATGCTTTTTTATCTACAGCTTAGTAGGAAACTATTTCTTGCCTCATGGGCTACAAAGTGCCATCTGGGCCTCCCACACCATGCACTGGGCCTCCCCCAGAGCTTTCCTTCTTCCCTCGTACGCCTGCACGTGGCAGTCAGAGGCCAAGGCCGTTGTGAAGTCAAGCCTTCCTCCCAACTTCTGCAGCATCTCTTTAGGCCTAGGGCTTCCCTGAGCAGCCGTCCAAGCTTGAGCTATTAAGGACCAGTGCCCCCTCGCCCAGGCAGCCAGCGCCTATCCAGGTGGGCAGGAGCCTGCTCTCCTCCAGCGGGCCCAGGGGGCTCTGTGTGCCAGGCAGGGGATATGTGAACAGGATCTGTGCCCAAGCATTTACTGAGAAGTGGAAAATGCGTGTGCCCAGAGCCACTGAAGCCTGGCCCAGAAAAAGGGATGACAGGGAAATTGTGGTATGTTTCTCTAAAGAAAACCCAAAAATATAAGCACCAACAACAGCAAAAAAAAAAAAAAAAAAAAAAAATCCTAAAACCATCTCAAGAGTGTCATGTATTTGTATTTTCACCTCCTGCCCTATAATTTCTCACAGAGCCCTGGGGCTGGTAAATGTGAAGAAATGAGTGTATCACTAAGGTCCTTGCTGGACCGCATTTTACTTGGAAACTCAGTACAGTGCCTGGCACCATAGAAGATGCTCAGTAAATATCTGTGGGATGCGATGCTTGAGGAATCTCAGAGTCTTGCTGTTGACTGACTGAAGCCCTCAAGTCCCCTTGCTTGGTCCACCTACTTAACAAACCAAGAAGAAAAGTTGAAAGGGCTGGAAGACATCTGAGCTTCCTACCTAATCCTCTGGCAACACCATGAGAGACCCTAGACCTATGGGCCCCACCTTGGTGTCCCTGAGCATCTAAAGGGCTGAGAGACAGACAGCTGGCAGTCCGAGGGTGGCTCTCACACTTGAAGTCTTCAGGGAACTTGGACTTCTCATCTGACAAAGCTATTCCAGGCCAACTGCAGCATCCGAGAGCTTTTACCTGGACGATCTCGACTCGGGTGGTTCTCTCCTGCAAACCGGAAGCTCCGACTAGCAGCTATCTCTAATGCTGGTTTGTAAAATTCAGGAAATCAAATTGTTGATCATTTGCATTTGTTGGATGGACAGACTCTTGTAAAAACACACACACACAAGAAGAACTTCTCCATCAAACGAATGAGGGGGTTGAGAATTAGAATAAAAAACCGCAGCAAACACTACCCTAAGCTTCAAGCCACTAACATGAGATTTTGGTCCCACCTTTGGTTCGGAAGAACCAAATTAGGTCACGGTTATTTTTCAGCTGGAGCAGAGAAGTTTCTGATTGGTGGGGTGCAATTGTGCTTGTGGGAAATGAAAGAAACCAGAGGAAGGAAAATGGGGTGTGTGTCCTTTGGGATCTTTTGGGTGCCAGCTACCTACTCTGGCAACTCGGTGTGCCCACCACGGACCCCGGGGCAGTTGTGTGCCTTGTAAGAAGGGACTGGAGGAGTCTAAACTGTGGGCTTCTTGAAGCCAGAGCCTGTGTCTGATTATCCTTGGAAATCCCAGCACCTACCTCATTCCTGGCACCTTAGAGGCACTCAGTCAGTAATTTACTTAAGTGAACTGAGCATTCCTCAGAGGGCTCGTTTCTGGTAACATGATATATGTGTGGCTCCTTCCCTGGGGGCTGCTGTCAGCCTCCCAGGAATTCCTCCCCAGGTACTAGTCACGTGCCAGGCTCCCCCCCCAAACCCAGAGCTTTCATCACGGATGATGTTGACTTATTAGGGACACACCAGGCTGTGGGTTGGGGAGGCTCTGGCTTAGTGACAGCATAGATTGGCTTGTTTAGACTTTTCAGATTTGAAAAGGCTGATTGGACAGTTTTTTTGAAGTGGGGGTGGAAGAGGCAGCAGAGGGAAAGGCCATCTCCCAGAAGCTGACTCTGGTCCAACTTGTAACTGGACTGTGGAGAGAAAGCACACAGAAGGAGCTGACTGCCTCACCAAGGACTGTGGACCGAGATCATCAGAGAGCACCCTCCTACATCCTGCCTTCCTCCCCTCTTTTTCATATATTAAGAGACACTTGAATAGATGCTCAGTGCCAGAGGCTCTGTGAGGTCAGATGGGGGATACGTAGATATAGGACGGGTCATCGCTGCTTTTCAGAAGCTCTCAGCCTTGCTGGCAAGGCGGCAGGCTTGACCTTGGGTGTCCTGAGATGCGCCTTGGCCATGGTGTAGGTGTTACTTGTCCTGGTGGTTCAGAGTCAGGGGGGTTCAATTTTAGCTCTTGTCTGGGTAGGTTTCACAGAGAAGGATTTTGAGCTGAGATTTGAAATGGGATGGGACTGTGGTAAGTGGACTTCTCTGGCTGAGAGGGAAGAGGGCAATCTACTGCAAATCTCAGTCAGTAAGTGGCTCTAACCAGAATGGTCCTACTGGCAGAAAGACGTCATTGAAGAGGACCAGATTTGGGGGAAATTTTGCAGAAATTAAGAAGTCACTAGAAAGAAATTCCTTCCTTCCCTGCCTCATACGTGGTGGTTCTTCTCCCTAGAGTATCATCATAACCTGAGCATCAAAGGACGTCGTGTGTGTGTGTCTGCGTGTGTGCGCACCCATTTAGCTGCCATTTGTGAAAGAGGCAGAATCCTAATGTTGTAGTAAAGGATCAAGTGTCTAAGAGTTAAAGACCCAGGCTCTAGTCGTGGCTTGTCCCATTTGCTTTGCTTTGGGGAGGATCACTTTGCCTGAGTCGTCTTCAGCTATCTGCTGTCTGAGTCTGGAAGATTACTTCCCATTGTATAAGGTGATGCAGTTCATTGCGTGCAAGTACTTTCTGCATAAATACAAGATGTCACTGGGAGATTTTCAGGAGGCAAGCACGTTGCTCTATTTCTAAGAATGCAAGGATGACCTGTATTCTGTCCCATACTTCTGTCCAAAGTTCTGACCCACTGGGAGAAGGCAGGGCAGGGTTGAGGCGGAGGGTGGGAGACCATCACTGACCTAACTCTCCTGGTCATGCGTAGTGAAGACCAGCTGGTGGACAGTGGAGGTTAAGCCTGTGCCTTCAGATCAAGCCAAGAGATTGGCCAGCGAGTGGGCGGGCTCCCTCCCATCCTGGGGAGAATGCCTCATGCCCTTCCCCAGACCCTCTGTGTTGGCTGTCTATCATCTCATCCATCTCTCAGCCCAGCTTTGGGCCCCTGGACTATTGTCCAAATCTGAAGACAGCCCTCTCTGTAGAGCTGCCCTCCTGCCCTGCTGCCCGCCCCACCCATGGAGGGATGAATCCAACAGGGGCATTTGACCCGGCGCTGAGATAACCTGGGGCCTGGAAACGGCGGGGCCCTCCCAGCCGCACCAGTCCTTGGTGAAGAAAGAGTGCCCTCTAGTGGGCACTGTCTGGAGCTGCTCCGGATCCATGTCACAGCTCAGCCAAGGACAAAACAACCCGCCCGCTGCCCTCCTGCCAAGGATCTTGAATATGCCTTTGGGTTTGGTTTGTTTTTCTCCTTGTGTGAAGAAAAATAAATAAAGAACAGCAGGAGACTGGTTGGGAGAGCGACTCCGACTGTGCTGTGACAGCCCCCTTATCTTGAGAGTTTCACCAAGAGAATTAACCCCGGGGCCAGTGTTGGAAGCAAGGTGGACGTGACATCCTTTTCAAAGGGCGTGTGACAATTTCTGTATAAATCACTTACCTGTCTTGACCTGTCTCTTACATGAGAGGGTAGATCTGGGAGAAGGGAACTCTTTTTTAAGAATGATTACCAAAAGGGTTAAATATCTTGTTGGGAGACCCTCCGTGGAGAGCAGACCCACTCCTGGTGATGGCATTTTTGGCAGCAGAAGTACACAGACCTGACTGCTAAAACCCTATATGCACTGGCATAAATGGGAGATTTTTCTCTTGAAACCCTGTTTTAGTAAAAGCTGCTGGGCCAGGGAGCAGAGAGGGGAGGGGGTGGGGAAGGACGCAGGGCGCTCATCAGGGGAGCCGGAACCTGATCATATGTGATGGTTGCTGGATTAGGTAACAGCTCCGCTGGTTGAAATTGGATCTTGGAGGACGAGTGTTAACATCTCTGGTGTCCTGGCGAAAGGTTCATTTGAGACTTGCATGGTGCCACGGAGATAAAAAGGAGCTTTTAAATAATCATTTTGTCTCCTACTTGCCAGAGTGCTGGCTTCAAGCAGTAAATGGGTAGCGTCACTTCTGCTTAGACGTACCGGCCTTTTCATTTATTTATTTAATGTTGGTGAGATTTTTTTTTTTTAATTCATGAGCTGAACAGTTTTCGTATCAGTAATTCCCAACACCCGTTTTTATGGTGTTACGTTCGCATCCTGCTCCTTCTGGGCAGAAATCTGCACACGTAGTGTTGTTTATTGATCCATCCATACCTCCTCCCGGCACACAGACGCCGCCCGAGACCATCAGAACCAGAACCTTCTATGTAAAATAGTGGAAGAAGAAGGTTTTCTCTTGTTTATCTTGTGTATGTTTGTGTATATACATAATCATTGTGGTGGTTCTCACACATACTCTGAAATTTCTAAGTCCTTCATGATTTGAGTATAAACGGTGTAATTAGGAGAGGTCGGTTAGGTTTTCTTGTTTTTCCCCATTTTTCTGTTCTTTTATTTTCTTCAGCTCTCTGATTTGGGGTCTGTTTGTGTGTCCCAAACTCTGAGTATAAATGCAGGGAACACTGATGTTACAGTGCGCTGTGTTTTTACCATACCAATCTCTTCTTGGCCACATTAAGAAACCAATGATATTGAATGTTAGTGAACCCAAATTTCTTTTTAAAGAGTATTTGTTAACAGGACTCATAAATTGATACAAAAGCTAAGCGATGTGATAACACCTTTACTCTGTGTGTGTTTTTCCCTCCAACTAAATGTACCTTTCATACCTGAGGTGGGGGGAAAAGAGTCAGGACGGATTAGTGCTTTACCCTCTGTGGTCATCCTGGAACATCCATGGTGGGTAAGGGGTTGCAGCCTGTTCTTTCAGTGTCCTTGGCCAGCTTTAGCAATTTCCTTTCTTACGTTGTTTAAAACCAGTTAGATTTCAAGACCAAGGAATATATTAATCAGGTAGGCGTGCAGAGTTGGTGTGGACAGTTTGTGCTGCCCGTTAATTGAAAGGAAAAGTGGGGCATGGGTGCAAGTAAGAGGGGCTAGAAAGTTAAAATATTCTCCGAGGTAAATGCTGGGCATATGGGAAATAGTAGCCGTAACACGCCCACCCAGTCCCCTGCCTCGTCCCTGAAGGAACTCGTCCCAGCACTTTGGCCTGTGCATGCCTGTCTCTTTGTCTCTCTTCCTCCTCCCATAACTAGTTGAGCTTTGCTAGGGGACTAAGCTATGGGGTGAGCGAGACCGTCTTAGGCACAAGTGCTGAGGACCGTCACTATCACCTCAGGTAAGGCGGCGTGTCCCCAGCCCTGGGAAGGCACGTCCTCACCACTGGGATGGCGTTATTCTTGTTTGCTTCGTGACCATCGTTGAGACCAGAAACCATGACAGCATCTGTCAGTGCTGGATCGCACGCAGGAAGGATGGGTCCTGGAGTGCTGAGGGGACGCACTGGGGGCATCATTGCCCAGCTCGGATGTCACCAGCCTCAGTCAGCATCTTGCGGGGGCGGGGGATGTTCCTACCAGCTGACCTAGAATTTGCAGCCTCTTCTGGAGTAGACTGGCCATGAGATTCCAGAGAGTGGATTAGAGAAAAGTTTGCCCCAGCACCATTTTTTTTTTATGACCAAGCAAAAGTGTAACAATTACAGAATGGCTCAGAGGTGATCTTTTTTTCATTTTTCAATGGCTCCTAGATATTTTTGTTGATAAAGCAATTACAATTTGTTCAATAAAATGCACTGGGGAAACACCCATAAACCCCACACACTAATGCCCTCACCTGAAAATTCACTGGGCTGGACAGGGGAGGAGGGCGGGGCTCCTTCTACCATCATCTGCTTGCCGGGCAGGGGTGGGGGTGGAGGGGTCGGGGTGACATTCTTTTCCACACCTTTAGGGACAGGTAATCAGGAAATGGTTACAGCATTCAGTTTCTTTCTGAAGGAAACCTTTGTTAGTGGTGATACGTTCTTCAGAGGACTTTGGAGATTTGAGTAAATAAATTCAAAGAACTGAAGAACATGACTCAATCTTTGTTATTCAACGATCAAAGGGACAGTCTCCCATGTAGTCTCCAGAGCCTACAAAAGGGTTTCACTGGGAAAAGGTCCACAAAGTAAACCTTCGCCTTCCCCTAGCCTATGGCATCGCCAGTGTCGCGGTTTTATCTGAGTGCAGCAGAGTATTAACGATTCAGTTGTGAGAGGAGAGCCCGGGTCCTGAAGTGCTGGCTGTCCGTGTGTCGGGACGGACCTCCTTCCTTCCACCCCAGCTCCCTGCCTTCCCCACGTGCTCCCTTCCCTCCTCCCGTCCTGTCTCATTTCATCAAAGGGCACGCGTCTCTACCCGGTGCCTTCAGTCCTCTGCTCCTGACTGCCATGCCTGCTCCACGGGCCTTGAACTTCCACTTGACTGTCTCGTGTTTCACGAAAGCAATGCTGCCGTCTTCCTTTTAGCACAGGAGTCGGGCTTTCCTGCAAAACGACTCTCAAGGTTCGTTCCTGTCATGCCTGTTAGAAGCCAGGAGCATGTGGGCACAGCCAGCAGTCACGCTGGTATTATACGTGATGGGCTGCCCCGAACATCTACACGTCCCCTCGCATTGAGCTCAGATCCACCTTCCCTGTCACAACCCCGTGGGGCTGCCTTGCTAGGACTCAGGAGACACTGCACCTGGCACCGTCCCCGTGGGGCTTGCTAGATGCGCCCTGGCTGGAAACAGCCCCGGACTCTCTGGTGGTCCCCGGTGCTTGGCCGCATAGACCTTGCTGTCTCCGTCCCCAAACTGTGAACACGTGTGGGGCGCCTTCTCCTCTGCCTTCAATCACATCCCTCCTTTCCTATCTTACCCCCAATTTTTTTTTTCATTGAAAAGTCTCTTTGTGTTCTCTCTCAACAGACTTGGCTGCCGACAACTAAACTGGGTTTAGATGAGTAATTTATTTTATGGCAGGTTGTATGAAGGTAGTAAAAAAGAGGCTGCCTGGCTCTTCTGCTGATTTACTAAATCACTTGATCTCTTTCGGTCCAAATCACACCCCCACCCCCTGCAAATGGTCATGATGTTTTAATAAAAAGCAGCCTCTCACGGATGTGGGCCTCCTCCATCCTACCAGAACACCTGCTTCTCTGAATCCCTGAGACAGTTTGTGAAAAGGACCTCACCCTTGTTTCTACCAGGACAGAGTCCTCATTCCCCGGAACAAATAGATCTCAGTTTGGGGAGATAGTCAGCCCTCATCCAGAGGAAAGGTCTTAAGACGTCACCTTAGATGGGCTGGATTTGCTTGGCTTAGGTTATTTTGGAAATGAAACTTGAGGCTGATTGAATATTACAAAGTCAATGAGTGTAAAACCACAAACTCACAGAAATCTAAAATTAGAAATGAAGAAGGAAATGCTTTTCCATGAATTAAAATTTGGCAGTTTGGGGGTGAGAGTGAAAATTATATTCTGTTATAATTAATTTTTTTAGCGTTTTGAAATTTCTTTCATTATGGTAAAATATACATAACATGAAATCGACCATTTTAACTATTTTTTTTTTTAAACAATCTCAAGTCCCCGAGCTGCACCACTCACTATTCAGAGTAATTCACGTGCAGGTCTGGATCGTGTCTGTGAGCCTGTGGGCCGTTCCATCCCGCAGCCACGGGGGGTGGTGGGTATCTCCCATTTTAACTGTTTTTAAGTGAACAGTTCAGTGGCATTAAGTACCTTAAGTACATTCACATTCTTCAACCGTCACCACCACCCATCTCAAAAACCCTTTCATCTTCCCAAAATGCAACTCTGGACCCATTAATCACTAACTCCCTGCCCCCCCTTCCCCCAGCCCGTGGGCCCCCCTTGGTCTACTTTCTGCCTCCGTCTTTTGGTCCATTCTAGGCACCTCACGAATGGCGTGCAATTAATTTTGAGAAGAAAGCAAATCTCTCCTTGCATCTTCTCCGGCTCCCATTCCTCTCTTTCCCCACCCTTTGCCCGTTCCTCAGATGCCATATTGCAAGTAATTTGAGACTTTATTGGTGAAGTGACACCACTAAGGTTTTTTGTTTTTTGTTTTTTCCCTGTTGTTTTTAATTTCTTCTTTGGGTTACTATGAACACCTCCCCTCTCCTTGTGTCTTGCTGCAGTTTTGAGTATCCGGGGAGCCCAGGAAGAGGAGCCGACAGACCCCCAGCTGATGCGACTGGACAACATGCTGCTAGCGGAGGGGGTGGCGGGGCCCGAGAAGGGCGGCGGCTCGGCGGCGGCGGCCGCGGCGGCGGCGGCTTCCGGAGGCGCGGGGTCCGACAACTCAGTGGAGCATTCCGACTACAGAGCCAAACTGTCCCAGATCAGACAAATCTACCACACGGAGCTGGAGAAATACGAGCAGGTAACCGCAGCCTTGCGGGGTCTCGAGTCTTCTGGAAAGGGCGGAGGAAACACAGGTCCCCGGGCTGCGCAGCCCTCCCTGGCGGTCGGCGCCCCGGGCCCGGCGCCCCCTGCCCCACCACGGAGCCGCCTGCCGGACTGCAGTCCACCAGGTCCTTGGTCCCCACCACGGAGAACCCCGGCCGCCTGGAGATAAAGGCATTAAAAATCATTGAAGCTGCAAATGATGATTTCAGGAAATATTAAGAGTCAGTAAAAGGGGCATTCAGTCCCCGGAACTCCGGAGTGTTTGCTCATGCCGTGCAGCCCAGGGGCTCCGCCAGGTGATGTCGGTCATGGGCAAAGTCACGCCCTGGTGTGGGGGTGGAGGGGAAGGAATGGAAGTTCCTCTGGCCCTTGTTTGCTTGTTACTTAGGAAGACCCCTCATTATCCTGGTGCTCATGGAAGCCTATGGGAATGGATACTAAAATTTGGCCTTAATGTCCCTTGCTTTACCCAGATTCAGTTCTCATGGGAGTCAAACATGTTCAGCTTCCAATATGATACACACTTCAAGCTATACAAAGAGCAGTGGGTCTCAGTGGACCCCTGGAGTCAGACAAAGTTGTATTCCAACCCTGACTTTCCACTGATGGTCTGTGGGATCTAGTGGTCCACACACTGTACCCCCAAAGCTGGTGGTATTTGGCAAAGAGCTGTGGATTTGGAGTCTAGGATGTCACTGAGTCATAAAAATCGTATGAAGGAAAGGCTTTAAGTCATGAAACAATGTGTAAATACATAAATGTTGTACGGGATTCTTATTACAGCAGTGCTCATCTCTACTGGAGACCCTCCCCCCCACCACACCCACATACATGAATTCAAACATCAATTTTGTTTCCTCTGGTCAGTATGAGCAGCACTATTTCATTAGGAGTCTCTTAAAGTCAGCCTTTCCTCCCATCATTTAGCTGACAAATATGTTTGTTGTCATCTCTTTGGATGCAACATTGTCCTGAAGTCCTAAGTTAACTTCCTTTCATTGAACTGTTAGGTTTCTAGCTTTCTTTTCTAAGAGTCACCAAAGAAAAGGGAGAAATAACAAAAGATAGAAGATCCTCTGCAGTCCACTTCTGACTGTCTAGGTAGAAGGCAAATGCAAACTTAATAGAAAATTTAAATTTTAAAATAGAAATAGGCATTTTAAAATTTAAAGTGAAGAATCATTATTGCACTCCTGTCCACCTGCGAAATGGATTTCAACAAAGTCCCTTCTTTTATGAGTGGGGAAAAAAAAATGTGGTGATGCCTGAAGCCAAGCATGGTGAATTTCAGCCCTCACGCAGGTGTAGGGAGAACATCTGCGGTAAGAGCTTGTGAATCATCACCCTCCACCTTCTCAGGAAAGAACACATCTTCTTATCACGGTGTAGTCTCGTGTACATATTTCCTCCGTTCCCGGGAGAGGCTGAGCTCAGATCAGCCAGCTGGTCCATGACAGTCCCCTGCCCACCCACCCACTTCAGACCATCACGTTAGTGCTCAGAGTCTGCCCTGACCAACAGGGTGACTCGGGAAGACACATGGGGACATTTCTTCTAAAGGTCTCTAGCTGGCCTCTTGGGTTCTTCCTCCTCTGTGCTTTTCCTGTTTCACCCTCACTACTAACCTTGATCTCTGGCATAACAGTCCATCTAGACCTGTCATCCAGGTTAACTCATGCCACACTCCAGGGACACAAGAAGAGTGTGGCTTCCCTACCCCAACCCCTAATTGGAATGGAGGTTAGGCTGGACGGTGTTAAAAACTGGCATTAGTCTTAGCTCAGGTTGCCAGCTGTACAGAAGAATGGACTATTTTCTTGATGTAACCCCCCCTTGTCACTCTTCCATCTTTATTCAAAACGAGTTAAAAAAGTGGCCAACATAACTGCACTTGCTCCTCAAGGTAATTTTAGGGTTGGGTCCCCTAAAATTCGTCATCGTCTCCATAAAGTCATCATCTCCGTATTGATACAGGCGAGGAAATGGAGGTTAGAGAGGTTCGGTGACGTATTTGGGTCACATCTATCCAAAGAGGGATAGAGTTTGCCCTGGAATCCAGTTTTTGACCCTTAGCCCAAAGGCTCTTATTAGAACAACACCCAGTTCCACTTGATGTGAGGAGGGCGTGGACTTCTGTGGACAGTGAAGTGACCAGCTTGTCCTCTCTCTTACTTCTGTGTACTAGACTGATGCTAAGAGAGGCTCGGGATAAAAATACTTTCCTTCAGAAACTTCTCATGAATATCTATTTGATCTAAATAATAAAGCTCTTGGAAATAGGGAACTTAGGGAAAAACTTCATCAGTACAGAGCAAATTAGGCAAATGTAGAGTATAGTATTTATTTTTCTTAAAAAGTACTAAAAAATAATTTCCTTATTACTATGGATATTTTCTGGGTAAGAACTGAACTGTATTTACGGGTATTGGGTATTACTGCTTAATACACTCTGTGTGCTTAATAATTTATTAATATTAGTTGTATTGTTAATTAGAGTAACTAGCAGATTGTGGGGAAATTATGCCATTAACCTTCCAGCTAGTATGTCTGAGACATAGATCTTCTTTGTTTTGTCTGTAACCATTCCTCCCGGGAACTTTTTTTTTTTTTAAATAGGAAACCTTAGTAAAGTAAAAATGTCACTGTCTGTTTTAATAGCACCTAGATGAAGTTACCAAATCGACTATTTAAAAGCTGGGTTTGTTTTGCTGTGTTTTTAGTTTGGTGCTGGCAGGTAACCAGAGGATCAGTTAGCTTTCCAGTAATTAGCTGCCATAGTCCTCCTCACCCCCCAGCCCCCCCGCCCCCAAAATAAACTACCTGAATCAGGCATTATTTTACCCTGAGGTTATTAGATAAAGTAGGTTTCGAGAGACTTTCATTAGAAAGAAAGGAAGGAAATTGTTGTATTTCATTAAATGAGGCTGGTAAAACACTTTCCCAGCAGACCACGCTGGTAGCTAAGGTATTTTAAAGCTGGCATTTTCTAATAGATAAAACGATGATGTCAGAAACCTGAATTTTATTCCAAGTGCTATTCAAAAAAAAAAAATGATGTTCTGGAAGCTTTGCAGAGTTCTTCAGTTTTTGTAAATAATTCTGGCAGGGCCTTGGCAGGGCTCAGTGTCTAGGACTGAACCAGGCTGGGTTAGGTCCATTTTAAGCTAAGAGGGTCCTAAAATCCCAGTTGTTGAGATGGGCAGCCAGATCCAGTTTGAAGGAATCAGAGAGGAGGGCGGGCTGAAGAGGGTGCCAGAAGGAAGCTTAAACTCTAGGATCAAATGACATCAACTCAAGCAAGATTTTCTAAGAGAGCGTCTCTTAGGGCAGCTGCTCCCAGAAGTGCCCTTTGCCCTGGCACCTGGGACAGCTCCTTTCAGAACGCGTCCACTCTCTGGGGGCAGCTGGAGGGGTCGCTCTAGAAGGGCCGACTGCTTTGAGAACAATCTGCATCAGTGTTTCCTAGGGCACGGAAACCCTCAGCCTGCGAGGGTGCTGTTTCATTCACGATCGTGACCCCCACCCTTCCCGTTACATCAGGAGGGCCTGACCTCATGGAGAGGTGCCGAGCTTGGGGGAGCTGAGGAGGAGGCATGGGTGGCTCAGGTCCTGGAGAAATCTGGACCCTTCTGTCCTGTCTGTCTAAAATGGACTTGGAACTCCTCTCTGCTGTCTGTTGTGTGTTCCCAAGCAGCTGTTCAGCAGCTGCCCTGCTCCACCTCAGCAGTGGGTGGAAAGACTGCCCTGTCTGTTTCTGGCAGGACAGAAAGGGGGCCCGGGATCGAATGCCCTGGATAAACATCAGATATTGCGAGCATTTTTATTCACCTCAATAAAGCATGTTCTTACGAGCCTAGCACTGTGCTTCCCTGTGGAGAGCAAGTCCACTTGGCAATTCCTCCTTCATATCCAGCCCCGCCCCACCGCCCGCCCTTTAAGCCCCTACCAAGTGGGGAGGCTGCAGCCCAGAGTGGGGTGCAGTGTTTCCCCAGAAAGCAGGTTGGGATGCTTGCAACCGGTGTCACCCTCCACTTCCCTACCCCGCGGTTTCAAAGAATCCCAGCCAACTCGCTGCCTGGTTTTATTTCCCTCCCTTTGTTATACAGATTGTTTGGGGTGGGGAGGGGTAGCAGTTGAGTTTGGGGAGGGAAGATGCTTATAAAAGGATCTTGTGTTTAGATAGTAATTTTCTTAGTGCTAATGCTCCATGGACCTGATCTTATGTGGATTTGTCTTTGGTACCTGCCTGCAGAGTAGAAGGTGTTTGAGACCCCCTTTCTTTTCGCCACGAGGGAAACTGAAACCTGGACAAGTTGGCCCAATCTTGATCACATGCTGGGTTTCTAAGTTATCTATATATTGAAGAGGTGATAAGAACACACTTTACATGACCAGACACATAAGTAGTAACTCATGTAATTCTCACCACACCCTTGGAGGTGGGTACTGTCGTCCCCATTTCACACATAGGAAAGACGAGATTCAGGGATCTTGTGTAATTAACCAAGGTCGCGCAGCTAAGCGAGTTCTGGAGCCAGGATCTGAATGCAGGCAATCTGTGGTCTTGCCCCACTGCTTTGTTCATGTGAGTGATTTACTCCCTCCGCAGGTCACTGCACAAGAGCATGGGGACCGCAGCCTTGCTGACGGGTGAGGAATGATTAAATCCACTCTCGGATGAGTAAAATGGAGCACTGATTAGTGAAAGGATTTGCCCACATTCTCACGGAGGCACAGTCGAAAACCAGGCCTCCCAGCTCCCATGCAGACAGCCCCGGTAGATGTGTCTGCCTGTGTGTCTTTGGCCAACCAACCTGGCAGGATTCCCTGGAGAAATGAAGAGTAAATGTGTTACTGTTACTGTGTATCTGACAGATATGAAGGGCTTTGTGCTGGGAAAGCCATGGCACCACAGTACTGTCATTAGTGAGCGTGTTTCTGCTATTAATACTGAGCTGGCCCCTTGAAGTCCTCAGCTCTTCGACTCTTAAAGCATCAACTTGCCTTTTGTTACAGATCTTACACAGTCTTACAACATTGCTTTGAGTTCACCTGGGAATAGATATTTTATTGAAGGCTCACTAAGAAAACCAGAGCACAGATGATAAGTAATCGTAACTCAGAGAAGGGCAGCGATGTTCAGAGGAGCAAGCTGAGAGTCTGGGAAGGTCAGACGCCCCAACCTGGAGTAGGAAGAGGCCGGGTCCTGCCTCAGCCACCGGTTTTGCTGTGCGCCTTCATCTCTCGGGGCCTCGGTTTTCCCAGCTGTAAAATAAGGAGGTGGGGAAAATGATGTCCAGTTTCCCTTCCGGCGCTGGTGGTAGGTTGGGCTGTAACCTGAGAGATTTCCTTTCTGCAGGGATAACTCCTGATCCTCTCAGTCATGTTTGATGCTGTTTCTATACGGATTCCCTTTGTCTTGTAGACACGGTGGATTTTCAGAAGGCCAGCCCTAGGGGCTGCTAGGAGAGAGTTGGTGGAATAAAACTAGAGGTGGAAATAGATTTTTGAGAAATCTCCCAGGAAGAGTTTATCAGAGCTTTTAATTCTGTGATTCCACTCCTTGGGCTGCTTGCACATCCCCCAAACTGAATATTTGGGAACCCTAATGTGTCGCAGACAATCAGCAAGGTAGAAAGTTCTTGCTGTATTTGACCTCAAACTCTCTTTGGCTGTTAACGTTGCAGTAAAGGGTTGTGGAGTGTGTTTTATGCTGGTATCCGTGTTCTCATCTTTCACAGTAGTAAAATCATGAAAAAAATTGGTTTTGAAAAATGATTAAGAATTCTCTTTTCCCTTTAAAAAAAAATTCACATCATGGCCGAAAATTATAGCCCAACGTGGGATTTCCAGGCAGTCACTGATTTGTTTCTGATTTGACAAAATGCCACAGACTTGCCCCATTTTCTTTCCCTGCCCAAGTCTCCAGAAAAGCCCACACAGCCTCACGTCACGGGCCTGGCATGTGCTGAGGCCCGGCCCTCACCCCGCCCCGTGTCTGTCGTCCTGCCCTTCCAGGCGTGTAACGAGTTCACCACCCACGTGATGAACCTCCTGCGAGAGCAAAGCCGGACCAGGCCCATCTCCCCGAAGGAGATCGAGCGGATGGTCAGCATCATCCACCGCAAGTTCAGCTCCATCCAGATGCAGCTGAAGCAGAGCACGTGTGAGGCCGTCATGATCCTGCGTTCCCGGTTTCTGGACGCGCGGTGAGTCACCACGGCAGGTCTGTCCTCTGGGGGAGTCGCTGATCCGGGGTTGGAACCCACGGCTGGACCTCTCCAAGGACTCCCATGTTCAGTGCCGAGCCCCGTGGAAGCCTGAGAAGGGTTCTCGGGTTGGGAAAGGCGGGCTGCAAGGGTGGCTGAGCTGTCGGGTTTCTCCAGCTCCAGGAAAATGTGCGATGGGGGGAGGAGATACGTTCTTATCGCCACTGCTACTCTGAGGAGAAGCGAGGAAGACTTAGCTACAGTGACGGGGAAGGCAGGACTTTTTGTTTCATACCACGCGGTGCCTCTCTCACAGGTCTGTGTTCTAACTATGGGCCAGTGGAGGTCTTACTCAATATGACCATGACCTATTTTCTCCAAGAAAGACAGTTCAGATTGAGAGTTTCCCACACTATATGTAGGCAAAGAGTGCATCCAGTTCGATTCAGCAATTATTTATAACCAGTTACCTGAGTTTTAGGGGTCCAAAATAGTAAGACATGGTCCCTTGGGCATAGAGGGGCAAGGAACTGTCTGATACGGGCCAAATTTTCAATCAAGATTTGATGTTTTCTATCTGACATTAACTTGTGACTTAACTTGTGGTTCAAAGAATTCAGTTGAAACCAGGGATAGAAAGGTCCTTTAAGACAAAATCGAGACTACAGAACAGGTAATCAGCTCTTGGTTCCCCCTCCTCTCTAGACCAAAGGATTTGTGCAAACCCCTTTGGTTTCTTTGGTTTCTGTTAATCCAGCCTGTGACATGGTAATAATCCCATCTTTCATCTACCCTAGAGGAGCATGTTGATCATTGATCTAGTAAAGTAGTTTTCAGAGTGTGGGAATCCATTGTGATCTATAGTTCATCTTAAATTAGCCATCTTCTACAAGTGCACATTTCATCATTATTTCAGTTCCTGAATATAATCCCGATTTGTGATTTCTATTATTAAAGCATTAGGTAGATATGTCAGGGTGGTCTACCATTTCACAATCTGGAGTTTTGTCCCTTTTCGATCAGACATACAGATTCTCTGCTCTTTAAACTTTTCCACCCCAAAAATCATGTGTTATTTAGCTCTCTTAGCTGAATATCTCTGTCGCTTCCCAAGTACGGTCTTTACAGTTCACAGACCTCTTTAAAACCCCCTTGGCATCTCCCAAACTCCCTTTTACTCATTGCATTTTGGGTCACATGGAATATGAAATAAGAATGCCAGGTAGCAGACTGTGTCTCTGAGCCAACAGAATTCCACAGAGTGAGTCAAGAGAAGACAAATGAAGAGAGCTTTTCCCAGCTGAGCATGGTGAGGAGGAGGAGGGGAAGCCAGAGCAGCCCCTCCCCGGAGCGGGACCCCTTGTGTGTCTCCCTCCCGCCGTGGCCTGCAGCTAGCCTGGCTTCTTTAAAGCAGGCTGCTCCGCACGGTGCGAAGTGCAGGTGACTGGTGGCCTGGGTCTGGTCTTTTCCCTGTGCTGTAGCCACCGCCACGCTGCGTATGTTGCTGACATCCCCATGGTAACGCCCCTCGTTAAAATGCTGGAGTTGGTGTTTATGTTGGCAGATATTGAAAAAAACAAAAAGAAAGAAAGAAAAAAGTTGGGCCCAGAATGGGTTCTTTTCAAGAAAGAAATCAGCGGGAAAGGAGGAGCAGAATGATTTTCTCATAGGATTTCTTCCCCCAGTGACTCTGCCATGCCCAGCTGAAGGTCAGACTCTAAAAGACACAAAACTCAACAAGCTTTGTACACAGTTCCTTTCACTTCTACCAGCCTCTGCCTAGACTGTTCCAGTTGGCACCCGAAGGACAGTCACTTGAAGAGAGGGTCTCTTTCCTGCTTCAGTTGTAACCTTTGAATCATTGCCTCTGAGCCAAGATTCAAAACTGAAACAACGAACCTATTGTCATCGTGATTAGCATTTATTTTGAGGGTATGTTCAGTAGGACTGAAAGAATATGACCCCAAATGCCAACCCGAGGCTGAGCAAATGTTTTTTTCTCCCAGCTCAAAAATAAATGTTTGCCTGGACCTCTTGATTGAGGTAGTTAGTATCGCTCCCAGTGCTGTCTGTAATCGGGAGAAAGAGCTAAACAAACTTTAGTAAGAAAGACATACTCACTACGATGCTCATGTGCTGCTCTAAGCCATGCATGCGATGGGCAGGGCTTCATCAGGAAAAGATTTCATGGAAGACAAATAAAATACAAGGGGGGCTTGATTCAGGAACTGGATTCATCTTTGGAATGTATTAGGTGTAGAATTGAATGTTACTGCTTTGCTGTGTAACATTCCTTATATTTTCTGTTGCTGCGTAACACATTTCCACAAAGTTCACAGCTCAAAACAACACAAAGTTATTATATCGCAGTTTCTGTCATTCAGGAGTCCAGGTTTTTTGCTCCAGTCTCACAAAGCTGTCATCTCAGGGTCACCTGAAGTTGTGAGCTCATCTAAGGCTCATTCCAGTCGTGGGCAGAATTCAGTTCCTTGTGATTATAGGACTGAGGTTCCCAGCTCTTAGCAGTTGCCCTCCTCATAGACAGCATGCAACTTGGCTGCTTGCTTTCTTCCTGGAGAATGTCACCATTTTAAGGCTTTAATCTAATCTCCCATTTCATTAATGCAAAGTCAGCTGATTAGTAACTTAATCACAGGAGTGATATCCTGTCATATCACAGTGCCCCACAACACACACTCAAGAGGAGGGGATGTCCCCCAGGGTAGAATCTTGCAGACCTTCTTAAGTTTCTGCCTTCCACACTCCTCACTGAGCACTTGGCCCAGGTCTTGTCCACTCAAGTCATATCCTTTTTCTCTTCCTTACAGTGACTTAACTGTGCCAGAAAAGTTTACCTTAAAAATTCTACTCATTCATTCATTCAACATTTATTATTTCATTCTGTATACCAAGCATTGTGCTGTAAAACTTGGTAAGGTTATTGTCAGGACCATAAATATGTTTCTGTTAGTTGAAAGAGAGAGAACTTGTAAACCCTTTTAATGATTTTCAAGCAATACAGTAATTTTAACTTTTTTTTTTTTCTGATAACACCTTGCTGGAAATAACAATGAGAACCTAAACACATGGTTGGAAGTACTTCACCCTGGTAGATGGGGTTACATGATTGGCAAAGAGCATGGCAAGGGGAGGACATGCAATACAGTCTGGTCAAACTGGCACTGTATTGAGATTTGTTTACTTCTGATTGAGTTGTTACTCTCTTCCAACTGCTATATTAGCCACTGGAATTACAAAGATGAAAAAAAATGCTTATAAGTGTGAGTCCCACCTTCAAGAGCTTATAATCTCCTGGGACAGTCACTCTTAAAACTGCGCATGAGTTCGTGAAACTGGTCAGCCAGGTTCCCTTGAAGGGGAGAGAGAGCCAGGGGGAGGCAGACGGTGATGGCTGTCAGAGGCATGTGATGTTTCAGACAACATAATTCAACTCCAACAAGCGTTACTGACTTGAATGCTTGCTACGTGTTAGGCACCAGGGTTTCAAATACGTGTGAACACGGCTGGCTCCTCCCCTTGAGGGGTTTGTGGTTTAGCTGGGGAGACATATGTGAACTTGTGACAAATGCTGTGGGAGAGGAAGATGCAGGGTTGTGTCAAGAGGCATGGGAGCATGAACGCCGCGAGTGTCTTTGGGGAACGGAGAAGCATATGATGTCGCTCGAGGAAATTCTGTAGAGCATGTGTGGGACTGGGGGCAAATGAGGCACTGGGGGATGGAATGGATCCCCCGAAAGACCTTCACTGTCCCAGGGAAGATTCAGAGTTGTCCTGTTGAGCAGCAGAAACCCTCCGAGCTGTTGAAGGAGTGGATGTAGCCATTCACAGGCTAAGTTCTCAAACTGCACCGCTTGGATTTACATTCTTGCTATGACCCTGACTGTCTTTGTGACCTGGAATAAGTGGCTTACCTTCCCTAAGACTCAGTTTTTGTGTCTCTAAAATGGGGATAATTCTATACACAGGAATAAATATGGTATCTGTATATAAAAATAGATTTTAAAAGTTTCTGCTATATAGCACAGGGACCTACGTTCAGTATCTTGTAATAACCTTTAATGAAAAAGAATATGAAAACAAATATATGTGTGTGTATGCATGACTGGGACACTGTGCTGTGCACCAGAAATTGACACATTGTAACTGACTGTACTTCAGTAAGAAAAAAAAAAGGATAATGTCTGGAACATAGAATTCATACAATAATTCAGCTATAATATAAGGATCACTATATTATACAGTTATTATTATTATTATCATCATCATCATCATCATGATCAGATCCATGGCGTGGAGGAATTACTCCAGTGATTTTCTTGAAGATGAGCTGAATTAGAGAGAGACTGGGGAGGGGACCACTTTTGAGGCTTATGCTTCTGAAACGGGGAATGCAAAATAAGTATGAAATACCTTCCCCATTTTTTTGTTTCTGTTTTTATTTTTGAGTCTTACCTTTCCCATTTTATTCAAATATTTGGAGGGAAAATTTCTTAAGATAAAGATTGGTATATAATGGAGTAGCCTAAAGCAGGACGTTGTGAAGACATTTCGAGCCTTTGACAGCATGCCCGGGGCTGTGAGTCCGCGCTCTCCTTCCAGGAGGGCTGCTTGGGCCCTGTTTCGGGAAAGCATCAATGTAGAATTGCGCTGTCTAACACGTGGCGTGTTGATTTTAAATTTAAATGAATTAAGACCAAAGTGAATAAAGATTTTAAAGTTTAGTTCTCGAGTTAACACTAGCCATGTTTCACCGCGCAGTAGCCATGTGCAGCTAATAGCTCCTGTATTGAAGAACAGAGAGAGCATTTCTTTTCCTCTCTGAAGAAAATGCTTTCAGACAGCACTAGCAAGACCGTTCGATGACGGAGACAGTGGCTTCTCTAAACCCATTTCAAAAATAGCAACGACACTAAGGGTGGAACAGAAGAGACAGACATGAAATATAGAACTGGGGAGGCTTGCTCTGATGAAGACAAGAGAGCAAGGGGGGTTGAGAATCCCTCCCAGATTCTAACACAAGCTAGACACGCAAATATTTGAACGAGTGAACAAACAAATTAGCGAATGCAAGGGACCGTGTGTCTCTGGTGATGTCATTATATGAGGTGGGTCACAAAGAAAATGGAGCTGATTTGGGTGAAACATGGCAACTAGAAACACAGAGTTTGTTTGAGGTGACTGGGGTACGCAGTGGTAAGTGTGGCGATGGCTCTGGAGAGAGGCATTTGGGAAGAGACAATGCATTTGGTTGCTTAACAACATACACCTGCAGTGCCGACCCTTCTCACTCTGGAATCACGGTGATTCGAAAGATTCCATCCCTAAAGTTTGATCAACTGCCACATTTCTTAAATCTACCCGGATGCCCGACTATCCAAGCTTTCGGTTGGCTTGAAATAACAAATGTTAACACACTGAGCTGAAAACATGTCCAGCCAAAGCAAAGAAACCCGGTGTCTTAGTTCAAGTAACCTTATTGTCAGAAGTGTGTTCTTTTCACTGGGTCTCTTGAAATTCTGCAAAAGCCTGATTCTGAGGTTTCAAAGGCCCTGGATTGAGACAGTCACTGAAAGAGGTGACAAGTGTGTCGCTCAGAGTACAAGAGACCACCTGTGGGAAGACGGCACGTTGCAGGGAGGAGAGAGCGGGAACAGCTGTCTGCACCATCCCCGGACCCCAGCTCATTCCAGAGAGGCTTACTTTGAGCTCAATTGGAAGTGTCCCAAAAAACACACTGTAACGCTCACGCAAACAGCAAAGGAACAAACGGACTCTCCCAATTAGGGAAGCCTTCAGGGTCCAGTTCCCCAGGCCTAAGACAACTGTTTGCTTTAGGCAAAGAGGAAACCGGAGGTTATCTAAAGACTAGCCCGGAGACTGTTAGCCGCTTGGCTCTCTTGCTCCCGTTCCCATCATGCAAGAGCTTTTAATGCATGCCTCCTTTTTAGTTGGACCTTTTAATCCAATCTGCCCAGTTTCTGATGCTGGGTGACCCAGAAACTCGGCATGATTTGGGAGAGTGACTTGGGCTTGGCATAATCTGGACAGATGTGGTTAATACCTACGGACAGATGGTGTTCATCCGGTAAAATCAGGCACTTTATTGTGTTAATTAATCCAAGTGGGACCCTGAAAATACAATATTAGCTGAATTTCCTGTCTAGCAAGTCGATCTGTGCTTCTGTTGGCTTAAATTGGAAATTTCTCTATCCTGGCCTAACTGGGGATGTTCTGGATTTTTTTTTTTCCCCATAAGGAAAAGCTTTTGTTAAAAGCAAGAAAGGCAAAAGTGTTAATGGAGCTAACTTAAAGCTAGAGAGCCCACCCCGTCAAGGAGGTGCGTGTTACATCTGCAAGGAGCCCCCATCCCTAAGCGTCCCTATGCGATCCTCAGGCCTTAACTGGGAGGAGGCCATACAGTGATTCACACTTTAAATTAGTTCAATTAGCACTTTTTTTTTTTAAGGCAGAAGCATGCTTTTATTCAAAAAGTGGGTTTCTTCCCTTTTGCACCCTATAGATGAAATCAATTTCTCCGGGCTTACATTTTACCACTTAGCAGCTATTCCTCCTTAAGAAGGACCGCTTCTTTCCTTTCGAGGGAGGTCAGGCAGTCCGGGGGTTAACTTCTGTCCGTCCCCTGCCTCTTCTCCACACCTTTTAAAAGCACTGCATGCACTTATATGGGGATAGAACGGAGGGAAGATAACTTATTTTTAACTTATGGTTCCAGAGTCTTGGTATCATTGCCAGAAGGCGATCTGTATATAAAAAAGAGTCTGGGTTTTGTAGTCAGGCAGACCTGAATTCATATTTGGGCTCTATTACGTGCTAGTTGAGTGAGCTTTGAACTCAGTTCTTCATTGGTAACTGGGGAAAACCCTATCTATCTTACCAGTTGTGGAAAATAAATAACTTGGATTGACGGCCATGCACCTGGTAGGAAGAAACACTGTCCCCAACAAGCCTTAGTATTTGTTGTGGACCAGGCGCTGTGCTGAGTCCTTTCTGTGTGTGGCCTCATTTCTCCCTAACTCTCACCCTCTGAGGTCAGTATGACTCTTCCAACTTTGATTTGAAGAAGCTGAGTTTCGGAGAGGCAGCCCACATCACCCAGCTGGTATTCAGGTGGTCCAGGGTTTAAAACCAAGATGGCTGGATCCTGCAACTTCACGCTCCTCACGAAGCATCCTTATACACCACTCTGCGTAAATCCATGTGCCTGCTCTTTGTTTAGCGGCCCCAACAGTGCACAGTGAAGTGTGTAACGAACACTTTCAGTGATGCTTTCAGCATCCAGCCCTTTGGCGCAAATCTCCTCTTGTTCACTTTTTCCGCTCAAAAATGGGTCTTCTTCCAGAAGCAGACCCTCTCCTGGCCCTTTTTATATGCATTTGGTGTGAACTTTTCTTTTTTTCGTTACCGCTGTTGTTTCCTTTCCCTTTATGAAGGCGGAAGAGACGGAATTTCAACAAGCAAGCAACGGAAATCCTGAATGAATATTTCTATTCCCATCTCAGCAACCCTTACCCCAGTGAGGAAGCCAAAGAGGAGTTAGCCAAGAAGTGTGGCATCACAGTGTCCCAGGTAAGGAGCCCTCAGAGGCTCAGCCGGTAGCCTGGTCGTGGCGGGGTTGCAAGGAAGGGTCTTGGAGGTCCTGCTTTACTGAACTGTCGTGCCTTGTAAGCACGTGATGCCTATAAGGAAGTTTCCAAGTAAGTACCTCGAAAACCTTTAGAGGGGCTGGCAGAAGTAGGAGACTGAGTAGAGCACAGTGTGAAAACGGGGAGAGGATTCTTTCCTCTGAGTTCTCTGTTGCTTCAAACGGGTAAAAGTTCCTACATGTACTTGGGAAGCCCCCCCCCCCTTTTTTTGCCCACCCCAGGAACTTTTTAAGAGTCAGTGAACAGAATTTTCAAAAGAAAGGGATTCAGATGTCCTCTCCTGGTGTACTCACTCCGTAACTGATGGAGTGTAGGAATTTTAACATGTCACGATGATGGCGTTGGAATGATTGCACAAAATGTCACTGAGTGCCCCCTCCCCCCAAAGAGCGATAACCATAACAGGTGCCTACTGACGTGGAAAGGTACATGACATAAAATTTTTATAGACCTGGAGTCCTCAACATTAATATGGAGTAGAAAAGTAGGCAAGTTTTATAGGTATCTACAGTGTCTACTCAAAGGATCCATCGAAACTTCTTCCTCGGTCTGAACCGCAAATACCACCCCACTCGTCTCTAGTGGAGACCAGTAGGAATAGTTCTGAAATCTCTCAGAGAAGGGTTTCCTTAAAATTACGTCACCTGCAAGAGCGTCAGAGGTACTGGCGTTTCCATAAAAGGGGAGAGGGGAAGCTGGGGAGAAGGGGATTACTTTAGTGAGAAACTTCACTTAACATTTTCCAAACGAAGTAGACCCTGTTTTGTTATAAACTGAGCCTCTCGGCTTCCTTGAACTGAATCCTGGCTGCTCCTCCTCCCCACCGGGTGCTGAGCCCATCAACCCGTGTTTAGCTAAGCAGAATTAGGTCTAGTCAGAATCAAGGACTCCCCACAGGGGAGCTACAATGAAGAGACTGCCAGGGTCTCCCCTGCAAGCTGTCAGCGGTTTTGCAGCAGCCTTGGAAACGTTTTGGATAAGGCAGAAATCAACCCCTTTTCAGCCTGGACCTTCCGCAGGTATTTGGACCCAGCTGAAGGTCATTTCCAGCCTTGGCAACCCTGGGAAAGCAGAACATCAGTGGTCAAATTCAGGTGGCCTGGTTTTATCTCGGTTTGTAGCCATTCTTATCTAAATTTAGACCCTTTGTCCCCAGGAAAAGAGAATTGATGGGTTTTTTTGACCCTTGCTGCACTATTTGAGGAATGGTTCCAGGTATGAACCACATCACTGACCCACAAACAGTGAATTTCAGGCATGGAATCTTCTCCTAAAGTAAAGTTAAATCACCATATTGTTTGAGTTCAAAGTCTGGGATTGAGAATTCCAAATCCTTATTGACAAAAGAATGAACTTCTTAGGATCTAGTCTGTATTGTATCTGAATAAAAAATGGAATCCTGGCCTATTCCAGCAACGTTCACTTCCTTCATTATGTAAACTCAAGATGCAAACAGTTTGTCCATTAAAATGATTATTTCCATGTACTGTATCACGTTTCTCTTTCCTCCGTCCCTCCCAAGTCCATACCCTTTTTCCTTCCCCATCACTTTGCTTCCTCCCAGTTCCTTAACACTGTTCTCCCTGGAGTTCCTTCTTCCTCTTGGACCACTCCTGTTCAGTCTTCCCAGAGGATCTCTCCTTTCTACCTGTGCCTTTCTTTACCACTCATCTCGTCATTTCCCAGCCCATGGTTCTTAACCATTTTTTGAAATCACATATTCTTCTTTACTGTTGAGGCCTCTGTGATCCAAAAACAAAGATACGCTCGTATACTGAAACCCATCTAGTTACCATCCTCTCGTCTGATCCTTGAATAGCCCTTCCTCTGTGCGAGTGCTGCTTATAAGTGTAGCATCCGCAACACCCGAGAACTTGTTAGAAATGTAAATTCTTGGGTCTCTCCCCAGTCCTGAATCTGAATCTCTGGTGGGAGGGAGCAGAAGGCTAGAGATCTGTTTTAATAAGCCATCCGTGCACACTTGACTCTGAAAAGCACCGTTCTACAGTCTTAACCTGAGTGATCCCCTCCGTGCTCACAGCTGCAAACTTGGTTCTATTTGAATATCCGGATGAGCCTTCTCTCCCGGAACGCCAAACGCGTGTGTCTTACTTCCCACTGGACCTCACTGTGGCCCTGCCCAACCAGCTCTTCAAACTTTAACATGTTCAAAATGTGAATCATACTTCCCCCCAGAGAATCGATCATTCATTGTGTGTTTCCTGTCTCTGCATCAGCCGTCTTTGTATCCCTGGTGCCTAGCACATGGGGGACCCTCGTCAATGACTGTTGGACAGTGAGTTGATGAATGAAAACGCCGATTCTGTAGTGTTCAGGGCAGATGACATCCCCCTAGTGGACAAGGCAGGAAATGCCTGAAGGGACCCAGGATCTTCCCTATGGGAGCATCTTTTCTCCTGTAGTAGGGAGTCGTCCACGTGTCCCTTCTCCACCCTCTTCCTCCTCACCTTTCTCTCACGTCGCTGATTTAATTAGACCGCCAGCATTTCCTTTTTTCCTCTAAAGTCATCCCAAACCACATTCATCTTTCCCCCTCTGTTCCAGCTCACCCAGTTACCTCAGAAGACATCTCCCTGCCTCTTTCCTCTCGTCTTCACTTACAGCTCAAAAAACCACCACGATTAGGATTGACTCATATGACTAGTACAAGTTACATCAAGAAAAACATGCGTTTTGGAGTTTTAGAGTGAAATTAGAGATACGGTCCTTGAAAGGACCCAGAAGTGCCCTTCTAATTTAACTGTCTTTCTGTAGGCACCCATATTTACAATAAATAAAGCATTTTCTCGTAAATTTTTTCTCTCTTGTTTACAAATATTGCAACGGTATGGTTTGATTTGTATAACAAAGGCTTGGCATTTCTGCTGTAATACAAGCTGTATATAGGTCTATGGGGGATAGCCTTACAAGATTTTTTTTTTTAATTTAGCTAATGCACTTTAAAAACAAGTGTAGTTTGCAAGAATTTTCTTTATCTGCCATTGTTGGGGTAAATTAAATTAGATGTGGTACGTGTGTTGCCAGCTTCTCCTTTCCTCACCAAATTCATGGTTTGTTTTGTAATTGTATAAAACCACAACATTTTCCCTTGAAATCACATCTGTAATATGGGGTGTAAAACTCTCCTCCCTCAGAGTGAAATTATGGGAGTAAAATTTGAGTTTCACTTGTGTCTAGAAGAGGTCTTGGTATAAAGGGAACAGGGACACAGAATCAAGCCAGGACAGCCACTGTGAGCCACATGAAGGAATTAAATTAACCAACGAAAGTAAATTGGGTTTATTTTGTGTCTTGGCGTTAACATTTAAAGCCTGGAATTCAAAGGAATAATCAGTGGCATGCTTCAGTCTTTCCTTATGTAAATAACACCAAGCTTTGCACAAAATACTGAGTGAAATCTATTAGGTTGAATTATATTGATCCAAAGGTCTATAGGACAGGGCAGCTAAGAATCCCGTCCACATTAAAGTTATTTAACTAATAAAAATTTGAAATTAATCCTTCCATGAAAGCACCCATATGTTGACATAGATTTATATGGATGTTTCAAGGTCTGTATATTTTGACTGCCCAAAGTCAGCTTTAGCATTGATAAATAACTACAGGCATTTCTCCCGCTGTTTAGAAAATGCTGTGTTTATTTGAGTGTCATCTACTTAAGAGGTAAGCAAATTGAAAATGCTTGCCCTAAACTAAAAGGGTCCTAGTTAAGTGAGCAGCTCTTCCCTAGAAGAATTTGTATCACAGCAGTTTTGCTACATTGTGTTATTATTAAGCATGAGAATCTCATTTTATGTCGTTCCTCCCCTCAGAGCTCTCACTTCAGGTCTTTTAAGTGATGTTGCAAAATCAGAGATGGGTTAAGACCAATTAGCCTACCTCTTCAACCCTCTCCTAAGTGCTTCCTTTTCTTCAGTGATGTTTGTGCAGGATGAAATGGTAACTTTCTCATCTTCTTTTACACGTTCTAGGTATCAAACTGGTTTGGAAATAAGCGAATCCGGTACAAGAAGAACATAGGTAAATTTCAAGAGGAAGCCAATATTTATGCTGCCAAAACGGCTGTCACTGCTACCAATGTGTCAGCCCACGGAAGCCAAGCTAACTCACCCTCAACTCCCAACTCAGCTGGTTAGTTTTTTTCTTTGATTTGGGGGAACTGTTGTCCATTTTTTATACTTGCTTTTTCCTACATTGGGGTTTTTCTTTTAATTCTTTAGATTGCTGATTGATTTATGCATTTGATTGTCTTTTTTTTTTAATTGATACCACTTTGGGTTTTTCTTTTTATTTCCAAAAAGCATTGTGTTTTGCTGTTTATAAGCTGGGCTTGTCAGAGGGTTTGCCCTAATGTGTCTCTTTAAGTTGGACAGAGGTAAACTGCTTGGTTTTGATGAGGAGACCTCTAAATTCTCCTTTCAGAGATGCCAATAAGTAAACTTGACCTACTACTTAAAGACAGTCTCTTGGGGTTCTAGCAGTTAGTCTGTTTCCTGTAAAGTTGTTACCCTGTCTGTTTCGCTGTTCCCATCATGTGATGTCTGGGTCATCTCCTGGCATGCATTCTGCGCAGGAATAGTCACTCTTCTGTACATATCTCATTAGAATGGTCTGCAAAGCCAACTACCATTATTGTTGTTCATTGTTTGTAGTTGTTGTTCTTTACTGTTTTATTGTGTTGGTTTTCTTTATGGAAACGACAAAGAAAATTGCCATTCACGAATTCAGACGATTTGGATTCCGGTTTTCCTGTCATAGCATCAGTTATGTGCTATGCCCTTGGGTTTTAGTGAATATGTATTGTACCACTAATTTCAGAGTTGGGGCTAACATAGTATATTTTGGGGTGTTCTTGTACCATCCGTTCATAATTTCCACATGTGAAAAAAAAAAACAGTCAATAACACCTACAGTATAACATTAGTGTTGGTACGCTCTGGAAGGCATGTATGTTGATGCTTTATTTTTTAAGGGGAAACCAGAAATATTTCCTTATTAAATAAGTTTATTAAGTTAAGTATTTATCAAGTGAAACTTTATTTAAAAAGTCTCAGATTAAGATATTCTCCCCCCCTCCCCCAATGAACCAGATGCATTGATTTTGGCTGTGGGGTGCATGTCTAAGAAAATTGATGCCTCCAACTTTAAAGGATCACAGATTTAAATATGTTAAATCCCAGTATGATTTAAAAATCCAGTTTCTAGCATGTTGGGGGGATGTGATGTCTTTGACCCCACAACAGGTTTGCCACTAAAATATGTTCTCTTTTTACCTTATGGTGGGTTGTTATGGGAGACGTGGAAGGCTCTGCACAGTAAGGTCTTCTGTGAGCTTCTGGATGCACTGATTTGTTATCAGAAGGTTCTCCAAGTCACTCGGCTGTACCATCACAGCCCTCTTTTGTTTAAATGGAATCATGCATGAAAAGTGGCCAGGGCTTTGTAAACTTGGATGTGGTAAGACAATGTAGAATTCAATCCAGTTTTCTTGTTCCCAGCACTCCAGCACCACGGGGAGTATATTTGCTTTCTGAAGTTTTGTGAGTGTATGTTTCCTTCTTTTCTCATCATGGTCTGATTGACAAAGGATCGAGGCTACCAGGTTCAATAACTAGAGAGTTTCCTTCTTCCCCATCTGGTCAATTATTAAGCATCTCAGACCCGGCCACACTAGTAGGATTGCACTGCTAGGCAGACACCTACACTTGTCTCTTTGGAAAAAGTACAGTTCTGTCAACATTAGCAAAAACGCACTCAACACTCCTGCAAAGGTTATCATCATGCAAAACAGATATCAGAATGACTTCTTCCTCTCCCGGATAGATCTGCATCGCAGATGGCATAGCATGATTTATGGCTCGTCCTTAGACCGGCCCCATGGACTCCCGTCGTTACTAAATCCGTAACTTTTTATTCTTTCCTAAAGCACTTAAAAAGAGAAAAGTAAGCATTTTAACCCCCAAGTCTGTGCTTAAGAATTATGTTGGCTCCCTTGGAATGCCAGTCTCTGATTACAGTTTTCTAAGGAATTTTTCTGGTGGCTTAAACTTCATGTGACTATCCTGAGCACAAAGTAAATTATTATGGAAAATTTGAGCTAAGCTTTCCAGTTGTGCCTAAGATGTTGGAAATAACATGCAGAGGAACCCCTTTGTAGTGCTTTTTCAAAAATAGAGACAAAAGCAAATGCTATTGTATCTGTGCAATCGCATGGAATTTTAAACGATCAATGTTTTAACAGCAAAAGTTAGAAATGGGCTTTTCTGTATTTTCTTTGCTCTTAAGACAACCCAAATCATTTCACAGATAAAAGGAAAACTTCAGAATGTTTCAGCTTTTCACATAGGGTATTTATTATAATGCTGTGTGCCAGCTCTTTGATAATTATCCAAAGGATAAATGATCATTGAATTAGCAAGTGTTAAATAAGCAGTAATAAGAAGTTAATAAGTGAAAATACATTTTGGTTGAGTTTGAAGTCTAGAGTTCTGGAACCTGGGGACTTTTTATATCCTCAATAGCGAAGCAGGAGTTTTTTCCAGAAGCTTTGCTAAATATAACTACTCATTTCTTCGGCAAGGAAGATACTTTGCAAGTAAATCTTCTTCCTTGTAGAGGCTTTTGTGTGGAGAGCGGTAGTTCAGTATCTTTATTTAGGCCCCTTCTAAATATTTCTGTTTGTTGATACATGCCTGGCCTCCTGTTTCCTTACACATAATTCATAAAAATCATTTCAGGCTAGAGCCTGTGGGGATTAGCAAGCGTTTGGAGATGCGTGGCAAGCTTTGCATTTTACACCAGCAGAGCTGGGCAAAACGGATGGGGCAAGGAGTGGCAATAGAAGGGAGACAAGAAAATTAAGCTTTGAACAAAAGAAAGCAAAAATGGGGACCAATTAGAGCAACAGTTATAACCCTGGGTTTGTAATTCCTCTAGGGGGACCTATAATGGCACCTTCTCCACTTCCTGTTTTTAATGAGATTATGAAAGCAAGAGTAAATATTTCAAAAAAAAAAAATAGGGCCTTTTGAGGAAGATTGGATTGTCTTTTGGGAAGGTTGGAGAACATTTTAACATCCAAGAAGAAAGAAATTGGCCTGTGCGTTACAGAAACTTGCCGCGAAGTCGCACCGACGTTGATATTCTATCGGGAGCTGGGATTAGCTAAACAGCCCCTGTTTTGTTTTGTTCTGTTTGGTTTGTGCAGTTCAGAACCCCTAGATTTGAATTCTTTTGCTTAGCTGTGTGTATGTGTGTGTCAAGGACAGCAGCAGATTCAGCCATGACTGGTCAGTTAGTGGCAAGCTCGTTTACAAATTCCTATTATACTCCTAGTAGGTTTGATGCTATTCTGGATTGGCAGGCAGACGATTATCATATTAAAACCCCCAGACGCTGGCTTCCCAAGAGAAATTTACGTGAAGTACGCACATTTAGAGAGGAGGCAAGACGTCCAGAGAATCTGACACTTCTAGCAGATCCACAGGAACCCTTATAATTAATTTTTTTTTTAAACCAAGTGAAAGAATTTACCCCATTGATGTTTGCTGCTGTGTTCTTTCTTCCTCTGTTTCTCCCCATAATTTCTAAGTGGAAAACACAGCCTCCTGGAGTTGAAACTCCAGAATCTGACCATGTACACCTACTAAAGGGGTTTCATGTTGAACCAGACCACCTTTCCCTCTTGTACTTTGCCCTGAGTAGAAAGTAACAAAGATTTTTGGATTTGAAAGGGAAGAATTGTGGAAAATAGAGAGGCAAGTGTGACATAACTAAGCTGACATCAAGCAAAGAGGCTCTGTCTTTGAGCTTCCAAATGGTATGAGAGTCCAGTCTGATCAGGCTGGACACCTAATCTGTGGGGAGCCTTGATTTCTAAACTGCAAAAATGAAGGCACTACTTGCCATCCATCTGCTTTGTAAAAATGCTGTGAGTAATAATGAGCTAACGTTTTTAACCACCTTGAGTTCCTGAGGAAGAAGTACATTCATTCTTGTTCTACGTCATTGGTTCTCAATCATGGTAAACTTGCACCCCAGGGGACATTTTTGGTTGTGACAATTGTGGGGGGAGGGCGCTACTTGGCATCTGCTGGATAGAAGCCAGGGATGTCGCTGACCATCCTACAATACGGAAGACATTCCTCCACAACGAAAAATCATCTGGTCCAAAATGTCAATGGTGCCAATGTCGAGAAAGCCTGCTCTAGGTTTAGATCTCGTCATTAATGTTCTGTTTGGGGGATTTTGAAGTTAACTGAGTTTGGGGTTTTTTCCTGAACACATTTAATTCTCCTGGAGACTCCTTAGAGTAGAAACGAAGTGCTTGAGAAATTATCTTATGAAAATGGAGGTTTACGGATCTCCACATCATCGTGTTTGTGTGAGCAAATGCACTAGCGTCCGTAGGTGATGCGTCATTTCTTCTCCGTCTAGTTGAGGGCAAGTTTAGCTTGGTACACTCCCCAGGTGTCTGGACTGCAGCTTACATGAGCCACTTGCCTCCATTCCCAAGCCAAATTCAGACTCTGTTAATTGGCAAGCACGTCTCAAATTGTGCATCTAGTAATTGCTGATCATAGCTACCTGTAGGTAAGGTTCCCAACTGACCTTCTCAGAAAGCCAGGTCACTCTGTTGTAGTTCTTGGAGAATTCTACAGAGCCTCCAAGAGAGCCCATGGGCTACTTCTCTGTGAACCACATCCTACCCAGGAGGTTAGCCAACCCAGGATGAGTTCTTTCCAACTTGCAGTGCCAGGTGAGGGACGTGTCTTCCCCTCATTATTCAGATTTCCGTGTGGACTTGTGTCTGCTTTATTGCCATATTAGTGGCACTCGGGCTCTTCCCTCAGTGCAGTCACTGCCTCTGGATACTTATCAGAGAGTCAGAAGCCAGGCAGTGTTGTACTCGGGTGTAGAGAGACTATGAAAAGCTGAAACAGCACAGCCAAGAGCACAGGGACTCTTCCTGCAGTTACTGCTCTGATTCAAATGCATTTGTACGTGAAGTACATTGATATGCGCATATTTATCTCTGTGTACAATAGGCAGCCAGACATATTTACAGTTTATCTATGCACATAGATTTCTTAAATCATCTGTGTCAGTTGCAGTGTATGTCTTGTAAATGGCACATTCCGTACCTTCATGGTTCCATGGATGCCATGTTACTTGGCATCAGTGTAGCTCTTTGGGGGTTTCTCCCATTTCTCAGTTTGTGTGTTAATTTCCAATAAACTGTCAACCAAGCATATAGAATGTATGTTTATGACATGATACCTGGTTGAGAGCAACACAGAATACCTGGGCTTCAAAATGAATACTCTCGGGGTTGGGGGCGGTGGGAATCTGATATCCTATAAACAGTTGTAATTTGGGTTCTTAGAGCTGACAGTTCTTGGTTCTGATGACATCTAGCAGTTAGCATGTATTGTAGTATTTATTATAAAATGGTTTTTAAATTTAGGTTATATTGCTGCCATTGAAAGGTTTGAGCGGGAGGGATGTAACTAGAACATAGAAGCCTGGGTCTTACGTATCTGAACACGTGTGTGTTCTGTGCTACACACTGGGTCACCCACGGTGTTGGGAAGGACCACATTCATAGAAGAGTCCAGGCCAAAGCCTCTGCCTGCTGATTGGGTGTGAGCCACATCTGGTCCAATTTTGTACCTATTTTGCCTAAGACCCAACTTTTTAACTCTTTTCAGATCAGCTAACCTGAGAGATGTATGCCAGATGCGACAGGACATGTCACAGAGCTAGGGAGATGTCCTAGTTCTTTGGGTGGTGCTTGGGTTGTCCCCCACCCCCTAAAGCATTGCCTTTACCCCATGAGTAAGAATGGAGGGTCTGTTTAGATAGCAAAATACTTCTCTGGTCCCTTACATGTGGATGGACACCCTAAAGCACAAAGCAAAATGGGGATGTTTCTTAACTTGAGGTTGTCCCCAAGTGACTTGTCCTCAAGAAAATCATTGGGTTCCTCTAAATGGCTCTCGCCTTTGAAGAATGAGGACACCATGAATGGTTAAGCAGGGTGGCAGAGTTTAGAAGTCATTGCTAGTTAAGTGGTCCTTCCATGGAATAAAAAAGCCTCCTGTTCTGCTTAGCCTCAGCTCTTCATGGGAGGCGGGACAGCCCCCTAGGACAGTGTAAATCCCTATCTTGGGAGAAAAGCAAGTGTCAGAGCTGGGGCATGAATCATTGTTGGGCGATTCCACACGGATGATGGCTGTCTCCGAATTCAAGGGCAGGAGTGCGATTTGAGCAACGTAGGGATGGAAACAGCAGCGTGGAACTGACCTGGGTCCCTGAGGTCTCTCCTTTTCCAGGCTAACGTCATGTTTTAACCAAACCTTGCACGTTGAGCTTTCTGTCCTAATGCGCTGAGCTGCACGATGACTTCAGAATAATATTAAGCTTTTCACGGCTTTGTGTTGAGGTTGAGGGCGGGCTAGGTTTACCACAAGGGGACCAGTGGAACCTGAGTGGTGCCTACAGGCGGAGTCTCTGGGAGAAGGCTTCATCTCTTGGAGGTGAAAGCAGAAAGCTCTTCTTGAGGCCCTTATTATTATTATTATTTTATATTTCATGCATGCTTGAGGATTCCTGGTCCATTTTCTGTCTTGTCTTCCTCCAAAATGGCAGGTGGCAGGGAAGAGCATATTATTTTCATGTATTTTTGCAGTCCTCGTGGCTCATCTTGGACTGTTGACCACCCACCAGGGAATGTTGCCTCCTTTTTAGAAATCAGGACTGTCAGTGGCCCACATCACAGGGCCAGCCTTCCTGTGCGGCGTTGCCATCCTGCCCTCCCCTCCCAGGTGCTGCTCCCCACATGAGGGGAGATGGGTGCAGCAGTAGCTTACTTAGAATCCAGCCGAGAGCTCACGCGCGCCATCGTGGTGGCAGAAGTCTCGTTGACTGGCCCATATTCTCCAGCTTGCAGTCCCCCAGCCAATCCTAGCATTTTAGAGGCATGAAAGAGAGGTCCTACATCTAGAGACTGTCTCCAGTTCAAATAGACCAAGTTGAGAAGAATAAATGTTTCCTTTCTCAGCTTGAAGTTGCTAAGGGCCACCCGCGGTGAGATGTGGCTTCACATAACATGAATGATGTGCACCCTTTATAGCTTGCTCTGTTCTTCATGCTACTAACCAGGCTCTGTCGATGTTGTTTCCATGTTAGTTTTTATTTGGGGGGTTGCTCTGCATGCCATTCTTCCTCTTGGCTGATAGTTGCGGGGGTTGAGCCTTTTCCTTTCTGTGATTCAGGTGCCTCACTCTTTCCTTTCCAGGTTCTTCCAGTTCTTTTAACATGTCAAACTCTGGAGATTTGTTCATGGGCGTGCAGTCACTCAATGGGGATTCTTACCAAGGGGCCCAGGTTGGAGCCAACGTGCAATCACAGGTAGGGACCCAGCCAATGTGCCGCCAGGTGAATGCCTTAGAGTCCAAGAGCCCTCAGAGTACGGGCGCTTCCTGCTTCTGGCCAGAGAGAGAGAGACAGAGAGAGAGAGACAGAGAGAGATGTAGAAACAGACCTTACCGACAACCAAACCAAAACAAAGACAACCATTGTCGTGGGGAATCTCGTCCACACTTTGTGAGTGCGTCTGGCTCTGGCTTGTCAGCCACCCTAGGAGGGTGGGAGAGGAGCCCAGGGGGAGGTGACCAAGGCCCATCAGGCGAGTGGACCCAGCGTATTCTCTGCTCAGTAAAGGGAAAGGGAGGAGGCGTTCGGTCCATGGGCTCACGCTCCAGGTCTCTCTCCAGTTTGCTGGTTCTCCACACTCAGCATTGCCCAAGATGGAGGTCATGAATGTGCAGGCACATAGCTTGGTTTCCTGTTTTCACTTGAAGCCTTCAGTACTCCCAGCCAGGTTGACTAAACTCCTCTTCTCAGTCATCCTTTGTGTCAAGGGACTTGGGTTTCTGGTGATGAGTCTAAGTCCCTGCTGGGAAACAGAAATCAAGTCGTGTGGTGTCAGCCCTCAGTGCTCCCTATGGAGCCACTTGCCTGCATGATGGGGAAGGAGGCCATCCTCCCACCTCACCACGCAGCCTGACGCGACAGGGCGAAGTGGTGTTCTCTGGGTGGGAGCTGCGAGGGAAGTTCTGAGCCGTGCCCATCCAGTGGCCCCACCCTGCCTCTGGACCAGGAAGCATCACCTGCCTGGGACCAGATGAGCTGGCCGGTGACTCAGCCCCTTGCTCAGGAAACATTGCCTGGAAACAAGTTGGAGGAGATAATGGTCAGACTTTGGTCCGATGACTAAATAATTGGCCATTCTTTAAGTCCTCAGAAATACAGCATTAGTTGCACTGTTTACCCAGAGCCCCTCTAAACAGAACCTTGACCTTTCTAGGAGTTCCCAGCCGAGAAGTTATGTAGGATGATCTGGAGGGAAGGGGGAGTGCCATCACCCTCCCTCCTCCAACCCCCGTCTCGCCCAGCCATCTCATGCCGCATCGTGGAATTTGTTTCAGTGTTGGGAATCCCAGCTTTCTTCTACCATTTTACTGTCTTGCCTACTGAACTCAGAAAGGGTAATGGATTTGGGGTAGTGAGGAGACCCAGCCTCCTCCTCATGGTTCCTGTCCCAGGAAGACTCTCTCCAACGACCGCATTAATTCGGCATGCCCAAATGGTAGCCCGCGTGATGATGACCTGCCTCCCTTTCCCTGCACCTCCCTGACTAATTTCCTCTCTGTTGTTGTTCGTCTGTTTAGGTGGATACCCTTCGCCATGTTATCAGCCAGACAGGAGGATACAGTGACGGACTCGCAGCCAGTCAGATGTACAGTCCGCAGGGCATCAGTGTAAGAAAACAAGGCTCCCCCCACCCTTTGTTTTCATTCTCTCACTACCAATTATTTCAAAGCCATGGGGCTCAGAATGCCACTTAGTAGGGCTTAGCTTCACGGTCACCTAGTTTCTTGCTTCTGTATCGGTCACGCCGTCGGCAGCATTCTACCCTCAGAAAAGTGGCGATTGGGCAGGCTTCATGCAGGCAGCTGGCGTCTAGGGCTGTCACACACAATCAGTGTTTGCGTGGCACCTGCGGCCACATGCGTTCAGCCGAGAGGGGCTGCTAAACAGGTGACACCTAGTACAACGGTGGTAGGAAATGTCGCCACGAGCTGGGGTCTGGGAACCTGGGGAGAAAGACCCGTAGCCAGAATCCATGGCATCCAGGTCTGTGGTCTTTTTTTTTTCTAAAAAAAAAAAGAAAAACCTTCCTCCAATCTAAGGACGATTAAAAAAAAATTAACGCCGAGGCTGGGCATGTTGAAGGGATGGGGAGGGGGACAGACCATCTTCTACTTGTTCTTGGGTGCGCTGGCGGCTCCTGACTAGCATGAAAATTCATAGCGACAAGCTATGTCGCACAGAGTGAAATCGATCAGACAGACACAAGGAGACCCGAGTGTAGATTTGGGACAGCAATCCAACTTGATTTCTCAGATCAATCGTCCGCTATCTCAGCAGCGGTGACAGCAAGCTGGGACAAGAGGGCAGCCTGGAAAAGGAGGCCGTTCTTTCGATCAGGGGTGATTTCCTGGGCTTTTAGAGGTCGTCTGATGCTCCAGTAGAGCTATTGGCTCAGAGCCACCCAAGAAAACTGTGATTGGATGATGGTGGTGATTTTTTGGGGTTGTTTCTGTTATGATTAAAGTAAATTGGGGACGGAAGGAAGGAGAGGTGGGCGTTGCGTATAAGCGTAATCCTAGCTTATTCTAATTGAGGTGTAGTGTCTGCGATGAAAAAGTCCTTCAACTCTGTGTTGGTGAAATCATATGTGAGTGTGGCCAGATTGCAAGGGAGCAAAGAAACACCAGCTGTTTCATCAGACGAGGAATGGTTGAAAGAATTAGGAATTATTAAGCCCACGAAAGAGTAGATCTGGGTGGTAATAGTTTTAAACATGCCATCACCTGTGAGAGAGATTGGAATCATCGTGCGTGACCTAAAGAGGGCAGGGTAGGTCACTGAGGGGAAGATTCAGAGAAACACGTTTCACTTCAACATTTGAAGGGCCTTTCTCACAGTCAAGAGTTGTCCGAAGAAGGGACTGGCTGCCTCTGGAAGCCAAGAATTCCCCTCATTGGAACGTTCAAACATGGTTTGGCTAACTACTTGGAAAGAATGTTGTAGACGGGAGGTAAGCACCAGGTGGTGAGTGTCTTGGTGACTTTTCAGACCCCTTCCAATTAGGAATTCTCTATTTTCTACCTTCCTTAGGCAGAATCTGCTCTGAGTTGATATAATAAGTACCAGGTTCCTCTTCTTAAGGGAAGGAGGTCGGTCAGAGTTGACCCTGGTAAACATAACTCTGGGCAACTGGGTCCCTTTTTTTTTAAAGGGTTTCCAGAGCAAATGGGTTCTCTCCTTCCTGTGCTCACACTGATTATTATTACTGTGTTCATGGCTAACTTGCCAGGCGCCTGCTTAGAAAAATAGGAGATACCATGGTGGAGAATTGGGTTCTCAAAAATGGTTTCCATAGCTCTGTGCGTGGTGGTGGCAGGGGGTTTTCAGGCACATAAGCATGTATGCATTTCCTGAATCTTCTTGAGCTGTAAGAGATTTTTCTAGAAAAAGTTCTGCTCTGCATGTAAGTAGAAGAGAGGATCATGAGGAAAGTACGAGAGTTGGGGGACGAGGATATAGGCACATTCGAAAAGGGAACTGAAGAAAGTCTACGTGGCTGGGCAGGAAATGGGGCTGCCAGTTCTGTTATTCAGCACCTTTCTTTCCTAACTGGGGAGCATAGAAGAGAGGGGCCCTCAGCCTCGGGCTTGGGGGTGGGGGAATGGGTCACCATTGGCCCCTCTGACATCATCTCGTGGGCTGGGAATCATTTCTGAAATGGTGTAACCAAACTCGTGTGGACAGTTATGTCCAATGACATAAGCCCACCACAAAAACGGGGCTGGCAAACGCCACTTGAAAGCATCTCATTTTGTGTTGATTATTTTTCCCCCCTGTGAACTGTAAGTTTATTTGATTTCTGGGTCTTTAATCTGCAGAGTAAATGAATCCAAGGCAGATCATGATATGGGATGTTCCTTTGGTATCAGTTTGAAGTTGTGCCACCTGCAGGAGCCTCAGCTTGGCAGAGGGACATGTATTCTTAGGTATTAGACGCTGCTCCCTGTGTTATGTGCAGAGAGGCCTCTGGCTGCCAGAAGGGAGAGAGAGGGAAAAAAAAAAAAAAAGGGAGGGAGAGAGAAGAGACAAGGACAGGAATGAAAGAATTGAGCCAAGGAGTAAAAATAAACAGTCCCTAAACCCAGGGCAGCAGTGGAATTCCCAGCTGGGCTCTGGATTGTGTTTCATTCCGCGGAGGATGTTTTCTGGGCAGCCTTTCTCGACTCCCCTGGCCGCGTTCTCACAGCACCCACACCTTCTCCGACCAGTGTCTATTTTAAATCCTGTAGAGTTCAGACCACTTGCTTTTAACCCGAGGGGGCTGCAAGGGTGCAGTGGTCAGAGCCCTGTGATGGGGGTTGGGAGACTCCCGCCCTGGTGACTCTCATGTGTCTGAGGACAGACGTCAAATGCTCTTTTATAAAATGGGGCCAGTAATTCCCACTCTTCATACCTCAAGGGCTGTATTAGGGGCAAAGGAGAAAATCGGCAGGAAAGGGCTTGGCAAAGCATAGCTTGTTCCACGTGAACGCAGTAGGAAAAAACGTTCTAAGTGAGAACTTTCCAAGTTGACCTTTTTTCTCCTTTTGTGGGAGCAGTCTTCTCGATAGGGAGTTCCTAGTGGGGGGAGGTTAGGTCTCAGTTGTCACTTTTTTTCCTCTTCTGATGGAAAAGTATGCTTTCAAAAGCAATATCGAGTTGTGCCGGGCCGAAGGGCCCCCTTCCCCAGCCGTGGTGAGCGTTAAGTGATGCCTCCTTGAGTGCTTTGTGCTCACAAATGACAACGGGCAGTGCTTACTGGGTTTAGAGTAATGGAGGGAGATTAGGTCACTTCTCTGTCGATCGGACAGACTTAAAGATCACATCCCCTTATTCCTGTCCCTTCCCACTGCCACCATCCTTGTTCTAGAAATAGTTCATTCGCTGGACTTTTGTGATTATATCCGAATTACTGTTCCTGCCTTTATTTCTCCTGCACTCATCCCCTGAGTGTCATCATTCCTTGCCCAGAAATCACACCTCTCTTACCTAGCTGAGCAGGTAGCCTGAGATTCAGAGTCTTTCCAATCCTTTCCTCTCGTCCTGTCATCCAGTAAACTTTGGATGCCAGGCAACGTGGCCAGCTGACCTCTACCTAGTGATGGGTGTTCCCCTACATCCACTCATGTGTGCTGACTATGCAAATGTCCTTTCTTCCTCCATCACCTTCCGCGCCCCACCCTACTCTCAAAATCCCACTCTCCCACGTCCAGCTCCTCCTTACTGTCTGTTCTTTGTGTCTTTCATTCCTGAATATGTGTGTGGTCCTAAAATGCCTCTGTGAGCTGCTCAAATCACATTTGTTGAAGGAATAAATCAGACAGAAAACAAGCTACCACTAAATTTAAAAACGCGTTTTCAGGACTAATAGCCACATCTTCTATAACAGCTGTAAAGTATCTAGTGATGATTTTTATTTGAAATGCCTTACTTATCTGCCCATAGACTGTCTTTTTTCAATTCAGAAAGCTTAAGTCTTTCTTTTTGGGAAAAGTTTCTAAACTTTTTGACCAGTGCAGATTCTCTGAGAATAAAATTCAGATCAGTATTAAATAGGGGAGGTTATATAGTGATGCTGTTGTTCAGAATTCGCTCTTTGAATTCTTTAACGCCACCTTTTCCTAAAAGAGTCATCCTTATCAAAACCTGTTTTTTGGATGGCCATCCACGTAGCAGTGGAACGTCGTTCCTCATGGGGCTCTCTCTGCTGTCTCTACCAGACACGGGAGCGGAACCTGCACGAACAAACTGGTGGAAGGTGGCAGCACCTTGAAGTCAGGAAACTTGGATTCTTCTTGTGGCTTTTCTTCCGGCAAGTCCTTTCATCTCTGTATCGTTGCATCATCTGCCAAATTTACCCGATAAACAAGCTCTAAGGTCCTTTCAACTCAGTCGTTCTGGAGTCCTACAAGGATGCTCTTTGATTCTTACTGTTCACTCAAGGCACACCAGGCTCAACTGTAGGTTCCTGTTTCCAGAAAACTTGCCTCTGTTTAGTCTCCGCCATACTTCCATACGCCCACCCCATCACTTCCCCCTCCAGCTGTATCTTGAGGGAAGGAGGATGAGCTTGCATTACAGGACCTTCTCCCTTTGAATTCTCAGAGATTGGTGGTAGCAGAAACATTATTCTTTAGGGTGAAACTATTTTTAATTATTTTTAAACGTGAGTTAAGGGAGTGAGTTCACTCCAGCCACATCTTAAATGTCAGTAGATACCCGATAAGATTTTTCTTATTCAAGAGTTTTAATGAAAATGAACATACAGTCTTAGCATTCTCTCTATAAAGGCAAAGTGCCATGAACGTCAGTTTATGGCCGAAAAATCTCATTGATTTTGCTTTGTGATAATTAGAGTAGTGGGAAAATAGAGCTGAAGCTTTGATCTCTGTAAACCATTAACATACGTGTTTTTTATTTTTGTTTGTGCTTTCTCCCATGTTAGGCAAAGAGACAAAAGGACATTTATAAATGTAAGAAAATAAATAAAATATAAATCATTAGGACCAAAAATAGCAAACCATTTAAGTGAATGTGTTTCAGGCATTCGGAAATCACGAGGGTTACTTGGTCACACTCGGCCACAGGCCATCATTTTAATTTTTTTGTCAACTACTTCTGTGAGACCTCCTTCCACTTAAAGTGTATGTTAATAAGATGTCGCCACACATGGCGTTGTAGGACTAGGGAGGGAGGGCGATCATTAAAATCACATGCAGATCTTTAAAAACTCACTTTAATTATATGACATTTTAATTTTTCTACCAAGCCAAATGTGAATTTTGAAGATTTTAAGCCATATTCAGATGTGCTCCCAGTTAGTTGCCTTTGGGTACCTTCTGGTGTGGTGGCCAGGGACCAGTGAGTGGCCCTGGGCTGGTGGGTAAAAGGAGTGAGGGTGATGGACAGGCCTGAATAAGGTGCACCAACCTCCACGGGTTTGAAAGCAGCAGTGTAGGGTAGGGTAGGTGGACTCCTGCCTTCAGGAGGTTTGCAGCCTTATCACAGAGCCAAGGGGAAACAGTAAGTCCCTTTAGCTTTTTACATGATGGTGCCTTTAAGCCTTAATACCATATCAACTGAGCATTTGAGACCAGAAAAGCATTTTATTTGAGCCAACAATACTTGGAGCAGCAAAATAAAAAAAAATTTTAAAAAAAAGCCCCCATATCGTAATGTCATATGCCATCCGTTGTTTTTCCCCAGCTGCGACATGAAAGCCTGTAAAAATATAGAGGGTGAATGAGGCTAAATCATTCAATGGCATATTCGTTCATTTATACATTCATGTATTCATTCATGTATTCATTCATTCATTCAGCAAATATGTCATCAGTAGCATTTTTGACCTCAGGGAATGTGGCTACATCATAATACATCCAGGTCAAATTGGAAAAATGCTGATGCCAATGAGGATGTATTTTAACTTTCAGTCTCACTCAGCACCTTGTCTGAGATGAGGTTTCCTGTTCTTGGAATCCTAGGACAGGGGAGCCAGTCAGCTCTGCAGTTCAGGAGGGAATTTGAAATTAAGTTATGTGGCAGAAGAGAGGAAATCCAAGACCAACTAGCGATAGATAGAGAAATCTACCCTCCTCCCCACAAAAAAAGCCATCCCGTGGACTGGGAAGAAGTGTCCTTTTGTGGAGACTCCTTACCTCGTTGTAGAAGTAGTCATGACGAATGTCATTGACCTCAAGCCTAGAAATACAGTCACCGCAAAACATCGTCACATTTACAGCGTGAGTGGAGTGTCATGCACATGGGTACACGGCTTCCACTCCTGCCACTTCTGCCTCTGGGACTGTGGACGAGTCACTTTCCCTTGATAGGGCTCAGCTTCCTGAAATCTAAAAAGGACAGTTGAGCTAGAGAATGCCAAAGCCCCTCTTCCAGTGCCCTGTTCTACTTGTAAACATGTTTTTCCATTCCCAAGAACACCCAAGATTAGAGGACATACTTCAAAGCTATAAGTGAAAGAGAAATTTGTGTTTGGGGGGAAGATGCCCATACGTGACATGACAGTAATGCACACAACACACCGTGCTGGTTTTATGGGGACTGATGCCTCAGCGTCCTGCCCAGTTGGGCCCACGTCTGTCCCTGCAGCCGTGCTGTCCCTGGGCTGTGATCAGGTTAGTTGTTCCGGACTCAGGTTGATCCTGCCTTCTGCTCTGTGAAGAAAAAAGTCACAACCGCCAAAAGGCAGTTTGTTTCGTGGTTGCTCCCAAAAGTGGCACGACCCCTTTAGACCTCAGTAAATGTTAAGCTGATTCAATTGGCTGGATTTCTTTGTGGAAAACGTTAGCATTAGCATTGATTTCAGAAGCTGACCCCCTCTTCTTGCCTTCGAGGAGGGAATTCCACATTTTGGACAAGTTTGTTTTCAGGTAAAAGTATTAGACCTCTTTTTAGAAAATCTAATTGTTATTTTTAAATTTGGTGCATTTAAAAAATGCACCTCTGGCTCTAATTGAGTTTGGGGAAATTCTTTTCCATATCTTTAAATATTAAGGATTTAGAGCTCTATAAATATTCTCTGGTCCACCAGAGAAATAAGGCAGAAGGCATGGCTAACTTGACTGGGCAGAAGGCTTGGCTAACATGGAACAATTAACCAGAGAAGTAAATAAATGAATAAATGCTTTATTCAACAAGTTTATAGGGAACCATCTGACATCCAGCACCAGTAATTCAAATATCAACAGGACATGATTCTTGCCCTCTGTGAAGTCACAGAAAGCTTGAAGGACTGGGAGTTACTCACTTCAGTCCACTACTTTCTCTGAAAGGGAAGGACTACACCACTGAATATAGTCAATATAAGATTATTTTTGAAGAACTGGGGGAATGGCCGTTGTAAGAGTTATTTACGTATGTGTAACTATACTCCTATCAACCGAAAATGAGTTGCTTATAAACATGGATTGACATCTGCCATCCTTTTTTAGGTTTGCAAGTGACTATGCCAAAAGCTGTTCTTTCCTTCTAGAACCGTGCTATCCAAAAGACTTTTTTTTTTCACCCTGGTGGAAATGCTCTATTTCAGTGCTGTCCTGTAAGGGAACCATTAGCCACACATGGCTGTTGAGTACTTGAAGTGTGGCTACTGTGACTAAGAAAATGAATTTTTAATTGAATTTAATTTGAATTAATTTCAATTTCAATAGCCACACGTGGCTAGTGGCTGCTATGTCAGACAGCACAGTTCTAGATGCTCTGTCCAGGTGTTTGGTAGCCACTGAAGGTGGCAGGATAGCGCTGGAGCGCCGACCATGCTGTGAAAACAGGGTAGACTTCCTAACACAGAGCACACAGAGGCATGCTTTCTGCTTCAGTAAGCCTTTCCTCATATAAATAGAACTCTTTACTAAAAATTAACCATGTGCAAGAAGTTAAATTCAGACTAGCGTAATGTGCTTTAAACAATGAAATAATATGGAGGAAGATTTAAAATATAAATATATAAGCACCTTGATTTAGTATGGTTCCATTTGCCATAATTTCCAACTCTTGTCTGCCACTAATTCATCTAACCTAATAATTTTTCAAGCCTAAGCCGGACATCTCTTTGAACTCATCTTCATTTGAACCTTTATTTCTGAAGACTCTTGGGGACTTAGTGAGGTCCAGTCTCTGTTTCAGATCTCCCAGGTGCCTGAAGACTTCGCTGGCAGCTTCTGCTTAGCTGTTCCTTTCTCCCTGCCCTGCTAGTGTGACCTGCAAGTCCGCATCCTTGGCATCACCTGGGAATTTGAGATCAGTGCAGAATCGCAGGCCTGCCCAGAGTGTTAGGTCATTCTGCATTTTAACCAGACCTTCTGGGGATTTCTAAGCAGATTGAGTTCGAGAAGCCCTGTTCTAGCGGCTGAAGCCTTCCCCTAAGACTTACCTAAGAGGAGGAATCATGCTGCAATCTTTACATTAAGGAGCCTACCTTTTTAAAATTCTCCAACATTTTATGTTGAAGTTTTCAAACATGCAGAAAATTTAGAAGAATTTTACAGTATTCCTACCACCTAGATCCGGTCATTAATATATGATTTCACTGGCTTCCTCGTGTGTCCGTCTGTCTGAATCTGCATCTTTACATTCATCTGTCAGTTCATCTTATTTTTTGATGCCTTTCAAGATAAATTATAGACAACAGTACACTTGCACTGAAATAAATACTACTGGTATACGTATCATTAACTAGAGTTCAATATTTGTTCGCAGTTTTTTCCTCTTCTAAAGTAAAATTTTACACAATTAAATGTACAGACCATAAGTGTACATTCTCGAAGTTTTGACAAATGTAATATACTTGCATGTAAATTTACTACCCTTTATTATCTTGTGTCTACCCCTTTCCCATAGTTTACAAAAACAGACAAAAAGAAAGAAACAGGACAGAGCCCCAAGTTATCCACAGAATAGTCTAGTCTTTTCCAACCACCACTCAGGTGTTCACCTCCCCCCCCCCCCCAGCTACTACTGACCCCTTCACTCTTATAGCCAAACTCCGCTAAAAAGGCCATTTTCTAATTGAATAAGATGGTTTAGTCTACATTTGCCTAAGGTTCTGACTTGCTGTGCCTGCTTTTAAAGGGACTTATATCCCTCTTCCATACTAAGAACTTTTCAAAATATATAAAAATAGAAATTAATGGTACTGGACAATTACAGTATGATTTTCTCACTTGTAAGACATTACATCTCTCCTCTTATCTTTTGCTGTTTCTCCCTCTTTCTTCTCTGGTGTCCTTCAGCTTGAAGTCCAATTCCTTTTTGGAAGCCTCCCACAAACTTCTACAAACTTACTATGTTTCAAAGTCACACACCTGTCTGAAATTGTGCTTCATCTCCTTAGGGAGGTGATCTACCGTGGGAGTGTAGAAGCCTATCCTCAGCCGACCTGTAGGCTAAGAGGATGCTCTGCAAGAGGATGAGATTCTGATGAGGGAAGTTTCAGGTCCCTCGCTCTCCAAAGCTCAGGAGTTCTAGTGAGACCCAACATAAAAAAAGCACAACTAATTAAGTGCTTCAGGTTCTGGGGATAACTTGAGCATCCACCAATATCCAGACTACGTGAATACTAACTCATAACATTGACTGAGTGCCCTAATATAGACCGATGTCTCTGTAAACATTCTCATCCCCATCCTAAGGATGAGAAAACAGAGACTCGGAGAGGTTAAGTAGGTTGCCCGAGATCAAAGAGCCCGCCGGTGACAGAGCCAGGCTGTGGACCCAAGACAGTCTAACCTCAAAGCTTCTATTCTTTCCCTTTATCCAGAGGGAACCTTGAACCTTTACTCCTTACGCTCAATGAAGGGAGGTGGCAAGAAACTTACAGTAAGAGAATCCATTATGTTTCCTGGTAATAAATATTTTGGAGCCTGGCTGACATGGAAAAGAATGATAAGAACTCAGTTATGACTGTCGTGTTACATATCCTTTCAGGGCAGCAGATAGAAGGCTTGAGACTGGTTGGTTCTTTTTTTAATGAAAATTAAATCTAAAAATTATATAGAAAGTCCTTCCCTGGGTATAGCTTACTCTGCATGGCTATTGTGTCATATTTGGTTAACCAACTTAGTCAGGGACCCAGTGATCACACATGAGAGAGAAGAAAGATTTAGATCAAGTGTCTCTTCATGGAGAGATTTGGTGATTCATTAAAATAGTTGGCAAGAAGTGCCAGGAATCTAGGTCTAAAATATCAGTAGAGTTTTTTCTTTCTTTCTTTTTTTAATTTGAAGACAGTAAAATGGAAGAAGAGGAAAATTTTGCCTATTAATTGATTACACGTGTTAAGTATCGTTTTAGAAGATGGATGATCCACATTGAAGAAACTAGGGGATTAACTATAGAAGTAACAGTTCTCCTTAGACCAACAGAAAAGATAAAAAGGGGCCACCTTGCTTCACTGGGCCAGGACTTCGAGCAAGACGGTCCCTCTTTGTCAACACTTAACATTCGGCATTTTTAGTAATTAAAAAGGATGAAAAATAAAAACTGTGAGTTAAAAGAAAAAGCGCAGCAAGGTACACAGATAATATAGGATGAATAAAACTAGAAAAATTAAATAGAAAAAAAAAAGAATGGCAAATACTAAATTGAAAAGAGCCAGGAAATAAGAAAAACAGAACTAGGAAGAAAAAATACACTAATGAACTACAAGGCAATGGAAGGCTGGAAGTGGCAGCAGAAGGATAAAAACCGCACGTGAAGTGGCAAGAGGAAGGTTAAAAGCAATTAAGACACACAGGTACTAAACAGAACAATAAAAACGCAGAATAAGCTAGGATGAGTGGTTAAAACAGACAGCATATCTGCTAAGAACATACTTAAAAAGATTATAAAACAGAGCAAGTAGTAATAAAACAAGGAAGTGGTATAAAGCAGTACATTAAAGAACAATTAAAAAACAGTAAGAAGAGAAAATTAATGGACTAAAATGACATTTAATAATTGTATTAATAACTAACACATATTGACTTCTCTCCATGTGTTAGGCACTCTATATGCATTAACTGATTTAATTCAAGTTTGTGAAAGTAATTAAGACATTTTAAAAAATGTAAACTAAACACTAAAAAAGTTCAGAGGGGGACAAAATCAGGCATCAGAACAACCAAAAATCGAAAGGTTAGAAAAAATAAACCCACAGGTGTCAGTTTTCATTCCTTGTCTCGTGTGATTACTTTTGATGTTGAAAATCACCAAGGCGGCAGGAGGGTACAGTAACTCAGTGGTAGGTGCATGCTTAGCATGCGCGAGGTCCTCACTTCAATCCCTGGTACCTCCATTTAAAAAAAAAAAAATTTTTTAAAGAAAAAGAAGATCACTGAGTACCTGCACTGGCACTTCTTCTGTGGAGCACAGTTTCCAGAAGTGCTGGTAGATATGTTGGTTCTTCCCTCCTCTTGTCCTAGTAAGCTTAGCCTTTCCTAGAGACATTCATTCTGAGTAAAAGAAAGAAAAATGCTTTATGATACTGCTTATATATAGAATCTTAAAAAAAAAAAATGAACTTATCTACAAAACAGACTCATAGACATAGAGAACAAACTTATGGTTACCAGGGGGAAAAGGGGGTGTGAAAGGATAAATTGGGAGTTTGAAAACTGCACCTCTTAGGAAGTGATGGAAATGGTAGCTATCTTGATTGTGGTGGTGGTTTCATTGGTGGATACACAGCTATCAAAATTCATTAAACTGTACATCTGACTATATGTAGTTCACTGTACAGGAACAAACCACAATAATGATGTTTAAAAAAATCCTTAAGCAACAGAATCTATGGCCCAGGAACTGTGGCAGTAAGAAAACATCTCAAAATCCTACTCACTTTACAGGATTTAGACCAGGATTCTTTACTCCTAGAAGGACTTCCTAGTTCCTCCAGGCTGCACCTACATAGTACTTAGTGCATTGGGCTTGGAGTGGGAGTTCTTCTCCAATTCTTTTCTTCATTTCCCTGCAGCCCTGGTTTCTTGAGGAGAAGGATGCTAGTTTTGCATCCCAGCCTTCAGTTCAGACTTCGTACACACAAGGTGCTTAATGCATGCTTTTTGAAGTGAGCCTACTTGAACCAGTTGTCAGATTTCCTTTTTTTTTTTTGTCTTTTTTTTAAACCCAGAAACCAACTTGTGGCTAGATTTTCTGTCCACCTGGAACCCCCACACGTATGCTTTTGTGTGTTTCTGTTGTCCAGAAAGAGTTGCTCCGGCAGAGAATGGCTTTTTTTTTTTTTTTTTTCTTCTGTCTTCTTTTTCTATTTATCACAACCTGGTACCCACCTTTTACCTCCAGCTTATCTATAGCTTAAACCCTATCCTCTTCACCAGCTCACACCAGAACTCTTTTTCTGGGTCTGTTCAGAGCCCACAGATCTGGTGCTGGTTCTTCTCTTCCCCCTACTGTTTTCCTGCGGCAGGTGTTGTCCCTGAGGACTTTGCCTGATCTGCAGTTCATTCATTCACCCATTTACTCATTCCGTCAGCAGACGTTCTCTTGGAATGTATTATTAACCAGTTATTGTGGACATTAGGGCAAGGAGAACACAGGGGAGCAAGAGCTTCTTGTCAGGCAACTCTCCATCCTGTCTAAGTTGATTGCTACGTGTAGCCCCCTTCTTTTGACCTCATTTTTTGTGGAATGGGGAAAACAACTGATTAATACTCTTCACAGGTAATTACATTTTGAGAAGAGTTATGCAGACACCTGCTAACTCTGTTCTCCAGGCAAAGGTGTCCCACTTACCTTCGTCTTTCTTCCTCAGACCTATACCTGACCATTTAACTGTGTTGCTCTTTTCTCGGGTGAATCCTAGACATCAGCCAAGACCTTTCAAACACATGAGACAAAGATCTAAATTAGATGTGGGCTTGCCTCCATATGCTTTGTTTATGTTTCCTTTTTTTTTTCTGATTATAAATTAATGTTTAATGTAGAAAATTTGGAGACTGCAGGAAAAGCACACAGAAGAAAATTACTGCTCCCTTTTTGCTCTGCAGCCGTCTAGCATTTTGTGTGTAAGTACATTGTGTGGGTGTAGGAAAGTTACGATCATATCGAACGTATCATTTTACTAAAATGCTTATTTTACTAAAAATATATTGTGAATATTTTCCATATCATTAAACATTCTTCTCAAACATAAGTTTAATAACCGCATAGGAGTTTGTCACCAGGGAAGTCTGTAATTTATTTAATCAATCTCTACTGTGGAACATTTGAGCTGTTTTCTTTTTCTTTTCTTTTTTTTTTTTTTTTTACTATTATTAACAACACTGCGGCAAACATCATAGTACAGAAAATATAGTGCATATTTTCTATTATTTCCTTGAATAAATTCCTAGAAACGGAGTTGCTGGATCAAAGGATGTGAACAAATCTAAGGCCTTTGTGATGTATTGTAAACTCTTCTCCTGGAAACTTCCATGAATTGATGGTTCCCACAGCATTTTTGATCATTTCCCGTTTCCTCACACCCTCAGTAACAGTGTCTTAGTGGCTTTTCGATCTTTTGTCAATTATCACATTATAAAATGCCAGCTCATTTTTATTTTAATGGAATTTGTATCTCTTTGATTTCCTAATGAGATTGAACCTTTTTTCATCTCTTTGTTAGTCTTGTTATATGTATTCTTGAAACGTTCATGTTTTTCTTATTGACTTCTAAGAACTCTTACACAAGAAGGACATCACTCCATTTCTCACTTGGCCAATATTGAGAAAATAGAGAAAATTGTATTTCTCACTGGAGGAAGGCTCATGTGGAATAGGGCCCCAGGTCTCATTCCGTCTATTTCTGTGTAAAGTTCTCCAGAGGGAAAGCTGGATTGTTAGCCTAAGAAAATGAAAGGCAGATAGATCTATGTGTGATTCTGATAGTAATCTTAAAAAAAAAAAAAAATTAACCCTGCAATCTGAATTGGCTTGACATTTTCTATATTTCTTATAGTCTCTGAAAAAACACAGGACTGTAAAATAGAACCCAAATTGTCTAAAAGAACCTGCAGATACATTAGTCAGTCAAAACTTTCCCTGAAGATTTACCCTGTGTCTAGTATTCCCCTAAGTATTAGGAATTGCCGAGTAAGTCATTGGCTAGTTTATAGCCAGGTTGAAGGAATGAAGCTACATATAATTTAAAAGCTTTCTTACAACCTTAGCTAAACTCGGGTCTAGAAAATGGTCTTTTGAGTGACTAGATGTTTTCTCATATTTTGGATGCTCTGTCTCTTTGCATCTTCTTTTACCATCTGACAGGCAGCACATTCATCTAGGTTATTGAATTTTGACATCTCACCATCATCCTTCCCTCTGCCCCTTGCACCCACCTAGCAGAACATGTACAGAAAAGCCACGTCAAACTCCTGGAAGATTTCCACTGCAGAGATTACTGGGACAATCTAAAAGGGAAAGAAAATTAAAATTAAAAAAAAAAAATCAACCCATTCTTATCCTTGGATGAGCATCTCAGGATAAAAGAGGCCTTGCCCCAGCGTCCACTGAAGATACCTGGGATGGTGTCAAAAAAGTTCAGAACTCTTGAGTACATAGTTTCCAAGCACCTGCCCTCATCTCACAGGTAAATAGAATTCTCAAAACAGGACCATCCCCTCAATAAGGCTCAGTGGAGCCCAGTGCCCCGTTCTAGCACATTCCTCTCAACATTCTCTGTCTGCCTTTCCCCCACAACTTCCCACCACATCTCTCCCCTCCACCACCCTTCTGTTAGCTGTAATGACCCTGCAAACACTAAATGGCATTTGAGTGCATTAAGCAGCAAACTCTCCGGTGACATAGCAATTATGGCTCTGAAATAGATTTGGTGCGTCACGGAAGATAAGGGTTTTGAAAGTTTCTGTTGTGATTATAGCCTGTAACTCCCACAAATAATAGGCTTCAAAATAAGAGGCTGCCAGCGGAGCCTTTATGGCTTTGTCTCAGTGATGGCACGTAAATTGCTATTAATGTCCTAAGTGTACTTGAATATGCCAGTCTTGGGGATGTGGAGTTGGCTCGGTGTCTCTCTTTACACTGCATGTCATTGTGGGTCTGATAATCTGGGGTAATTGCTGTCTCTTGGATGGTCAGAAAAGTCTAAGAGGCTTTAGCTTCCTGCGTGATGGCAAATAGCCTTCAGGTTTACACCGCGAGTTATGTGTGTGTTCCGGGGCTGGTCGCCGTTCATGGTCAAGGTGTCTCTATGATCCCTGTGTGTGCCCTGAGTAGATAATAGTCCTTCAGCAAAGCCAAGGCAAAACTCAGAGGTTATGAAAATAAAATGAAGAATCTGGGGCTATACAGAATCAGCAAAATCAGATCATTTATACTGAGAGTGAAAGAAGAAAAATACTCTTTGCTTGAATTTTTCAGATTTGGCTACATGAGTAAAGACAATCATCTGTTGTCTTACACAGCCCGTTTTCCAGCATCTGTGTGTGTGTGTGTGTGCGTGTGCACGTGTGCACATTTTTTAGGTGCTGTGAGTATTTTCTGAACATGTATTAGTTCTACGTCAATATGATAAAGTATGTGGAAATTATGCGTGTTTTTGTATACTGTGTGTGAATGTATGTAAGCGTGTGTGTTTTGGTTTTGCCAGTCTGGGTGTAGAGGATGTTTATTCAGATATAAATGGTTTTCTGCACTAGGACACCTCTATTTAGTAAAGCAAGCCGAGCTGCTTTTTCTTTGTCTCTGAAAAGTTAAATACAACAAATCTCAAGCCTGAACTTCCTGTATGGACATTTAACCGAAGGACTCCCTAAGTCTGTGGGACATGGAAACGTTTTACGTTAACTGTCCTATCTGAACTTTTAATAGAAATCAGAAAGCAACTGAGTATGCTGTACACCAGAAGTTGACACACTGCAACTGACTATACTTCAATTAAAGAAAAAAAAAAGAAAGAGAAAGCAACCAACCCTAAACCTGGAGGCGTACACGACCTCCTATCCTGTACCAGCCACAAGAGGTTCAACCAGAGCCATCCTCTGTGTCTCAAGTGCCTTACGTGGCAGTATTAATTCTGGGCCTTCACAACAGATGAATTAGGGGAGGATGATGTGAAGAAGGTGCCAAAGTAGATCTTGATCTCGGAGCTGACCTGTATGTGCACTTCGGTCATGTGGCGCTGGGCGCTGGCAGGGTATCACACTGTGATGGTGCCACAGCTGAGTTTTGCAGTTGCATTTTTACTGAGCGCCCTTGAAACAGCAGTTAGAGCGCATGCCAGATAAGGCTGGAGATAGTGCCTTGTAGTAAGAGAGTTCATATTCATACCAAGTGAACGTGGATTAGGTTTACCATCTGACTGCGCAGATCTCAGACCAGGACTTCGCTCTGCCAGTATAACATAAACTGTATTAACCAGCAAGGTGGCACCACACATGGTGATGGCTCAGAAGTATGACCCCAGAGGAGTAGTTTGTCTGGTCCAAAATCAAGTTTGATGAGGTAGATTGAGGCTTAGGAGTGAAAGGTATTAAAACCCCCTGAAAGACTTCTCTGAGGCTGACCTCGTGGTTCATAGATCCTAGCATCTTAAGAAACATCACAGTGGAATATTATGCAGCCATAAAAAAGAATGAAATAATGCCATTTGCAGCAACATAGATGAACCTAGAGATTATCATACTAAGTGAAGTCAGACAAAGACAAATACCATATGATATCACTTACATGTGGGATCTATAAAAAAGGGCACAAATAGACATATTTACAAAACAGAAACAGACTCACAGACATAGAAAACAAACTTACAGTTACCACAGGACAAAAGGATAAAGTAGGAGTCTGGAGTGGGAGGGTATAGCTCAAGTGGTATAGCACCTGCTTAGCATGCATGAGGTCCTGGGTTCAATCCCCAGTACCTCCTCTAAGAATAAATAAATAAACCTACTTACCTCCCCCCACCGAAAAAAAAAAAAAAGGAGCTTGGGATTTGCAGATACTAGCTACTGTATATAAAATAGGTAAACAACAAGGTTCTACTGTTTAGCACAGGGAACTATATTCACTATCCTGTAATAACCTGTAATGATAAAGAATATGAAATATATGTGTGTATAACTGAATCAATTTGCTGTCCAGAAACTAACACAACATTGTAAATCAACTATACTTTAATTATTAAATAAAAAAAAAATAGCACAAAGATTCCTTGAAGGTGAACTTAAGAGCATAAGATCAGTAGCACCCACTCTCTACAATTTGCACCCCGCAGGCATTTGAAACTTGAAATGTCCAAAAGCAGTGGCATATAGTGGGGACTGAGTTTGGCAAATTCTAGCTTCTGAGCCCTAGCTTCCTGGCTTGAGAAGTAAAAATAGGAGTTCACACTTTGTTTATGTACCTTATGTATTCAGCAACCAAAGGCAGAGAATTATCAGTGAGTCCCGCATAAGTACAAAGTTACAATGGGCACCAGCAGCCAGGCGGCCTTACGGTCACAGGGACGGGGACCAAAGGAAGCGTTCAAAGCATTCACTTCTCTGTTCATTCAACTCAAGTGCTTAACTGAGCAGCTGCTCTGTCAGACGTGATCCTCATCTTCCAGTGACTTGATTTGACTGAATGATGTATCATCTCACTGAGGATAAAAATCAAAGCCCTCACATGGCCTGCAGGCCTTGGCGTGATCAAGCCATCCCAGTCTCCAGCCCATCCTCTGCACTCCCCACTCTGCTCCTATGCTCCATCCTTTCTGGCTTTCTTGCAGTTCCTTGCAGCCTTTGGGCGGGTTTCTGCTTCCACCTAGAGGGCTCTTTGCCCCACTCGTTACTTGTCTATTTTCTGTTCACTTTTAGGCTGACTTTCCAGAAGCCCCCACCTCAATGAGGTCCCTGCTTTTCTCCCTCACAGCACTTACCCATCTGGGGTCTTTACTTGTTCTTTGGATGATGTTTTGAATGTCTGCTTCCCACAAGACAGCAAGCTTCATGGAGCAGACACCAGATTTTTTTTTTTAATGTGTTGTATCTACCACTGTATGCCTAGTGTATCACATGAGGGAGGCACTGAAGACCTATTCGTAGAATTTAAGAATTAAAGGATTACAGTGAGTAAGTCCTGGCGCTCACATGGGACATCGAAATAAGTAAGAACTGCGCCTGGTTAGACGTCAACGTGAAAGGGCGAAAGGTTGGTGGTACCAGGATTTAGGGAAGTGGGTGATGGTTTGCCCTGAAGAACCTTGCTGGAAGGGAGGTAGTTCTCTCGCTGGGCCTTGAAAGAAGACACGGATTCCTAGAGACCAGAGGAGAGGGACAGACAAAGGCAGAAAGCCTCTCGCCTGACTTCTCTCTAGAGTAAGAAGGAATCTCACTTTGGCGATGGGAAGTCTGTTGTTTCTCCACAGCAGCTCACACCGTTAAAGTCTCTTCTCTCCCAGGAACGGCTGATTGCACAGCTGATCTTTCTTAACCTATGGACCGTCACAGCAAAATCTCAGGGCTGCTGGGAACCAGACGAGTAAGGAGCGTGGTGGTGTGACTTGGATGTAAGGTCCCCAGGGATCTAGTGGTAGACAGCACTCAGAGAGGACAGGGGGCCGTGGGAACAGGAATCCTAGAACCAGTGGCTTCGGATAATCTAGGCAGAGGACTGGCTTCTGGGAAATGGGATGGCAGGTCGTAGTTGGTGGGCTGAAATTCCAGAGCAGGATTTCAGTTGCAGGAGAAAATCACGACCTCAGTCGTAAGTGAGCTGCAGTACATAGCAGGGAGCTAAGCAGAAGCTGGGCCTGGGCTTGGTGGGGACGTGCTCGGCCACAGGGGAGACATTCCCTGTACGGAGATCCAGGTGCAAAGAGTTCAAAACAAGAAAAACAGCAAAATCGACTCCGAGTTACCTATGGTACCAAACTAGACTAGAAGAGAAATTGGAGAGCTGAAAGAACATGTTTTTCCCAGACAGGGTTGACCAGATTTAGCAAATGAAAATACTGCGTGGGCTATACTTAACATAAAAAGTATTTGTTGTTTAAAGTGTATATGTAACTGGGCGCCTTATAGTTGGCTGCAACGCCATTCCCAGGCCCTAAGGTGGAAGCGGACTCTGCAGGTGGGCCTGAGCCCTGGAGAGAGTCAAGGCGGGCAGACAGCCTGCCGGCCACTGAGGGGCTGTGCCTGTTCTGCACGTCTGTGGGATTCCCACGGTGCCTGGGCTGTTGCCTAGGAGACCGTTCCCGCTGCAGGGTGGGACCCCTTCCTGCTCCTTGCTCTCTGTGCAGAACACTCCTTGCTGAGATGGAGCTGCCACAGGCAGGGTGCCTTGTTTTTCTCCACTCTTTTCCCTAAAAAGAAAACAGAATATAAATATTTATCATGGTTACTTGTTTGGGATAAGCTAGGAAGTACTGGGTCTCCTTGACACCTACTTAGTAAGAGAAAAATTGACTTTCTAGGTGTAAAACTTACCCTGAAACCTGGCACTGCCTCTGCTCTGCCTCTTGAATATCTTCTAGGTGTGCCCTGCTCTTTACCTACAGTCAGACTGAACTGTGGAGGTCAGGGACCTGATACTCAGGGACCTGATCTGTCCACACCTGGGGAATGGATGGTACAGTGCCACGAAACATTTATTTACCTCTTATTATATTCCTCCAAGAGATACTAAATTCTGTGCTGTGTCATGCACTGTGGTAGGCACTTTGGAATCAAAGATAAGTCCCATAGCCCTGTCCTCATGGTCCAGTAGGTAAGACAGATGTGTGATGAGCAAATGCAATACGGCGGCACATGAGAGAGAGGGGTACATCCTGGGGGGACAGCCCAGGGGGCTTGCAGGAGGAAGAGAGGTTGCTGGGGGCAGATACGGGTGGGAGAATACTTACACTCAGTCTTGAAAAACGGCCAGGGTGAGAGAGGCACGTAGGTGGATGAGCGGGACACTGTATTTAAGGGGAAAGAAACAGGCGTGAACTGGCAACCCTGTTACGGGAATTTCTAAGTATCCTGACGCAGTTGAAGTGTTAACCATGAGCATTGAGCTGGAGAGTCAGCAAGGTCCAGGACGTGGTAGGCCCTGACATTGAACCTCATCTTGAGGCCAGTAGGAAGCCACTGGGGGTTTAAACAGGGAGGTGACGTGATCGGAACCACATCTTGGAAAGATCTGGTGGCAGCTAGAGGCAGGACTAGGGGGTGCAGAATAGGCATGGATCTGTTTACTGCTGTAAAATCTCCCAGGGAAATTTTGACTCCTTTCTCCCTAAAGGGGCTTTTCCAATAGCATCGTTCATCCCAGAGCCTCTCTTGGTAAGCACCCACAGTATAGTCTTCGGAGAAGCATATGCATATCAGGGCAACCTAGTTCTATCTGGATGGAACAAGGCTGGGTCTAGGGTATGACTCCACTCTGTGAGCCGGTGTCTCCCCCGATGAACAGTGGCTGCGTGTGTGCACGTGTGTGCATGTGCGTAGAGCGAGGCAGAGAGGATGTATCCATGTTTCTCTGTTTTTTTCTTCTGGCCGGCCCCACCAGGGCCTGGGTGGTTGCAGGCCTGGAGCACGTCCACCTTCTCACCCATGCTGAAAGCATCTCTGGTAATGGCATCTGGCCTGTATGCAGATCGAGCTTGGCTCGGTGCTGACATCAGCCAGTTTGTGGCACCTCAGCGTATTTCTGGGTTGCAAATGAGAGTTTCTTAGTGCCAGGCTCGCTTGGGCTGTCACATCAGGTGATGAATTCTCTGCATCAACCGTGTGCTGCTAAGGTAAGCTCAGAGGAAGAGCGGGAAAGGGAGGAGGATGGGACCAGCCGTTCTCAGCCCAGCAGCAGCCGCTGCTCTGGGCTGAAAGCAGCAGTGAGGGAGAGGCGGGTGGCCCCTGTTCCAGCTCAAGGAGGGTGGCAGAGAACAGAGAAGTCAGGGCTTCAGTTGCAGTTCTGAGCTCTTGTGTTTTGTTAGGAGAAACTCCCCCAGCTGTGCCATCAGCCATCGCTCCATCCCCAGCTCCGTGGCTCGCTCCGTCTCCCTCCTCTGACAGGCCTTATCCATTAGATGGGGTTCTGGCGAAACTTGGTGTCCATCAAATTATGCGCTAAATTCATTAGGGCAGGATATAAAGTAAATAGGCATTTTTTGTTCCTGAAGCATTGTGTTCCAAAATACCTTGAATCTGTGTTTCGAAAGTCTAGATTTTCTTAACTAGGAAACCTGCTGCACTTCGCCCTAATTGTATATCCTAGGAGCTTCCTCTTCCAGGAGCTTCCAGGGTGAGCCTGCTGGTGGCTTAGGATTCCCCTGGTGGAATTAAACGTTAGCTCAAGTCTTGCTGCCCAAGCCACAGGCTACAGAATTAGCCCGAAGAACTGGGTGTTAATGTGCACTCTCTCTCGTTATGGACGCTGTGAGATAAAGAGTGCATTGACTTTGCAGATTCCCACGCCTGTAACCCCTCAAGGCGTTTCCAGCATCAGCATTTTGCAAAGTGAGTGTGTCCGTTATATAGGACAGTTGTGCATCATCAGAGAGTGAAGGAGGAAGTTGGGGTGCAGGAAGAAAATTAAAGCGAAAAAGTCTTATTTCCCGCCACCCCCACCCAGTTGTCAGTGAGACAGTCTTTGACTCGCACTGTGCCCAGAGATAAATAAACACACAAAGGCAGCGTTTCCTACTTAATATTCACCCGCGGTGGCAGAAGAGGGAAGGAATCGCTCCCCGGGGTTAACGTGGCAGTAAGCGAGGTCAGCTGTTTCCCAAGACGGTGCAGCCTCCAAACGTCTTACATTAAAAGCTTACATCACAGCCGAAGCAGCCGAAGTGATTTACGGGAAACCCCTAAGGTCGCGTGGGATTTTTCTCGCAGTTTCTGATCTCGTGGACATTTTGGCAGCAACAGCAGCAGACGATATACCATTGTATAAAGCACCTCCAGAGAAAAGCATCCTTTAAGGTTTCCCAGTGTTCGACTTGTTTGTTGTTCGTTGAAACCTGTAGGCTACCGTGTCCTGACTTTGGCAAGAAGTAGAGGGTCAGAGCTGGGATGTCCTGGGGTAGGGTGACCAGGGACTGAATGTCCCATATTCCATTAATCCCTGAGTCCTGGGCAAACTGGGACAGCTGGTCACCCCATCCGAAGCAGGTGCCTGTGTGTCTGTGTGTATGTGAATGGAGGGGGAGTGAAAAAAAGGCAGTTAGAGTTGTTTATTTTTAGTAAGATTTTGTTAAAGGTTTTATATATTCTCTTCACCAGGCCAGCTAGCATAATTAAGATGCTGGCTTGATGCTGGCTTGAACTAATTCCTGTCTGCGCCATCTGTGAGCTCTCTGGCCCCTCTGGCATCTTGCGCACTGGCCTGAGAAAACAGAACTTTTTTAAGGAGAGAGATCAAATGTCTACTGTGTGAGTTATTTCAGCGCTGAGACAACTCAAAAAGAAGTCTCCTGGAACCTCTCGGTCAATATGGAGCGCCTTGCTATAATTCCCTCCTAGTGAAATGCCACGGAACTCATTTCCTTTACTAATGGCTCCGTCTTGGGCACCACGTATTGTTATTTGAATGGCACTGTAGTGTGGCTCGGTCCTAGTGGGGGGGTGTGAGCAGCATAATGAAATGCCTTTGTGCCACATGCGCTATGACACGGATGCTAACTGCTTTAGAGAGCTTCCTCATCTACTTGTCTCAGACCAGGTCGATCCTAAGATACATGACTTTTCCCCTCTTCTACCAGCACCTTCCTCTCTGCCTTGTGACTTTGTCCTCACAGAACCCCTGTCAGGTTTCCTAAAATCCCGTCCTACTCAGCAGACACACACACACACACACACACACACACACCTTTTAGTCTGTTTAATTAGTGAATTAAATATTTATCCACCTATCCTTCTGCTAAACATACACATATAAAAATTTTTAGGGCTGACAAATATCAAAAAGCTAAGAGGAATCATCTCTGGGCAGTAGATTTATGGCTATTGTACATTTTGCCTTTTGCACTTCTCCTATTTTCAAATAGTGTTATTGCATGTATAACTGCAAGTATTATCTAAGCATGTCTTACTTTTATCATCAGAAAAGGTCAGGGATGCTAAAGGATTCTCTTTGGGGAAAAATAAATACCACCACTATTCTCCATCAGCCAAAAATGGCACCAAGAGAATCCACGTGTTCTTGGTTGAGAGGGGAGGCTAAGATATTGCCATCCCTGTGAGCAGCCTGACTTAGGAAATTGAATTAATTCTTTTCTTGATTCTGGTTGTACTACAGAGCCTGGGCCCTCCAACGAGAAAGAAAAGCCCCCTGTTAGAAGAGAATTCCCATTTTCCCCTCATTGTTCCTGTTCACAAACAACAGGGGAAATGTCTTCCAGCAAGGAAGGGGAGTGGGTGGAGCTGCCAGACGAGTTAGGAGATGGCGAGTTGAACTTGAGAGCAGTTACTCATTGATCCGTGTTCTGGGCATTGCCCAGGATGACCTTTTGCCCTCTTGGTACCTAGATCTGCTCTTTACGGAGGTGTGGGAAAAAAAAAAAAAAACCTACCCTCATGCTGAAGTATGAGGTATGGTGGGAGCTGCTTTGAATTAAAAGCCTGGCTTTCCTGGGACAGTCAGAGCCTCATTTGGGGAAGCCGATGACAGAGCATGCCAAGTGGATGAAAAAGGCAGAGAAAAGAAGCCTGATTCAAAGGTTAGGAAGCCTGGGTTCTGTCTCCATCATAATCTGGAAGCCTGCTTTCCTCTTGCACCTCTGCTTTCTCATGAATGAAACGTGGACAAACTTTGCCAGCACCTATTAAGTGCTAAGCATGCTCTTAAGTACTGTAGATAGACTGTGCTAGAGCAGAAACCGTGGTCCCTCCTAAATGACAAAATTAACACCTGCCCCAGGTACCCCCAAATATTTCTGGGAATAAAAGGAAAGTCCAATAAAAATAACTTCCTAGGACTGCCTAAAACCTAGTCTGTTCAACATTAAAATTTCCAGACTTGAGGTCTATTAACTGCAAAGGAGCCCAGTGATTGGGGGCGGGGGTGGGGGGAGGATAGCTTTCAGGACACTTACATTTCAGTGCTTTAAAATACATAAACAATCATGCATCAACCACTATAGCAAATCATCCTTCAACTATTTTAATGATGGGATACTTTTTGAAAAGGGTGGTTATTAAAACACATCCTTAAGAACAATTTGATTGTTTGAATGCATCTGGATTTAGAGTCTTAGAAAGATGATCTACAAATGTCTTATCAAATTTGTAGCTTCCTGTCTTTCTGCCTTTTTAGATCTGTTCACACAGACCAGTCCTTATGGTGTCGGCACCCTTGTTTTACCTGTTTTATTTGCCTCAGTCACCCTCTGTACTTTTCAAGGCTCACCTCACAGAGTACCTCCTCCATGAAGCCTTTGCTGATCTCCACCAAGAGGAGATATCACCTTCATTTGAATCTTCATAACAACTGGCCTGTCCCCTTGGTTAGGTTCCGCCTGGAATTACAGTTCACTGGTGTTGTCTTATCCACCTCCTGGAGCACGTGGACTGTCTCTCACTCATCATTATACACCCTACAGCATCTAGAACAGAACCTGGCACAGAACAGGTGCCTGGGATCCCATGACATGTGGAGCATCCAGAGCTGGAAAGGACCTTAGAAAGCACTGGAGCTAACCTTTTAATTTTTCTAAAAGGGAACCGCAAGTTGCAGAGGGTAAAGTGCCTTGGCCAGAGCCAGCAGCTAATCGAAACCAGATCAGAACTAGAACTCAGTCCCTTGGCCCGCAGGGCAGCTACCGTTGTTCTAGAGCACACGTACTCATCATCTGATGGCCTGGACCAAGTTACAAAGCCTGTGAGAAGTGGGATGTGCTAATACGTGCCCAAAGGCTCACCAGGAGAACTTCAGCTCATCTGAGGGTGGGAGGAGGATGTTACCAACCACAATAATAGCTGCCCATCTGATGAGTGTCCCCATGTGCTAGGCACTGTCCTCGGCCTTTGACCCAAGTTGCCTGATTGTCGTTGTCTGCTCAGAACAGCCACCCAATATCAGAGGACTGACTTCTCTCCCTTTTTCCCTTCTAGGCTAATGGAGGTTGGCAGGATGCTACTACCCCTTCATCAGTGACCTCCCCTACAGAAGGCCCTGGCAGTGTTCACTCTGATACCTCCAACTGATCTCCCAGCAGTCGCATCCCGGCTGACCCTGTGCCCCAGTCGGGGCAGGGCCAGGAGGGAGGGTTTCTCAACGCTGAAGCGGTCAGACTGGAGGTCGAAGCAATCAGCAAACACAATAAGAGTCTCCTTCTCTTCTCTTCTTTGGGATGCTATTTCAGCCAATCTGGACATTTCTTTATACTCTCTTCCCTATTATTTTTTTTTTTTTTTTTTTTTCTGGGTAGAAGCCACCCTTCCCTGCCTCCAGCTGTCAGCCTGGTGTCCGTCATCTTCCCTGCCCCTGGCCCTCTGTCCTAGACTCCCTGGGTCCCCGCCCTCTATGACATCCCTGAAGGATATTTGCAACAATTAGAGGAATTTCAAGAGAAAAACAAAAGTACAAAGAAAATAATAAAAGCATTTGTTTGTTTTCATGCTGGTGGTTTGAGGAGCCAAATGTACCTCACTCGGATCCCCCACTCCCAGTGTTAACAGGCAACCCTGAAATCTTGTCTCTCTTGTTACTTACACTACCTCTTAGCAGGAAGACACCACATCGCCCTACTCATTCCAGGCCTCCCTGCCTCCTCTCGCTTTTCCCTCCCTGGGGACAATTCTGATCAGAACACTGTCCTCTTCTTCCCGGCCCCAGGTATTCACTGGGGACTGGCACTGCTGGGCTTCTAAAGGTGCCACGTTTTCTGGTTTCAGCTCTGCTAGGTTGATTCCCGGGCAGGAGGTCAGGCAGCAGGAGAGGGCATGAGGGACAGGAAGAGCAGGATTCCAAGAGGCTTTTGCATCTTCCCAGTAACAGCGCTCTTGGCTTCAGAGGCGCAGGGTCTGGAGATGATGCAGAACACTTGGTAAGCAAGGTTCAGAGCCTGCTGTAAAACCAGGTCTGAGTTAGGCACGATGGTGAGCGCATCACTGAGGAGTAGAAAGTTCTTATCCTGAAACCCTTCCAATGCCTCTCTCCCACGCACACACACGTACACGGACCTACAGGCACGTACACAGTCTCACAGCTTCACTTGCCCAAAAACAGTCACACGCCACCTACAAATGCCTACGTTAGGAACCATAGCATTAGGCCTTGTGAACCCAAGGGAGGGACTTAACAACTCTTGAGTGAAGGTCACTGACACAGAGAAGCACCATGTGCTGGGGTTTCCAGGCCCCGCAGTCCCCCCACCCCCACCCCCAGCATGCACACGCCAGAATGCCGTACACGGGACTTGAGGGACTTGATCGACTTGATCGTGCTGAAGGCCAGGATTCCAGTGGAAAATCTCCCTGCTCTCACCACCCCTGGAGCCCTCAGGGAGCCACACACAGCACTTACCCTGTCTCATGGATTCCGGTCTGTTCTGGTTTTGTGTTTACCATAGGGACATGCACTCGTTATCCAAATTGTTACATGCCGCCACATTCTTGTCCTGGAGGAGAAAGTTGTATAAGAACATGGTTTGGGCCAACATTCTGGTTGCTTACTTTGAAGACCTGAGAGTGACAGGGGAAGGGGAGGCCATGTTTTCTGTGAAATCATCAGTGATTTTTATCCCCTGGGTCTATCTAAGAGAGAAGAGTGTGTATTAGGAAGCTATTCTTCAATGTCAGCTGAACGTAACCTTCTTCAGGGCCAACTGTGCCAGCCGTAAAGATGGCAGCTCTGTCACTTGATTAAGTGGGAGGTGGTCAGATCTCTTGGTGCCTCATTTTCTTCATCTGTAAAATGGGGGTGATTATGCCCGCTTCACCAAGAGCCTTGTGAGAGACTGAAGGAACTGATTTAATTCCTATCTGAGCTGTAATTGTAAAGTCAGGGAATGTAGCGTCCCTAAGATAAACAGGTTCATACCATGCAGGGCCGATAAATGGCTTTCCCGTTCTAACTTCTGGTTAACATTGTGCCCTGAGGTCATCACCATGATGACCAAGAGAAGGGTTAATGTTGCTGCTTTTGTTTGTTTTGATCTGTTTGGTTTCTTAGAATAGAGATAAGTTTCTAAATTGGAAAAACAGGACCTGGTCCTCTGAGCTTGTACTTGCATCCAGTATGTGGCCTTGTAAGTACTTAGTGCCCTGTCACATCTACTTTGTTTGAGAGGCCTCCGGGTGAGGTATAAGATCCTGAGGGATGAGGATGGCCAGCTAACAGGTCATGGAAATTTTGCATGGCAGTATACAAATGAATAGAAAATGTTCCTCTGTGTGTGGGTGTGTTGTAGGGTGGGGGTTCCACCTAAGGAATCTGAAGGTATGTGTATTTGAAGGAAACACAAAAAGTAAATATTTGGCAGGATGGGATTATGCCTTGATGACTAAGAGCAGTAGAAAGACTGTGTCTCGTAGCCTGTGCCTCAGTCAGAACAGGACTTGATAAAGAGGATTCTTGGAAGGAGCGTCTTGTGACCCTTCTGCAGTGATTAGAACCAGTGGAGAACTTTGTCTTAGTGGCAGGGATCTATTGAAACCACCCACACAGGAATATGGTGGGATCACATCCCCCTGATTTGGGGCCAAGTAGGAAAGAGACACAAAAAGGTTCTCTTGGAAACAGGAAGAATGACTCCAGATTTGAGTTGACTGATTTCACCTTAAATGAATGGAAACGATCAGAGCAGTGCTACTTATGCACAGGCAGGTTCCCTCCCTGCAGTTTGCACTGATTGTCCCCGCTCACAGCATCTTCCCGACCCAGCACTTCACACAGCGCTTGGCGCACCCAACACCTGTCCCACAATCTCCCCTCCTTGCCCGCGATCACGTCCAACATGGCGGCCACCAGATCTCTCCGCATTCATTCAGCAAAGCATGGGAACCCTGGCAGTGGAAGGATGGGGATGGAAAGAGCGTGCCTCTGGAAGTACAGCTCCCTGGGAATGCATATTAGGTCAATCCTACAGATACCAAAATGTGCCCCCAAGATGCCTTCATTTCCTGATGGAAGTGGGAGCTCTCCATTTTCCCTGGCAGATTTCCTCTGAGAACAGATACTAGTCCTAGGGTTTGCCCACCTTCTCACTCTTCATTGCAACCTCCTTTTCATCCCTAACTCCTTCCCCTGGCGTGGAACTGACTCCTGTGCAGTACTTTGCCAAGTGGCACCTTCTTTACTTCTATTTTTTTATTTTGCTGTGGTGGTGGTTCTTTATTTTCTGGTTGCCTTTTTCTCACATATCTTTCCCTGCCCCCCCTTTCCTTCTGAGTTTTATTTTTCTGCCCAGAAAAACCTGACTTCGATACCAAAAAAGATGAAACTACAGAAACTCAAATTTAAAAAAAACTTAAAAAAAAAAAATACTCAACGATTCTTTCAGCTTTATTAACATTTTCCATTGTTTCTTGCGACTTGTGTCTCGTTCTTTGTAGTATTGATGCTGAACATTTGATAATGAATGTTCTTGTATATTCAGATAAAGGAAAAAAAAACCAAAAAAGCGGTCTGAATTTAATAATGTTTATAATAAAAATTTTAAAAATGACCCTCATAGCACGCAAAACAGGATGGGGAATTTCCCCTTTTCTTTCTGTGACAATGCGCATCATTCCTGCATTAGTTTTTAACACCGAACTACCTACGTTCACCATTTCCCCCATTTTTCTTTTATTTTCTTGCATTTGTGAATTAGTTCAAGAATGCTAGAAAAGTGTCGAGTTGTGCACATCCATTTCCTGTTTCACAATGTTTAAAAGTGACAGTAATTCATTTTGTAAACTAAAAAAAAAAAAAAAGGTTGGAATAGTGAGCATAATAGGTACAACCTAACACGTTATTATGTTTATTAACTTCGAGACCCAGAAATAAATTCTTTTCTTTCCTTTATCTTGCTCTTTAAAATATTAAAAAAAAATTATGTTTTGTGTTATTTTTGGTTTGTTTATGGGGGGGGCTTTTTGTTTTAATTGTCAGGATTATGATCTTGATGTTTTTATTCCTTAAATATGTATACGAGGTGATGTGAAAAGGTGACTTTTGTAGAGTAGGCTGTTTCCTTGTACTTCTGTTTGCTTGAGAATTCAGTTGACTTCAAAAGCAAAGATCAAGTCCACACTGATGTCACATTGCTCATCCACCTTTCTGGAGTGAGTGGCAATCCTGCGGTCCCTGAAAAAGACAAAGCCAGGGACCTGAGTTCCTTTTGGCCCTTTCACAATTCAAGCAATTGGTCCAGGGGACCCTTTTACACTGTAGGGAAAGGTTTTTGCCTTGGTTGATTGTGAATGTCACAACAAAATGCTTTCTTTTCTTTCTTCCTGATTAATAACAGCATTCCACTAGGCCCCTCCACCTACAGAGAACATTTTTTCTTCCAGAAGAATCCTGCAGGAGATCCTGGTGGGATGTGTACCTTTTGGCTAAAGTAGAATAGATCCGGGAAGCCATCCCTGGGGCCATTCCGCCTGCTGATCTTTTGAGCCAGACTCAGTCCTGTTGGTCTAGTGCTGAGTGGTTAAAAAGTTGGATCCATCGGCCATGCACCTCATTAACCCCTGATTTAGGCAGCTGCTTAAAGCAGATTGTCAAAGGGGTTTGAGCTGGAATGTTTTTGTTACAGGAGAAAAGAAAGCAATATTATCTGGAGGAACTTACACGTTTTTCACTCAACAAATGATTAAGCGTTCGGAAAGCATGCAGAATTGCGGGGCAATACTTCAGGAAGAGTTTCTGCCGGAACACTGGCACCCTTGTTTCCAAGTTATAACAAAATAATGACGAACTTTTCACATCACCTTTCTGGTTTCCATCCCTAGCTCAAAGCTTTCTGAAATCTTTTATTTTTTTGTAAACTTTTCCCCCCTTTTGTTAAAACTAATAAAACATTCAATGTTGTCCCTCTTTTCCTCTCTTATTACTTCTTTCCTTTCCTTTGGCCTTTCCGAGTATTTTGAAGTGCTTTCCTTTGGTTGTTGGTTTTATTCGCCCGCGCCCCCTCCCCCGTTCTTATTATTCAGAGTATAAACCTGCAAAGCTCTGCTCTGTTTTGGTTTTGAAAGTTTAAGCTTTTCTGCTTCTGTGAGAGCACAGGCTTCTGTCCCTTTTGATTCCAACTGAAATTTTGTGTTCTCTAATGATACTAACACGGTGTAGGTTTTACAGTCTCCTAATTTGTACTGGTAATGCATATTCCAAATAAATAGTTTCTTTTGTTGCAAAAAAAAAAAAAAAGAAACTTGTATTTTGTGTAAATTTATTCTCTTACAGGCTAGCAACTTGTCTCTCCCCAAACTAGGACTTGCGTTAGTGTGGATTATGGTTTAAACTGTGGCCCTAATCATTTTTAATGTCTACATTGGCAGTGGGTCCAATGACTTCTCTGCAGGAGAGCAGGGCACCCCATCTTGTCTGCTTGTCTGTGACTGGCCGTCATCCACCAAACGTCAGTTCAAATATCAGGGTGATGTTCTGAAATAAATCCTGAGATTCTGAGTCACAGCTGTTCGCCCAGTAGTTCTCCTTTTCTTGTCTTTGTCTGCCGTGATCTGGTTATAAGGAAAATTGTGGTACCCAAGAGATGCTTCAGGGGAAAAGAATCTAGGTTAGAGATGACTACCCAGCGGCAGGCTCTCAGAATTATGCTAGACGGCACGCCACTGGATTTACACCCCTGCTGTGTGCTGTCTACCAGCCCATGTAAGCATCTCTCCCGGTGGCTTGTCTGCACTCACACTGAGCCCCGACCCTTGGGGTTGAGGTCTGTTAGGGTTTCATGTCTCAGTGTCCTGGCTGGACCGCCATGTCTGCCTTCAGCACCTAAGTCTGTTTCCCAGCCCCTTGCCACCCTCTTTCCAAGCACGGAGCGGGATGGAGCCCCTTGTCTGGCATTCCACATGCTGTTCCTCTACGGGCATCCCAGGCCTTGTTTTCTCATTCTCACCCCTTAGTTCTCAGGAGCCTCTGCCCAGAGCCCCAGGGAGGCAGGTCTGTATGTTCACCCTCTCATCCCCATCATGACTCTAATCAGCAGAAAACAGATCGAAGGAATGGAGAGTCAGTGGGGATCAAAGTACCGTTTTAACTAATGATCATTTTTTAAAAATTACTTTATTAATTAAGGGATAAGGTAAGGGCTTAAGGGCCTCAGAATGATAAGGCTATCTGGCTAACGTTCACTTGGAGAGCTCTGCCCGGGGCCAAGCTGTTACACATGGGGGCGCATTTCTGGGATCCTGGGGGTGCAAGGCAGTTTCAGCCCACTTCCTTTCTCAGTTGCCTAGAGAACTGTGGAACGAACTCACCCATCTAGTTTATTACTTAGAGTGTTACTAGACTGTTGTAACAAAAAGACCAGAACGTGTAATGCCTCAAATGCAGGACAAGTCTACTTCCCACTTAGAACAGTAATGGCCGCCAGCACACATTCCTGCGCAGGGTGCCTTGTCTCCACGCGGTGATTCGGGGACCCAGCTCCTTCCACTTTGTGGATCCTCCACATCTGGCCTGCAGGAGGATGTGTGTAGAAGTCTCACCACTGCTAGAAAGCCTTGATGAGGACCTCCCTTCCATTCATACTCCTAAATGCTAGGGGTAGGGGTGGGGCAAGAGGATGTGAAACTGGTCCCTGGCTAGGCAGCCACTTCCTGGCAATGACAGCCCATGGTGACTCTGAATACGTGGCTGTCTCTGTCATATCTAGTGAGCAAACGGGATCAGTGAGGACAAAAGACACGCCCACGTGGCTGTTCCACTGCACTGGACACACCCCAGTAAAAACACTCCCAGTAAACATCCCAGACTTGGCTTTGTTACTCCTCAAGGGGACAATCCAGAAAGGTACTGATCAACCCAATACCACCCCGCTCAACCATATCCAAATTCGGTGGTTGGCTAAACTCAGACCTCTGCACTCCGCCTGTGGTCATCACGAGGGGAGAGGTGCAGCCCATTAAGGCAGCCTGTTCCCCACTTCAGAATGTTGCCCCCATGTTTACTGCTGTCTGGAAGGGTGAAATCTGATGACCAGCAGTCACTTCAAAGAACAGATCTAAAGCTTTAAAAATCACAAAGTCTGATATGCTCAGCTCCCCTGGGCCCCTAGTAGACTCCCACCCGCTTATCCTTATGGACCTCTACGGCTCCCTTGCTGACACAGAAAGACATGCAGCAGGAAACCAACATTCTGGCCACCATGTGTTCTCCAAAGGATCGCCTCCCTCCAGTGTGGAGGATGGCACAAGAGCTCAGTATTAAGAAATCACTCAGTGGGTGAGCCAAGGAAGGCGTTTTGCCCTGGGTCTCTGTGCCAGAGGCCCGGAGAGCTGAGTGGGGCTCTACTTTGGTGGGGGGGTGGGTCCACTCTCATGCCTTGCAGAAAAGCCCCTACAGTGTACAAATAAAGAAAACAGTGGGTTCACTGTCCGAGCCCCCCAGACACAGTGAGATACAGTCTATGGCTTCCAGCCTTGGGCAGATTTCTGAGGCCACTGTGGGCAGTGTGGGGGTGAGGAAGACGAACTGGGGAGGGCCACATGCTGGGGAGAACCACTCTCCTTGTCCTAGGACCCATGCAAGAGACAGCTTAGCTCACGCTTCTGGGATTGCTCTGGATAGATCACAGGATCCATTCATTCTGTCCAGCTTACACTCCAAGCCCAAATTCCCTCTCTCCCATGAAAACCAGCCACACTGTCCAGTGTAGCTCACCAGCACTGACAACCAGCACCTCTATAAAATGCTATAGAACATTTGAATATAAATCTCCCTTTAATATATATCCAAAGAGAAATTAAAATGCAGAATAAAATCCTCCTCTCTCAACTTAAAAATTCTATGAAATGCTAGACTGAAATGCTAGCCTGAAATGCTAGCCCTGCCTTTCCTGAATTTCTTCCTGGGTTCCTCCTCAGCCAGAAATCTCACTCCAGCGCCAGAGGCAGAGTCAAAGCTTTCCTTCTCCCGCGGAGACCTCTTCCACTGGAGTAGGGGTAGTGGTTCTGGTTCCTTTAAAGTTCAATCAAACCCAAGTTGAATTTCTCTGGTACCCCACTTTTTTCTAAAGAGTCACTTTAGGAGACACGTGAACGCCATCCCAGAATCAGCTTACCCACGGAGAACTTAGAAAACACAAGCAAAGCCCCAGCTACTAGTGCAAACTTCAGTTCCCAGAACCCCAGATCAGAGAGCCACGTGACTTGCTGAGGAACCACCGGATCAGATGTCTGATAGTACAAGGGACACACAGGAAAGACAGAAAACATATGAAAGAGGAAAAACGAAAATCTCAGCTTCAGTCTTTGCAACTGTGGTGGTAAAAGAAAGCCACCACCAAGAGGTTAATTTTACATTCTGCTGCCTGTATCCTGGGGGAAACCATCCAGTCCACACATTCTGCCTCCTTTCTCAGAGAATGACCTTTGAAATATTCATGTCTCTGTGCAAAATTCAAAAATGTAAAGTGGGTCCCCCTCCCTCCACAGGCTTAGCGGAGGCTCCCTTCTTCCTCCCTGGTATCCATCACATATGTAAGACGTGTCTTGACTTCCACTTCCCTGTAAGCCTGTGTTCCCAATCCCAGCTACATTTATCCTGGACCCCCGTGATTCTCTTCCTTCTCTGGAATCTCTCCAGCTTGTGACCCGCTCTGTGATTGTCCTCTGTCTCAACTAGAGTCAGTTTCCAATTGCTAAGCCCGGGCTAAGGTTGATGTGGCCGAAAGCTGGGCTCCTCCCTGCATCACCTCTGCCCACAAAGCCTCCTTCCCACCTTCCCTCTGCCTTAAGTGTCTGGTGTTGCTCCAGTAGCAGCAGAAGCACCCCTTTCTGTGGTCTCTTGGATGTTTACTCTAAAGTGTCTCTACTATCGTTCCCCAAACCCTTCTAAGCAGAGCCGGCAAAGTCTAAAATTGTCTCACCAGCTCTTGCCCCAGTTACATCCCTCCTCTGTCTTGTGGACAGCTTGCCCTCTTTGCCGTTGGGCCCAGACATATGATTTCCTAACATACTTTTCTAAGTTCTGTTTTGAAATTTGTTTCAAAAATTCTGGATCTGTCCAAGGCTTCCATTGTTCAGATAAGTCCTGTTCAGCTTTCATCCCTTGTGATGAGTCATGTTCCACAGGAGGTGTCTTCCCATCCCCCACTCAGCCGTTTTTTTCCCAACAGGCTCGCCTGTGGTGTGTCCCCACCCCCCAGGAACCCTCCCGTAGAGGGTCAGCCCCAGGGCTGCCCCTACAGAGCACAGGATGGTTGGCACCCCTATACACAATCACTGCTATGCTGGATTCAGTCATAATTCTTGAAATGTTTTATCGTGGTCTTTCTGATTTTCCCCTTCAAGTGTGTCTACATTTTCTTATAGCATCTAGTGAGTCCTTTAAAGTCACATCTATCAGCACATCTCCAATGGCTTTCATTACCCACTCCCCACCTGCTGCTTTTAGAGGGTCTCTCCTGCATCCTTTGGTGTGTGGGATACATGCAGTTTACTCACTGAGATCTTAAAAGCCCGACCACATAAGACTTGGATCTCAGCTGCACTACTGTCAGCTTTCTGACACTAAATGAGAGGTTTTGAATCTCACACCAACCAATTCTTTAACATTTCAACACCATCTAGGTGTCCTACGATTCAATTCAATTCCTACACTAACTACCCAGAGTTAGCATCAAACTCCAGAGGCTTATGGGCTCAGTCCCACAAGACCGGCCTCACTTCAGATGCCAGTTGCAAGTCTCAGGTCACCCATACTTCTGACCGATCAGTTATAAGTTGGGAGTTCCCACACCCCCCATCTCAGGTTTGATAATTTGCTAGAGCAACTTGTAGAACTCAGGAAGCCACTGTGCTTGTATGTATCGGTTTATTATAAAGGATACAGATGAACATCCAGATGAAGGCAAGGTCTGAAAGGGTCCTGAGTGCAGGGTCCTCTGTCCCCATGGAGTCGGGGTGCCCCACCCTCCCAGCATGTGGATGCTGTGACTTAGAGGTTTGTACGGTGGTATCATTACATGGGCACAACTCATAAACCGTTGGCTGTTGGTGATTAACTCAATCTCCAGCTGCTCTTCTTCCCTGGAAGTTAGAAGCTGGGGCTGAAAGCTTCAAGTGTCTAATCAAGGCTTAGCCTTTCTCTGACCAGCCCTCATCCTGAAGATATCAAGGGGCCCACAAACTAGACACTCTTATCATTTAGGAAATTATAAATGTTTTGGGAGTTCTGCATCAGGAACCAAGGACAAAGATCAAATGTATATTTCCCATTATATTACACTTACTTACTAGCTATGTGACCTTGGATAAATTGCTTTCATCTCTCTGTGCCTCAGTTTCCTCACCTACAAAGTGGAGAGAATACTAGTACCTACCTCATAGGGTTATTGGGAGGATTAAATGAGTTAATGCTTAGTTAAGGCTTAGCGGAGGGGACCAGTTAACAGGGACTATAACCAATATTTACAGTAACTTTAAATGGAGTGTAAGAATTTTGAATCACTATGTTGTACACCTGAAATTAATATTGCAAATCAACTATACCTCAATTAAAAAGCTTTAAAAAAAAACCTAAAAAAGAGAACTTAGAACAGTGTCTGACACACGTAAGTGCTAAATATGATTTATTAGTATTATTCATTCTTCTGATGTATCTATCCGGGTATGTTACTGAATGCAAGTTCATGTGCCCAACACGCAGGTAGGCCCCAAAGTACTGAAACAGAATTTAGAGCAGAGCAAGGTTTATTGCTGGGCAGAGCAAGAATGGGTGCCACATGCCCCATAAGTGGTTTCAGCTGGGCATTTTTAAAGGTCAGCTGAGGGAGGGGCAGCCAGGGTATGTGATCAGCTGCGCACGGTTCTGATTGGTTGATGGTGATCAGTCCTCAGGCAGAGGCTCGGGGGCTGCGCGCTCATGATCATCAAGTAGTTAACTTCTTCCATTTGATGGTTTTCAGCAGCAGAAAAATTCAGGAAATACGTGTGAGATGTTACTATCTGGGTGCTTCAGAGAGGAGCTACAGCAGAGGATATGGGGGAGGAAGGCCCCCCATAGGGTCCTGCTCAGTTATAATTCCCCCTCTTTTCTTTGCTACTCCCCAGTCTTGAGAACAGGTGTGGACAAGAAGGGGGATGTTATTTTAGAGAAGCAAGCATTGTCACACATCATGAGTGGCTATACGGTGTGACAACTCCATTAGAGAATTCTCTATCCTAAACTTTGGGGGCAATATTCATAGGGAGACAAACATTCGGTCAACAGTTCAATGAGAAAGCATATGTTAAAAGCCAGTGATTCTTCAGACAACCAAAAAATTATACCCATGTTCCTCACTCCACTCAATCCTTTGCAATCAATCCCTTTTACTAACAGCTTTTATGAAATCAGAGTTTTCATTAGACTTCTTAAAGATCTTATCCCACTCGGCATATGATCTAAAAGAAGCCTGCACCTGTCAAAAAGCCCTTTTTATGAATCCTCCTGAAATGAAGCAGGTCCAAAAACCATCAATATAACTGTCCTCAAAAGGCCCAAAAAAGGCAAAGCATGAGACCTGACCTCAACGTTTTGTTTTGTGTTTTTATTTTTATTGAAGTATAGTCAGTTTACAATGTTGTGTCAACTTCTGATGTACAGCACAGTGCTTCAGTCATACAGGAACATACGCATATTTGTCTTCATATTCTTTTTCACCATAAGTTACTATAAGATATTGAATACAGTTCCCTGTGCCATATAGTATAATCTTATTATTTATCTATTTTATTGACCACAATGTTTTTGACAAAGAAGCTTAGTGAGGTGGCTGTAACACACAACATTCCAAGATAACAACCAGAATTAGGACTGATAGCATTATACCAGGACACATCTAAATTTCAGAAACTTCATATAATTTCTAGAATGTCCCTACCAACATTTATCCATACCCTATAATCCAAGGAGGCTTATCACTCATTTGACAATCTTCGCATGCAATTCGACATAGCAACCAATCCTAGTTAAATATTCTCCACTGAGAAGCCTCAGGGACCCTCTGAAGCATCCCAAAGTTAGCTGAAGTCAGAAGAACGTTAATTAGGATTTGACAGAAAGTAGGTCAAAATATCAAAAAAGTTTCACACAATCTGTTATCAGAAGCATTCTAATGGAACTTGCTCTCTTAAGAGAGGAAACAAATTTAGTCCTGCACCAGCCTTTTAATTACAGAATCCACTTACCCAAACAAGTTCAATCCAATTTCAGCTTGACCACGCACAGAACTCCTTTTGCAGGGCTCCCTTTTTACAAACTTTACACAAATTTCTGCATCCATATTAGTCTACCCCTTATTTTTTTTTAACCCACTTAGAAACAACCAACTCTAGGACCAAATCATCTTCTTTTCCCCTAACAAACTGCAATTCTATTCCTCATACTTTGTTTTACTCAAAATATATATCCTACTTTCCTACTGTATACTGAAATGTGGCCCCCATTGTTCTTAGTAGCTTCAATTACGCATTTAAATTAGAATCATCAGTTCTTAAAAATCTTAATTTCTAGTGAATATTTCTGTATCCTGTCTTGTTTGAGCATGACCTAACTAGTCAGCCATTCGATAAACTTCCATCATTTAACTTAATTTAGCACAACTCTAAAATTTCAAGTCACCAAATATATCTAGAGATCATTTTAAAGTAGACATTCCTAAAACATAATTATTTCTAAAGAATTCACCCAGAAGCTCTTATCTCTCTTGCATTCAATTCACTCATAAGAATTTCATCCTACCAGGCTAATTAATTCCTGCTGACAAACTCTGCAACAGGAACAAGAACTTATTGACCTTCAGTAAACTTAGGTACAATCAAAGACATGTCTGTATAGATTATACCAACAAATTAAGCTAGCTTTAATATCAGATATCATATTAATATTGAATATTTCCTAGATCACATGAACCTGAACTCTGTTCTGTCTAGCTTCTTTTATACTTACAAGTATTTCATTTGTAAGCGCTTACTTTTAAATCAATTAAATGAAGCTCATCCACAAGTTATAAGATAGAACCAGAGATCTTACAGTTTTTCAGCCTGAGTTTAAAAAAAAAAAACAAAAAACCTTTTTTTTTTCCCTTGAGAGCCCAGGTAGATCACCTATGTATCAAAGGCACAGGAAGAGAAATGCAAATTCCTCTATTAACTGCTTTTACAAAACCCAACCGTCTTTGCCATTTTCAGGGATTTATTCTTCCAGTCCCCAGATACCCACTTCAGTTTAAGGAAATAATAGTAATAGACAATAATAATAAACATTCACATGCCTCAGTTTCAAGAAGAGAGAACAGGATTTAGACTCAGGTACCAAGATAGTACCACCAAAAAAATACAAAAAACCAAAAAAACAAACAACAGATAAGCTGCAGTCTCAAAATTCCACTTCTGCTCCCAGACGGAGGCCTCCAAACAGACAGGGCCGAGCTCCAGCAAGAGAGTAGACCCAGAGCGGCTCGGAGTGAGCCCAGAGCTGCTCACTTCCTAGTAGGAATGAGCCCAGATGGAGTGGAGAGAATTCCCAGCCTGAGGGAGCTGGGGTGACTCACCCCCAGGCAACACCAAAAGTGAACCGCAGCTCCGGGCATTTCTTGGTTCCAAACAGCCTCAGGCCAGGGTGGCCGTGCCTGTTGGGGAGAGTCCCTCCCGGTTCCATGGCGTGAAGAGAGCTCCGGCAGCTGCTGGGCAGGGTCACGGGCACAGACCTGCCACGGGCACAGACGCCTGGACTGGCTTCACCAAAGTTATGATTGAACATAAGTTTGTGTGCCTGACACTCAGCGAGGCCCAACAAACCAAAACACCAGAGTTTGGAGCAGAGAAAGGCTTATTGCTGGGCAGAGCAAGAAGAACATGTGGCTCATGCCCCAAAGCCCCCGAACTCCCCAAAGCTGTTCAGCTGAGCATTTCTAAAGGCCAGTGGAGGGAGGGGCGGGCCAGGGTATGTGATTAGCTGCGCGCAATTCTGATTGGTTGCTGGTGATCTGTCCTTAGGCAGAGGGTCTGGGGGCTACGTGCTCATGATCATCAAATAGTTAATCTCTTCCATTTGGTGGTGGTTTTTAGCATCTAACAAGTTCAGGAAATTTGCATGAGATACTTCTATCTGGGTGCTTCAGAGACGAGCTACAGCAGAGGGTAAGGAGGACGGTCTGTCCTGGGAAGACCCTACAGGTCCCTGCTTGGTCACAGGCGCATCTCCATCCCTGAACTCATCACCACTAAAATGTTCTCCTTTTTCCTAATTCCACTGTAAAGAGCTATTAGCTAAGGGTATATTTGCTTTCTTTTTTATATCAGTCTAGCCTGGCTGCTAAGATCTTGTCCTTCCTGAGGAAATTCCCATTACCTCCCTGGCTCAGTCAGTGTGTCTGTCATCATTTCTCATTCACTTCTCCACCTATCTTAAGAATATGTAGGCTTCTTTAAACAAACTACAAACCTGATGCCTACATGTAGGTCAGCAGAGTTGGTCCTGGACAAAACTGTGAGGTCACGGAAGTCTGCCTTCACACGTGCCACATTCTCTGAATCCTTGTCCCCTCCTGGTGATCCTTCTTTAGGAGGAAGGGAAGTGGAGTGCCTCTCGTGTCTCACTTGAATGTCTTCAAAGGGTAAAATCTCTCCTTGGGGGTGGTACTCTGCTTTCCAAATGCTAGTCTTTGGGTTTATGTGCAAGTCTTCCAGGCCAAACTAGCCCACGTTGAGGGTTAAGGGTTTCTAGCTTTTTATTAGGCAATACAAGGAGCAGTAGTTGAATGGGAACCCAGAAGTGTACAGCAGGCAACTACAGTTAACCCTGCTTTGTGGTATATTTCAAAGTTACTAAAAGAGTACATCCTGAAAGTTCTCTTCACAAAGAAAAAAAAAACTTGTATTTTTCCTTTTTTTGGATCTAGGAGATGATGGATGTTAACTGAACTTACTGTGGGAATCATATGTGACCCATCACATTATATATGAATCACTTGAATCTCTTGAACTAGAATATACGTCTAAGTCAAGTCGTTCTGATGCACACTTTGCATTTATACAGTGCTGTCTGTCAATCACATCTCAATAAAACTGAGACAAAAGAAAGAATTTTTTATTAATGGCCAAAGAGATGCCAAGTTGCTCTCCAAATGCAGGGCTCTGGGAAACTTTCTTAGAGAATGAGGCAGACCTCTTAACTCTTACCTCAAATCGAAGACAAAGGATCATTTGTGCAGGCCTGGTCTGAACCACCAGCCAGGCATGTCTAAGAGGACAGACCAGTGAGTAGAGACCCCCCAGAGAGCCCTGACTTCCTCATGTCTACAGATCTTAGAAGCTCAAACAGCTAACCCTCTGCACTTGGTTCCAAGAGACTGTGATCTCACCAATCACATGAACTGTTTGTCTTCTGCACCCAAGTTTCCAGCAGTCAGTTTACTGCATCTTGACCTTCAGTGACGTAAACCCAGCTTTTTAATTTCTGGGTCTGCAGTCCTCCCTCTCCACGCATTACTGCTCTCCTCAGTATGCTTCCCTCCATGGAACTTTCCTTGCATGGCCAATACCTCCTTTATGGCAATAGCAGAATCTCGGCTGAGGGTTCTCTGAGTCCCCCTGGCTCCTCTCCTGGGGATTACTGTTTGAGACATCATAGACCCTTGCCAGACGGATGCCACACAGATAGAGTGACCATCCTTGCATTTTCCCAGTGAGTAAACTTCCGCTGGCCACCTCCTATGTGCTGGCTGTTGCTCTGTATCTCAGAAGGCTCTTAACCCCTAGTGGGACTACCACTGGGAAGACTTTTTCAATATGACAAATTATTAAACAACCCCCCCAACAAATCTCTAGGTCCTTGTTAATGAATACAACTGTATTCATCAGTTTACAAGCTTGGGTAATAATGTACAATTATGATGTCCGTTAACAAAGCCCTGAACCAGAGGGAAATGGATTTAGGCTGGGTGGATGGGGCAGATGTGGATTAGAATGAAAACATTCTTGCTATTGGATGATTTGAAGCAACTAATCTCATCAAGGGGTAGAACAAAGGAGCCGGGGAAGCTGCTAAGGAAATGTATGACCCAATTATTTTAAATCATCTAGCTTCAAGGAGAGGTGGAAGGATGCTAGGCAGGAATCCCTAACACCCAGAAGCAATGATGGTGTTGATTTAAAGCCTTCCCAAGCCTGGAATGTAGTTACTCTACCTTCCCCCAGTCATTCAGGAATTCAATTCCATCCAATTCAACCAATGCTGCTTGGCAGCTGAGTGCTGGGAATGCATCCGTGAACAGGATCACTGAGATCAGTTAGCAAATGTTTTCTTAAAAAAATATGTATGTAAATTTAGGTTGCTCTCTAGAGGTAAGGAAATAATGTTAGAATGAGAGGAAAGAAATATTCTGAGTTCTGAGAGATCTTCATTAATTTAGCCTCCTTTTCCCTATGAGCTCAAATAAGAACAGCCGTCCCGAGCCAGTGCTCTTCCCTCCTCCACCCAGATTCCAAGTTTCCTCCTTTCTTTTAGCCTTTTTGCAAACTTTGCTTGTGAAAATCAGCCATCTGGAATCTCACAGACCCGTTCACACACTCGTTCTTTAAGCAGAAGTCCATCTCTTCTATGACACCTTTCTCCTTCCTGGGGTTATCTGTTCCTCCAGATCCTCCAGTGAGTCTTTGGCCCTGCCTGGAATTGTTATTAAATATTTTGTCTCCCTATACAAGTTGTTGGAACTCAAGAGGCCGGATCGCTCTCTCACAAGAAAGGAGTGCTGTGTTATACACCTGTTAGGTGCTCAGACAAAGGGAGGGAGGGTGGAAAAAAGAGGGAGAGGGAGGCTTAAGGAGGGAAGGAAGGAGGGAGAGAGGAAATAAGAAGAGAACAGGGAAAAATGGAGGGTAGAAGAAGAGGTAGGTGGAGGTAGAAAGGTCAGAGGAGAGGGGAAATGGGAAGAAAGGAGAGGAGAGGAGACTGGAAGACAGAAAGGAAGAAGATGCTAAAGCTAGAAATATTAAAGGATAGTGGGGGGCAATGGGGAGGGGAGAAAACGAGGGGAAAGTTCAAAGCTATTCAAGTAAGACATTGAAGGGGGGCCACACCCTTTTTCCCTCTCAGGCGAGATCCCCGGACCTTGGGTAGTAAGAACCAGAAAAAGGGGTGCGAAGAGAAACCAGGTCTCAAAGTGTGCAGCAGGGACGCAGACACACTGCCACAGTATGACCTCACGGCTGCGGTTAAGAGTAACTCTGCCGACCTCACTTCTAAATATTAGGTCTGTGATTTATTTAAAGCTCTCTAATTATTTTTAAGATGTGAGCCTGGGGTGTTTCTAAGAGGCCTCACTAGCGCTGCCAGCATTTGGCTCGAACACATGGTTATTTGCAACTATCCATTCATCTATTTTTTTTTTTTCTTTCGCTCAGCGAATACTGAACAAGCACCCTGCCCTGTGTGCCAGGCACTAGTCTAGGAATTAGGGATCTAACATTGACCCAATCCCTGATGTCGGGGAGTGTAGATTCCCATGGGAGGGGAAACAGACAGTAAACAAAATAAACCAGTAAAACTGTGCTGGATGCTGTGTTGGATGGTGGTAAGTGTTGGGGGAAAAGGAAGAAAGGACAACGGGAGTGCTGTTGGGTGGTCCAGAAGACTGACTGGAAAGAAGATTTTTGAGTGTAAATTGCTGAAGGAGGGGAGGGAGGGACCTGTTAGAATATCTGAGAATATGGTTCCAGGCAGAGGGATCAGCCCCTGCAAAGGCCCTGAGGCAGGGGCACATCGAGTAGGTTGGAGGAATGGCCAGTAGCTCAGTGTGGCTGAATCCGAGAGAAATTGAGGGGAAGATTATTACGGGATGTGGTCAGAAAGTTAACAGCCCAAGGGAGAAGCGGAACACACAGAGCCTCTGGCAGGACCTGGCAAGGACTTTGGCTCTTCCTTTGAATGAGCCTGGAGGCCCTGCAGGATTTGTGGCAAGGAAACACATGATGCAACTTAAGTTTTAACAGTGGGACACTGGCAACAGTGTTGTGAATCAACCATAGGAAAATAAGTTTGTAAATAGTAAAGCCGGGTCAAAGACAACTGGAGTAGTTGGGGCAAGAGAGAATGGTGGCATGGATTCTCGAGAAAACCGAGTGTAAATAAAGTCCATCTGCCTTTGCTAGAACCTACCTTTGTACACACAATTTCTCTGCCTGGAGTGACCTTCTCCCTGCTAGAGCACCTCATTGTATTTCAAGGCTCAGTGCCCACATCACCCCTTCCCCAGAGTCCCCACACAGGACTGTTGCTCCCACAGCACCCATCAGATTGTACTGCAATTACTGGTTTCCTTCTGCCTCCCTTCTAAACTGAGAACACCTCCATTTCAGCTCAGTTCCCAAACACTTATACTCGAGGGGAATAAAAAAGCGAATAAGCCATTATCCCAATTACAACCTAGCACAGGAGAAGACTGAATAAATAACTCCCACACTTACCACGGAGTTTGGCTCAGAGCTGTCAAAGGAGGAAGGGAACAAAGAAGATTACCAGAAGCCAAGTCCCCGTGGCTGGAGCTGTGGTGTCCTTATTTGCAGTGCTGTTTAAGGAGTCACAGGGCAGAGTCTTGTCTGCTGCTCTGACGGCCTCCCCGGGCTATTTCCCCAGTGCTGGTCCAGCAGGACCCCTGCCTGTAGATGCTACAGTGCTGAGAGCTAAGGATCTTGTCAGGGTGGGAGAGGGAGACCCCGTGGAAGATTCCAGGAAACGGGGAGTGCAAGATGATTAAAGGTAGTTGTGGATTTTTTTTTTTCTGTAGTGGTTGTTGATGCAAAGCTGTCTCCCTGGGGTCTCTTGGTGACATTTGTTACTTGGCTTTTCAGTCCTTAAACAGAAATTCTGTCCTTTTCATTGAATTGCTCCTCCTTTGCTAATGTTCTGTCTCCTCCAAGTCCCAGGCAGAGTATTTGACATTTGTTATTGGTACAAGAGCATCATTTGCTGAATGAACAAAAAAAAAAGTTTCCCCAAAGGGGGAAATGAATGATGATCTCAGATCTCCTCACCCTTTTTCCTCTTATTTCAGACACAACAATCTACAGCCATGCTGGGTCCCGGTGGGGAGCTGCCCTAAGCAGTTGCACATTCTAGCTTCGTGGAGATGGGCTGTTGTAATAACTGTACATGTTTCAGTGAAGGCCATGGAATGATAGGATGTGGCGAGGTGGGAGCGTCAGTGATGTCCACTTTGTACAGGATGATGAGATCTCTAAGGATAGATTCTGTCCCTCCAATCAGCTACTGTTTCCTGAGAGCCTACTGTGTGCCGGGCATCGTTGTTCTGGGTGCTGGGGATGACAAGCGAAAATGAAAACATCTAGGCCCTACTCTCAGGATGCTCACTGCCTAGTGGGGGTGTCTAACATCAGATCCATTCTTCACCCAGCTAGGTGTACATCTGCAACTTGATGAGTAATATGAATAAAAGGTATATGATTCTATGAGAGTCTATAATAAAGAGAACCGCATTAGGCAAGGGGCTCAGCAATGTCTTCTTGGGAAATTGCTTCTCAGTCTGCAAACTGGAAAATTAGTTAAATGTGTGATGATGGATGAGAAGAGAGTTCTAGGCAAGGGGAACAGTAGGTACAAAGGTTCTCTTGGAAAAGGGAACCAGGCAGGAACCAGTATGTGAACATAGGCCAAAGAGAGCAAGGGAAGGTCCCCGAGGAAGACGAGGAGACCAGAGAGGTAAACATGGGCAGACGACAAGCGGCCTGGATGCTGTGTTCCCCCATCTCCCCACTCGCCCCACCAGAGGGCCCACCAAGTAGGTTCTCAGTGGGGCGTGCAAGCTCTGAAAAGTAACAGCTCATTCGCTCAGACTTCCAGCATTGACTGGTGTGGAGCAGCAACTAAAAGGAAGGATCATAAGAAGAACAAGTCAATGCGCATCCCTCATGAGACTTCGGGCTGGTGAGATGTGCAGAAATAGAAACACGACCCTATGTTACAGGACATGGTGTTATCATGTTGTGTTCCATTGCCATGTGGTGGGGTTGACTCGTGGGGGTGAGCTGTGGAGGGGCCGGGGGAGCCTTGGAAGAGGAGGGAAGATGCTGACATGGGGAAGCTGAGCACCCGTTCTTTTCCCGTTATTAGCATCACTGTTAGTTCCCCACCTCTCTCTCCTCTCCCGGCCCCTAGCCCTTCAGCCTCCAGTGCCGTTGGGTGTAAATCTTTCTTGGCGAGTTGTTTCTCCTTGTGGTCATACAGTAACAGGCCACTAAACCTGCCCGTGGGGTGAATTACGAGCCGGTCTCTGGAGCCCCAGCCTCTGTTGCCCACGGGATGGATTGCGGCGCTCCAGGCTGCTGGGCTCTTTATTTATTTATTTGTTTGCTTTAGCATATTTTAATCTGATCATTAAATTGCAATCTGCCACCCATCCCCACCCCCAACCGTCTTCAGATGGAGCAGATTTTTCATAGGTAATGATACCTATAAACTTCAGGGATGGCAGCCCCAGGAGCAAACTGGGGGATGGAGTGGGGAGGGGTTGCAGAAACATCCGTCCCCCTCACTCAGCCCTGGCTGTCCTGCTCAGCCTGACCTCTCCCCGGGGGCAGCTAGAGTGCCCACATTCTCCTGAGCAGCACCTGTGGCTTCTCCTAGCCTGAGAAACAGGTGCTGAGAAGGCTTAGGTGAGCCCCTACACCTTGTCCTCGAACGCATAAGGTCATTGCTGCTCTACAATGTGCCAGGCAGTAAAGGTGTCCAACCAGCCTGCATGGTGCTGCATGAGAAAAGCTCTGTGCTGATAAATCAAAGACAAAGGGGATGCCAGATGGTACCATGGTGCCTGCGTTCCTGAGGTCACCCATCTGATCTAGTACCGCTCTGCATGGGAGGGATTGCCACCTGATGGTGGGGCCACTACCCTGGGGAGAGTGACAGTCATCATGACTGTAATATTGGCACCACTGATCTGTCCAGCATTTTATAAGGTGTGCTGACATGTTCCGTTGGAGCCTCAACAACTGTCTTGCGAGCACAACAGGGTAGATGTTGTGATTCTCATTCTGAAACTGAGAATTGGAGACCATGGAGTGAATTCCAAGCTCCTTCTAGTACTCAGCCTATTATCCATGATTCCTTCATGTTGCCCAGTCATGGGAGTCTCAGAGAGCACAGGAAGTGTCACCAGATGCCAGAAGTCTCTGTGACAACACAGGGCAGCAACAGACCAAAAGTATTTCAAAGCCATTGTGCCTGGAAGTCATCTTGAATGACATTCCCAGTTGATAATCTTGCTTAGATTATGAGCTGCCCACAAAGGTATAACCTTGATCCTGACCTTATTCTAATGAGAACCATGGACATTAACTCTTCTCTGGCTCCACTCACGACCCTCAAAAGAACTTGAACCATAACCCAGATGCTAACTTGACTCATGGATTATTTGTTGATTGATTACTTCATTATTTGTGCCCTTAAGGTTCCCAAGTTAAACAAGATGACTGTGCTTTGAAGAACTGTTCCAAGACCAAAGTTTTCAGAAATCAACTGAATTTTAAAACAAATAAATTGCATGGCATCTGACATTCAAAAGGGACCTCAGATATCCCCTGGCCTATCCCTCCCCTTTCCAAGCTGGAGACCACCCTATGCCACCCAATTTGTGGGATCTGACCTCTGATACAGTGGGGACTGTTGGTTTTCAACAAGAGAGAAATTGTTATTGAAAGTCAGAATTTCTGAGAACCCCTCTAGGATGACTGGATTAAAGAGGATGAAGGTGGCATCAGGGAAGGAGTCCACAGCGGAGATTAGGGAGTTAAGGAGACAGCGTGACTCAGACAATGACTGTGCACTCGGCACCCGGAAAGCCCTCGGTTTAAAAGCTTTGTTCTGCTGCTTAGGAGCTGGGAGATCTTGAGCAAGTTATTCAGCCTCTCTGAGCCTCCTGAGCCGTTTTCTCCATCTGTGAAGCAGGATCTCAGGGCTGCCAGGATTCACGAGACCCCATATTCAAAGGGCACAGCACACACGTGACAGCGTGTGCTCCATCCATCCCATTCCCCCTCGCGCTTTGCTGACGTTCTGCCTTCGGCTTCACACTCAGGACCAGCTGTGAGATGGGGCAACACAGACTGTATCCCAGAGACCACGCAGAAAAAAAAAAAAAGCCCTGTTGGGGTCCAAAATGCTTCGAGGTGCTGAGGAGAAAGCCACCATTTGTCATTTGGAAATTCACACGCAGGTGCCCAGGTGGCCCCAGAGCAGCAGCATCACGTGTGTCAGGTCGAGCACCCCATCTGGACGGCGGCATGAAAGCTGTCCTGTCCCCTGTCTGCACACACCTCGCCCATTAGCTCTGGGGGCTCAGGAAACATTTTGCAGAGAAGAATCATAGACAAACCCCAGGATCAGCCAGATCCCCGGGAAGGAAGGGAAGGCGGGCGGTAGAGGAGGAGTCAGGCCAGGCTTCAGTCACTGATCACCAACTGTCTCGTATCCCCCCTGGATTTCTTGTCAATGATTATTCAATCTCAGGCCTGACCTTTCCATTCTAAATAACACTGCAATATCAGCGCGGCCCAGCCCGCAGCTTTCGCAGGAAATTAACTGTATCTGGCTCTCACAGGAGACCCAGGAAATCCCCTCAGTAACTAAGCCCAGGCTGGTTTACAGAAAAAAAGACCCAGCATCGGCTTCTTCACATACTCTCCTCCTAATACCCATCTAAATATCACAGGGCTCCCAGCTGTTTCATTCTAATAAATACTCATCTATTCTCAAAACAGACAAATGTTAGGTCTCAGGTGGGCGCCGAGCTTTTCGTGCCGGAGGAAGAAAAGACTGTGGAGACAGGGAAAGAGCTGAGTGTCCTGCAGCCAGCTCTAGACTTCCGCTCGTGTCCGATGGCAGCTGATGAACGTAGCTGATGGTTTCCTGCTTGGCCGGAGCCAGAGGTGACTTCAGAGGGAGGTCGCTTTCATAAACATTGTCCACACTGAGCTGTCCTTTCTTCCCTCGTTGTCGCCTCGGGTCCCAGAGCAGCTCCCCATGGCAGAAAGGGCTTGGAGAGCCAAGGCCCGAGTGGGGTCTGCAGCTCTGCGTCCTGAGGGCTGGTGGGCCGGGAGGGGCAGCCGAAACTCCACTCCTAAGGGTCTTATTGGGCAATCTGGGTCCGAGTCTCAGTTTTGCTTCTAACTAGCTCTATGACCAAGTAATTTTAATTAACTTTGTCTTAAAATGAATTTGCTTCTAGTGACCTTAGTCTCTTTACTTTTAAAACAAGAAGTTTGCACTTTTGAATTCTAGCATCTTTCAGCTCCAATATACTGTGATTCTAGCCAAACAAGTTTAAAACTAAATCAAAGGAACTATTTATTTGTGAGCAACGGGAGAGCATGTTTCCACACCCTTGCTTGTCTGGGGTTCCACTGAACAGATCACAATGAGAGACTGGACGGCATCACTCCCCATCCCCTATTTAGTTTAGAGAGTGGGATGGAGCAGATGTGTAGAAAACTCATCCACCTGTCTACGGGGCTCTTCGATCCCACGTCCACTCCGCTTTCACATGTGCTTGTCAACCAGATCAAGCTGATTACCTAAAATACTCTAGTTTCATAACGATTATTCCATCCTACTTAATTGCACCCCCTAGGACATATGCTGCCCCGGGAAAAACTCAATGGAAGACAGAGGAGAAGGATTTAAGAAAAGTTCTCTATCCCTAGAGAGCTGATGATCATGTCAGGCAAGAACTGTCTAGTGTAAAACTAGACAAGATATACTCATAGGGTCCAGCTGAGTGACAGTACAAAATGGTAAACAGTAGGTGCCTAATGACAGGTGTACGTGGTGGGTGCTGCAGGGGTTCAGAGACCAGAGTGCTCTCAGCAGGCAGAGGGACTGGGGGGACCTCTGAAGGATGTAGGGTGAGAGCCAGGCCTGGGAAGCCAGGTAGATTTTGATGGGTGGATATGAATGCCTCCAATTTATTGGCTCAGTAAAGCAGGCATTACGTGGTGGGCAAATAAATGTAAAGCAGGTTGGCAGCTTAATGTTGTGATCACAGGTCCAGGCAGTCGGTGAGTTGGGTTTTCATGAACTGATCAAAAACACATTCCTACAGATTTAATGACATCTCTTTTAGGACATCCCAGTGAGCCTGCCTCATCCTAGACAGATGGGATGGATCTCGGGGGAAAGGTCAGGTCCAATGGTAAGCGATTTCCAGAGCCTTGCTGGGGTTCTCAAAATGTCTACCATTTTGCCAAATCTCCATCCCTCTGGAGTCCTTGGTGAGCCTGTGAGCATAACTTCCACCCAAATGGTGGCAAAGGAGGCCAATGGACCTTTCATCTTGCCTGTCACAGAGTCCCCAGATCTCAGAGTCTGAAGGAGCCTCCTCCCAGGAAGACTGGACCACTCTCCTCCCTGTTGTCCTACTGTGCGTCATTCTCTGTCACAGCCCAAATATGGATTTTGGGGGACACATTTTGTTTAAAAGAACACATCAAACTCAAAGTTTCCCTTTAAAGGGCAGAGAGAGTACCTTACTCATCTCTGTGTCTCCGGCTCCCAGCCTAGTGGCCGACAGTCGGAGTCCAGTATCGAACGCGACAGTGGACCAGCTCAGCTGCTCTTAGTCTTTCTGGGGACAGAGCTTCAGGTTCCACAAAGGATCTGAAAAAGGCTATCAGCCCTCTCCCCAGAGAAAAGGGCACATGCACATGCTTAGAAGATTTTATAAATGATTTCTGGGGCCACGTGGTCTGCAGGTTGAGCCTTGCTCCGGAGGGTGTATCAACCACTTAGCCTGCAGCCTCAGCCTGGCACACTTCCGGTGGTGGGGAGGTCACCCTCTCCCCATTTGTGGACAGCGTTAATGGTGGAAGGTGTCTTCTTTATACTGGATAGCAAGCTTTCTTTCTGCAATTCCACCCTCATCCTCGTTCTCCCCCGAGCAGCTTTATGCAGGGAAGGAGCTAGCACTTCGTATCACAAGGCTCTGATGCATCATTACATACATAACTGCTTTTCTGATGTTTATGGACTCTTGTCCCGAGCCTCCCTGCTCTTCCCTGACCTCTGCTATTCTTTGCTCTGATGGAGTTTATGTCTCTTCACTATCCTGCTTCTATGTCTTTGGAAAAAGCCTGGCTTATCATTACGCCTATTAAGTGTGGTACCCAGAGAGGGGCAGTGGAGACGGCCTGCTTTCTCCCTTTGTTCCAGACAACGAGCTTGCCTTTGCATGGCTTAAGACTACATTGGCTTTTTGGTAGCTGCTTCACCCCACTGACCCATTAATGAGCAAAGAGTCACAGAATGCCCGCAAGCCTTTTCCAGGTGTGCTGCTGGTAAGCCCTACCTCCCTGCCGGGCGTGTGTGCAGCTGGCCATTCAGACCTAATTGTCCTACCCCTACATTCATCCTTGTTAAATGCCATCCTATTAGACTTGGTCCTTGAGTCCAGCCTGGTGAGACCTTTTTGGATCCCGACTTGGTCATCCGGCGTATCAGCTCATTACTCTCAGACAATGGATTTTGTGTGCAACAAAGAGCCACCATTTTTGGAGCGTGCCCCTAGCAGATAACATGCTTTACACAGGAGATGATTTCATTCAACCTTCACCAGCTCTGCGAAGTGTGTGCTGCCTCCACTTTACAGTCAATCGTGCTGTGACTCAGAAAGGTTAAGTAACTTGTCCAAGGATGCACAGCCGGGACGCAGTAGAGTCAGCATTTGAACCCGGCTCTGTCTGACTCTGAAAGGCCAGGGGCACAGCCACCCCACTCCGCTGCTCTCCTCCAGGCCATTAATATTTTGCACCCAACGGGGCAGGCCCAGGGCTTTGCAGAAAAACACTAGAGAGCAGGTCTGGCTGAGGGTTGATTCATGTGTCATGATTCCTTCCCCGTGACTAACAGGGTACTTCCCATGGTACCCACCGGATCCCAAGGAATAGCAAGAAGGATTTTGTACACTGTTTTGAGGAGACTCCTGTAGAGTAATCCTGTGCTGTTCCACGAGCCCCCTTAACCAGAGCAAAGCATTTACACCTTTAAATGATGTGAGTGTGGGCTGACTTCTTTTGGTGGTTTCATGCTGGCTTCTGTAAACCCCAGATTCCTCCACTACCTGTTCTGAAATGGTTGTTTAAGGAATTGAGCCTAGAGTCTTGCCCAGGAATATGGCTGAGTCTTCTCAGTTGGGAGTTGGCTTTAGGGGACGTGGGGCGTGGGCGGGCGCAGGGAGGGGTACACCTTCTTACACCCGGGCTCTAAGAAAGCCAGAAGATGTCCGTCTTAATATTCTCTCCAGCATCCCACATACCCAACCTAATTAATTACAGATCAATCCTCCATGAATGTACACAAAGCTCTGTTGAATATGCTTTAAAATCTTAGCCAGGACAATCTCTTAAACTACACTCTTAACACTTATATTATGGGACTCTCAGAGCGGGTGCCCAATGACAAACTTATGTTTGGGCCTTACAATGACAGTTTTGCTTTTTTTTTTTTTTTTTATTACTACAGAAATAAATAAGTTCTTGTTGGCTTTCAATTTCAAAAACCCTAATTACATTTCTTAATGGTTTCTTTTGTGGCAGACCCCTTGGACCTGAGACCACTGAGGAATTCAGGGGAAAAGTAGAGACCAGACTACATTAAAAAAGAAAAACAAACAAAAAAAGGGACATGAAGGGAGAGGGCACACACCTTTTGTTCTGACTCTTGACTTGAAAACCTAATCTCCTATATATGGAATCTAAAATAAAAGAAAAGACACAAATTTTATTTAAAAACCAGACATAGACTCACTGACACAGTAAAAAACTCACTTGGGAAAGTGAGGAGGAGGGGTAAATTAGGAGTTTGAAATTAACAGACACACATTACTATATATAAAACAGATTTTAAAAAAAAAGGACCTACTGTATAGCAGAGGGAGCAACATTCAATTTCTTGTACTGAGCTGTAAGAGGAAAGAATTTGAAGACATATATATGTATGTATATGGCTAACTTAATCACTTTGCTGTACACCTGAAACTAATGTTGTCAGTTGACTACACTTTAATAAAAAATAAGAATTTAAAAAGAAAACATACACAGATAAATTAAAAAAGGAAAAAAATTGTTACAGACACCAGCTCTATCTCTGTGAAGGCAGTGTCTTCTTACCTTTGAAATGTCTACATAATTACCTTAAATTGTTTACTATAGAGTATCTTTCAAGATACATTTAAAAAATTCACTTGATTAAAAAAAAAGAAACCCAAAGCTCCACAGGTGACCAGTCTGAGCAGCTGATGGGGGAGGAGGGGCGGGGCTGCATCCCCGGAAGTCTGCGATGTGCACCGTCCAAGCGTCTGTTCCCTTTAGGGGGTGTTTCCCGGCAGGAGGCGCCAGTGCCTGCCCGCTGCTGGGTGAAGCTTGGTCCTGGACCTCTGCTGGATAAGCATGTTGTTTAGCCCAAGGCTTCCCTACAGGCTGTTGGGTGGGGCTAGGTCTTGGTGCTAATGATCCAATCAAGATGTCAGCCTCCAGGAAAGCTCATGTAGGTGAACACTCCTGGAATGTCCACCACCAGCTTTTACGTCCCCTGCGTGAGCAGCAGCCGTCCCCCACGTCCCCAGGAGACCTTCCAAAACCATCAGGCAGGTCTGGCCCAGGTTCCTACGAAATCACTGCCTCTGCCCTTGGACCTTGTGCACGTGAGGCCCCATGCACGCTTCCCAAGAGAGTGAAGTTTCCGTCTCCCCAAGTCCTGTGGGGCTCCTGGAGCTAAGCCCCACTGGCCTTCAAAACCAGGTGTCCTGGGGCCCCCTCCTCCTCCTAGTGAGGAGCCCGACGTGGGGTTAGAACTCTCACTCCTGTGGGAGGGCCTCTGCGACTTAATAACCCTTCAGCTTGTGGGTCGCCCCCAACTCCGGGGGTGGGTAGGGGGCCCGTTTATATCACCAGGACGCTCCTCCTACCGTCCTGCCGTGATTCCCTCTTTATGTTTCCAGGTGCAGAAGATCTTTTTTGGCTAGGTTCCAGTCTCTTTTTTCGATGGTTGTTCAGCAGTCAGTTGTGGTTTTGTTGCATTCGTGACGGGAGGCGAGCTCGTGGTCCTACCACTCGGCCATTCTGACCGGAAAAAAAGCTTCTGGGGGTGGTTCGTTTAAGCATTTTCTTAGATCACTTATGAGATTGTTTCTTTAATTATGTGCATGGTTGCCTGTCACATGTTTAGATATATTATTTCGCACATGCCTACAAATTCTTACTGTATAATTGTCACACACAGCAATCTGCACTGGTAATCATCTTTCTGCTGCACGTACAACAGAGGTGGAATCTTTGCAGGCTGTCGTAGATGGGAAAATGGGGGGCCCTGGAGCAGTGAGCTTGTTCCACACAGCCTCCTCCATCATAAACCCCCCTTCCGTGAAGGCTAAAGAGACAGAATTTTACCAAATCCGATTCCACGTAAATCCACAGCTATCCCAGAATGGAAGAAACAGAAAGACCTTTGAAAGAGCCAAAGCCAGTCACCCCAAAATAGTGGTGAAAAATTTGCAGCCCAGAGACACTTGCCTCAAAGGACATGGCTTATTGTCAGAGTTTAGGCTGGCTGGGTCCTCTGGGTAGCAGACTCTGAGAAGTTAAGGACTGAAAAAGGGTTATTGGAGAGTTCCACCTGTGAAGGGAAAAGGGGAAGGAGGCATGACTGGGCACAGAAGCCATCAAAGGGCAATGCAATGCACACCTGAAAAGGGGGGGTCTGGAACCAGGTGGGCCCCATGTTGGGCAGAAATGGCAGACCCTGTACCAGGGCTGTGCTCATCCCCTGTCTGAGGTGGACCCTCAAGGCTCTAACAGTCAGGCACCGCCAGTCAGCACACTCCGCTGGGCTGGGAGGGAGCCCTTCCTTGCAGGGGGACATGAGTGGTGGTTTCCGTGCCTGCCACACACCCGTGGGGTTCACTCTGGTGGACTCCATGTCCCTTCAAGAGCGACACGGCTTCACTGACTTTATAGTAATGGCAATGCTTATTTTTATTCATGGTAACGTGAGAGTGTTATCTCAGTACATATGTCCCCAATGCCAAGAACGGAAATATATATGTGTATATATACCAAATGGTTTTTCATTAAAATATTTTACAGCCAGCACATGGGCAAGCTACTGGAAATGGCCTAAGGTGTCTCGAATGTGGAGGTCAGTGAACTCCAGGCAACCCCTAGAATTTTCCATTAGTGAGTAGTTAGACGAAGTAATAAATAAATTATCATTAAGCACTTTGCAAATATAGTGTTATGTAAATGCTAAATAATCATAATAATAGAGTAGTAGGCTGATCCCGATAAACGGGTCGGGCTTCCATGTCATTTAAAATGGATGGCGCAGCAGTGTCTGTGAAGATGAATGAGGTCCTCCACCGCAAAGTTCCAGCCACGCGGTCTCCCCGGCCGCGCGGCTCAGGCCCCCACGTGAGCGGCTGCACTCGGCCCTGGCCTCCAGGGGACAATTAGCGGAGCAGAGGGATTCTGGCCGGCTCTAAGCGGGTAGTAAAAGGCTCCTGCGTAGGGATATTGGAAGGAGGCTGAGGTGAGCGTGGAGGGAGTTGCATTTCTGAGAAGTCAGGAGTAATCTATGAGCAGGGGTGGGGGCAGAGCATGAGCATTTATTGAGTGCCTCCTGTGACCTAGACTCGGCTCTGTGTTTATTAGCTCCTTTATCCTCCGGGCCAGCACCTGAAGGTAACAGAGGAGCAGAATAAAGCAGAAGGCATGACTATTTTCTGTAGAAAAGCAAGAAAGCCTGACCCCATTGGTGTAGCCAGTGTTTTGCTGTTTGCATTCTGGGCGGGAGGGGCACCTGGAGGAAGGGAGGGGCCCCCAGGGAATGAGAGAACGCCTAACCCAATGATTGAGCGCAACCCCTGAGGGCTGGGACCTTTCAGGACACACATTCGTATGATGACATCACTTCCTCCTTTGGGGTACACTCAGAATGACTGCTCATCCTCGTCCCCCAGCTGTGGACCTGACGCCACCTGGACAGCAAAGTCCAGTACAGCCTCACTCATACCTTCCACACACCTTCACATCATTCAGCAGATACTGATATAGGGTTACCAGGAGCCAAACATTCCACCAAGGGGCATATGCACATCACCACATTTAAATCTCCCAGCAGCACTGCCAGGATTTATCTGTCGCCTTTAAGTTCTCACCTTAAGTGAGAGCACTAAGATTTTGCCAAGTAACTTGACAAAAGTCACACTAATTCAAGGGGGAGGAGGTGAGAACCAGCAAAGCTTTTAACTCTGTAGAATCTTGTTAAACCACCTGTAAACCCAGAGGTCCTGATACTTGAGGATATGTTTATTTTTTGCTCAACACTGGGCTATATTCTTAATAATGATTAATTGCCCTTTGTTTAATGTGTCACATTTGGAGGGTATAAAAGTAGCTCGTGGGTTTTTTTTTAAATTTTTAAATAGCTTTATTGAACAAACATAATTGACGAACAATAAACCGCATGTATTTGAAGTACACAATTTGGTTAGTTTGGACACAGATCTGCAGAAGTGATGCCACCACCACCGTCAAGATAATAAATATATCCATCACCTCCAGAAGTTTTCTTTGCAGCCCATCCCTCCCACCCCTCCTCACCTAATTCCCTCTCCAAGCAACCACTGATTTGTTTTTCGTCACTATAATTGGCTTGCATTTTCTAGAGTTTCATATAAATGGAATCACATAGTATATACTTCTGTTGGTCTGGCTTCTTTCACTCAGCATAGTTATTTAGTGATTCATCCAAGGGTTTTCTTTTTCATTGTTTTATTTACAGAGACATAAGAACTTTGAATAACAAGTATCTATTTTATTTAATTTTACCTTTGGACTCAGTCCAGAGTTCAAATTCTAATTCTGTCACTTACTACCTGCATGCCAAGTGGTAAGTTTCTTAACCTCTCCAAGGCTTAGTTTCCTCATCTGTGAAATGGGTATAGTGAGAGCCACAACATAGAGTTGGTGAGAGGATTCGATGAGGCAATATTGGTAAAATGGATAGCACAGAATCCGTTTCTGGTAAGCACTTAAATTTGCAATTAAAATTAAAATTTTAAATGATAAAAACATTTTAAAAATCAAAATCCCTTTGATGGCCTTAGGTCCTCATTGTCAAGTAATATAATCATAGCTGGCATGTCACTTGCTGGGTAGGATACTGACCCCATTGGTGTAGTGGCATGTGAATTAGCTCTTTAAATTTTCACAGGAAGCCTACGAAGTATGTGGGCACATCATCACCACCGCTTAGAGAAGAGGAGACTGAGAGAGAGAGAGAGATGCTCATTACCCATTCTCCCAGATAGGAGGTGCTGGATCAGAATGTGAACCGAGGCTGGCTGGCTTGAGACCCCTTTTTTGAGTTGGCTATATTTCCATATGCAATGACTGCATCCATCACACTAGGCTTCATGCCCTAGCGAAAAAAAAAAGACATGAAGACCATCTCAGTAACTAAGTAAAAGAGAAAAAGCTAATAAAATGAAAAAAAAATGTTGTTGGGACACCAATTATTATTAAGGGCTACAGGATACTTCAGATGTATTATAGGCATGTGCTTGTAATTTGAAATTATAAAGAGTAATCCTCACCTAATTCTCGGTTTAACAGTAAATGTGTCAAAGACAAGAAGAATATGTAAATATATAAAGAAAAAGAAGTTTAAGGCAGCTCACCAGTTTGGTCCCTACCGGAAAAAATAAAAAAGGATTCTGCCTTTACTGGAAACACTGGAGAAACTGCTGAGTGCTGAGTGTTCTATTTTTCAGTCTTAGGTTTTAGAGCAAGGTGGGGTGCCCGAAGGTACCAGAAGTCAGGCCCATCACTGCGGTTGCACGGTCCCAGCTGAGCAGGCTCTACTCCCCCACCAGTTGGGGACTGTCAGTTTACAGCCTATTGGAATTGCTGTTACTGTTGAATAGAGAAACTCAGCTACATCTTCAGTTGTCTTAAGCACAGAAATTGGTATTCACTAAAGATCTGGAATTTGGCGGAACAGAGCAAGGGATTTTCATTTTAATTCAGTTCAGGTTATCAAACATTTCTTGTTTGCCTGATGTGCACTGACTCTGCCTTTGAGAACCCTCCCACACTGTTGGTGGGAATGTAGTTTGGTGCAGCCACTATGGAAAACAGTATGGAGATAGCTTAAAAAACTAAAAACAGAGTTACCATATGATCCATCAATCCCACTCCTGGGCATATATCCAGAGGGAACTCTAATTCAAAAAGATACATACACCCCAATGTTCAGAGCAGCACTATTTACGATAGCCAAGACATGGAAGCAACCTAAATGTCCATTGACAGATGATTGGATAAAGAAGTTATGGTATGGGTATATGTGTATATATATATATATATATATATATATAATGTAATATTACTCAGCCAAGAAAAGAATGAAATAATGCCATTAGCAGCAACATGGATGGACCTAGAGATGATCATACTAAGTGAGGTAAGCCAGAGAAAGACACATACCATATTACTTATATGTGGAATCTTAAAAAATGACACAAATAAACTTATTTACAAAACAGAAACAGACTCACAGACATAGAAACAAACTTATGATTGCCAAAGGGGAAAGGTGGGGAGATAAATTAGGAGTTTAGGATAAGCAGATACAAACTACTATATATAAAATTAAGTCCTACTGTACAGCACAGGAAACTATATTCAATAGCTTGTAATAACCTACAATGAAAAAGAACATGTGTGTGTATAACTGAATCCCTAGGCTGCACACCCAGAAACTAACACAACATTGTAAATCCACTGTACTTCAATTTAAACAACAACAAAAAATCTCTGCCTTTGAGAAATTTCTGTTTGTGGGTGACAGAAGATGAAAGATACAAATAAAATAATTTCAGTGGTAAAAGAAAGACCTGAATTAAAGGGATATCTAGAAGGCAAAGTCGACAAACTCACTTAGAAGTAGGCATGAAGGAAAGGATGGGGTTCTGGTTGGAAACTGTGAGCCACTCAAAAAGACAGAAAATTAAGACAAGCAGACTTTGCAAACTGGGTGATGAGGGCAGTTTGGGGCATCTTGGGTTGAGGTATAATTGGAGATCCAGGTGGAAACCCCCAGTAGGCAGTTATGTTTCTGGATACTAAGCTCAGGGGTGAGGCTGAGGTTGAAGATAATGGCTCGTGAGTTGTCAGCATAAAAGATGTAGTGGAAGCCATGGGGATGGATGAGGTCTCCCCAGGGGAGTGTGTGGAGTGAGAGTAAATGGTCAACACAAAATCATGATGGTTAAAAATGGGTTTGACCAAATACCAATATCAGAAAGCATATTAAAGCTTTGGGAATGGACAATATTATCATATAGATCTTTCCTGTTCCTAACTTTTTCAAATCCACTCATTTCAGGCATATGCCATTTGTTCCCTGTGAATAGATGCAAATTATAATTCAATGTGTAATTCAATGTATCCTATTGAAAGGCAGTACTTAAAAAGAAAAAGGACCCCCAAAGCAAACACAAAAGCCTGCTCTGCATGTGGCCCTTCACCTACTCGCTCTAGAAGACCTTGGGGTGGGGGATGTAAGTGGGATCGAATAGCTTTTTTGTGAATATAAGTCTGATATAAACAGTGGTGTCTTTGTGACAAGGATGGAGAAATTTAAGATACCGAACTGAAAAGAAAGCTTACGGTATTTAGTTAGTTGTGTGCTGACCTCCTCACACCTTTAACTATGTCTCCATATCTCTTCACATTCCGGTTTCTCTGTCATTCCATTGACAAACACATGTTGAGCCTCTTCTCCAGGTAGGCACATGTCAAATGCCAGGAGCACAGAGAGGAACAGTATTTGGTTCTTGCCCTTGAGAAACAGAATACACTCGCAGGAGTTTTCTAATTACCAAAACGTTCCCCATTGGCATAGTCCTTTATATCTGTCCAAGAAATCTCCTCTTCATCATAGTGATGGAGTTCTATGACATGTCTGTGAAGGAGGTAGGGCAATCACGATTATTATTCATATCACGTATATGTGATATTAAGCATATACTATGTATATATATTGCAGATTATTATTATGCACTGGTAGCTGAGACACAGGGGTGGAGTGACCTGGGGAAGGTCAGTCCGTGGCTGAGATCCAGATCTTTTGGCCAAGTGTTTTTCTGCTAAGGGGAACGTTTACCCCCCAGCGCTCTCACCCTGGGCACCTTGCCTTTGCAATGTCCTGGTTGTCTATTTTATCTCTTTCAGCTGACAAATTGGACAGGCCCTTGGGGAATACGGACTCAAGAATAACTTGCCTTTGGTCAAGTGCTAAGTCCCACAGGTGTAGGACGGACCTTGGAGAGCCACTAACCCTCTCACAGCTCCCCCTCAAAACCCCTACTGTTTGTCTGGAGGGAAGTATGCTTATCAGTTCTGTATGTACCAGGGAGCAGCTAGCAAAACCAAATTAGCTCAAACTGGCTGCCGTTCAGGTCAGCTAATTAAATTAGCTATTGTTGCATTACTGATAAGGACAGTTTGGAAAAGGAAAAAAGCCACTCATCCCAGCAGCCATAAGGCTAATGCCAAGAAAATGTGTTAATGGGAACACTCTGAATGGAAACCCCTCTGACTAGCAGCAGTACCTAGGGGTCGTCGGTGGACTGTTCTCCTAGCCATCTGCTCTGAGCTCAATGCTCCCAGCCCTCTCTGGCTCTGATCCTTGTGGGCACAGCCGCTCTGCATCTTCCTGGTACCCAGCTGCAGCCAGGGCAACACTTTCCTTTTCCCACCATGAACTCATCTTCCTGGGAGTTTTGAGAGAAATGGGAATTTTTCTGGGAGAAAACTGCTCGCCCTTGTGGGTTAAAATCTAATCTCCCCATAGCATAAAAGCCAGTTGATATTTGCAACAAAGCAAGAAAGCAAGAAAGAGAGAGAGAAGGAGAAAGAAAGAAAGAAAGAAAGAAAGAAAGAAAGAAAGAAAGAAAGAAAGAAAGAAAGAAAGAAAGAAAGAAAGAAAGAAAGAAAGAAAGAAAGAAAGAAAGAAAAAGAAAGAGAAGGAAGAAAGAAAGAGAAGGAAGAGAAGGAAGAGTGGGGAGAGGAAGTAAATGGCTAGAAAGTTCCTAAAAGACTACGTTTTTTCTTTTCAGTGTCTGTTGCTTTGCTTGATAATAGCCTCTCCACCATTATAAGCAGCCTCATTGAGGCTGTAATTAAGTTGGCTGCTACCTTCTGGCTGAGATGTGCACACATGGACTTGCTCTATGCCAGCTGGCCTCTGTCCTAGGACCCCGGGTCTTGAGTAGACAGAAAACAGGAGAAAGTGTTATGTGTTCGCTCATTTTAGCAGCAGTCCTTCGATGAGGACTTCCCCCCTACCCTGTACCCCCTCTGCCCTCAGCCTCCACCCTCCTCAACTCCACCCACCAAGCTGTCCTGGTTCCATCTTTTTTTCCCCCAAGACTAATCATCCAGGTGTCTTTAAGTGCTGTGAGCCGACTGCTATCTTTCTGATTTGTTCCTTTTCTGCTTAGATTAACCAATCTGTTTCATGCAATCCAAATGATTGTTTAGTCCAACCCCTTTCTTTGACAGAGGAGGCTGAGGACCAGAGATATTAAGTGATTTCCTCAGAATCACACAGATAATAATTGGCAGATTGAGTCTAGAGCCCAGGTCCCTAACTCCATGAGATGCTGCTGCCTGAATACATCTCTGGAGAAAGTGAAGGCAACTCTGCGAACTGCCTGCGAGTCTAGGGGGAGAAATCCTCAATGGTTTCCCTCATCTTCATGACTCCCTTTTCTTTCTTTTGTGTCTGTGTGTCTGTGTGTGCATGTATTTTCTCAAATTGAGGTGAAATTCATATATCATACAATTAACCATTTTAAAATATACAACTCAGTGATATTTCGAATATTCAACAATATTGTACAACAAGCATCTCTCTCGAGTTTCAAAATGTTTTCATTATCCCTCAAAAACATCCCTACCCATTAAATAATCATGTCCCACTCCTCCCTCCCTATCACCTGGTACCTTTTGTTCTGCTTTCTGTCTCTGTGGATTTGCCTATTACGGATATGGCATATAAATGGAATTATATAATAGGTGAAGTTTTTTGTTTGGCTTCTTTCAATCAGTATAATGTTTTCAAAGTTCACCTATGTCGTAGCAGGTATCAGTACTTTGTTCCTTTTCATGGCTGAATAATATTCCATTATGTGGCTATACCACATTTTATTTATCCATTCATCTATCAATGAGATTTTTGAGTTGTTTCTACCTTTTGGCTATTATTATGATGTTGCATGAACATTCATGTGTAAGTAAGTTTCTGTGTGGATGTGGGTTCATTTCTCTTGGAAAGATACTGAGACTAGAATTGCTGGGTCATATGGTAGCTCTATATTTAATTTCTGGAGAAACTGCCTAATTGTTTTCCACAGCACCTTTCTACCAGCAATTCTTTTTGGACTGCACCTTCCTAGACTTTGTCCAGTTTGCCTCTGTGGCCCATTCAGTGGCTTGCATCTTGTAGGTATAACAATGGGGGAAACATTAATAACTGTAATAGGAGCCACTAAAAAGAGAATGATCTTTTTGGAGAAAAAGAAGTGTGAATTTTGCTGTGTCAGCATGATAAGGTGGGTGTGAAGACATAAGAGGAAGAGTGATGCTCCTCTTTGTCATATGGGGAGATGAATTTGGAGCACTCAAGGAACAGAAAGGAAAGAATGAAAGGTAGAAAGAAGAGGGAGGAAAAAGGGAGCCTAGAAAAAAGGGAGCAGAAAGTTGAGTACTGGGTACTGGGTAATGAGATTGCTCCCATCCCAGAATTCTTCTGTAAAATATACTCTCAATTACACACACACACACACACACACACACACACACACACACACACACACACACACATTTTTTTGTCTTGATGTTGGTGGTCGTTGCTAATTCTCAAGAGGGGGTTAAATTTCACATTGGGCATGAAGTGGTTTGAGACAGAAGCAGAATTCAAGGAGTTTCTCGAGGTACAGACACAGACAAAGGTAGACACCCCTCCTCTCTGTCACACCTCATTTACTCCCACCTTGAATTAGCAGAAATTTGGGGAAGGTATCACCCTTATTCAAGCTGTGGAATTTCCCTCCTTCAGAAGAGGTCGAGATGACTCCTTTTTCTTTTGATTTGTCAGATTTTTATTTCAGTTTTTTTTTAAAGTCTTGGGTTAATATTCTCCCTAAGAAAACAAGTGAAATAGAAACCTATCATTGAAATTGCCCATGTGTAAGTTCTTATATGTGCACTGTCTGTCTCTCACTATACAAAGTGAAAACTTCACAGTTCAAGTTTATTCTTAAGCCCTCAGTACCAATAGCTAGAGTATTTTCTGCTGAACCAATGAATATTATAATTGAGGAAACCAGTAATAGTGAGGAGAGGACCGTGGTGCTTACTTTATAGGGCAGCCTGTAATTATAGTTGGAAAAATATGATATAGGCTGGGTTCTGCTGTGATGTGATATGTACTTACTTTCAATTTAGAAGTAAATTCTCTAAGTCTCTGATTCTTCATCTGCAGACAGGAAAGTTTAACTCTCCTCTCCCTTAAGCTCCATCATTCTAAGCTACTTGGAGAATTATCAAAGCTAGTGAAATAGATGAGAAATTACAGAAGTTAGTGATTTGGGTATCATTTAATGGAATAATTGAAAGGAAAAGCTTCCAAACCTTTAAGATAAAAATACAAGGAAAAGCCTTGCTAGAGAAGCTGTTCTAAGGGACTTCGTTGTGAAAAATCAAGTTCTCTATCACCGCTCATTTTGAGGGGTATTAGGGGAGACTGAGGCCACTGCTTTTCAGGTGCAGGGTGCTAATTCCATGAGAACCAGCCCCACCTACAATATGTCGTTGAGAAGATGTTATTAGTGCTTCTGACCCAGGAGAAATCTGGCTTTCAAGAATGTCAGTTCAATCAATTGTCCTATTGGGAATTTAATGGAAAGAAGTAGCCTAGCCCTGGGCAAAAGGGTAATTTCACTGCATCCAGTAAAGTGAATATAATGATTGCTTCATATCTTCCTTTATAGTCTTGTAAAATAATACAAAATCATTACAAAATATGTAAAATTGGAGGTGTTTCTTCAAAATTTTATCACCCTAACATAACAATGCCTTTTTTCCATTATTCTCTTTTAATCTGGGTTCCTATATATGTGTATGATGAGTGTTTTGGCAATTTATTGATCGATTTATTTTTAAAAGCTGGTCTAGCTGAAGTTGACCAATAGATGAGTCTATGGATTAGAATTACTGGGTCTTTTCCCAACTTTGCTATCCTTTCTCTTTCTTTCCTCTTGGTCCCCCAGCCACAGAATGGGGACACTGACACCCTTCCCCGCCCCCATAGTGACTGGGGGTGAAGCATCATGTCTGTGAGTTCTTCTCAATTATTCAGTGCAAGTACAAATTAATATTAGATATATTACTAAATTTTGATAAAAAAAACTTTTCTCTAAAAAATCTGTGTTAAGCTTGGGTTCTGTATATGATTCACTAAAAGAGAAGACAGTTCTATTACGTGCCCTTTCAACCTTCATTGACTCTTCGTAACAAGGTCAGGAGAGGTGGCGCCTTATCAATTCTTTCTAACTGGAGGCAGAAAAGTGAGATGTAGGGGAAAACCGGGGGACTCAAGCTAAGAGCACGTCGATGTAAGTCCTGGGTTTGCAATTTATCAGCTGTGTAATGTCAAGCAAGTTACTTCATATTATCTGGATCAGTTGCTTCCTCTGTAAAACATGGGTGATAATAATTATTTCACAGGGTTGTTATGAGGATTAAACAAGCTAATGAAGGGGAAGGGCAACCCAAAGGATTCACTTTTTCTTTCTTAAAAAAGAAATTATAAACAGGTGACTCCAACTGAACAATTCCTAGTATTTGTCATAGAGAACTTTTTTCTCCATTTATATGAATGAAAAAGTAACCTCAATTTTTGATGGCTGGTGAGCCGTTTCCCGAATCATCGAGGGCCAGGCCTTCTCCGTCTCCTCCTCTTTTCAGCTGGTTAGCTGCTTACTGAGATCTTGCCAGAGGGCGGGCAAAAGAAATAAAAACAGAATTCGGTCCATTTGACTCTTTGATAGCAGTCCTGATGGGAAATGTGTGGGGAGAGGGTGTGAAAGCTGTGAGTCAAACTGGAATTCTGCTTCTCACCAGGAAATGGCAAGAACCTACTGATGTTTGGATGCCCTCGTGATGACAGCTCCTCCTCCTCCCTCGACTGAAGAAGTGTCTTCCTCTGCCTAAAAAGGGGTCTCTCTTCCAGAATGGAGCATACTGACTTGTGGAGGAACAACAGGATACCTGCCCGCCAGTCCCATCAGCCAAAACAACTCTGGTGAGCAGTGGGTTGGCAGATGTTGTAACTAGATGACTGTTGCCTCAACTGAGTCCCAAAGCAATAATCACTTTTCTTTCTCTTCCCCACGAATCCAGCAATTAAATGATCACTTGTAAGCATTTACTATGTACCACCATCTAATATAAAATATGGTGAGGACCTGCGTACATAAGACAGCTTCTCAACCCTCAATAAAATTATAATACATTAAGAAAGCAAGAGTTGTGCATGTGAAAATACAGCTAACTACGAAGGGGAGAAGACAGTGAACACGTTTAGAGCATCTCCCATATTCCAGTCACTGTGCCAGGTGCTGTACATACATGATTTTATCTAATCCCCACCACATCCCTGACACACATTTCTATTCTTGTTCCTTGAGTGGTGATGCTGGGAGTCAGAGATGCTCAATAACTTGCCCAAGATCACGTAGTGAGAAAAGTGTGGAGCCTGCTTTCAAGGTTAAAAGGATCTAACTTTGTGGTTAATGCTCTGTTACCCACTGCCAATGAGAGGAATCAGAGCTTGAGACATGTATGCCACTGGGTCAAGATAAGACTCTTTAAAATACCTCTCAGTAAAACCCATTGTCCAAGTTTGCCCCAAGTCTGTTCATTGGTTTGGGAAAGATGTCCAGCCAAAGAATCCACATCTGGATTCTAGGGGCAGGGAGGGTGGAGAGGAAATGACAGCCCTCTGGTCTCAGCTCAGCCATCATCCACATGCGTTCATCTCAGCAAGTTGTTTCCCTTTTGCATGCCTTTGTGTCATCACCTGTAGAGCATTTCTAGATTGTCCATCACTGGGCAGGTGGATCACGTACCAGCCCTAATGTCAAGAAGACTTGAGTTTGGATGCTGGCTCCATCCTCAAGCAATGGCTGCTGGGCAACTCACTGAACCATCTGTAAAGTGGAGATAATAATACCTACCTCAGGGCCTTTGCCCTTACTGTTCGTCCTCCTTGGAATGGTCTTCCCCACTTATCCACGAGGGTCACTCTTTCACTCCCTCTAGGTCTTCACTCAACTTACTTTTTCAGTGAGACTTTCCTTGAACATGATACCCAAGTTGCAAACCATCTGGCATTCCCTGTCTTTTTTCCTCATTTTATTATATTCCTTAACACTCAACACGTAACATACTATATATAGCACTTAATTATCCTATTTATTGCCTGTTTCCCACCTCTAGAATGTAAGCTCTCTAAGGGCAGGTTTTTGGGGGTTTTTTGTTTTTGTATTCTTTACTGCTGTATCTCCAGTTTCTAGAATGATTTAGGTGCTTAATAAATGTTTGTTGCATAAATGACCGGTTGTTGTGAGAATAATGTGAGTCAAGTGCTTTGCACAGGACCTGGCATATAGTAAACACTCCATATGTGTCATCTGTTCGTTAGTATTATTTTATTATTATGTTGCCGCACCTCAGTGGGCATATGTTCTCCCCTCTGGGTAACCTAGGATGAGCATTCTGACTTTCTTGGTGAATGTGAAGGTCTGACTCTGTTGAAATGAGGCTAGAAACAGGGAGGGAAATAAGGGAGAGGATTTGCATGGTAGCTACCTTCAAATACCTAAAGGTGTGGTCACCTGGATAGAAATTCCAGGAAGCATATTTCTGCTGCATAAGAAAGGATTTCTACAAAATTGGATGTCTAGTGATGGAATAAACTGTCCCGGGAGATAGTGAACTGCTCATGCCTAGAGGTCTCCTAGAAGCTGGATAATCACATCTTACTGACCTTGAAGATAATCATCATAATGAATGACAAGCCTGGAATACAGCCAGGGGGATCACACACTTAGAGAGTCATGGAGATGCGTAGGAAAGCATGGCATCTCTAGGGGTAAGATAGATGGACAGTCGATAAGAGTATTGTTTAATGTATATAGTCAAAGAAACCAAGGATATGTGATCAGGAGGCTGAGGACGGGTACTCCCTTAAAAGTCAAAGTCAGCTTCCAGATGGGAGTCAGTTTTCAGACCCAGAACCCGTTGACAGAAGGAGAGGCTGGTGCCCAGGTAGAAAGACTGTATAAATTTAACAGCATGTGTCTATAGCAATGATTCTTCTACTCCATCCCCAAAAGGTCCCTGGCTATTTAATCAAGTTAGCATAGACCAGGGGAAGAGGGGAGGACATCTAGTGTGTGGACCTAAGGGAGTGTGTACAAAGAATGAAGATCTTTGCTTCCTCTATTTAATGCCCCAGACAGCATCCCCCACAGAAGAGGCACTAAGCAACCACACAGACAGAACGACAGAATGACTAAGTGTGAGTCCATGGATCTAGTGAGTACACTGTGAGCCAGACCCAAGAAAGTTGGCACCAGCCTCTTTTTCTCATTGGTCACCCCAGTGCCACCTAATGGAATATTCATGGTGGCAGGAAACATGCATGGATTCCCACTCACTAAGCCCAACCTAGCTACTGCAATTGCCAATGTCCATGGGGCAACATAGACCAACCTGAGCCCTCCCCCACCAAGACGGCATCATTCCAAGAAGATAAACCAGCTGCTCGGTAGCAACTTGACACATGAGATCCCTTCTACTCTGTGAGAGACAAGAATTCATCTTGATTAGGATCAACAGCTATTTCACATTTGAGTTTGCCTTTCCCACCTCCAAGGTCTCAGCTAGTACCACTCTTTGAGGGCTTCTAAAGCATATGACCCACAGGCACAGGGTCCTACATAACACCACAGCATCCCAAGGAACACACTTTATAGCAAAGGAAGGGTGGCAGTGAGCACATGACCATGAGTTTCACTTTCTCTGTGATATGCAGCACCACACAGATGCAACTAGCGTGTCGGAGTGAGTAAATGGATATTTGAAGACATCACCAGCTTGGAGATGATACCTTGAAACGATAAGGCTCCATCTGTCAGAACATACTATGCACCTGAAATCAATGACCGTGACGTAGTACTGTGTCCCTGATACACAGAGCACGTGGGTCTGAGACCAAAGGGGAAAAGTCCTGAGGAACCTACTTCCATCACTTCCAGTGACTGACTTAGGGGATCTGTGCACCCCGTTCCCATCTCTCTCGCCTCTGTGGGTTGGAAGTCTGATCGCAATGAAATGATGCTTCCTTCAGGAGAACAGCAAGTCCTCCTGGACCACAGGCGGCGGCTGCTCTCTGGGCACTTAAAGACCAGACAGCAAGAAAAGAAAACAGGGGGGATTGACTCTGATTAGGTACCAGTGCTGCTGCTCCCAATTCGAACAGGGAAGAATATGGTTGGCATCCAGGTGATTTGGGTCATCATGCTTTTCTCAAACATGGTATACATACGCGTACCCATATCCATACATGTGTACGTGTGCACACTCAGCACATAGCTACGTGCCATGGATCGCCTTTTGGTCCTGTTACCCTGGAGAACATGAACACAGTGCTCCAGACCAGGCCTGACAGACCAGCCCCCAAATCAAGGATGTGCTATAGACATTTTTTTTTGGCTTATTGCAAACCTGCCCAAAACTACTTCCCTCACATCCACCCCCGGGGTCCAGCGGATTTTCTGCTGCAATCTGGCCCTGGCAGGTCCCCGCGGAGCCCTCCCTGGTCCAGAGGAGAATTTCTCAAGGAAGTGCTGCCTGTCCTGGGATGTTCATGCCATTGGCCTTTCCCTGCTTTTTATTTTTTTACGTCACCTGTCATTCTTTCCCCTACGAGGTGTCCCCACTGGCAGAGAATTGATCCAGCATAGAGCAGACCCTATTAAACTTCACTCTTGCCTCTTCAGCAGATTTCTCGTTGAGACCTGTAGTATTTCCTTTCTGGGAGAAAGAGATGGGAGCCTGAGATGGGAGAGGGGACCATGGTTTGTGCATCACTTGCGCTATTTCATCTTTTTTATTATTTCATTCGACTGCTGTGCAGATGCCTCATAGGATGCCATTTTAATTGTGATGGCTTTTACAGAAACTCTGTCTCTGCTGTTCAGAAAAAGGCAGTAAAACTTGCTAAGTTTGGTTTGCAAGCTTCTGGTTCATATGTGCAAATAATCAAAAAGGAGAGACTCTGACTCAGAAACCTGCCTCCTGCCCTCCTTCGATGTTCCTCAAGCTTCACTTTAAAAGAACAGAGGGGAAACCCAATGTTGGCAGCTATGAAACATTTTCCAGTTCTGTTATCTGCTCCCAACCTCCACCGCTGCCCTCTCCCAGCTGCATCCCCTCATGCAGCCCTGAGCCAAGGTCTGGAATCTGTAGTGCTGCCTGCAGAGGCTGGCTGAGGGGGTTGGAGCAAGTGAGTGGTGAGGCTGTGATCTGTGCTCTGCTCAATCTTCCTTTCCTCGTGAGAGCTTCTGAAGCCACTTCCCTTGGACACCCTGACCTTCAGTTGCACTTTGGTTTTAGAAGATGACCTTCAGAACATCCTGTGATAATGTGCTGACGCCTGGGGGCCTTTAGCAAGCTGTATCCACGTGGCCCACACTCTTCCCTGATGGGTAACATGAACACACACACACACTCACTCACCTACTCATGGACTTTCTCCTATGATGATCTTCTCAAGGCTGAGGACTAAACCTAAATATGTTCATCACGGGAGGCACTGGACTTGGACCAGGTTTTGTGACGATGGAGAAATAGGGTCTGGAGACAGGATGAAGTCCAACAGTCAGGCAGAGACAGGTGCCACCCACACACCTGCATCCAGTCTGGTGCTCGATGCACTGAGCCCGCAGTGCTTGTAAATCATTCTTTGAGCTTTGGAAAACATGTCTCCTGGCTATGCTGTCTCTAGCCTCGTACGCCTAACGTGTAAATCTCTGCATGTGAGGGACAGCAAAGGAGCATGAGTCAATGGCTACTGCCCCTGGACAGCCAGGGGAGGGTGGGGCCCCGCGCTCCTGGTGAGTTTCAGGCAGACGAGGCCCTGAGGCAGCAGAGGTGGGAGGATGCTAGAGAGGAGGAAGTGAGAACATGCCACTGCTTCATCCTCACCCACAGCACGAGTGTGGTACACGTGTCCGGTGCCCACCTTCTTCCCCCGCGTTCTCCTGAGATCTAACATCCTTGGATGAAAGAGGGGCTGAGATTTTGCCAGCATTCACCCCAAATCTTGTCTGCCCCGAGCCTTACGAGATACCTTCTCTTGGAGAGCCTCTCTTGGAGAAGGCACCTTCTCTCTGAGGTGTGTGCTGTGTGGACCACTCAGGAGGCCTGGGCGGCTTTCCTGAAATCACAGGGAGTTAGAAGGGATCTGAGAGCTCAATTCATCTATTTCCCTTATTTTACAAAGGAAATTGACCAGCTTCCTCATCTGTGCTTTGCATTCATTATTTCGCTTAGTCTTCACAATGACCCTCTGGGATGGGTACCATCACTCCTTGCAATTGGGCAGGAAATTAAGTACCAGAGAGGTGACCAAACTTGCCCACATAGATTGCTAGTGGTGAGGTCAGGGACTGACCCCGTGCACTCCGACTCTCAGTCTGAGAGTCTTAATTCTCAATTAGGGGTTCCTAAATGTTAGTCTAAGGACTCACGTTGATGCTTGAGAATATTTTCATTCTTCTGTGACAAAATATGAGCCATATACCTATGTCCACAGAAGCTTGCCAACTCCCTTTCATGGAAAAGGCTTTTTTATGATGAGATGGAGTCTTTCCTACATTTTTCATATAGTTTCTGTCTTCGTGTAATTATAGCGATAATAACTGGGGGTGGTTTGTATATTTGCCCGGCAAAATGAAACACTGGCAATAACATGACAGTCCTCAATGTTATTAAAAATTAAAATTCCCCAAGTCTGGGAACACAGTACCATCCTACGATGCCATTTATATTGTCGCCAGCCCTGTTGGCGAAGATGAGCAGGGGGTTCCTGCAGGCATTTGACGCGTCAGGCTTATCCGGCAGCTGTCACCACTCCATGGCCAGCAGCGGCCTCAGCACCATGAGGGTAAGACCCTCCCCTCACGGAGCTGAAAGTCCCTGCCTTGTTCAGCTCTATGTAAAGTCCCAGAGATGCTATGGGGTGTCCGTAAGGAAGGAGAGCTTTTTCGTTGTCACAGAAGCCTGGGGGCTCAGGAAGTAGCCGGGCTGATTTAACCCTGAATTTGACCATCCCTTCCCATCTCTGGGTACAGATAAGAGAGATAATGCAACGAAACAAAGAGAACATACCTGGTGTGCCCGGCACTGCGCTCCTGGCCCCAGGTGGAGAAGTGCAATCGAAAGGAAGGATGCTGTGCAGCGCACCAGGCTGCATGCCAGGGCCATCGCTTACTAGGTGTGTGATCTGAGCAGGTTCCTTTTTGACTCTTGCAGTGCCGCTGTGACAGTAAAATTACAGAACGTAGATGAAGCACCTAAATCAGGACTAGTCTGTACTAAACGCTCAGTAAGCTTTACTTTCTGTCTCCTGTCGCTCATGTCCCCCCATTCCTGCTTTGCCTCTAGGAGCCAATCGAGGCAAAACTGAATCTGGGGGGGCTTTGGTGCCCTCATGTCTACACTCCTGCATCCTTGGGTTCTTCCAGCCAGAAAGAATGCTCTTTGATATCCAGATTCGCACTGAGTGAGTAGCTCAGAGTTTATGATGAAAGGTGAATGCTTAAGTAAAGAAAAAATTCTGGCAGTGGCGTTGCAGACCCCACAGCGTCCAGCTGAAGGGGCTACGCCACCCCAGGGTCCCCGACCCACAGCTGGTGGGTCCCCGGTCCCCCTACCCAGGCAGGAGGCAGGTGCTGGTGCCAGGCTCTGCTGTCATTACCCATCCTTCTCCTGCTCTGTGCACTTGCTGTTACAGCTGACACCTGGGATGTCACATTCTGACATATGAGGCTACGGGGGTCAAGTGGGGAGGGGTCGGGGGGAGGACTTGGCCTTCACAGCCAGGTACATGTCAAACTGAATTCCACTCATGATTGGGTGTCAGGCTTAGACCAGGAACGGATTTGGATCAGAGCGATCTACGGAAGTCAAATGACAACGTCTGTCTGACTGGGGCTTATCCGACAGGACGTGCTCCCCGGCAGGTCCCCGGGCCCGGGACAGAGGCTGCACGTGGGGTGGGCACGTGGCAAGTCGTGGTGCCTTACCCTCCTTTGCCTTGTCTTCAAATTTGTCGCAGCTCGTGTTTGCTGACATTTGAGCAGATTGTACTTATGCAAATAGGCTATTTTGCTTGATTTTGAGTCTCCTACATGCGTGAAGACCACTAACTGTCACCAAGGTTTCTTTCCACAGTGCTGACTAACAGCTCGGTCACTCACCCAGCTGCAAGGGAGAGGCCTGGCAGGGGAGGAAGAGTGTTTAATATTGATGTGAGTCCTGAATAAATGAGGATTTGTGAGCCCGGGTTAGAAGGCGTTCAGTAGCACAGGCTTTGAATTCAGTCAGAACCGAGTCTGAATCTCTGAGCTCATCCCTGTTTGCTTCAGGGCCCTGAGAAACTTTATTTCACCTCCCTGGGCCTCAGTTTTTCATCTGTAAAATGGTGACATAATAACATGTACTACATGGGAGGGATAAATTGGGAGTTTGAAATTTGCCCCTCTTGGGGAGTGATGGAAATGTTGGCTATCTTGATTGTGGTGGTGGTTTCATGGGTGTAGACATGTATCAATATTCATCAAATTGTAGATCTGAAATATGTGTAGTTTACTGTACAGAAATTATACCACAATGAAGGTTTGTAAAAAATAAATGAAAATGTGTGCAAAGCCGTTTACAAAAGGCCTAGAAAAAATACAGGTCTTGGTGTTATTATGGGAAGGTTTGAATCTACTGTTATTTTAGTTCTGCCACTTTGTCATGATTCTTTATTTTTCCACCTGTAAAATCAGAATAATAAGAGGGTGCCAGAAGGAAGAACGTGAGAGGAGCCCCAGCAATTGGTGGACTGGAGAGACGCTTGGTAGAAGCAATTTGCGCCCCTTTGGGAAGGTTTCTAGTGGAATGTTCAGCCCTAGGAATTTCTGTATTAAATTCTACAAGATTCGCTGTAGTTGTTACAGAAGTACAGTTTTGCTTTTGGAAACCTGAAGTAGAAAGATGAGGATGGCTGAAGTCTGAGTTCATAAGGGGACCTAAAATCATGATTAACAGAAAATCAGTTTCTCGCTCTCTTGGAACAAGTGTAGAAAAATAATAAAAAAAAATACTTGATTGAAAGGATACCTTTATGTCTTTGCCCGACCATGAAGTGGGGGTGGGGTGGGGACAATTGGGGGAAAGCAGCCAATCAGGGACCTCCAGAAGTTTCCCCTTCTTTCTTTCTGGAGGGCAGCCCAGGGGGCGGCGGCAACCTCACATCAGCTGCTCTAAGACAGTGAATGGCGGGCAGCATCCGCAGTTTGCCAAGAGACCGAAGAAAGCCAGGTAAACTAGAGCATCCCTGGGTACCACTGCTGAGAAAAACAAACAAACTCAGATGAGAGGTTACAAAACAGACTGAGCTAAAAGAGGAGGTCTTCAGTTTTTGAAGAGTCCAGCATGGTTGTCATACAGAATCAACCAAATCTTTTTTTAAAAGATTTTATTATGAACATTTCTGAACTTGCCCACAAGTACAGAGCACAACATTACCCATCATTCAGATCCAACAGCTATTTTTCCGCCCACATATGCTTCATTTTTTTACCCTCTTTTAATCTTCTTAGTAATTCAGTATCTGCCTTCAGTTTTTTTTTTGCACAATACCATGGTCAACATCTACCAGGTTTAACAATTATTCATTAAGAATACCCAGTCTTGCACCACCACTTTAAAGAGCTAAAACCTAAGTTCAAAAGTTCAAAACTAGATACAATTCTATATAATAAGTTAATATATGGCACAGGTGAGAGTGGAGAGGCTGGTTTATTCACTGTTGCCTTAATTAGTTAATTTATTCAGAAATGTAAGTTTCAAGATGAATTTCAGATGAACTACCATTTCGGCAAAAATATCAGAATGGATAAGATTTTCTACATGTAGCACCAAAGGTAGGAAAGAATACACTTGGCTTCCTGAAAAACTTCTTGCTCACCCCTGACCCCAGCATAAGCAATGCCAAAACAACATAAATCATAGGCAAAATTTAAATAAGCACTAAAAATTAGGAAGCAAATGTTCAACCTACATAACAGACAAAATGTTTACAGCTCTTCAGCACAGGCGTGCTTACAAATCCAATGAAAGACTTGGTTCTCCAAAAGGAAAAGTGGGAGAGGATTCTCTGCCTTAATTCACAGACATTTCGTGTTGCAATGTCAATTTTCTGCCCGCCCTCCTTCACCCAGAATCCACAGGGAGACTTCCTTGGCAAAGAGGTCCGGGGACACCATAATGACTTATGTTCTAAGCAGTCCTTCATTTGACTTCCCTGTAGCTCACCATCTTATTTATCCCAAATTTCACATTATTAGGTGCATGTGTTTTGTAGTTTGTGGAGTTTTCCTGATTCATTAAAGAGGAAGCCTTCTCTCCTTTTCATTCTTTCATTAAAAAAAAATTAACATCAATGGATTAGTAGATTTCAAGGGAGAAGAGTTAAATGAAAACATCATTACTGTACCATCTTTAAAGATACATCCTTGGATGGTGTTTTGCAGCATTTAAAAAATTTAGTGGAATTGTATGAAATCACAATGTTTTTCCTTGTATTTGAAAAAAGATACTCAATGTGAGAATGAGAAATATCTGCAATTATTCCTATTAAAATAAGACGTGGTTGCAACTTGGCCATCAAGTCAAGATCTGCCCAAAAGGAAGAAAAGGCCGCAGCTTGGGCTCACATCCATTTCTTCAGCGGGAGGCATGTTGGCAGGACCAAGAATTGGTATCACCTTCACACACGGTGTCTCTATACAAAACCACTTCATCCTTCACGTAGCTTCCTGGAGTGACGTTTAGTAACTGACCAAGTCAAATGACATCCTCCCTTTGAAAAGAGTCTGGATGAGAAAAAAGCAAAAAGCCACAACAGCTGTCACTGAGGGTGAATGGCACCTTCAACATCCCAGATTTAGCTGAATATCATTAGGTTGGATTTGGATAGCGGAATACGGCTGATATTTGTGCCCTTCAGCAAATTCTATATTTGATTCTCTTATCCCAAGGGCTTTTGTGAAATAGGGAGTATCATATCGGGAACAGAGCTGCAGTCAGCCTCCTAGTCATTATAGTGGAATAAATGGTGATACGTGTAACACCCATCAATGTAAAAGCCAGTGGGGTGGGGAGGTGGGTAAGGAGAATGCGGCACAATTACTTTTTGACAGTTTGTCTGGCCTCTCCGTGTATGTGCTGGCTGAACTTTTATTACTTATTTCTTATAAAATCTCAGAAGGTGATCTTATTTTTCAGCTATTAAACATAAGCATAGGAATGAACCCTTGGAGTTATGTGATACTTGTTTTTGTAGGAGCTCAGAGACAAACATATAAATATATTTTAAAAAAATACACTGACACAGAGAGATGATCTGGCTTATTAAGCAGTTTATCAATTATGAGTCTCTATTAGCAACATAGGGCATCTACAAAATAATGTTTATTGTTCTTTGTAATGATGAAAAATAGACATGAAGAATGTTAGAGAGTAGTGGTTGTCAGGTCAATGTAAGAAGAACTGTTTGACAACTGGAGCTTGCCTGTGATGGGATAGAATTGGTCCTGCTTCTTCTGCCTTATGTACTGAGATACCCAAGCTAGAAAACTTACTTCTTTACCTCTCCCATTCTCTACCCATACTATGCCCATGTTATCACCAAATTCTTTCCACTGCTAAATGGTGATGGAGTCTATTACTGTGTGTCCTCTCTCATCAACACAGAGTAGACTTTTCCAGTGTGGGTATTGCCTTATCTGTCAACACCCCTCCACCCACAACCTGTGCTCCAGCTACCGTGGGACACCTGTAACATGACCCACATGCTTGCTAAAGATTTGGTACTTCTGCCCACGTCTTGCTATCTAAATTGTCTCCATCCTCTCTCGTCCTCACTCCTCTCTCATCCCTCTTGGTTGCCAAACTCACTTTTTTCCTTCAAGAGCCAACACACTGTCACATTCCCCCAGAAGCCTCTTTTTGAGCCCCTTTGTCTGAGCAGGGCCCCTTTCTACAATGCCTAGTAAACTTGTACATAGCTCTTTTATAGCATTCATCAAATCTGTCTGCAATTATCTATATATTTGTGTGGTTCCTCCTCTGCACCATATCGCCATTGCTAGTGTGTTCCAAATAGATGGTCTATGACATATTTCAAGGATGTAGAATAGGAGAATTAAGAATCAAGTAAAAGAGTAAAAGAAATCAAGTTTAAAAAAAAAGGTTTAAAAAAAGAGCTTTTAAGTCTCCTCTATCTCTTCAACTTTCGAGTGTTTGAATTCCTCTGATCCCTAGACCCCAAAAGATACTGAACTTTCTTGTAAATAAACAGAGAAATAACACGTTATCATAGAAATTTGATTTTTAATGTCTTTGAAATGTATTATTCAGCAACAGAATTTATATGATAAATATTGAGCGTGTTACTGTCATTCGTATGCAACACTTTTGCCCAACTGTGCACATAAGGGAAACTTCTCATGACACCCTTGGCCAAGGTCACTGGAAGACCCAGTCCCACCTTATTGTGCCAACAACAATTCTATCCAGGACTTTTGTCCTCTAACACGATAACGTGGTGGTTATATTAGAATATAGTTTTCAGAGGAAGATGGTTGTAGATTCAATTTCAAGTCTACCATTTACGTATGATACACTGCAAACTCACCCAATGTTCTTGAATATGGTTTTCCTCATCCAAAAATGGTTGTTGTAGGGATTAAACAAGATCATGTACAGAAAGTGCTTCACAAAAAACTTGCTACATTAATAATTTTGTAAGCGATAATTCACAAAGTTATCATTGTTGGCAATGTTGTCATTGTAAAAGAACAGATCTAAGAAAAATCACTTCCCAGATGTTAGGTCTCCATGCTTATAGGAAGACAGAGAGGACGATGGTTTTGGATGATTCTTTTGAAAATGACACCCTCACTTCCATGGCTGAGCCCTTGTTGTAGTCTGCCTAGAGATGGATACAGATGCAGATTTTCCCCCCATTGATCTTGGAGGTATTGATGTTACCAGCATTGGAATTCAGGTCTCCAAAGGGTTGGACAATTCCGAGACTCACTGAGCATCACCTTCCTAAAAGACAGTGACCAAAAACAGAGGAATATGGGGACGAAAGGAGACAGCGATGTACAGAACCTGTCGAGGCTTCCAACCCCCTAAGAGATAAGAAAGATGTTGGGATCTCAGCCAACACCCTTAAATAATAAGGAGTGATGGGAGAGAAAAGCTGACAGTCTGTGACACGTGGCATGTGACTTTCTAGTGACCCAGAGACTAGATTTGTTCTAAGTGGGAAGAGCTTGCGTGGTGACATCAAGAGCAATTTCCAAGGCAGCAAGTAGCTCATGTCCCCCTCACAAAAGCAAATGACCAGAAGGAAACATTATCCAGAGGACAGGAGCCCTGCCTTGGACACTAAATTGACAACACATTATTAATCTTCTTTTGAACTTTTCACCACACCCATTCTGGCATGGAAAGTTCCCTCAATCAAAAAAAAAAAAAAAAAGCCATCTCTGAGGCTTTGAATTGATCAAATTAAAGGCGTGGTACTTTAAAGGGCTGCTTTTGCTTCATAGAAGAAATTCACCGAATTTTGTTTGCGTTGCTCTAGACTTCGGAAGTGAAAACCCCAGTGGGCTTGATTCCCATATGTGGGTGTTCATGGCACTCGTGATGGCTGCAAAAATTCTGGAAACAACTTGAATGCCCATGAAAAGGAGATATTAAACGAAATAGGACTATCAGACTATGGAATATTTTGTAGCTACTGTAAAGAATAAACATGAGTTACATGCTTCAACCTGAGATGTGTCCAAACATCCATTGTAAGGGGAAAAAAGCAATTTTCAGAGTAATGTATAAACTGCGTTTGTATGAGCAAAGGAGAGGATATGAAAGAATTCCCCCAAAATTGTTAATACTGAGTACTTAAGGAAGTTGGGATTGGAGGTGGCGAGGTCCTTAAACATTTCATTATATTACTTTTTGACTTGTAACAAAGACTGTAGATCATGTTTACAATTATTAAAAATCCAGTTAAGCAAAACAAAAACCAAAAAACAAAAAACAAAGAATCACACAGACACTGTTAGGATATGTAATAGGTGGAACAGCTTCTTGATTTAAAGATTACACTCCATGACTCAGTTTTCTCAGCTGTAAAAATACACAAACAAAAGATGGTGGTCCCTGAATGCATAATTAATTAGACACATTGAAGTTATTTTCATGTTGGTTACATAGAGTTCACTGTCCTTGAAACTTACTCAGTTGGATGCCCTTTCCCACCCCTTCGCGGAATTTCATTCAGGCAGGTCTTGCAGTGTTTGTTCATTTTCAGCTATAAATGGGGTAACTTAATTCATTATTACTCCCTTTAAGGTATTAAAAGGTCCAATCCAGTCTCACACCATAACTTCAATTTGTGATGCTATCCACGACTTCCTTCCTCTCTTTAACTCATGCACAACTCATGGTTCAAGTACCCGTAGTTGGTCAGAAGGCATGATATTATCTTTCTCTCTTTGTCTTACCACCTCCCCGTTTTGTCTTCTGGACATCCTGAGGCCCAAGCAGGGGGAAGGGGGTTAGGTGAAAAGGGATAAACTTTCGTGTCACTGATGCCACTGCAATCCTTTCTTGGCTAATCTTGACTGTCTGGGTGGTTCACCTCATACTCCTAAAGCACTCATCCCAACAGGTGACCCTCTTACAAAATGACTTGAGCCCAGGGACTTTCCAGAGGACCCACCTGGCCATGGGAAACTCATTCATCCTTGCCAGACCATGGGGCGGTAGCATAGCTGGCTGTCTGATTTTGTTCCCCTCCCCATCCCACCATTGTGCATGGCCACAGCTGCTTCCCAGCCTTCTGAATTGTAGGTGGGGAGCAGCTGCCAGTCCAAGTTTCACAAACAATCTCAAAAACAGGCATCCAAGGGCCCTTTCACCCCATCTCTCTCTGTCAGCCCTAGAGCCCACAATTCTACACTTCCTAGATATTCAGTAGGGCAGTGAGAGACTTTTTCCCACTTCTCACAGGCACTGTCAATCTCTGTGAGTATTTCTCTTGGGTCCTCATTACTTGATTTGGAGGAAGGCAACCTTGGAAAGGAAAATAAATGGAGAAGAGATTATCACATCCTCCCTGCTAGACTATAAACCTTCCTTCAGTGACTCTCTAAGTCTTCCCTTTGAAACTCTGGATGTGTTTTGCATTCACTGCTGCCTTTGATGGGGTTGATGGCTGCAGGAGAGGTTCTGCTTCTTCTGAGTATATGCTGCTTCTATTTCTTCTCTTTAAAATGAGGAGTTACTTCTCATCCATTGTCCTCAGCTTTGGGCTTTGAGCCAAGATTCCAGGACACTGGGGAAAGTCCCACTCAACATGCTGCTATCTAAGAAAAATGCTTTTCTTTAGCCCAAGAATTCCTCAGGAAAATTAGAGGGTGGAGTTTCAAATCCTTCAAAAGAAATAAGCCAAGTCATAAAATCGGAGAAGTTTCAGAGCTTAAGGACATTTTAGAAATCACTGTCTTTTCATTATCTATGAAGAAAACATATTCCAGAAAGGATGATCAATGTACCCCTGGTCATGGCTGCAAGAGGTAGTTGAGGGCAGTGATGGGTCTACCGACAGAGTCCTCACTTGATGAAGGCAGAGGTGGTAGAAATTACTTTTTCCTTCACTATAATGCTTCTCCAGCATCATCATCATCTTAAATTTATCACTAGGGGCGTACTGGGAAGTATTTATGACTGACTGAACAATGTTTTCAGGTATCAAGATTATAGTAAAATATATTCACCGGGAACATAATTTAAAAAAAAAACTGAAGCAACAGGAATTTTTACATATTCTTCATTTTGTTTTTATAAGGATAGGGTAAGTGACATGTAAATAAATTTATGTCAGGGCCTTATCCAAAATGAAGTTTTTAAGATAGGTCATTTTTGGATGAATCCGGTCAATACAATTTCTATTTAAAAACTGAAATCATAAACCTTTATATTTCTGTGGGGTTTTTTTTTGCCACTTCCAAAAAGCTCTTACACACATCGTCTGAAATTCTACACTGAGAAGTGAGGTTAAATTAATGACCTTGAAGCACTGTGAGTGCCTTTTGAATTATTAAAGCAAGACGGAATTCTGTTCTGGGTAAATTAGTTTTAAGTGTGGTATTTAAAATAATCCTTCCACCTGTGATATTAGTGGGTAAAAGTTCTCAACTAACTAGAATGTTCCAATAACCGAAGGACTTTCTTTCTCAGCCATTTCGAATGTTGAATTGCTATTCTGATGTCCTTACGATGGGCAGACACTGGTGCCTAAGACAAAGTCTTTGGAGCTTTTCCTCCTCGATATGTGTCAAGACTTTTAAATTATATTCAAGAAATCTGTACAAAGAAAATAATTGGACAAGTGTACGAAGCTGCTTTGTTATGATACTCTGTGCTGCATTATTTTATAATTTCTGATATTAACAACATCAATGTCTAATAAAATAGAAATGGGCTCAAAGGTATTACATAGCAATGAAATGGAATTCTGTACAGTCAATAAAACTGAGATGTAGAAGACAATTTAATGACATCTGAATATGTTAATGCTATTTTGTCTAGTGAAAGTTTCAGGCCTCAGGGGGTGTGGCAAAGATCACAGTTGTGTTTTAAAGCTATTTATCTGTAAGTCTGTATGTACTAGCAAGCGTACTGCTGAGAAATGGACACCTTTGGCTTCCTGCTGCTGAGGGTCTGTTTGCACGAGCTGATGAGACAGATATGAGACGCAGGAGATCTTTATGTTTTGGGCTGGAGGAAGGTTGGGGATGGAGATACCCAAGAAGATGGAAGGAAAAGAAGACGAGGATGATTTCAGTGATGTGGACTCTGTTGCAAAACCCAGCCAGAGTGCCTGGTTTTGAGACTCAATTGAGAGAGAGGTTAAGGAGGGAAGTTGAAGGCTCTGTTGGTTAAAACTGCCAGCCTCTGGGCACGCATGGTGCCTTGAGGGCCTAGGTGACGCAGCTTCAGAGACTCGGGGGAAGGCCATTGGTCCACCCTGTCCCCAACCTCCTACTCAGCTCTGGGTGGCACCAGGAGAGGAGCCAACACGGCAAAGGCAGCAGTCACACGGGTGGAAATGAGGCTGGTGCAGAAGAGAGGTGAGGTCCCAAGTACATGCAAGACACACCGTCACCGGGAACCCTGGGAAATACCACAACATGCCCTGAGGGGGAGCTGAAGTTCAAGGTGAGCAAGTGGGGGCTGGGGTTTATCACTTTCTGCCTGCATCTCACGCCCGGTCTCAACCTCAGCCCTGCTGACATCGGAGGCCAGCTCGTTCTTCGTCGTTGGGGGCCACCCCGTGTCGGCTGTTCGGTAGCATTCCCGACCTCCACCCACTAGGTGCTAGTAGTCACCCCTCCCTCAATTTGTGACCAAAAATATTTCCAGATATTGTCAAACGTCCCCTGCGGGAAAAGCTCCCCAGGCAGAGAAGCATTGATCTAATGGAACAACAACCGCAATCCCAGGTGGGTGACAACCGCCCTATGGTCGCAGCTGAGGTTCGCTGAGTCTCTGCAGTGCCCTGGATCCGCTCCTAAGTGCTTCATGTTTAATCTTATGGAACGTTCACGACTCCATAAGGCGGGTTCTGTGCAACGCATTACAGACGAGGAGGCTGAAGGCGCAGAGAGGATGTGGCTCTCCCACGCTCTCCCTGCCGAGACATGGCAGGGCTGGGCTAGGAATCCGTGTGTTCTGGCCTCGGAGACCGTCCGACACGTAAGCAACGGTAGACTTTTTGTGTAACCACCCTCTTTCTTTCTCTTTGTGGCTTTTTACTGTTGTAGTTGTTGGATTTTTCAACTATTTTCCAGTACAAGCGATCACCTTAATAAAAATGATTAAGCAAGGAATTCAGTAAGAGCCAGGCTGAGCCCAGCTGGGTGTTGAGCGTATCCGATCAAGAGCCCCAGTGGATGTCCTTGTCCAAGTGATGATCAAGGGGGCCAAGGTGACTCTAAACGAAGACTGAGAAACAACAGGATAAAAGAGAGACGTGACAGGACATGGGCTCTCGTGGCTTGCCGAGCTGTCTTCCTCTTCTCTCTCCTAACTGTGCTGGGGAGTGAGTGCATACTAGTCCGAGTTCCTGGCTCCCCACGGGCAGGGGCCCACCTTCAGCAGGCCCCGACCTCTCGGGGTGGGTGTGGTGCTGTTCCCGGGTGGGAAGGCTGGCGGGCTGAGGGTGCACGGGAAGGAGGCCGAGGCTCCGGGGAGCAAAGGCCCACGGGCTGGGGTTGCACCTTGTGCATTTTTGTCAAGCCAAGGCAGGGGCTTGGGTAGCGATTCCCGCCGAGGCTGGGGCTGGCAGCTGAGTGTTTAGCAGAGCCAGCCTGTCACTCACTGCTTACTTTCACCCCTTAATGGCACTTCCCTTGTCATTTGCCTGGTGTCGCTTTTATCTTAAGTGAATTGAACAGTGGTGAAAGGTGCCAGTCTGAGGTCCCCAGAGAGGAGCTTTGCCGGAAGAGCAGTTGGAATGAAAGTTTCTCCCATCAAATCACCTCCGCTGCCCCACCTTGGGGGGTAAGAAACCCCCCCTGGCTGCAGGGGTACCCCTGGGGGCCAAGCTGAATACGCCCAGCTCTTCCCACAGCTCAGCAAGCATCCTTAAGGGAAGCCAGCTACACGCAGGTCTGCAAAACCAGGAGACATATTGCAATTGCTTTTTCCTTAATTTCCACACCCAGGAGTGTTTCAGGAGGAATGTAATCTCTATGTTTCTGGTTCATTTACACTTAACTCGTCACAGGATTCTTTCCAAAGAGCCATTTGGTGCCCAAGAGAACCTGTGAGTTTTTTAAAACACGTATTCATCTTAAAAAAAATTTTTTTTTATTTTTGCATTAGCCAGGTTCAAAGTAATGTCTTAGCTCTGCCCAAGAATATGAGATGGTTTTAAATTTCAAATCCGGTTAAGTTTCTAAGAGTGGTTCTGGGAAGCAGCCCATTTCACAAATCAATCAGTGACAGGTGAAAGCAGGTATCGTTTTGCCCTTTCGGGGTTGGAAGTTGAAGCTGGGGTGTGAAGTGAATACGCAGGAGAGGGAGAAACAGGAGAGACAGGAAGATGAAGAGAGCGGTTGAAGGCACAATAATTCTAGCTGCCCTGTCCGACCTCTTACTAGACTAGGTCCTGTGCCAAGCACTCCGTATGTCAGTTCTTACAGCTACGCTACGGCAACTTTTAAATTACCAGGAAAGGAGTTTCCCTGTGTAATAGATGGATAAACTTAAGGTTGGACGTTAAATAAATTATCCGGTTCACACAGGTAGTAACTGAGGTATCCAGAATGGAATCCAGCTCCATCTGAACCCAAATTAGCAGCACTGGAAGGAAGAGAAACAATGGAGAAAGTGGAAGGAAGAAAAGGGGCAGTTCCCTTCGCTTCGCGACTGGCAATGTGGTGTGACACAGGGCAGAGCCTCTTCTTCTGTTTCCATCCTTTATCTACTCAGAAGGCATCACGGGATGGAGGGTGAGCCTGGCTGACTTCTGTCCATCTCATTGTGCAGACCGTGGTTCCATGGAAAGGGCTTACCTTCAGCAGCAATTACGGGGGACTGTCTCCGACTCACCCAGAAAACTAAGCCTGAGGTAGGGCTAGGAAGGGCTAAACGCTCCGACCTTCGGGTGAAATCTAACTTTACTCCTGAACAGAATTGGAGACAAATAATTTCGTACACACTGAGGCTAGTTATTTCTGGGGGAGCTCAATTTTTTAAAACATTCCTTTGTATGTTCTGGAGATTGAAAAAGAAGAAGTGTGTGTGTGTGTGTGTGTGTGTGTGTGTGTGTGTGTGTGTGTGTGTTGGCAGGATATCTGGGGGAGCTGAGGACAATTTCCAGCTCTACCAGGATCCCGGTTGGCTTATCCCGTGGAACAGTACTTTGCTTGAAAGCCTTACATCCCGCTCCATTTAGTTCATGAAGTGCTGAGGACCTCTGATGGCAGGAGCGTTGTACTTGATATTAAATACACAGCAGTGAGGAAGAAACTATCACATGCATTTATTTTGGTGGTTTTTCCTCCAGCATCGCTGCCTTTTGTGCAATTTACATGGAAGATCCTAAGGGCACTCATAGGCTCCCTGAGACTTCATTGTCCCATCTAGTATTTAAATATGCACTGCACTCACTTTTATTTCAAGAACGACTCTTTAGTGAGTTAGTAAGCATAGAACTCCCAAAAGAGATGTCAGAAAGTGTGAACATAGAGGCAACCAAGGTGTGTAAGGATCTGCCCACAAATGGCCATTCTAGAGAAAAGCAGCTTGCAGGCTCATGCTTGAGGATGGGTGATTCATAAGAAAGCAGTAGGGTGAATGGGAGCATGGATTTGGGAGGTAGGTAGCTATGCATTCTAAATCTGATTGTGACAGTTGCTAATTGAATGCAGTGACAGCCTCTTTCTGCTTTCACATTGTGTGTGTGTGTGTATGTGTGTGTGCAATTACAATACCTAGCTCTTTGGGAGATTGTGAAGACTGAGTGAAATGATGCAAGTAGCACCTGTGTCACAGGCGGTGCATTGATACATGTTTAATGAATGTTACTACTTTCTGGTTTCTTCATTCAATGAGTATTTGATGAGTGTCTTCTATGTGTCTGGTCCTGTTCCATGAAATGGACAATGTCCCTGCTCTAAGGAGCTTGGATGCTAGTTGGGGAGGAGGGGAGAACATAAAATAAACCACAGACTATGGCCGATGGTGATAAGTGCTAGAAAAATAAGGCTGTGGAGGGAGATGGGGCTTTATATCAAAGTAGTAAGAGAGCCTTAAGCAAAGACCTAAGGAAGGTGAGGGGTTGACCCATGCAGATACCTTGAGAAAAGAAGTTTCTAGATGTCATTCTAAATGAAGTAAGCCAGAAAGAGAAACATACCTTATGATATCGCTAATATGTGGAATCTTAAAAAAAAAAATGAAAGGAAAAAGAGGACACTAATGAACTCATCTACAAAGCAGAAACAGACTCACAGACATAGCAAACAATCTTATGGTTACCTGGGGAAAGGGGGTGAGAAGGGACACATTTGGGAGCTTGAGATTTGCAAATGTTAACTACTATATAAAAATAGATTGAAAAAACCAAATTTCTTCTGTGTAGCACAGGGAACTTTATTCAGTATCTTGTAATAACCTTTAATGTAAAAGAATATGAAAACAAATATATGTAGGTATATGCATGACTGGGACACTGTGCTGTACACCAGAGATTGGCACATTGTAACTGACCATACTTCAATTAAAAAAAGAGGAAGAAACAAATGGTTAAGAACATTGGCTATCTGAAAAAAAATTTTAAAGTCCCCAGGTGGAAGTGACAGCAAGCAAGTACACAGTGCTGAGAAGGTGCATCTTGATTGCATTTTGGGGAAAATATGGCTGAGCAGAAGGAAATGACATCAGAGAGGTAACGGGGGAGGCACGGACCATGGAGACCACGGTGAACCTGGATGTGAAGGGACGACATTGAAGTGTTCTGAACAGAGAAGTGACACCTTCTGTCTTCACATTTTAAGAACCACTCTTGCTGCTGGCTTGCTAATAGACTGTAGGTGGACAAAGGCAGAAACTGGGAGACCTCTCAGGAGACGGCTGTGGCAGCAAACTGAGCGAGAGAGGAAGGTACCCTAGTTAAGGGTGTGGCAGGTGAAGGTTATGAGAGTGGTTAGAAGCCGGCTGTTTCTGGAAGTAGAGCCAATGCACTTGACATAAAGATTGATTGCCCATCATTCAGGAATGGCTCCAAGATTTTTGTCTAAAAAGGAATAGAGTTGCCGTCAATCGAGATAAGGAAGACCAGGGACACCAGGCTGGGAATGAAGACCAGGAGTCGAGCTTTGAACATGGTAAGTGAGTGGCACCTATTAAACACCCATGTGGAGATGTTGGGCTGTGTTAACCAGGCCAGTGTTCTTTTTTAAATCTATCTCATGGTTATTTGGAATGGTTCAGGGGAGAATCTAAATCATTAGAGGGTAATTATTGCCCCTTCCTCAAATCTCCCCAGTAATACTATTTACCCAAAAGCTCAGATCCATCATCTTGTGCATTTTTCTGAACCTCTTTCAGTTCTTAGAACAATACTAGGTACAATAAACACCTCATTTGTAGCCGGCAGAGAAAACAAAAACTTGCGAGCAGGAACTTCAGATTCCATGAGCTCTTTTAAAACAGAACCCTCATAACTCCAAGCCCTTTTCATCAAAACCCTTGGTCCTCCACATGGAAGTCTTCTGAAGGCACCTAGCACTTCCCACAGTCCCATGTGAAAGCGTAGTGAGCACCCAGGCTGGTGATGCCTTGTGGCAGAGACATTCGCTCTTCCAGGTGCCCCAGAAACAAGAGAATAAAAGGCAGAAGATGAACGGCCTTTGCCTCTGAAACAGCTGCCGCTCCTCCTGCATCTGCATGGCCAGTTGATTTAGAGATTTGTGCAGAGAGCCTCTGAGCCCCTGGCTCCTGCCAAGTGAATTACCAGGAGCAGCCCATGGCGGGAGTTATCGTTCTGTTCCGGGCGCTGCAGGACAAATGCCCTGGAGCTGGAAGATGAAATGCGCTCGCTCCTAGGGGAACCTGCAGACACGACCTGGGCAGAGCCCTGAAGATCAAGGTCATCTTGCTCTGGATGGTGACTTGGAGCCAAGCCAACAGCATTCATCAAAGACTGATCCCCGAGGGAGGTACCTGGGATGGCTGTTACTGAAAGGTCCTGATAAGAATGCCGGCTCTCCATTATCTGTGGCAATATGCCTGGAGGTGGATGTGAGCACCATGGCGCAGGCTGACACAAACAGTACAGAACCCAGAGACCAAAACCATTTCCCACAGATGGTGAATGGCATTAATATCTTTCTGCCCTGTCCAGGCCATCCCTGGCAGATATTTGAGATACCAACGAGTTGCCATAGGCCAGATCCCCCCTTCCCTTCTAAAATTCAATGTTCTATTATAAGATTTCTATGATCAAACACATTTGGAAGAGTCCTGGTTCACAAAATGAAGTGGGTTACTCTGCACAGGATTTGTCAAAACGCTCCATATGCTGATACACACTGGAATTTTCTGAAGGGGAAGAACACACACATCAATGTGTAAGAACAAGGACCTGTTCTCCAGAAGCAGCTACAAAGGCAAGTGTTGCTCTAATCGTGCTTAGAGAAATGTTTCCTTAGGCTAACAGTAAAATGGCTCGCATTCTCGGACACCAAATGGTGCTTGGGGAAGGAGCTCGGAGGATGCTCAGGAATCATTTCAAAAGTGCCACAGGAGATTTAAAAAGAAAGGAAGGAGGGAGGAGAAGGAATCAGCCCAGGGGCAGGAGTGGGAAGTTGATTCTCCCAGCTCGGTGGTTTCCGCAGGAGGGGTCCAGCCCTACCCGAAGGGCTTTGCTTTCAGAAGCTGCGAGCAGGACATTTGCTCTAAGACCTGGTGGGTACTATCTGACATTAATGGGTGAAAAAGCCTGATTGAAGACCAAAGAATCTTACTCAAGGCTACTTAAGGGAGGGGAGCTATCTGAATTTAACTGCATAAAAGGCTTCACTTGAAACACAATCCTCAAAGAATCTTTGCTGCAAAACTTTTCGTAGGTGAGACCAGACTTAATGAAGTCCTGGGGTAAACCCTTTTATGTAATCAGAAAACCAGAGACGTTGACAGGAAGTTTAGGGGATTTCAATCTAAGCTCCTACTCTCTCCATCAATCCCCTCTGCTGTATTTACAAGAGCCATCCTGTTGCCGTTTGAACACCTCCAGTGATGTGGGTCTCACCGCCTTCTAAGAGAGCTCATTTCATCGTCAGCCAGCTCTCACCATCCGGGTCCAGGACCACAAACTCCACTCCTTAACGAGTAACGTAATTACCAGTCCCAGCGTTCTCAGCGCTTGCTGGTCTGCTGATGCTGTGAGCTGGGTTCTGCTGGTGAGCTATACAAACTCTAAAATAAGCACTAATAAGGCAGAAAATAGTGAGATTCTGGAACAGGAGACAGAAAGAAACACACATATAATGCAGCCAGAAGTCAGCCTTCATGTTTTACCCTTTGGGAAAAAGCAGTTCTATGGGTGCACCTTTTTGGCGAAAGAGGGAGTTGGTTTTGCAGAGAAAAGTGAGGCGCTATAGTGAAAATGTTTGGGGAACTCAAGTGTGCCCTACACATCCGTGTAAGGGGTTGTGGTCACGGGCTAATTGTGGGAGCTCTAACAAGACAGTGAGCGGAATGGGGAGAAAGGCTCAGATTGCCCAGGGGCCAATAGGAGTGAAAGAAAGCAGTCGGGGCAGGGGTGGGGCCGGGGACATGAAACATCCAAGTGGAGAGAAAACGGGCTGGTGAGAGAGCGCATGTTCTCCTGGAAAAATCAGTTTCAGCGTATGAAATATGCCATCTCGGCGGTCACGTACCTTCAGTCCCATTGCCTAACCCGGAAACTCGGGCGTCAACCTCTTTTTCTCCCTTCTCCCAATCTGTCATCATGTCTGTGTACCCCGTCTCTTCAGCACAAAGAAGCACTTTGATCTGTACTCACCTAGCAGGCGCTCACTGTTTTTAATTAAAACGAAGAGCCTTTTAACAGGGAAAGCACCGTGAGGCGAACCCTTCCCTGTGAGCGTCTCACTGAGCCAGTGGGCACCATTTACCCCAAGGCGGGGGGAGGTGGACTTTTCAACAAATGAGCCGTTAAGACTAAGTTTCTGGATCAACGACGGCACCAGGAATGAGCTGAAAGGGAGGAATGTCCTTTGTTGGAAGGACTCGCTGCCTCTGGACTAAGAGGCATCCTTTCCCCTCGGACTCCTGTCCGTCTTCTCCCGGGCTCCCTACTGAGGCCACCAGTCACGGCAAACGTCAGCCCAGGCTGCTTCCATCTAGGAAGCTCTGTCAAATCACAGGTCTCTCACACTGCCTTAAAGGACTCTGATTCAGTGCATTTTGCTTGGGATCAGGGAATCTGTACAAGTGACTCTAATGATCAAGCAGAGATTTGAAAGAACTGCCTGCAGAGCCAGGTGTGTATTACCACTAACTCACTAATTCTTAGCAACACGGTGATGACAAAGTCACTGATGCAATGGATGATTAGGTGGAGGAGGGGTCCCCCCAAATAAGCGTGCCAGCACCCTCCTTCAGCCAATCATGTAATACAGTATAGTGGAGTCGGGGTACAGGATGTGTGTGTGCTTTTGAAAAATTTCCAAGTCATGCTTCTCACTTCTGCTGAGAACCATTCCAAACCTGTCTCAGAGCTTGCATCAAGTAGGGTGCCAGCATCTGCCATCTCTGGCACCATCCACCTGTCTTGTGGCTGGGGTTTTGGAAGTCCACCTCCGTAACTTGGGTTCAACTTAAGACAATGACAAAAAGATCTTCCAGGAAGCAATTTGGTGTTGGGCGAGGAAGCCACTCAGGGCTTCCCTAGGCGCTGATGTAAACCAGCCAGCCCTCCAGGGGCGACTTCTCCCAGTAGCTGATTCACACGCGAGATGTCGCAAGTCAGTGACAACCAGAATGAGGCAGTGGAAGGTTCTTGTCATGTTGCAGTTCCCTGGCACTGAAGCAGTTGATTAGTTCTCAAGTCCTGGAGATAAGCTGGCCCAGGGAGTGAGAAGATAAGCGAGGGAGTAATCTCAGGTTGAAATTAGGGAGCTGGTGAGTCAGAGTGTCCCTTGGGAGCACCCGGCTGAGAGTGATGGACCCAAGGGTCAGAAGGCAGTGCAGCCTCTCCACGGGGGATGCCCTGCTGGTAGGTGCCGCCTCCTGCTCTGACCGCAGCTCTCTGGATCTGACGGACTTGTGAGCTGGAAGCAGGTACTAGCCAGAGGTGTGTTTACCCGGAGAAGAAGAAGGGAGGGGAAAGGAGAGGCGGGAAATTGAAGACAGGAGCACATACTGACCTAAGAAAGTAGCCAAGTCCATGGATTTTTGGGAAATTCAAAACTCTAAACTTGGGGTTGACTATAGAAGCAATTTTGATATGGAAAGATGCTCGGTAAGAATATCAGCCCCAAGAGGGCAAAGACTTTCTGCTATTCAAGCCATTGATTCCCACTAAAATGATCCACCCCATTCAATTCAGATATGGGAAATAGTGCACCCAGCTGGTGCGCTGGGGGAAGCTGTTAGGTTCTCTGTCAGGGAAGAGAAAGCAAAGGGAAGAAGCCAGTATTTAACAGATGCCTGCTCTCTGTCTAGCACTTTAATGCTGCGGTTCCCAAACTTTGTTGCACATTCAAATCACCTGGGAAGCGTTTAAAACTCTCAAGGCCCCGGACTAATTAATTCACAATGTCTGGAGGTGGGAGTCAGGCATCAGCGTTTTTAAAAGATTCCCAGGTGATTCCGTTGTGCAGCAAAGTTTGGGAATGACTGTTTCCACACAATGTTCCTTTCATCTAAAAAATAATCCTGGGAGACAGGCATAATGAAATTTAAAAGTCCTGTTTTACAGATGAAGAAACTTTGATTGCAAGAGGATAATCATTTGTCCAGGGCTGAGTGTCAACTGAGAGCCTGCCTCTGGATGTAAATACAGCACTCTCTGATCCAATGGCCGCACTCTTCCCACAGTGTCTGGTACGATACTTAGCATATATATGAAGCATATTCTTATCCCTTAAGAGTGAATATTAGCTTTTGGGTGATGTCCCCCAGCTCAGTGAAGAAAGAAGAAGACATAAACCAAAGACCCTCGTAGTAAGAATTTAGGCTTGGATACTAGAGTGCATTTCCTGAAAGAGATTGTTCAGGCCAATTTAAATGAACAATCCAAGGGCAATTTTGCATGAAATGAAGGAATCACACTTTTGTGAATCAAAATATTCCAAGAAAGATGACAAATAAGAATTGAAGGAGAGCCTGCTCCCACCTGGGCTGTTCTGGCGACGATGAACTTTTCTTATGGATGCTCAGAGAGAGACAGATGTTCTGTGTGGCCGCAGGTAGGTTGTAGGACACTAAGCACTCACCAAACCTTCACTTACACTTTGTTAGAGACGAAGGGCCATGTCTGACTCTTCATATCCTTTGATATTGTTCTTCAAGGATAATGATCGTTAGAGCAGAAAGGAATCATTGACTGAGTTAGTTGCAGAGATGGCAGGGGAACATCTCAGCTCTTTGCAGGAGTCCCGGGGCCCAGGTACAGATGAAAGGACTTTGTTCCCGGTTGGTGGAAAATAGCTTTCAGATAGGAATTCAAAACCAAGATCTCTGAGAAACCATATCAGATATGAGGCAGAAAAGAATAAAATCCAAGCCAAGTTTTCAAGAAGGGGAAAAAAGATTGAATCTGGCACAGAGATAAAATAGACGTGGACTATGTAGGAAAATTCTCAAATAGAGAATTAACAAATGATTAGTATTTATAAAAGAAAAGAGTAGTCTTTGAGACTAGCATGGGTTCACCGTGAATAACTTATACACCCTGAACGTATGTACTTATTTTGCTGTGATTATCAGACTGATGCCATGGTCTGTATCAGTAAGACATTCGACAATTTTAAAAATAGTATCCTTGAGAGAGGAGAGGGTTTAGCTCATGTGATAGAGTGCATGCTTGGCATGCATGAGGTCCTGGGTTCAATCCCTAGTACCTCCTCTAAAAATAAACAAACCTAATTACCTCCCCCCTTACCAAAATAATAATACAATAATAAATAAATAAAAATAAAAATAAAATGTTAAAAAATTATTAAAAAAATAAATAAAAATGGTATCCTTGTGAGCAAGATAAGAAGTGTGAATTTATTAAAAAACTCTTCTAAAAATTCCTGTACTGATATTAACAATGGAGGAAAGTTTCTACTAGTAGTTATGGTATTAACAGCAACCAATATTTGTTTATTGACTTAGTGCTTTACACATGCTTTCACTTTTATTAACTTACATGAAGTCTCCAGTTGATGGACTTGGTCCCATCTTGCTAAATATTTTTGGCATTGATTTGGGTGAACACCAAGCAAGCAATGATGGGTGACAGAACCCTGGGAGGAACAACACTTCACGGGGGTTATTTAAATCAGAGATATTGGGGAAAGTTCAAGTCACTGTCAAAGTTTTCTAAAAGTATCAGAAACTTTTCCTCAAGAAAATCTTTGGAAGACAGAGATGTATAAAAATAACAGGAGAGTTGCTTGGATTCCAGGATCTGGGAGGCCCTGTTCAGGCTCCTCTCCACTGTAGATAACCCTTTACTTTGTCTTCTCTTGGGAGCTGGGTTTGTGGGGCTGGTAGAGACAGAGGGAGTATCTCCGCTGAATTCCAGGCTCTTTGGAGTCCAGTGTAAAAATCCCCACAAACTCATGCGATTTCCAAGCCAACATCCAAAACAAAGATTTGATGAGATATCTCAAGCACAGCAATGCTGCTCCCATGTCTGCAACTTACTTCCAGACCTTCCGCACCTACAGAGTGGAATCAAGGTGGTAAGTAGGACAGGCATCAAATGAGTCTCATCTGGGAGCAATGTTGGTCTTAAAAGCCCACGTCCCCGTCCCTGGGAACCTGAGTGAGCATTAGTACAGCGGGAGGTTTATAGACATCAATTCCTGCCCTGAGGGAACAGATGATCCAGAACAAAGAAAGGCAGAAAGACATGATGGGAGACAGAGACGCCCTGATGGCCAACCAACAGACACAGCACAGTCAGACCCTGCTTACCCTGTGCTCAGGTGCAAGGCGGGGGGCGGGAGAGAGATCACAGCGGGAGGTGTCACTCGTGTGTGCATTTTCCCCCACATGCGCAGGCGAGGAAAGCAGAAGGAACATTCAAGTTTCTAAGCAATTGAAAGTGTCTTTCATTTAGGAAGTTCTTCTTTATAAGTAGGAGAAACAAACAGGCCATTGCATTGTCTGGCTCCTTCCATAAGCAGAGATTACCAGACAGCTCCCCCCCTGCCAAAGCCTGCCCCTTCAACTTGGGGTGCAAATGGCTTTGCAGTGGGACTTTTCTCCTGTACTTAACCTGCCGGAAGAGGACGTAGAATCAGCCTTGAGTTCACCCCGCCACTGGCTCCCTGTAGAAGTCTAGCATCCCAGTCCTGGAGCTGCAGATGCTACCCAGTGCTGAGAAGGTAATGGGAGCAGAGGAGCAGTGGCCAGTGATGGACTCCAGGACCCAGAGATGGACTCTTGTCTCAATGTGCTGGGTAGTGGTGGAGCGGCTGCTGCTTGGGTCATACACGGATGGGCTGAAGAGGTCAGCAGTCTGGTGGGAAGGTGACAGTGCCCCAGGCTGTCTTGAATTTTATTTATTTTTTAATAGATAACTTTATTTTTTATTGAGGTAGAGTTGTTTTACAATATTATATTAGTTTTAGGTGTATGGTAGAGTGATTCAATATTTTTATAGAATTCAGAATTTCAGTCTCCAAGAACGACCTGCACATGCTTTTTAAAAGCGGGTCTCTGGGGAAACCAAAAAGGTCTAACTGTCATTTGGAGAACCATTTCTGAGCGCCACCAGGGCGTGTTAGGTCAGAACCCAGGCAAGAAGGCCCAGTCAGAGAACATGGAGTCAGAGGATTTCAAGGAAGCATCTTGTACCTCTCTTTTCCAGGTGAGGAAACTGAGGCCCCAGAGCTGCAGCGTCATGTCTGCAGTCCCGGGTTATGACTTCAAGGCCCGGCTCCTGACTCCCAGTCTGATGCTCTGGCCTCTCCCCGACCCCGGAAAGGAGGCCACGTGCAGGGTGGACCCTTGCAGACTGCTCCACGCCCAGATCTGCTAGCCCAGGCAGCAGTGCCGACGGCTCGCAATCTGAAAGCACAGGCTCTGAAGTGTTTGTGAGCAGGGCTTGGAATAAACCAACTCAGAGTCATCAGATTTTGGTGGGAAGGACCCGCTGGGATTCCTCTAAATCATGAGAGCAAAGCATTGAAGATGACCCCAGTCTTGTCCTTTTTATAACTTCCCCCAAGTGAGGGGGGTTCCTCATACAGGTACCTCCTTACTGCTTGTACCGAGTTGCTGTGACATTGGATGTCTCTGTGGCCACCTGCCCTCTGCAGCTTCCCAAAGACAGTCTTGGCTTCAGCGAAAGATTCCCATCACGCACCTCTTCTCCTTGGGCCATAACTGCTTTACACGCAATAAATGTCTGCCCTCTTCAGCACCCTCCACACAACTCCCTCTTACCTCAAGGTGGGATTCAGGGTCCCCGTTTCTGGCTGGGATGCAGAGAAAGGAGGACTGGTGAGAACAGGCAGAAGAGAGAGAGTGCCAGGTGCCTGGAAACAACTCAACATCTTGCCCTTGTTACTAATAATCCTCCCAAAATCACCGAATGGTTTCTCGGCATTAAAGTTATCGTTTGCCATAAACCCCTTGTCTGTTTTCTGGAGAGTTTAATATATGGCAGGAAGTTTCACCCATAAAAGGTGATGGCTGTGCTCCTGCGAGTGAGCTGGGCATCTGTAACTTATGACCTTCATAAATGTGAGTGGGCCTCGCGAGCCAGTCCATCAGTCTTTGGAGTAATTCTGCTTCGTAGTAAAATATTTCACTGTGCACACTCCCGTCAGCGTTTGCCTCGGTGGCGTGGAGACTTCCCATTCGGGCTGCCTCCTGCTCCTCGGTCTTGTTCTATTGTCGATTATCTCACTGCCAGACTCCAGTTGGGGGCCCAGAGAATCATCTTTGCTTTCTTCGGGCTGCAGCTCACTGGACTCGGAAAGTGGCGGGATGGATGTGGCATTATTTATCACTGTGACATTCTGGGTGCTTTGTCCCTTACAGAAGTGGAGGGAATCTGCCAAGGAAGTCATCGCTTTAACCAGAGGCAGTCCTTCCGTATCAAATGGGGCCGTGTGCTTGAAGGTGCTTTGCAAGCCATAGAATCTTCTAGAAGCGTGAGAATGCCTTGTCACCCTGATGTAGCATAGCAGTTAACATTCTGCGCCACAGTCCCAGAGACCTAGATAGGCTTTGTCGAATTTATCACCTTGACACTGGCCCAGAAAAGAACCAAACACTTTTCAGGCGTGATGGAGCGGTAGGAAAAATATTCCTCTCTGTGAGTTGAAGTCTCAGCTCGATCACCGGCTGCCTGTGTGACATCCGGCAAATTATTCACCTTCTCTGTGCCTCAGTTTCCAAAGATGTAAAATTCCTATGCTGTCTTCATTGCAATATTGTTATAAAGAGCAAACTAACTACCTTGTAAACAACAAAAAACTCTGGAAGTGCCAAGTTTCCATGTTTTTATGATAAGGGATGATGGAGGCATAAAGACTTAAAAAAACAAGTAAAGTGGAAAATGAGAGAGTTAATAAGAAGGATTTAAGAGGAAAAGAAGTAACTGGATATAGTAAGTGGAGTATGTAGCTCCCATAATTGGGTGTTGCAGCTATCATGGGGGGGTGGGGAGGCAGTGGAAGCTGAGAAAAGTGTGACCATACTTGTTGGGGGGCAGGCTTAGTGAGGATGGGGGGACAGTTCATCTGTCCAGCAGCCTGCTGCTCCCAGAAATTGTCCATGGCCTGGCCTCAGGAGAATTCAATTCATTTTCTCCTTTTGATGGGGACAGGGGAAGGAATAGCGACTTCACTCAGAAAGCCAGCTGACCTGGAAGCTGGGGGACTAGTGTCCTAGAGGACCATCTTCTGAATTCATTTTCAACTCAACCAATATTTCTTGAATACCTCGTGTGTGCCAGGCTCTACTGTGGGATTTTGAGTTACATCTGTGAACAAAACAAAGATCTCTGCTTCCAGGGAGCTTACAGTCCAAAGGGGGATGCTGTCTGCTACATGTACACACTGGATGCAGAGTTCCTCACATGCAGAATGGAGCCTAGAGTAGCAGACACAGTCCAGCTGACTCTCCTGTACTCCAAGGAGACACTTGGGGAGGTTTATAAAAACTGTGGGTCATTGATCAGAGTCATCAGACTCCATGGCGCTCTGCAAGTCTCTTTCTTCCCTCTTTCCCCCACCCTCTCCATCCCTCCCCTCCTCCCTCCCTTCCTCCCACTGTGTACATCATCCTTGTACTACAGGGCATACCGTGTTCTAAAATAGACCAGTAGGAACAAGTTTATTCCATCAGCGACTGGTGTGGCCAAATTTAGAATTCAACTTCAAACTTGCTTCCAAAGAACACTGAGTGAGTTTCTAGAAATATTTAGAAGGAAGGAAGGAAGGAAGGAAGGAAGGAAGGAAGGAAGGAAGGAAGGAAGGAAGGAAGGTAGGAAGGAAGGAAGGAAGGAAGGGAGGAAGGAAGGAAGGGAGGAAGGAAGGGAGGGTCTGGAAATGACTGAACCAGCACCATCAGCATCACCGGGGAACTTAGTAAAAGTGCAAATTATCAGATCTTACCCCGGACTTAATCAGAATCTCTAGGGGTGAGTCCCAGCAATCTGCCTTAATGAGATTTTCAGGTGTTTCTGAGGCTAAAGTTTGAGAACCACTGCCCTGAGCTGCAGGTTGGATCTCTCACTCTCTTGGACCAGTCAGCTAGCCGGCACACAGTCTTCTCATGGCAACGGCACAAGCCCCAGAGGGACAGCAGAAATATGCGGCACCTCTTAAGGTTTAGGGGAGGAACTGGCAACTGACATACTGTCCGCCCACGTTTTATTGCCAAAGCAAGACACATGACAAGGGTCCTGGATCCAAGGGAGGGTGATGAACTGGGGCCAAGAATTCACTCCACCAAAGAACTTAACAAAAATAATATTGGCGTGGCATTTTATGGTTTATAATGCTTTTGCACATACGTTATCTCGTTTACCTCTTACAACAGCACTCTGGCGTGGGAAGTGTCTCCATATAAGAGACAGAGGAAAGGAGGCTTTTAGATGCTGAGATCAAAGTCACATAGTTAATAAGACCTATGTTTCCTGGCTCCAAGTTTGAAATTATTTTCATTGCATCAAACTTCTAGGCCATAGGTTCATAAGAGCAGGCTCCTGAGTCTCTTTCATGATCAAAAAACATCTCCAATGCATAGCGTGGTAAATACCCTACAGTCCTTATGTGCTTAGGGAGAATGAGTAACAGAAATGTAAGAAAAGATTTTCACCCACTAAGCAGCTTTCTACTCCACAGCTAGCTCTGTTTATCAGGTTTCAAAGTTCCAGTCTTTTTTGCTTCTAACATTTCCCCACTGCTTGAATTCCAAACTCCCATGAACCTTCCCTTCAATATCTATGTCCTCAAAATTTTGGTGCGATCAAATATTTCTATAGGAAACCTTCTCTGACTAATTTCCTAGTGACTGATTTTGCTGGAGGGTCAGAAGCTGGGGTTGGACAAGGACACAGAAGAAAAAGAGCAAATAAATTGAGCTTTCTTGTGCAGCTGAAGATAGATGCTGGGGAGGGAAAGAAGATTAAGAAGGAAAACAAGAGTAAGAAGAAAACGTGGCACCGAGGACCTGACGTTTCTTGGTGCCATGCTGTAGAACTCAGACCCTGTCGGATACTTTTTTATCAGCCCATGCTGAAGCAGAATTTTAGTGAATGCCTCTGATGTCTATACAAATTTAATTTTTAAATATTTTTAATTGGATAAAATTTTGTTTGAAATATTTCAACAGATTAAATCCAAGAGAAAATATTTTTAAACACTCTTAGGAGGGGATTGGCTCCTAGAAAAAGATTCATTTGTCATTTCTATTTTTATGTGTAAGGCAAGCATCTTTGTCTCTTCCTTCTTTCCTGCCCAGCCTCCAGCTTTTCCCTCCTCCCCGGCTACCTGACAATTTAAGACACCTGAGGTGCAACAGGAGAAAAATATGACCCTGACACCGAGTGTGATCTATAGGGATCCCTGGCTGCACACCTTAATTATTGCTAACAAAGTAACATTTTAATAGGTTTAGGTTGAAATTGATGAGTGCTCCTGTTCAGTGGAAGCCTTGCAAAAACATGACATGACATCTTGTGGAAAAAAATAGAAAGAAAGGACACCACGGGTGTTAAATAACTGACTCTTCATTGAATGGTTAGCTTTAAAAAAAAAAAAAAAGCGTATTGTCCTTGTTCAGCAACTTTTCCAAAGAACTCAAAGTCCATTAGAGCCCATATGTTCATCTAAGGCATTTCCACCTTTCTATAAATAGTATGCAAATATCATTCTCTCCTTTTACAGAAGAATAAACCGAAGAAAGTCATCATGGGGCGGACAGCGCGAAGTCTTCTAGCAAAAGGAAGGTAAGGTGAGCAGCTAAACGTGAGCTTCTAAATCCTTGAGGCCAGTGACTTCCAGTGACTTCTCCACCGATTTCTGCAATAATCTTAGTTGTAAACGGAAGGTATGGGTGTCATAATAGATGGTCGCGGGGACTCCGGGGAGCTCAGAAAAGAGGGTTTGACCTCCATCTTCCAAGGTCGATCTAATGAAGTCTCGGTATTCAGTGAGAATGACTCCCTGGGCACAAAGCAGCTCTTCAGCCCATCAGGAGCCTCTGAAGCGTGCTCCTGGGGGATAAGCCCAGTTAGCGCGCACAGCGGCTAAGATTTTTCAGGTCACACATCTAGTCCACCACACCCGTAACCTCGTCCCGCGTCCGTGGTGGTATTTGATCTTGATCATTAGTCCATGGAAGTCACACTTCGTTTGAAATGTCTTAGTTCATTCAGGCGGCTTAACAAACTACCATGGACTGGGTGGCTTTAAACAACAGAAATTTATCCCAGGCTGGAGGCTGGGAATTCTAAGATCCAAGTGCTGGGAGATTGAGTGTCTGGTGACAGCCCACTTCCTGGTTCACAGATGGCACCTTTCACTGTGACCTTACCTGGCAGAAGGGTTGCGGGAGCTCTCTGGGATCTCTTTTATTGGGGATTAATCCCATCCATGAGGGTTCTGCTCTCATAACCTAAGTACATCCTAAAAATCACCTCCGAGTACCATCACGTTTGGGCATTAGGATTTCAACATTTTGAATTTTGAGGACATAAACATTTGGTCCAATGCCTGTTTTAAGGACAAAAGCCAAACTTTGAATTTTTGAATTTTTTCCCTTTTTCCTTGCATTTCTACATCCTGGGTGGTGAGTAAGGAACAGCTCACTGCTGGGTGAGTCTGGAGGGAGAAGGTGGTAGGACAACTTACCAAGGAAGGTGGCAGATTAATACTTCAAACTATTTTCCGCCATTACAAATTTGTTCCCATCATCAAAAGAAACACAGAACAAATCCAGAGAGAGTAGAAATAAGGTTGTTCTCTTTCTCAAGACTTAACCACTCAATAAGAGGGAAAATTGAGGAAAGAGTTTAAGTCAGCAGAGGAGGAAGAGGAGAAAGAGCTATTAAAACAGACTGAAATTTCCAGAATACAAAAATAGCTCATATAACTTAATAACAAAAAAAACAGACAAACCAATCCAAAAATGCACAGAAGACTTAAAGAAGCAATTCTCCAATGAACACACACAAATGGCCAATAGGCACATGAAAAAATGCTCCATATCGCTAATTATCAGAGAAATGCAAATCAAAACTGCAATGAGATATCACCTCACACCAGTCAGAACGGCCATAATTAAAAATTCCACAAATGATAAATGCTGGAGAGGGTGTGGAGAAAAGGGAACCATTCTACACTGTGGGTGGGAATGTAGTTTGGTGCAGCCATTATGGAAAACAATATGGAGATTCCTCAAAAAACTAAAAATAGACTTACTATATGATCCAGCAATCCCACTCCTGGGCATGTATCTGGAGGGAACTCTAATTTGAAAAGATACCTGTACCCCAAAGTTCATAGCTGCACTATTTACAATAGCCAAGACATGGAAACAACCTAAATGTCCATCAACAGGTGACTGGATAAAGAAGCTGTGGCATATTTATACAATGGAATACTACTCAGCCGTAAAAAGAATGAAATAATGCCATTTGCAGCAGCATGGATGGACTTAGAGATCATCATTCTAAGTGAAGTAAGCCAGAAAGAGAAAGAAAAATACCATATGATATCACTCATATGTGGAATAAGAAAAAGAAAAAGAAAAGAGACATTAATGAACTTATCTACAAAACAGAAGCAAACTTATGATCACTGCGGGGAAAGAAAGTGGGAAGGGCTAAACTGAGAGTTCAAGATTTGCAAGTAACTAACTACTATATATAAAATAGATTTTAAAAAACAATTTTTTTTCCGTATAGCACAGGAAACCATATTTAATATCTCATAGTAACTTATAATGAGAAAGAATATGAAAATGCATATATGTATATATATGTGTGACTGAAACATTGTGCTGTGCACCAGAAATTGACACATTGTAACTGACTATACTTCAATTTAAAAAAAAAAAAAACAGGCTGAGTCTTTTAGTAGGTATTATTTTGTCATTTAGCCACACAATCACAAACATAATTCAATAATAAATAGCTTCCTGGTGAATCCAATTGCGCTAAGGCTTATTTAGGGAGCCCCAACACACCTGAGTCAAATTCATATCATATCACGTTACATGTCACACTCGGTATGTATAAATAACAGTGTGTAAATAAAAGCATTATGTGGCAATAGATGGGGGAGGTCCTGGAATTGGCTGCAAGGGTTGGGGGAGGGGCAGAGTAATGCCATCATAGAGAGATTAAGGTTACCCTATTGAGATAAGAGGAGTAAAGGGGGTAGGAATACCTAACACCATTTGCACAAGTAGATCTGAAACAGTTAAATGGTTGACAGAGGAGAGTGACGAGGTCTCCAAGACAAGTAACCTTGAAGGTGTGAAGACCAGTAATCTTGAAGGCATGTTAGGAATCTTAGATGGGGTTGTGGACAATAGCTCTTAGCCAAGACCAGAGATGACCATTCTGGGATCCTCAGTCTGTGTTACCTCAGGAAGTTATGTCTCCACATCTAATCAAGATTTCTTCACATTCTACAGAGAAAAATTATTTTAAAATAATTACAGAAGAATTAAACTTTCAAGGAAGAAATCTATTGGTACCGAGATTCAAAGAATCAATGAATCACCCCAAAATAGGAGCTTCTAATACTCATATGTGCAAAACAAATGAGTATCATTTTAAAACAAGCCAATCATATTTAAACTTAAATTAAACTTTAGGTTTTGTTGTACCACAGTTCTCCAGAAAGCAGAGCCCAAGGCAAAAGCCTGAGTGCTATTGCTTTATTAGGAACGCAATCCCAGGAAGCAGACGTGTGGGGAAGTGGAAAGACAGAGGCAGAGAAGAAGGGAGAGCCAAGCTGAGGATGAGTTTCCAAGTAGCCCTGCTCTTCGTGCCAGGTGCATGTGGCTGCTGGATCTCTCAGGACCATCTCCAGAGGCACCATGTGAACAGTTGCTTCTCGGGATTCTCTGTCCAGGTGGAAGAAGGGAGAGGGGTCCCTCTGCTGGCTCCCTTCTCCCATTAGTCGAAGGTTTTTCTTGTTGGGGAGCTAACTCCTCTGTTCTTCTTGGTGGCTTTTGCTTCAGCAGCGACAGAGAAGTCCCTAGGCAGGTGAAAGGGAGCAGTACAGAGCAGGGTGGGCACGAAGAAGCATGAGAAGGGTGCTTCAGCTCATAGGGCACGAAGTCAGCGTGGCTACGGCCGCAGCCAAGGCTCCCAGAGATGGACAAGGCTGAGGGAATCAGACGGGCACATAAAGGTATCTGCCTTAGTTTGTTTGGGTTGGTCTAATGAAAATGCCATAGACTGGGTGGCTTAAAGAGAAAATATTTATTTCTTACAGTTCTGGAGGCTGGGAAATTTAAGATCAAGATGCTAGCAGACTCAGTGTCTGGTGAGAGCCTGTTTGCTAGTGTGGGGGTGGCTGTCTTCTCACTGTGACCTCACATGGCAGAAGGGGCAAGGGAGGTATCTGATGCCTCTCATGCAAGGGCACTAATCCTGTTCAGGAGGGCTCCATCTGCATGACCTAATCACCTCCCAAAGGCTCCACTTCATAATACACCCTGGGAATTAGGCTTCAACATATGAAGTTTGGAGAGACACAAACATTCAGACCATAACACTATTACAGTCTCTTAGATAAAGATGTAGCTTTACAATTCTCAAATAATAGAAGGGGATGTCTAATAGTGTGGGAACTTCTTAAAAACAGGAAGTTTTACCCAAGAATTCTTAGCAGTAATTAAGGAATGTGTGTGGGTTAAATGTGTATCCCTGTTCAAATGAGTTTGGAAAAGAGGTCTCTGCAATCTGTTCAGTACCAGCTTTCTGGAAATCAGAGAATATTGAGAAAGATGTCTTGTTGCATAGTGAATGATGTCCTGATAGTTAACAATAATAGCTAATATTTACAGAGGTTGGGTATTGTTTTAAGAGTTTTGCTCTGAAAAAGTTCCTATGTTATAACACAGGGAACTATATTCAGTATCTAGTAGTAACCTATAATGAAAAAGAATATGAAAAAGAATGTGTGTATATATGTATGACTGAATCACTATGATGTCCACCAGAAACTAACACAACATTGTAAATCAACTATACTTCAATAGAAAACAAAAGACAAAAGCAAAACTGACAAAATCAAGTGCTGATAAGGATGTGAAGTAACTGGAACTTTCATTCATTGCTGGTGAGAATTCAAAATGGTGCAGCTACTTGGGAAAACCATTTGGCAAAATTTCTTATAAAATGTAACATGTATTTATCACACAACCTATTAACCCTATTCCTAGGCATTTACCCAAACAAAATGAAAATTTATATACACAAAATTTACAACATATAATTTATACACAAAAACCTATATGTGAATGTTTAAAGTGGCTTTATTGATAACCATCAAAAACTGGAATAGAACCCAAATATCCTTCAGTGGGTGAATAGGTAATGAAACTATGGGATAGCCACATAATAGAATACAGCTGGGCAATAAAAAGTAACAAAATACTGAGGTTATATATTTAAAAAAGAATTTTGCTCTGAATCCTTGTATTAACATTACTCTGTGCGACAGAGAAACCACATATCTTGTCCAAAGGCCATAGCAGGTGAGTTAGGCTTCAAATCCATGGGTTCTGAGCCCAGAGCCCATGCCTTTAGCCACTATGTTTAGTTTTGACTTTTTGCTAGAAGATAAAATTGCAATTCTGTTCTTTCCCAAAATTCGTGTTGGCGTCTGAGAAGTCCTAAGATTTTCTTGAAATATAATTAAGATTATGCATATTTAACAAATGAGGTTTCAACACCATAGGCCTCTGGAAAAGAATAAAACCACAAGAGTTGTGATAAAAGGGAAACCACATCCTGACTTACATCCCATAATAAGAGCAGTGCCACAGGACAGCCACATGTCCCTAATAGGTGACACAGCACCACCCTGGGAAACCTCTTAGTGTCTGAAGGGCATCGCGGATAAATTGAAAAACAGTTCCTAATACGTACACACACACACAGACACACACACACACAGAGCAGTTCCTTTCTCTAGTCCCCTAAACCTAAACCCTTTTGTCAAGTGAACAAACAGCCATGGTGGAATTGGGGTGAGGGAGTTCCAAGAGGCTGAAAGAAAGTGTGGAAAGCCCCTGCTGTGAGCCAGGTAAATCGCAATTCCCAGTCCAGGGAACTTCCCAAAGCAAATCTTGTTGCCTGCCTTTAATGTATTTTTTCTCATGCTCCACAGATGTCCTTTCTCATAAATTCCGAAGTATCTGCACGTCCCAAGGTGAGCTGGTATCTTCTTTTTTTATTACCGGCACTTTGCAGGCAAGGATCTGACATTAAAAAAAATACGGCGCTCACTTTCAAGAGTGTGACCCTCTTTCGCAACTCGTTGCTAATCTTCTTCCAAATTCCCTTTGCTCTTTTCACCTTTGTGCTGCTGGTTAGCACACATGTGGGCTCTGGAGACCCTTCCGGATCTTTCGACTTCTTGCTCAATTGGGAAAGGATGCATTTTTCTCTACAGATTGTCTCGTAGAGACACTGCATCTGTCTAAGACTCAAAGAGCCTCCAGAGAACTGACTTTAGCTGTTTGCCAACTAACCCATTTTGCACGCTTCCTGGGGAGAAACAATACACATCATCTCCACAGGAGGAAGCAGGAGAGATATTGGTTCTGTGTAAATATCTCAAAGGAAATTTATGATGCTGATGGGAAATTTAAGCCCCTTAAAACAACTGCTGGTTTGTGAACAAAGGGAGAAAATTTTTATCACCTCATTTCTGTGCCTTCCCTCATCCCCTTCCTGAGGGAGGGTGGCCATAATCCAGTGGTCTCTTCATCTCTCTCCTTAACATCATTTGCTGTGGAAAATTCTGATAAAACATCAGTTCCGCTAACTGGAGCAAATTTGTGTGCTTTTAGATGTACTCTTGTGGTGGATGTACATAAATGCACCCTGCAACTTCCAGAAACTATTGGTTCTCTATCTATCCTCCATTTTCTCATTTGTCTTTCTAGAGGAAACTCTAGATCTTTGTAGCTAGCCGTGTGTCAGATAAAAGACATTTTCAGTACTTTCTACCAGCTAGGAGTGGCCAGTTAACTAAATTCTGGCCAATGAGGGACTTCTGTGAAAGGACCATAAATGAGAGATAGCCTGGGAGCTTCTTTCTACCTTTCTGTATTTCCTCCTTCTTTAAACCTGAAACTTCAGCATGAAGGCTGGCGCTTCAGCAGCCAAATTGAACCATGAAGCAATCTTAAAAGAGAACTTCTGAGCCAAGTGTGGCAAGAAGAAAGATGAAGTATTCTAGTTTCTTGACAACTGAGGAGCTGTCATATCAGCCCTGAACTGCCTACCTCTAAACTTGTTTTATCCAAGAGATAAAGTTCTGTCTTATTTTAGCTAAGGTTATTTTGTTTGTCTATTCTACGCAGCAGTACCTAACTCTAATGGATATGTTAGCTCTGTGATGGGAATATGCCCCCAATGCCTTCTCCTAACAGATGGATTCAGGTGTCTGCCACTGTGGACTTGTTAATGTTCCTTAGGTGACAAGTGGCAAAAGCCAACTAGAGCTTGCTTAGGCAGGAAAGGCGAATTCATTATGAGGTATAGGTGTGTCTCACAAAACCCAGGACCCTTAGAGCCCCTGGAAAATGCTGAACCCAGGGACTGGAAAGCCACTTGGCTTGCTCTCTGTCTTGTTCCTGCTCTTTTCTGTGCATCTCTTTCTTTCCTCTGTCTTTCTGCCGGGCCACTCTCCTCTGCTTCTCTGGGCCACACACTCAATAGAATGATAAATATGTTGTTGTTTACCAACATGATGAAATGTTAACCAGCAATGAGGATAAATAATTTATAAGTATGTGTGAATAAATTGATGAATATATAAATGTAATATTGAGAGCAAAAAGCCCAAACCAAAAAAAGAAAAGAAGAAGATATTCAATGTGATGGTGCTTATTTAGTACAAAGGACACATCACTTCTGCTGCTGGAAGCCAGGGGAGTGGTTATACTTGGGGCGAGATAGTAACTGGAAGGAAACAGAACCAGATTTTCTGAGGTTCTAGGAATGTTCTGTTTGTCGATTGGGATGCTGGTCACATGATGTATTCAATTTATAAAACTTCATCTAGCTCTGTTGTATGTACATTTTTCTATTTGTATGGAAAACTTTAAGGAAGATTTTTAAAAAATGATAACATAAAAGCTAAAAAACCCCATATATTTAATATGGTAAAGACTGCTTCTCCACAACCAGACTTTCTAATTCTCTACTAATGAATTCTATATTAACTTTTTATTGTTTAAGCCATCATAAATCATTTTTAAAGAACACAAATGAACAAATAAATACATGAGAGTATATTTTATTAATTGCAAAAAATATGCAAGTGACATTCTACTCACTGAATTTAATTTAATTTATCAAAAATAGGTATTGGGTCATGTGTGGTTTACATCTATAGAGACCCATGCTAAGGCATATTGGGATACTGGTAATTTTTTTTCCAGTGGCCCTCCCTGTTCATTCTTCACCAAACTTTCCATCCTGAGGCCAGTATCCCAATGGCATTCTCCCAGACGTCTCTCCTACCCCACCCTTCAGCCTGGACAGGATGCATCTGTCCTGCATCCAATCTCTCAGAGCCCTGCTCTTGGCTGGAACAAAACTAACAAATAAATCTGAGCACAGGAGTTAAGAACTAATAATGACTAGATGCTTTATTTGTCCCAGAAGATAATTTTACTTTAATTTCGAACTTTTCTATCAAACTATAGAAATGAAAAAAAAAAAAATACTGGGAGAATGACAGGCCCTTGGCTGGCCACTAGGGGACATACTTTGGGAAAGGCAGTTAGTTATGACTGGCGTCCTTCAAGTCACAAGACCTAGGCAATTCATCACACTTACACCTGTCTTGACCTGTCTGTGACTTCTCCAGGGTTTTCTTCACAATTAAAAAGAAAGTTATTAGATCCTTTTTTCTCTTAGTAACAATTATAACTTCTAAGTCACACTACTTGTTTCTTCCTTCAAAGCCCCCTTTTGAAATCTCCCTCATTTAATAGACCGGGAGATTCTTTTTGGTTTAAGCATTGAACTTGTGAGGCTCAGAAACTGAGAGAAGGACTGATTTCCATCAACTTCTCCACCGTAGTCCAAATGGCAGCAGGACGTGTTATGACCAGTTCCCGCTGAAGGTTTCTGAGCCACCAACAAAGCAGACAAACTGGGGAGAGTTTATTAGCACTTTGTTCTTCTCAGAGGCAGAAAGCGGAATAAATGCCTTTTTCCCTTTGGAAAAAAATTTTGCCAGTAACCATAGCAATAATAATTCCATCTCCAAGCAAAAATTATTATTGTTATCTTTGTTGGCAGCCCCGGTTTCTTTCCTGTCACAAGGAGACAGAAGGCAGATGCCGTCTTGAATTCTATGAAAGGCTCACCTAAGCGGGATGGGGACAGCTGGTTTCTCTCTCAGCTGAGAGCAGAGCCAGGGAGCAATGGTTTAACCACAGAATGAGGGGTTTAAGCTAGAAATGAGGAAGTGGTCCCTGGCAGTGTGCTGGACAGGTTGTCATCGGAGTTTACAGATTCCTCTTCTTTAGAAGCCTTTAAAAATAGCTTAGATGAGCTGTGCCTGGAATGCTGACGTGCACCCTGCTTTGCCTGTGCCCCGAACACGTCGGCTCTATTCTTATAGGTCCAGCTGTGCCCTCACTGGACTGGGGAGGCAGGGGCCACCCGGCCTCTTCATCACCACCTCCTGGCCCCACACATAAAACACGGGCTGGTCAATGTGAATGAACGAGCGATGTTGGGAATTTGGATAGAATGATTTGGCCATGATCAATTATAGTCCACTGGCTTGGGGCTGGTTAAATACTGGCCCCATGGTTATTTTCCTACCATCAATTAATGAAACCAGCTTGGACCAGATGCACACCATTTGTTCAAAAGACTCTGAAGAATTACTGAGTCTAACTCCCTTCTGGATTGCTAACTTCGTCCGCTTGATGGTTCTACATGGGCTTTTGAATAAGAAGGAACTGTTCTAGGAAGTGGGAGTTGCACACTGTGTTTCAGAAACTACTCAAACATACATGGAGAAAACGGTTTATAGGAAGAACTTTCACCAGAGTTAAATCCAAACAGCCCTTCTCCCAGCCCAACTGGTTCTCTCTCATCAAAGGAGAGTGGTAACCTTTGGAAAAGTGCTTTCATTTAAAGAGTAGTGGTCTCTGGTTATCAGGGAGGGAAGGGAGGAGGTAGAAGGATAAACTGGGAGGTTGGGATTTGTAGATACTAACTAGATACTATATAACACATGTAAACAATAAGGTCCTACTGTATAGCACATGCAACAAAAAGGAATATATATATATATATATATATATATATAATATATATATATATAAATATAAACTAATATAACTAAATCATTATGCTGTACACCCCAAATTAATTGTAAACCGACTATACTTCAATAAAAAAAAAAGTAATGGTCAAAACCTTCCTCTGTTCTTCAGCCACAATATTTTACCTCAGAGTTGACATTTATATGCCAGCAACTCATCTGTTATAAATTCTAATTGCAGAGAAATAATCAAAAAAGGCAATGCAAAAGGCACACACAAAAATAGGAGAGGCTCAGAAACCCTTTGAGATTGCATCTAATTAAAAATGCAAATTAAGAAAGAAACCTCAAACCAGTAAGTCCCCTTCAGTCTTTTCAAAGTCACCAATTAGCAGTGACTCATTGGAAAGGGGCTGCCTTTCATTTTAAGTCAGATTTCTCAACAATATCCCATTGGCAGGAAATTAAAGTGACTACCAGCTTGGTAGTACAATTAACATTTCGACATTCATTACCCAAACTTTCCTCATTCTTGTGCTGTTTCTCTAGCAACCACTAATGGAAACAGTTTTCTATTGGATTTTTCTCAGGTCCTAAGAACATTTTGTTTTCTCGTGATTAACAGTCTCATCTCTGAACTAACCCACCCCTTTCCCCTGAAACCATATTGAGGAACATTCCAGAAAAGAAAACACTCCTTCTTGATAGACTCTCTTTTCTAACAATATTCCAGAAGGCAAGGTAGGAGAGTATGTTCCTGAAGAAGGAAGGTCTTCAGGCAGGAGGTGTGGATTCCTGAAGGACTCTTGCTTCGTCTGGGTCTGGACATGTGTTAATATGAATACATATCATATATCAGGGCCCTCACTGTTGTCTTGTCCTCGGGTATTAATTCATGATGCATGCATTATACTTTTTATGATCATAAGAAGTAACACAGAACAGGGAACTATATTCAGTATCTTGTAATAACCCTTAATGCAAAAGAATATGAAAATAAATATATGTATGTATATGCATGACTGGAATGTTATACTGTACACCAGAAATTGACACACTGTAACTGACTATGCTTTAATTTAAAAAAAGAAGTAACACGAGTTACGGGATAGAATTTTTTGCAAAGTCTAGGAAATAGAGAAATACAAGAGATTATATTCGCCAGTCTCTTCAGTCTAGAGCTCACCTAATGTAATCTGAGTACGTGTTATCAGTTAAGATTCACCCGGGAGATAGAAACCACACAATAGCTTAAACCAGGAAAATTTGATATGAGGAATTATTAACTATAACGGATTTGTGAGTAAGAAGCAAAGAGCTCTCTAGACAACATAGGAGAGCAGATAGAAGGAACAGCCACTACCACTAGGCTGATACAGAGTGCTCTCGTAGATCCTCTTTCTCCTCTCTCCCAGAGCTGAGATCCAGAGAGGGTACTGGATGATGAAGAATTCACTAAAGTGTCAAGCAGGTAGACTTTGCTATGACTCTGTCCTCTAGGATGCCGGAGGAAGCTGGTGACAGGGAGGTCCTACATCTCAGGACTTGCTGAAAAAAGTCTCACAAAGGATCAGCCAGGGAAGCTTATGACAGGGAGATGTGTTGCAGTGAGCCCCTTTGCAAAGATGCTTGAGGGATGCTGGGGTAAGCTGCAGCTGGGCATGCTGCAGAGGCTGGATGCTGGAGAAGCCTTTGGCTGCAGGAGCCAGGCTCTGAGGAATCTGTCCACCTTGCAGGAGTCAGGCACTGGAAAAGCTGCCTGGGCTGCGGGCTTTGGTTCCTGGGGAAGCCATGCACAATGCAGAAGCTGGGTGCTGGCAAAACTGTGCATTCTGCAGGAAACTGGCTCTGGAGAAGACACTTGCACCACAGAAATCAGGCACCAAGAAAGCTGCATTTGCTGCAAGACATCGCCAAGAAAGCACGAAGAACTAGGAAGGAAAACTCCATCCTCTACCAATGTCCTTCTGGCAATCTCTACTAACAAAGTTTTACCTGTGTCAGCTGACAAAGGAGAAACATTTCAAGGGCCCACCTCCATTTTCACAGAACAGACAATGAAGTTTGTATTTGGAGCTAGAATGATGGAGCAAATGATGGATGAGAATGGAACTAAATTAAATAGCAGTCCAAAGGGGCCATGCAAAAAAAAAAAAAAAAAACTGAGATGAAGTTTAAGACAATGGGATGAAACTGGAGGCAGGAACACACCAAAACAAAGCAAATAGGTTCCTATAGAAATCAATCATTCCTTGAGATGAACATCACCACCACTGGTTGCAGGGTGATGTGGCCATGCTCACAGCAGAGAGAGGGTGGCTAAAGTTGTGTTCTGGTTCAGACAGGTTAACAAGCTAATGGCCAAGCTAGGACTGGAACCTGTCTCCCTTGACTCCCATTTCTGTGCTCTGTCTACACTTGTCATCACCATCCGTGAATTCTAGAGCAGGGCAGCAAGAGACAAAAATGAAAGGAAGAGCTGGACCATGGAGCTTTCTGCCTGTTGAAGTAATCAGGGGACATAAAAGTGGAAAACAGTGATCAAGTTTAGCTTGGGTACAATATTTGATATTTTTAAAGCACTTCCCTTGCCCTGCATGAACCTTCTTGAGTAGGTATGTGATAAGCATTCAAGAACCCTGTTCACAGAGAGCGTTTCACATTGTCATTGATGTTAGTTAAGCCCTTCTAGTCAGGGATACTCAGCCTTTACTGGGCATTGGAATCACCTGGAAAGCTGTTGAAAGAATACTGATGCCTGAAGTTATTTAATAACAGTAAGAGATTCTAGAGGTGGGGTCCTTTTGCATGAGTATATTTGCAAGTTCATTCTAATTCAAATCCAGGATTGAATATCATTGTCATATCCTGACTGAAGCAGAATTACATTGAGAAAGACAAAGAGAAATTTAAACTTCTCTTTCTGTGGGCTTTACTCTCCTATGGGATTCCAAGGACAGCTCCTTGTACAGAGCCATTGCCGACTGGGGTGTATTGCACGGTGCCATCTCAGCAGAGATTTTGAACTCAAAGCTAGTCAAGAGGTTTACTGACAAGGCAGAAACATGCTGAGGAGATGTACAGGCTTCTAAAGCTATATTGCATGCCGAGAACCAACAAGACACGGAGGACTGGCATTCCTTTGTTGGGAAAGGAAACTTGTTACAATTCCGAGGCCGATCCACTCATTGGCCTTAAGTAAATGAGGTGTGCTCCCGACAACTACCTAAGGGTGAGATTTTAACTAGGAAATCCTAATCTTCAGTGACATATGTGATGAGGAAAAGCAATGAAACATCCTTCTGCTTGGTGATGGGTGAAGCCCTAAAGACTCAATCTGGTCTTGATGAACATCCAAGAATCTGGATGTGCACACCCCGCTGAGGCAGGGGCTTCTGCCAATGACGCTGGTAGGGAAGTCTGTGGTTTCTCGCCGTGTCAGATTTGTTCAGTTTGGGTATAAACAAATTCCGTAATTTCTATCCTAGGGTGTCAACAAGCAGGTTTCTCTCTTGTATCCAGATGCCATTACTATCGTTGAAACTAGTTGCGTATCTAATTAAAAACAAAATTTTATTTAAACTTCAGTTTTCTCTATGTTATGGCATTCCATATTATTTAAAGTAGCTCCTACTTAGCCATAAAAAAGAATAAAATAATGCCATTTGCAGCCACATGGATGGACCTAGAGATCATCATTCTAAGTGAAGTAAGCCAGAAGGTGAGAGAAAAATACCATGTGATGTCACTCATATGTGGAATCTAAAAAAAAAAAAAAAAGAGGACACTAATGAACTCATCTACAAAACAGAAACAGACTCACAGACATAGTAAACAATCTTATGGTTACCTGGGTTAAGGGGGTGGGAAGGGATAAATTTGGGAGTTTGAGATTTGCAACTGTTAGCTACTATATATAAAAATAGATTAAAATTTTTTCTTCTGTATAACACAGGGAACTATATTCAATATCTTGTAATAACCCTTAATGAAAAAGAATATGAAAACCAATATATGTATGTATATGCATGACTGGGACATTGTGCTGTACACCAGAAATTGACACTTTGTAACTGACTGTACTTCAATTAAAAAAATAAAATAATTCCCTTTGGCTTTGTGAAATAAAAAATAATAAAATTCAGGTTTCAAACAAGATAAAGTTCTTAAAAACAATTATTATGAAAACTTTCAATTCTATGCACAGAATAATGTAATAAACTCTACTGTATGCAGCATCCAACTTGAACAACGATCAACTCATAGCAAATCTCATTTTACCTGCTATACACGAGCTCACTGCCCCAATATCATATTCTTTTGAAGCAAATTCCAGACATCATATTATTTCATCCATAAATATTTGTGTATAGAATTCTTCGAATAAGATATGTGAAGTTAAATGAACACAACACAATATTTTCATAGCTAAAATATTCATGATAATTGCTTAATACCCCCTAATAACTAGCATTCCAACTTTCAATTGTATATCAGTTGTATCAATTTTTTACATTTTGTTTAAATCAAGAGCCAAATAAGGTGTATACATTGCAATTAGTTGAAATGCCTCAAGTTTCTTTTAATTTATGAATTCGCCTGATTTGTTTTTTTTCCTTGTAATTTATTTGATGAAGAATCTGGGTGGCTCATCCTGCAGGGCTTCCCAGAGACCGGATTTTGCCTATTGCACCACCACGGTGTCCTTGAACATGTTCTCCTGTCCTCCGTTCACTTGTTGCATATGTAGGTTCAGTTTTCTTGGCAAGACTACTTCAGTGGTGATATTGTGTTCTAACATCAGGCAGGACATAATGCCTGACTCTCACTTTTTGGTAATCTTAGCAGCCATTGATTATCTATGCCCAGATCCATTCACCTAAATTAGGGATTAGAAAATGATAAATTCAAATTCTATTATTCCTCTGCCACTTCGTTTCAGTTGGAGTATATCTACAAGAGAAATTCCCCTTCACCTATTATTTGGATACCCAGTGTAACAGTTCCTATAGGAAAGGAAGGACAAAGTGCTGATTTTATTCCCTTTATTTCTTTCCCCTTTATTTACTAGTTTTCAAAATAGTGAGTGGCTCGCAAGGTTTCTCCAAGGGTGATCAATCCGTTTTTCAAAACAGCTTTATGGAATCCTAGTCAATATACAATAAACTGCACTATTTCAAATGGCAATTGGTAAGTTTTGAAATTTATACACACGTGTGAAACACCAGTACAATCACCATAATGAACGTACCCATCACCCCCAAAGTTTCCTTAACGCCCCTCAGCAATCCCTTGTTCCCACTCCCCCACACCCACCCCTGATTCCCAGACAACTCCTGACCTTTTCTGTCATTATTAATTAATTTGCATTTTCTAGAAATTCTTATAAATGTAATTATACATTATGTTTTTGTCTCTCTCTCTCTCTTTTTTTAAAGGATGGGGGCTAGAGGGTCTGGCTTCTTTCACTCAGCATGGTTGTCTTGAGATTCATCTATATTATCGCATGTGTCAATAGTTCATGACTGTTTCTTTCTGTGTAGCGTTCGATTCTATAGATCTGTGGGCTTACGGCTTTCATCAAATTTGGAAAATGTTTAGCTATTGTCTTTAAACATTTTTTTTTCTGACCCTTGCTTTCTCTTTCTCCAATTGCCTGCTTATTAGGTTGCTTGAAGTTGTCACATGACACTCTTCTTGAAAAAAAGATTTTTTTTCCATCAATGTTTTATTTTGCATAGTTTCTATTCCTGTGTCATCTAATCTACCATAAATCCTACCTAGTGTATTTTACACATCAAAGTCGTTTTCATGTCTAGAAGTTGGGTTTGGCATGTATATATCTGAGGTATGTAAATTCTGTGTCTCTACTCAACGTGTTTAGTTTTTTCTCTAGGTTCTTGAATATGTGGAATACAGTTATAATTACTTTTTTTAATATCTTTGTCTACTCATGCTGTCATCGGTGTTATTCTGAGTCAGTTTCTACTAGTTGATTTTTCTCCTTATTGTGGTAGTCGTTTCCTACTTCTTTGCATGTCTTGTAAGTTTTGCTTGGCTGTCAGACATGAATTTTTTCTTGTTGGATACTAGATATTTTCATATTCCTTTAAGCACCCTTGAGCATTCTGTTTCAGTTGCTTGGGAAAAGTTTGCTTTTAGTCTGGTTCCCTATGTCTATAATTTAATTACTCAGTGCAACAGTCTAAGCTTTTTTGCATAATGTTAATTTTCTCCACTACTGAGGCAAAATCCTTTGAGTAATCTACCCAATACCCTGTGAATTGTGAGGTTTTTCCACCCTGGCTGCTGGGAACAGACATAATTCCCAGCCCTGTGTGAGCACCAGGGATCATTTCCTCTAATCCTTTTGAGGAGTTCTTCCTCTAACCTCAAATAGCTTCCCCCCAACACACGTGCTGATTAGTATACAGCTAAGTACACCAGGGGTGTTTCCGCTCAAGTATTCAGGAAGTGTATGCTTGGGAATAGAAAGCATAAATCAAGTTACATTTTGAATATTTAATATTTAAGATATGTGAAAGATCTTCATGTGGAGATGTTAAATAGAGAGTTGGAGAGTCTGGAGCTCAGAGGAGTTATCTGGGCTAAAGAGATACATTTGCAAACCACGATCATAAAATCGTGTTATTTCAACCATGTGGAAGTGTGGGATTGTCTAGAAAGAGAATGATGAGAAGAGAGCCTGGGACCGAGCCCTGTGGAATCCTAAGTTTTCTGAATGAAGGAGGAAGTCATAGAAGGAGACTGAGAAAGAGCAGCCAGTAAAGTAGGAGACAACCCAAGAGAGGAAGATGTCATGACATTCACCAGACTAACATGTTTCAAGAAGGAGGGCGTTGTTGAATGGCTCAAATGTTTCTGAGCGTTTAAGGTGAGAACAAAGGAGATTCCACTAGACTTGGTAACTGGGGTCATCACCAGCAATCTTGACAAGAACAGTTTAGGCAGAGAATGAGGGCAAAACCCATGTTATAATGGTTTGGAGAATGGAGAGTTGAGGAAAAAGACACAGCACATTTATTCAACTCTTCTAAGAGGCATGCCTCTAAAGAGAAGAAAAATAAAACCATAAAGAGGACTGTGGGGATCAGGGGCGGCCCCCGGCTCAGAAATACGAAGCATCTTCCTATCTCTTCTTGGGGGAAATTTGTTTAGAATTTCTTTAGAAATGGAAGTGAAATTTATCAATCTAGCCCCTGTGACTTTTAGTCAGAAAACATTCCTCCAAAACTTCGTCCTTGGGTGGTCTCATCAGTCTTTGTTTTCGGTGAGTTCATAGCTATTTCATGGAACATTGTAATCCGAAGGCATCAGGGCTGTGAGCCAGATGGCGTCTGCAGGCGGTGTCCCTGAAAAAACAGCTCAACCAGTCCTCCTGTCTCAGTCTTGACCCATTCAAGCCATTCACCCTACTGCATGGTCTACAAAATACACTCAAGCACCTTGTCAGGACACACAAGGTCTTCCCTGTGGGCCTCCTATCCCTCCAGACTCAGTTTATACAATGCTCCCCACCTTACACTTCTCACCCTTCACTGCTGCTAATTCCTCAGACACACACCAGGCTGTTCTATGTTCTGATGTCACCACATCTTATGTTCACTTACTTCTCTTTATCTGCCTAACTCTTACCTATCTTTCGAGACTCCTCACAGGCATCTTTTTTCTCCAAAATCTATTTTCTCCTGTAGTCTTTCAAACAACTCCAGATTTACGTCTATCACCACACATCACATTATACTGATTCTTTTTAAAGACAGGGAGGGGTCTGTTTTCTTCATGAGACTGGAAGTCTCCCAAGAGCAAAAACTAGGTCCCATTTTTCTCTGTACCCCAGCCTTCAGCTCAGTGGTACCAAGCACAGAGTAGGAGATTAGTAAGTTAAGTGCATGGAAAGCTGAGAGACCAGGACAAAAGTTTCAGTGGGAAGTAATAGTTGACAGAAGCAACCCAGGACCAACGTCTTGAATAGGATTAGAGTCTTGGCCTCCTCCTACTCCTTGGAACAATGGCTCAAAGGAACAGCTTACGTGTAATACAAACTCAGTCTGTATCAGCAAGTTGGAACCAGTTAATGAAGAACTTCAAAAAGCCAGGCAAAATAATTGCAATTGGAAAACAATTTGACTGTACAAGTTTGAAGTAGGAAAACACAGAAAAGAAATGATTGTTCAACAACAAAACAAACGAGAGCTGGGAAAAGTCAAATGGCATTAACCACTTCTAACAAAATAGGATGAATGTTCTCTTCTTACAAGCAGGATTTGAGAGCCAGCCTTAGTTTCAAAACCTAGTGCTTTGTCTTGTTCCGTTTTTCCTCTGAACTTACGACCATGTCAAGCCACAAAAGCATCACAGGGACGTGGCTTAAGAGTCTGGATTCAGGAGTCAAACTTCTTGGGTTTGTATACTGGCTCTGCTGTTTACTGACCGTGACTTTAGGTCAATTACTTTGTGCCTCAGTTTCCTCATCTATAAATACTAATCACATGCACCTCATAGGATTGCTATGAGAATTAAATGAGGTTTCCTGAGTATAAATCACTTAGAACCGTGTCTGCCATGCTCAATAGGATAAATGTTTTTTTAATTAAAAATTAATATCTAAAATACTAGGTCTCCTAGTCTCAAATAGGCAATGAATGTGAAAAATATCAGCAGGTGTGTCTCTCTAAGCCGAGGAGCAAATAAAGACCGGGCTGAAAAGACACTGGGTCAGAAGTAGACATAGAAGTTCCCTCGGGTCTCCAGGTTGATAAGGCTTTGACACGGCAGGAGATGGTTTGTATTCTGCCTGCCCACTAACAATGATGGAAGAGACTGATTCCCTGCACAGAATAACCATAAAACGCCTATGGCCTGGATTAAGCCCTTAGGTTGAGAGGCCATAATCAAAGCAGTTTCTGAGAGCTCCATTAATAAGCGTTTCTAGAAGCTGCCAAAGTCCAGCTACAGTAATTATCCAGTTAGTTTGCTGAATCAGCTCGTAGAAGCTTCCCCGGTTCTGTTGCTAATTAGGCTCCAGCCTCTCATCTCATTAATAAACTTCCAGTTCATTTGCATGTGAGGAAAAATTGTGGGTATGGGGGAGTTTAATAGAAACCCAAATCACCTTCAACATGTGTCTTTTTTATTAAAATATTTAACCTTTTATTATGACTCAGAAACATCTGTTGGTATTACACTCAGTGAGAAGACATGATGAATTCAGCATTTGCAGGCAGTTCCACCGTCCCTCCTCCTCACACCTGGCCTGTTTCCGATCAAGTAGCAGGAAGAAAAGAGAAATGAATAGGATTAACTCAGAGTTAGAAATTTGCAGTTGGAAGGAACTCTCTGGTTCAATTCCATCCTTTAACAAATTAGGAAACTGGGGCCCCCAACGGTAGACTGACTTGCTCAAAGACGCAGAGCTGAGACCCGGGCTCAGGCCACCTAGCCTCTGACCTAGTTCTTCCTGCCCGTGATGTGTACCAGATCTGCAAGACATCTGATCATATAAGCTGACAAAGAACAGTAGCCTGTTACCTGATACTGGACTAACTTCTCTCCACTTGCATCTGTCTTCAAGGAAGAAGAATATAATGATTGTCCCTTCAATCCACCTCCAAGAACTGTTGATTTTATCTTCTTACTTAAGTTTGTGTGCTAGGCAGAATTTTGGTCCCCATGGCCTTTGCCCTCTGTCACGCCCATGGTTATATGGTGTGACAAGAAGGGCATTTCAGATGTTATTAAGGATATTAATCAACTGGCCTCAAGATAGAAAGATTATCTTGTATTTTCTAAGTGGGCCCAGTGTAATCACATGAGCCCTGAAAAGCAGAAAAGGAAGTAGAAGAAGGAATCAGATAGACACAGCAGGAGGCGAAGTTAGAGATTGCAAGTGTGAGGAGTATCTGATGTACCGTCAGCGGCTTGAAGATGAGAGAGGTCCTGTGTCAGGGAAATGGGGACCACAGTCCTACAACCTCAAGGAACTAGATTCTGCCAACAACCTGAGATGAGTTTGGAGGCAGAATCTTCCTCAGAGCCTCCAGATAAAACCCAGGCTGGCCGAATCATGCCTGCAGCCTTGACAGGCCCTGAGCAGAGAACCCCGTTGAGCTCCTCTGTGCCAAGACTTCTGACCCACTGTGAGATACTAAGTGGGTGTTGTTTTAAGCCTCAAGGTTTGTGTTAACTTGTTACAGCAGCGATAGAAAATGAATACAGTCCGAATCCATCTATTTTGCTCTGTCTCCATGGCCACGCCCCTAGACTAAACCACCACCATCACTCTCTTGGGCCCCTGAAGCAGCCTCTCAACTCTTCTCTCCACATCCCTTCTGACTCATCTTCTATAAGATACACTGCAGACCAAATCGTTTTTTTCTTTCAGACAGAAACCTAGGCAGGCAAAGAGAAGTAAGTGAGCATAGGAGGTGGTGCCTTCAGAGAGTGGAACAGCCTGGTAGTTATAAAGAATTACAAACCCCCCGCACATGGACTCTCTGTAAGACATCTTAAAACTGTTCAGCATCTCCCCAGTGGCTTTTAGACAAACCTGGTTAGTGTCTACTCAGTCTGTCACTCTCAATTTAAATGTTGCTTGTGATACACTAAGTCCGCTTGCCTTCTTAGACACTTTTATGGCCCTGTATGCTTTCCTTGATAGCATTTTTCAGTTTATAACTTTGCCTTTAATTCTATTATTATCTGATTGTCCTTCAAACTAGAAACTCAGCCCCATCATGTATCAGAGGGTTTTTCTGATTGAAATAATATATCTAAAAAAATTATCTCCAGCCTAGAAGGTAATAGCACTCAATAAATACCAAATCCTACCCTGCATATATAACATATAATACTATTGTGTGTAATTGTGAGGATACCCACCCAGGATCACAGAAAAGGAGCCCCCAAATCTTGTCTCCCGGGAAGGGCTCTGAATGGTGAGCAGGATCCAGCCAGATCCTGCTGAAAGAGTGGTGGGAGAGGAGAAGGCATCCCAGGAAAAGGGGTTAGCACGAGCAAAGATACGGAAACGAGAATCACAAGATGCATGTGGGGAACTCTGCTGCTGGCGTTGGTAGTTACACGCATCCCATAATAGACGTGCTTTGTCAAAGCAGGTGTCCCAATGTCTGCCTGGTGTGTAATTTGGCATGTGTGCGTGCCCTGTCAATGAACTGATTATCACCACACAGAATTCCTGGTGCCCTTCTTCCAACTTGGCATCTTCTGCAACTGCACCATGAGGACCCATCTGAGGCTGGCATGGAAATATGGAGGAATTGTGAATGACGGGGTCTTCAACTCTTTGACATTAGATTGTAGTAGTTGTTTTTTTTTCCTTCAACCAATCAACAAATATTTATTGAGCTCATCTCTGGACCAGGCTCTCTGGAGAATGCAAGAGAAAGCTGAGACTTGATTCCTGCTCTCAGGATCATAATAAACATAATGAAAGGGGTAGTGTAAATGCATATAAAAAATAAAGAATGACTCAAGTTAGCGTACGACAAATGCTAGCACATAAGCGACAGTCATTCTCTTCTTCCTTTCTCTCCTTCCTTCTTGCTGACAGAGCCCCAAGTTTGCTCCAGTGTGACACAGATGACAACATGCTCTGGGAATGTCGTTCCCAACTCCAGCTTCTGGGAAGAAACTGTGATTGGTCTCCGTTAATCATAGACATTCCATTTCTTCTTGCCAGTGACTGGTCTAGGGTTAAGTGTGTGAGATTCTTCTGGACCGTGAGACATCAAGGAAAGTCTTTGGGATGCAGGGATATTCTTTTCTGCTCCTTTTTTTCTTTTCTTTGTGAGTGTGGTACATGGAGTCATTGTGCCACACCATCAGACAATAAGCCTACGGCCAGAAAGCCAACACACTGAGGATGGCAGAGGAGAGAGAGAGGGAGACTGAGTTTTTGATGGTCTGTTGAACCTCTGCAGTAAACCTGGTGTTATCGATCTCTAGAATTCTGTTATGGGAGATAATTACATTTCTACATTGTCAAAGCCGTTGTTGACCAGTATTCTGTTTCTCAGAGTCAAACACATCCTAATGGGTACAGCATATTATTAGAAGAACATTGCAAAGAATATGGAATTTGCAGTCATAGAAGTTAACAACAAGGGTTCACATTTCAGCTCCATCACTAAGCCTCTGTGGACCCTTAGCAGGAATGTGAGGTAAAGTGCACTGTGCTAAAGCATTGGGGGTGCACAAAGATGAGGAAGCCTCTCCTAAAGACTTTACAACCCAGCAGGCAAAGATAGCCATAATTTTAAAAACACTATCTGAATAGCAAGGCAGAATGGAATGTGCGGTTGGAAAAGAAGAGCTGATAGTCAACAGCATGTATAATCTGGCCAAACTGTATGTTTATGGCCAGTTGTCAATCCTGACAGGTAAATGCCTATGATACACCAACTTGGCGATATTTTGAATATTACAGTTGTGAAAGGCATCGCACTCAGGTAGCACACACAAGCCCATTTCAGCTGAGGAAAGAACGAGAAGACAATTACTGAGGTGTGAAAATGCAGAGCGGGTTCAACTGGGTAGAGTCTCATTAACCTGCGTGATCCGATATGAGCAAAGTTTGACAGAGCATGCACGTTGGAAGAAACTCAAGTTTGCAAAAGATGTCATTCATTTCAAAAATGTCAAAGCAGGATTTTTTGGAAACATGTAGTACTAGTAAAATTATGTGTTTGTTTACAGATAATGACATAATTGTCAGCGTGTTAGCAGAATAGAGATACAGAAAGCTAACAGGTTACAATCAGCACCCTAAAGTCAGAATCAAATAACAGGTTTCTGAAATTCTACTGACAATCCTTGGTAACGTAAAATTCAACTCGCATTTACTTTTGGAATAGTCATGTTTTAAATTTTAAGTAGTATTAAATAATATGTTAGATTTACAGCAGAATTGAATATATATATGTATATATAAAAACATAGTACACAGAGTACTTATATACCCTCCACCCAACTTCCCTGAATATTAACATCTTAAACAATTATCTACAAAATAGATTCTTAAAAAAGAATCTACAAAATAATCTTAATGCAATACTGTTAACTAAAATATATAATTAATTCAGAATTCAACAGTTTTTCAACTAATATCCTTTTTTTTTTTTTTTTTTCCATTCTAGGATCTTATCCAGGCCCCCACACTGCATTTAATTGTCGTGTCTCACGGTCGCCTCCAATCTGTGACGGTTACTCAGTCTCTCCTTTCCTTTCATGACTTTGACACTCCTGAAGGTTACTGGTTAGTTAATTTACAGAACACCCCTCAGCTGCATTGGTCTGATGTTTTCTCATGATTACACAGAGGTGGCGCATTAGCAGAAGGGCGCCATGGAGGTGCTGTGCCCTTTTTAGTGCATCAGATCGGGGGTGCTTGATGGCGGCATGTCTGACTAGTGATGCACATCTCCACCGTTTTACTAAGGTGGTGTCTGTCAGGATTCTCCCCAGGAGTAAAATTTTCCTCTCTGTTCCCTTTCTCCAGCTGAAGTAACTGTTCATTAATATCCTAAGGCCAGAAGTGCTTACTGCCCTTCTGTCCAAAGAGTAAAGCTTTTGTTCAGTCTGAGAGATAAAGCAGAAAGATCCAGGTGGGTTTCTTGCCCCTCCCGATGGCTGTTTCTCTTCCCCTTGTCTGCACCGCAGTAGACACTACTTAGGGCTCTTCTAATCTTTTCTGTGAGTGCCTGGCAGCTTCCTGGAGGTTGAGGCTGGAAGAGAGTGCAGATTCCTCCAATTTCCATAGCCCCTGGGGGGGTATCACACTATCCACCCCACCGGCCCCAGCCCACACTCGACCTTCATCCATTTGTCAGCGAGGGCAGCAGAACTCTCTGTACCCGTGCCCAGATGTGTTTGCCCTGGGAGAGCTTGTTTCTGCATTTATTGTCTCCCTACAGATGCCCTATCTCTTTGGATTTAGGGCCAGCTGTTTCCTCTGTGAACTTAGCTCTATAGATCCAAAAAATTACTAAGTTAGACAGAAGCCTGAAGTCTTCACGTATATATCTATTGTGTAAAAATACAGGTAACATGCACAGGTGACATCCAGTGTCCTTCCTCAGCTTTTGGAAACAGAAAGGGAAAGAAAATCCTCTGTATTTGGATGCATGACCATGTCATCTACCACCTTTCCTCTTCCTCAGGGCTCTGCATGTAAGTTTCTAGAGAGAAATAGATGCTTCCATGCTGTCTACACACATTTGAAGAAGGACGAAATCAAAGGAAATGGATTTTGGAGTCAAGGGATCCAGGCTCTAATTCTGACGCACAGAACTCTGTGGCCACAGAACTTTGGATAAATTACTTAACTTCTCTGGGCCTCAGATTTTTCCATCTGTAAAATTGGGGTGGTAACACATCATACCTTAGCCTGAGCAGATAGAATGAGAAAATTGTAAAGCGCAAATACTTCTCTAGAGCAGGGGTCAGCAAAATTCTCTCTGTAAAAGGCCAGATTTTAGATATTTTAGGCTTTGCAGATCATGCATACAGCCTGTCCCCACTCTTAAACTGCAATGTTGTATGCAGAAGCAACTGTGGAAAACACCTAAATGAATGGGCATGGCTGTGTCCCATTTTCATTGACAAAAGCAGGTGTCAGTCTAGATTTGGCTGCAGGTAGGCAGTAGTTTTATGACCCCTATGCTGGACCAAACTTGCCTGGGGGCACATTCAAGGCACCAAAAAATTACCTGGTTACTCCCTACTTAAGATTGCCTCTCATCTTCAGCCATAGCTAGTTGCGTGAGTCAGGCCAACATTTCAAGTCTGTCCTTCTGTTTCAAGGTGAAGCAAAATCTTATCTCTGAGACCCTACAAATGGTTTTAGTTATCTGTGCTCCATGTGGTCACCCGGTCACAGAGGTTGAGCAACTGCCACTGCTTCTGCCCAGAGAAGTCCCACATCACTGTCCAGTGGGTCCAGCACCCACTGATGCTTCCCCGGACCTGCTGTCGAGTATTCCCAGCTATTTCTCTGCAGACCTGTGCTTCCATGATGGTTATAAGTGGAGGCTCCTGAACTCGAGTCTGGAGTTCAGATCCTAGAGCTGTGTGGCCTTGGGGTCGAAATAGTTTCTCTGTTATTTCAGTTTCCTCATCTACAGGATGGGGTGAATAGATCTCCAGCTTGCAGAGTGTTGTGAGGACTCAGTGAGCTAACAGAGGCAGAGTATCCAGAACAGTGCCTGGCACAAAGTAACTGCACCATAAATCCAATATTACTATTCTCTTGGGTGGCATTCTCTGTGCCAGACATTGAGTTGGAGGTGATGCAATTCTGAAGTCCTTAGGAAATTCATCTTCTACAGAGGGCAATAGCTTTTCATCTGTCACACTTCTTATCCTTGAATTAGAAATCTCTCCAGGGGTTTTCAGGTCTAGGGACCCTAGACAGACCACCTCCTGCCGTAAAGCTGACGGGGACCTTGAATCCCTGGAGCCCCGCCTTCCACCTTCTGACCAGGCTTCTGCAGGGTGCTTCTCTCTCCTAAGACAGCAGTGAGCTGTAGTGCTCCCACCATCTACAGCACACGTGCTGGCCTCTTTGTCCCCTGTGCGATGGATCTCCCATCCCCTCATCCAGCAGACCTGCCCTCTACCAGTTCCACTTACATACGCAACTCAAATTTTGTGGGAATGCTTTCAAGCTTTTAACTCTATAAAGTGCCTGGGATGTGTTTCCTTCTTAGTAAATTTTCACTCCCTTTCCCTAAACCAACAGAACAAAGCAAACATGAATAAGTAAAAACAAAAAAAAAAAAATTTTTTTTTTTTTTCAGAAAGAAAGAAGTGTTTGCCCTCTGAGTTCCCGCTCAGAATTGATGGGGTTGCAGGGCAAAAAAGAGCAAGTGGCAGGGGGCAAAGGGCACGATGAGGAGCCTAAGTATTTCTTAAGCATTTTCTGCTGCCAAAGAGCATGAAGTGATGACGGTAACAGTGAGGATGATGAAGGTGTTGATGGTGATGGCCGACATTCATGAGCCTTAGTATGTGTCTGGAACTGGCTCGGGATGCACTCAGTCCTCACCATCACCCTATGAGATGGGCACAGTTCACCCACATTTTACAGCTGAGGAGACTGAGGGTCCATTAGATCATGTTCAAGGACACAGAGTTAAAGAGTGGTGATTCAAACCCAGATCAGTTCCTTTCTAAAGTTCTTGCTTTTAAGCCCCTCCCTGACCTGCCGACACCAAGTCGTGGTCCAGCAGGAAGAGTTCAGGCATTGGGCATCCTTACCCAGCCCTTGTGTGGTGGCTTTGCCAGTTGGACCTATAGGTGACTTAACAGGAGGAGATGTCAGAGTGGACAGCTGCTCATCAGCCAAGTGACCAGTAGGAATCATAGAGCAGGAGAGTCATGTGGCAGGAAGCAGAGCCGCAAAGCAAAGGCATCCAGGGTGGGACCTCTGGGTCTTCCCCATAGTGGGGGATGGGGTCAACAGCATCCTGGATACAGGTCAAGTGGCTGTGAGAAGCCTTCTGTTTCATGGCTGGGAAGCCAACTTGCTGACTTTCAAAGCAAAGTGGCCAGGGTCTGCTGGGGAAAGGAATTCAGCTCAGGTAGCAATCAGTAACCAGAATGTGCTTTCTACTCAGAGCATTGCCGAGATGTACCCTGTGACTCTGGGAATAGACTGAGAAGACCAAGGCCAGGTGGCTTGACTCAAGAACCAGCCTGACAAAGGATTTATCTGGTTTACAGTGTGTGCGTGCGTGCGTGTGTGTTCATGTGCATGAATATATATGTATGCACGCGGCTAGCTGTGAAGATGTACTTGTGTGTTAATATGCACCAGCCACATGTATTCCTGCGCTCGCCACCTGCGCACATGCCCGTGTAAGTACCTTGACGCTCAAAAGAGTGAGTTAAATGAACAGACACTTGTGAGCCTGCCAGCCTTCCTTTTGTGCTGATGGGTCAGGGCCATTGTTTGGTACTATTAACCTGGGACTCAGGGACTTGCAAATGAACCCAACAGGGTACTGTGGTTTGGATGCCCTCCAGCATGCGGTGGGTGATGGGGGCTGTGTTTCAAAGCCTTCATCACACTAGACTGCCAACTTTCCTGTACCTTGTGCTTTGGAGGATGCAGGCAGAGTGGAAGTATCGGACTGGAAAATTGCCCAGTGATCTGTTACAAACATATTGTCAGCTGCTGGAGCCTGTGGTGCCCGTCCCTGCAGTGATGGGTGAATGCCATTCCCTTTGGCTCTTTGGAAGCCGTATCTACTCGGATTCATACTGGGGTGAAAAAAAAAAAAAAAAACATCGTGCCTCGAGATGGAGGCATTCAAAGGCATGAGGACATTGTCTGAGCATGAAGGACAGTGTGGGAGGGTGAGAAGGGGACATGCATGCATACTAAGGTACGGGGAGCACCCTCCTTTCTACCTCTACTGCTGCCTCCATCCTGTATTTGTCCCAAAGCCCTGCATCTCTGAGTACCATCTCTCACCTGCCTTTTTTAGTATCTAGTCTGCACAGTGGGAGGTCCTAGAGGATGCAGTGACAATATTTATCACCTCAGGCCCACAAAACAATGTTACCACAAACCTAACATTCAGAGGCCTGGAGGCAATTGGCAACTGACTTCCTGTTATGATTGGATGGTCCAGAAAGCTCTCCCTGTCTCAGATTAGCTACTCTCCTCCATGAACTCAACATTCATCTTAAGAAGATACACGGATTTTTATTTAATTTAGAGCATGTTGTTATTTGGCAAGAGCCACTTATGAGAACTAATGCATTCGAAGTGCCTCAGTTCTAAATTAATTAATGAAACCATTACCACTCTTGACCCCTCGTAGGGACTTTGGAGAAGGGACACGTGTGAGGTAACTTTTGTTGAGAAGACACAGAACTCAGTCAGAGCATTGCTGTAGTGTGTGTGTGTGTGTGTGTGTGCGCGCGCGCGCGTGCATGTGGCACATTATGAAAAACAACCGAAATGGAAGACAGTCCGAACGCCTTCGCACTGAAGAATTTGTAGATACCTAACAAGAGAAAACACATGGATGCAAGTTAGGTGACACACCCTGGAAAGCAAAATGATACAGGTTCCCAGGGAGTCTATGGGGTGATGGGTGGCGTTCCTCTGAGAAGCCTCCCCAGGTTGCCTTTAAACTGGGTCTTGAGAGGCTGAGGGATTGATTAGGCTAGAGTCAACAATCAGGAGGCAGGCAGGAAGTGAACAACTTTAAAAAGGTCCGGTGTCAGATGCCTGGGAGCGCAGGGGTTGATGGGAGTGAACATAAATGGAGGGAAGAAATAAAGATTGCTGGCCACCCACTCCCTCCAGCCCAGGAAAGTGATGAGCATTAAGTAAACAAATAATTGAAAAGGCCACGAATCAATTAGATGATGACAAATAAAAATTGTAATAGCCTAGGATGAGGTATTATTAAGAATGACTTGTCTGAGCCCGATGCCTTTAGACTTACATTTCAATGTGATTAACACTGAATGGCGCTCACTGCTGTTCCCGTTCTGCCAGGGGATGGTGTTCAGCTTAGAGTGCCGCCATGGAGATGCCGGCAAGCATTATCTTTAGAAAGTACTCCCTCCCTGTTTTCATTCGTTTGTAGTTTAACTTCCTTCATTACGTTGCATTAGGAGAAAGAGTGTCGCTGCTTCCTGGTGCATCCACTCCCGCGGCTCATTTCCCAGGCTGAAATCACCATCAGCTCGAGCCAGCGCAGCCATCTCCACAGCAACCAGTTCCACCAGGAGAGCGCACGCTTCGGCTTGTGCAGTCCTCTGTTTCCCTCGTGATTTATTACTAAGGGGATTCGATAAGGGAAAACAGACTTAAGCTTTGGGGCAAGTTGATCTTTCTCTTTCCCTAGAGAGATGGCTATGAAGAGAGGAAAAGATGTTTTTGGAGTGAAGTAGACCTGGCTCCTGGAATCCCGTCGCTACTCCCTTCTATTTCCTGCCGCAGGTTTCCCATCCAAAATGGGGCTATCAGTAGTACCTCCCTTACAGAATTGTTTGCACAGATAATTAATGGGCACTTACTGAGCAATTATTATGCTCCAAATGCTTTAGGTGCATGATTGCGTTTTATCTAAAAGGTAGAAAGTACTGCTCCAGGTTTTGGTCACCTATTGTGTAATAATCCACTCTGAAATTTGGAGGATTAAAACAACCACTATGTTATCTCACAGTTCTGTGAGTTTTTGGGGCTCAGCTGATGGGATTGGGGCTCTTCTGCTGGTTTCACAGTCAAATGCAATTGGGGGTGGAGACACCTGGGCTCAACTGGGATGCTGAGATGGCCGGGTTGCTCTGCCATGTGGTCTCAGGGCCTCTCCAGAAGGATAGACTTCTTACATGACTTCTCAGGGCTCCCAGAAGACAAAAGCACAATCTACCAGGTCTTTTAATGCCTAGGCTCTGAATCCCCAGAACATCACTGTTACGGTTCCTTCCATTCTTTCAATCAGATCACAGGTGGGCAGAGGTTGAATGCGGGAGGGGATTACCCGAGGGCACGCATACCAGGCGCCGTGCTTTATTGGGGGCCAGCTTCAGAGACTGGCCGCCATCTTTCCAATTGACTTATGAGAAAGGTGTGGCTCTGAGAGTAAAGTAACTTTCTCAAAATCATAGAATTAATCAGTAGAACTAGGATTCAAACCTGGGCATCCTGCGTTTCAGAGATTTTGTCTTTGACCTTCACCTCTGTCTCACTTTAAAGAGTCATGAAAAATTCCTAAAATAATGTCTGGCATATAGAATCTACTCAACAAATCTAATTTTATTTCTTTACTCCTCTTTTTTAATATTATCTGGTAAGAGTTATACTATCAGTTACTCAAATATTTATCAATCTTCTATTACGTACCAAGTTATCGTCTACGGTGCTGTACATACCACGGATAACGCAGCGAACAGGATACACCCGTTAGCCTTCTTTGTGGGGAGTTTTACCTGATATTTGTATAATTAGCAGATGGGAGCTTGAGGCTCCCAAATGAGACTCTTCCAAGTGAGGTCAGGCATTCAGGAGGCATTTGAGATCTAGCCACTAGGGTGATAGTGACCTTGCTTTTAGCCAAGTGGTGGTGGGTGGGGAGGGTAACAAGAGGGGAGCAGCACAGATCTGGCTTCCTTGTAACTGGCCTTAGCAAGGTCACCTGGGCCTGATCTGCAGATCAGGGCATACTTGTTAGTATTCCTTAGGCCCCCTAAAGGAGGCATGTGGTTAACAATCTGCACTTTTTAAAAGTAACTTCTACTTCTTCTGTGTTATACAAACAATAATTCTTCATTGGAGGAAAAATAAGAAAACAGATAAGCAAAAAAAAAAAAAAAGAAAAAAAAATTCCCATTATCCACTAACCAGTGGTAATAATAATCGACATTTTGCCATGCGTTCTCCTTATTAGAGTTGTATCATATCAGCAAATCACATTTTTATTAAGAGCATCCTATGTGCCAGGAACATATCAAATGCACATATTTGCGACTAATTTTTTTCTTTTATTTAGCAATGTGTTCTGAACATCTTTCCATGCCAATAAATATAATTACACATGATCAATACACTTACTCATTGTACGCCAATCTATGGGTGTTGTTTAACGTATTAACTCGCTCATCTGATATCTCTGCAATTAGCATTCTAGTAGCTAAATGATGTACACCTTCTTAGACATTTATTTCCTTCGTATAAATTTCTCAAGGTGAAAACAGTGGGCTAAAATATGTGCATGTCTTTCAAGTTTTGGCATTTTCTTAAAAATTAGTAGAGATTGTATCAGTCAAAGTGCCCACTGAGTGTGTACCTAGCACCCTACTCCCACCAACACTAGTTGTTTTTCAGCTTAAAAAAAATCACCGCTATTCTGATAACTGAAAGATGGCATCTTGGGTCATTTGAATTGAGTTATTTGATTAGTATTGAAGTTTAACTTTCACATCCATATTAACTGTATTCTTTCCCCGTTAGCTGCCTGTGCCTGTCCTCAAACCATCTGGTGTCTACGAATGGACTGCTTTGTCCCGTATCTCAACCCCAAGGTTGAGCCCCACTTCTTGTGGCCCAGTGGCTCTTGATGCCTGTCTCGATGCTTTCTTCCGGGACTTGCCTGCGTTCCATTTCCTCGCAGACCGTTGCCCTGACCTGCCTTCCCAGGGACTGCAGTTCTGCCCCTGATCTCTGTCTGGGGATCCAGTTCCTGCTACTGTCACTCAAAGCTCCTTGGTGCTAACTTCTGGTCTGCCTGCCAGGGACTATGAAATTGTTCTAGAGCACATGGACTGTTGGGATCTGTCAATCTGCCCCCACCACACAGATTCCTGAGGGTGGACGGACCTCTCTGACAGCCAGCCTGTCACCTGCCCCTCTTGCAGGAGCCCCTCGCTTTCCCCCCAGTGCGTTCCGTTCCTACTTCTCCTGGGTATCCCCACATCTGTTTGCTCCAGGGCTGAGACAGTACGAGGCATGGTCCTCTGCTCTTAACTCTGTTCTGACTATGAATACACTGTCCATTTGTATTTCAACAGGCTAGTACATAGAAACCAGAAAAACTGGCTTATCTAAAACAGTACAGCTGATGGTACCATCATGGCCCATTGACTTCTGAGTCCAACTTTCCGTCCACAGGGGTTCTCGAGCTGAGGTCTAAATTTTAGGTGGTTCATGAAACTTCTACAATCTCATGGGTAATTGTGTTCATTTATACGTACATTTTTTTCTTGGGAGAGGATCTTTAGCTTTTGTAAGACTTCCAAAGGATTAGTGATCCTCAAAATATACATAAAGCCATGGCCTTAAAGATTTCATTGAGTAGCTAAGAAACATGGCTTCTTCACTGCTACTGCCACCACTTTTGCTATTACTATATTAATAATAAGAAAATGAGTACAAAAACAGGATATATGATATATAATTTTGGAGGAGAAAAGTTGGCAATGAAAAATGTCCTTAAATTCATTTTTTCAGTTACCTGAAGAGCTTTCTAGAGGAACCTGTCCTGTTCTATCCCAAGTTCTATGAAGATCCAAAGTCTTTGTTCCCAATAGCGAAAGTAATCACATAATAAAGCACTGTGTGTCCTGAGATAATAGTGTGGGTCACTCTCCACTCTATCTTCCCTCGTATCAGAAATATTCATGGACAGTTGCTGAGGGGCTTCGAGTGACAACACCTGCAAAGAGAGGACAGCTGCTGCCCTTCCTGTCTGAGCAGCCACAGCAACACGACTTTAACTAGCATGGAGAGCCAGAAATGGCAGCTACCGGTGCAGAAGAGGGAAGGGGTGTTTGCTTGTGACAATCAGAATTATCTGGGGGGAAGTTTTTTCCAATGCAGATTTCCAAAGCCCACTCAAGACTTACTGAACCAAATTCTCCAATAGCGAGACTCAGGCTTGGTGTTGACAAAATCTCCCCCAGGTAATTCTGATGTGCAATTGGGCTTTGGACAACTGCTGTGGGAGTTCAGAGTAGACGTACCCTTGGCACAGAGAAAGCTTACAGGGAAGGAGTCAGAGAACACTCAGTGAAGAAGTGGAACTCCATCTGGTTTTTAAACACAAATGAAATTCAGGTAAATGATGATGATTAAAAGGGCATTTCTGGAGAAAAATAAAATTCAGAAAGACATATGCACCCCAATGTTCATAGCAGCACTATTTACAATAGCTAAGACATGGAAACAACCCAAATGTCCATCAGCAGATTACTGGATAAAGAAGATGTGGTACATATATACAATGGAACACTACTCAGCCATAAAAAAGAATAAAATAATGCCATTTGCAGCAATATAGATGGACCTGAAGATTGTCATTCTAAGTGAAGTGGGCCAGAAAGAAAAGTGCCATCTGACATCATTAATACAAGGAATCTAAAAAATAATAACAATAACAACATAACACAAATTAACTAATTATAATTTTGATTCCTTGAATATGTGTAAGCACATTTGACTGTCCTTCATGATTGGATCACCTCATTCTACTGATTCTTATTTTGTAGTTGGCTTTATTCCTTTGATAACTATGTAAGTTTAAAAAGCTAAAGATCTAATTTGTTCTTAGATACAATAATTAGTACATATATGTAAACTAAAAAAAAATGTGCAGTAAACTGTATATATGTATTTACATGCAATATAATGTGCATGTGCAGTCGAACTGTAATAAAAAATAACTTTTAAAAAAAGGGCATTTCAGGTAAGATAGATGGTATGAAAAGGATACAGAGGCAAGAAAATACATGACATATTGGGAAACAATGAGAAATGTTAGTCAAGGAGGAATGACAGCTCTTGATGCTTCCTTCCATGTCGAGGGAGGTCTGTTGGGGGAAAGTCCTGGTCTCTCTCATCCCCTCACTCATGATGCCCCAGGGAAGTTTAGGGAAGAAACTGAACATGTGCTTTCCAGCCGCTGCCCTTCCTCCTCCTTGGGAGCCATTTGCTCAGGGGAAGCCCCAGGTACTGCTCTGCTCCTCTGTGTCGGATGTTTTTGGGGGCAACTTCTGGTCATATGGGATGGAGGATGCCAGCCCCAGCCCAACATTGCCTGAGCTGAGGGGGCAGGTCTGTCTAAACCTGGTGATTTAGTATGAATAAATCCACTAGGCTGAAGCGTTATGCTGCATCCTTCAATTTTAGCCACTTAGGAAAAAAAGGTAGTATGTTCATCTCTTTTTCTGCCTTATTCATTTGTCTTATTTCTCAATTGGCTTAGAATTTAGGCAGGGGAGAATGGTACAATTTATTGGGTCCCCCGGTCTCCAACAGATCAGTCCTGGAAACAAAAGGTGAGACCAGATTAGGGAGCATTCCTGGAATGCCAGATTTTAGGCCAGTAATTCTTACATGTCTTGGGGTTACAAATTGATCTGAGGCGCTGATAAAAGCTGGGAACATTCTTCCTAGTTAAAGATACATTATCAAAATTACCTGGGGGTTCTTCTAAAAAATACAGAGTCCCTAATTCCACCCAAGATCTTCTAAATCAGATTCTTCGATGGTGAAACCCGAGTTTGGTATGGGTAAAATCTCTCACAGGAGCCTCTCTGTTTCAGGGTATTCACAGATTTCCTGAAACCTATTCATGAGCTACTCTCTCCCAGTATTAGGAGCTCTAGCTTTAGGCAACAGTGGGGAATTGCATCCTGGACCTGACAAAAGGGACAAGGCAGGCATCATTGCTGTGGTTTTAACAGTGACGTTGGCATTTTGTTTCCATGTGCAAATGGAGCCCGGGAAGAATTACAAGGACGAAAAGAGAAACAGTAGTCAGCCTTCCTAAATTTTCTTTGTGGAATCCATGGGAGACTTTTGCAGGCCTCCAGGACTCTGATGGAAAGAGGCTAACAATTCTTGCACCAGAGCACGTTGGGAAACACCAGGACTCTGTCGATGGGAGTTCCTGCGTCTGGTTCCCATCAGCATCATCTCCAAGACGTGATCCTCACATTCAGATGATGGGTTAAGAAATAAATGCATGATGTTATATCCGTCTTTTCTTGTCAGTATTCCTTCTTCTTCCCTTGCATTCATTAAAAAAAAAAAAAACTATCAAATTGCAGCTGCTTCTCCTTCCTTAACCTAAAGCGTATAATGCCAGCAATTTTGGGAACGGAAACAGGCTAGTCTGCCTAGAAATCTCCAGAGCATTGTAGGCTAATACATTAAAATTAAAGAGAAACAGAAGCCATCACTACAAATTGCAACATTATTGTTCAAGCCAAGATCGGGTTAATTATAAACTAGCATTTTTATAGATGTCACAGGGGCTGTTTTAGTGCTGCTTTGCTGATGCTAAAAAGATAGTGTGGAAATGTGATCAGGGATCCTCATACTGTCTAACTGGAGGGGAAAAAAGTTAATTAGGCTCTTTTTGGCATATTAGTGGAGACAGGCTTATTAGACACATTTACAAGCTAATGATATGCCTATACTCTGCTATCAAAAAAAATGCATTTAAATAAACTGATTCACAGTTCAGCCATTTACATCTCTTTAACCAGTACATTCACAATTACATTACCCACGTTTAATTGGCATGGAATCATTTCTGGAGCATTTCTGGAGACTGTTCTATGAGGTGCTCACAGTATGGTGGTCTCTGCTCATCCTGCTCTCCCTAACCTGTCTGGGACCACAGGTAGCTCCCCATCCTGCTTGTTGTCCACATCCTGGGATGAACAGCCTTTATTTGACTAAGGACCTTTGAACCAACAGTGATGGATTTCAGAACTGCCACTAATGTTGAGTGCAAATGTTTGGAGAATGAGGGGCAGGGCGGTAGAGATGGGGGGTGCAGGTGGTGGGGGCAGCAGCTAAATGGCCAGGGTAGCCAGGACCACGGTCGTCCCCCAGCCTCCCAGGGAATGAAGCAAGCACTGAAGGAAATGGGCATTTCCCTCTCTAGTTCAGAAGTTCAGGGCATCCCAGGGAGTCTATTGACACTTTCCTGAGTAGGACAACCCTTTCTCCATCTAAGCCCACTTTCTACCCCACTTTTAGGGATCCTTCAAACAAATGCAACCTTCTGAGCCTGTCATAGCAGGAGATCCTGGCTCTATCACAAGCGGCTACTTCAGCATCCTCATCCTCACATCAGTCAAATGGAAATTATATAATAGTTCCTTCCTCAAAGCGTTTTGTGAGAAGACTGGCTAAGCCACTGCCTATGAGTGCCTAGTGAAGTAACTGGCCGGTGGTGGTGCTCAGGGAATGTGACCTGTTACCATCACCATCACCATCATCATCATCACACCATCATCGTTATCACTACTACTAAACTGTCATGCTTAAAAGTCTTTGATGGACCCTTATTTCTCACAGAAGAAATCTGATTTACTTAACATGGTCCTTAAAGCCCCTCGGGGTCTGATACTGACTTCCCTTTCCAACTTCCTCCCCAGCCCCTTCCCCAACAACACTACGCTCTAGTCACCCACAACTGCACACCTTCTGTAAGCGTCTCTCTGTCCTGTGCTCATGCTGCTCCGTCTGCCTGCATGGCCCTGTCCTGTTGCCTGGTGGCCGTCCCCTCCTAGTCCTCCAGAATGAATCCTCCTCCTCCTCCAGAGCTCAGCTAGAAGCACCCCTCTAGGCTTCTGCCTCCCCATTCCTCTCTTTCCAGGTAGAGTAATGACTCCTGCCCAGATGCGTCATACGTGCCTCTTTTGGGCATCACTTACTTCACAGTATGAGAGTTATTCGTCTACCGGGCTGTCTTCCCTGCCGGAAGGTTCACGCTTCAAGGACAAAAACCAGACCCAACCTCTATGTTTATGCTCAGTGTCCGACTAGGTATACCCAGGTACTAAATGAATGTTTTTGAATTCCAGTGGAATCAAGTCTAACTGATCTGAACTAGAGTTCCAACTAGAGCACTTCTGAGGTGCCGTCTAGACCCAATATTCCATAAGCCTGTGATTTGTCAAATACTGGATTCAGCTCCTTTCTACGAGCTTCAGTTTTCTTATCTATAAAATGTGAGTGGTAATTGCTCACTCACAGGGCTATCAGGCGACGTGGTGGGTCGATCCACGTGAAAAGGCTCTGTGAAGTTCAATCACCACGCGTTGCTTTCTTGCTCACCCTTGTTTGTGCGTCTTCTGGTAAATGACAGGATAACAGAAGAGCACGTTGTGCAGCTTGCTATGTATTTGTTGTTAATATCTTTCCTATTCCAATTTCCCATAGTAAAGGCAGGCTCGGGAACATTCCTTCCCCAGGGAAAGGGGAACATCTCTTGGTGCCCATTTCAGCAGGACAAAGTGGCAGTCTCCATACATTGTAACTTTCATGTTTGGGCTCCAGTCTCAGTTCCTGTCATAAAAGAATCATGGGAAATGCCTTTTCTCCTCCTCTCCCCTCACCTCCCTCCATAATAACAAAGCCCAGTCCATCTTTTTGTGATGATAATCGTTATCAAAGACATCATTAGAGTTTAATGCCTGAGAATGACTTTGCATGCCAGTGAGGAACAATGTTGCTGACAATTATTTCTTTGGAAGTTTACTGCTTCACCATGTGAGGTCATAAACGTGGGGGCGTGGACACACCGAAGTCTGCCATGTAATTCGGTAACAGCTCATCCTCAGCAATTCTTGGAGATCAAGTAACTTGAGTGTAGTCTCTTGCAAGTACTCTCCCAGGTGCTTCCTGAACGGCTACGTTCCAAAATGACACCTCCCATTTGTCTGAGGCATCTTTTGAAGAAAAAGAATTCATTCAGCAAATAGGAGAATTGGGGAAGCACCATCTGCAGAACAGTCAATGCTGTGCCCTCAGTTTCTACCATACACATGAAACAGCTCTTTAGCACCTAAGGGTGCAGCCAGGGTGGCATTCCGTGGCAGCATTCCCATGTGCCCAGGCTGAGCGCAGGAAAAGAGACATCAAGTGTGAGAGGGGAAAGGGCAGCTGTTCCTTCCCTCCAGGTCACTGTATAGTCACAACATAGACTGAACCAGGCAGTGCTCCTTCTAAGGGAGCACAGCCTTGAAGTAAGGTTGGGAGTATCCAAGAGAACGAGGTGTTGCATCAGAGAACTCACAGAAGCATCTTCATTTACAGGACACACCTGACAGTCCAATAGGCTAGGGGTGCCACTCATTTCTGGCCTTACTGTGGAGACAGGAGGGAAGGCGGCAGGACACAATCATCAAAGGAATGACACGGCAACTGAGGACAGGACAAACTGGTTAGAACCAAGATGGTGGAAGATTCGACTTCCAGTAGACCTTGAGCCTCATGGCACACCCACAGGCATCATGGCAATTCCTAAGCTGACCATAAAAGGTCAAAAAGTGGTCAGGGGCCCAATTCCTGGGAATCCTTGCCTCTTCCGCAAAATAGTTGGAAGAATCCTCCTACTTATTAGCATATGAAATTACCAAGCCCATAAAAACTAACAATTCTGGTTGTGCCTCATGGTCTCTCCCTCTTGCTTTCTGAGATGGCCCACACTCTATCTCTAGAGTGTGTATCTCACTGAGTAAACTTACTTTCACTTTACTATGCCTTGCTTTTGAATTCTTTCCTGTGTGAGGCAAGAACATGTTCTCCAGCAACACTGTGACAGATTCATGAAAGGTTTCTATGTGTATTTGTTTGGATGCGCATATAATGCATTCATCCCTACACAGAATCATAGCACGTTTAAAGCTGAAGGAATAAGACTATGAGACACAGGAGGAATGTAACTCTTTTTCATTCATCTACTTTGGCAACAGGAAGGCTTGGGTTCAAACCCAACTCCGGGGTTTGAAAACGTCAAACAAGTGCCTTAATCTCCAAGCCTTGTCTTTCTCAACTGCAAAACAGAGATGAAATTGGCCCCTTACCATGCTGGTCCGAGGACTAAGTAAAATAGTGTCCACAAAGCACTGGGTACAGTGTCTGGTGCCCAGCTCATGGTTGTCGTCATTGCAGTTGTCAGAGGCTGTGCTGTAAGAGGTAGCAGTAGTTGCATTAGTGATCTGGCGCCTTGCACGATGAACTCAGAGGAAGCTCAGTTAATTCTGAATTTATGACTCAACAATTAAGTAGATGGTTGAATCTAGTATTCTTCTCCACATTTCAGTAAAGGGCACTGAGGAATACAGGGGCCCAAAGAGCAACACAGAATCACGCAGATTTTTGGCAGAGCTTGACCTATACCTTAGATCATTTGACTCCCAACATGGTACTCCTCCAACTACCCCGATCAACCCCTCCTTCCCTACACTCCCATCACCTCCCACTCTCCCCAACACATGTGTTTGTGCTTGAGACATACACACCTGTCTTACAGATAGAGAAATTAAAATCCTTGAAGGAGGTGAGCTACTCGCATTCCCCGGAAGCTGGTGATAGGAGCCAAGTTGATGGCCTACTGTTGGGTGCACTGTCTGATGAGTTTCATCTCTTGCATCTCATGTTTTGGAAGCCCAGGTCTTAGGGCAGAGGTGAACTCGAACCTGGAATTGAAGGAGGCTGAGCTGAAGGCTCAGATCCCCAGAGATCCTGTGACTGAATAATACTGGAAAAATTCATAATTTTTGCCTCCCAAACCCCTTTGCTTTACCATTCTCTGTAATGCCCTCCCTCATTCATTCCTTTGAACTATATCATGATTTCTACTGTGCCAGGAAGAAGGGTCACACCAAAAGTAAAATGAAAAACAAAACTTACTTTCTGGTTTTTAAACGTCTATAAATGTGGCATAAATAATAGGTTTAGAATCAATTATTTAGTCCATTCTCCACAGAGAGAGAGAAAGATGAAAAATAAAAACTCTGAGCTAGCATGTTGGGAGACAGTAGGAAAGGAAACAAGAGGGTTAGACCCAAGCTTTGGTTTCTGAGAAGGGTTTCTGTCACCTATTCATCTTGGGCTGCCTTCTGGTCACAGGTATTTCTGGGAAATGTAGAACATCCCTGATAGATCTGAAGACCAGGAGATGGGAATCGAGGCGGGCTTCCTACAGAGAATCTTCACAGGGATTTCTTACACTTCTGAAAGATCAAGCAGCAGCTGAAGAGGAAGTGATCCACAAAGTAAGTCAGGGAAGAAAGGGACTGAGACAGTCAACCACATGCTTTATGGGGCCCCAGAATGGATGGGAGAATAGCCAAGTTTTCCTCTATCTTCTTCCTCCAAATAAGCCAAGAAGATGTGGAGAAAAGAATAAAGAAATAAAACACCAAAATAGGTTTCTCAGTCTTGACAAGAGGATCTCTCAGTGGAAACCCCTGTGGACAGAAGACTAATGTGGATCCAGAAATCTCAGTGGAGACCCCACATGCAGGGATGATGAAAACCAAGAAGGAGCAGCAGTAATGCACACCTCTGCACGTGAGTAATTACAGATTCACCAAACAGCTGTCTCCAGTCCAACGTGAGTATGCACCCTAGGACTTACATGCCAACCTGGGAGAAGGGAAAAGAAAATTTATAGTTTACCAGCCGTAAACTCAAAATGCCTGAATCTACTTTAAGTTGACTAAGATTGCTTTTCCATGATCAGGTAAATCAGGGAATAAAAATAGAACTGATAGCTATAAAAGAATAAGTTACATTTCTGCAAACTTGAGGAACTGACTTTAAATTAATACCTACTATGAATTTTTTTCCTCTTGTAATGTCAGAATGACAGCCTTTGGGCTTTATGCCATAATCCATTCTACCGGAACCATATTTCAGAGTAATTTGAATAGGTCTCTTGTGTACATCTGAGCAAACCAAGGACACAGGCATACACTCAAGTGTCCAGAAAACTTTACAAAGTACTTTTAATCTAGCAAAAGTTTAGCCATGGTGATGACAATGACATTAGTGGTGACTGTAAACACTCCAGAAGGAAAATCGTCAGGAATAGGAAATGATGTCCTTAGCATGTACTATCTATAAAGTTCTTAGCTCAAGACTTGGAAATGTTTTCTCTCCAAACTACACTCTTTCCTGAACTCGGCATTCATATAGCTATTGCCTATGACACCCCCTACCTAGACGTCTAATAGACAGCTCAACTCAACACATTTAAAGCTGAACCTATGAGCTCCACCCTATCCCCTGCGCTTAGCCAAACCAACACAACCTGTGCTCTTCTTCCCCATCTCAGGTTATGACAACTCCATCCTTAAGGTTGCTCAATTTAAAAATCTTGAAATCATTCTTGACTCCACTCTTCTCCCACACCCACATCTAATCCACTGGATTGTTGTCTTTATCTTCAGAATATATCCAAGACCCAAGCACTTCTTACCATCTCCTGCACTACTCTTGTCTCAACCACCTCTCACCTGGATGCTTCAGTTGCCTCTGAGAGGTCTCCCTGCATCCATCCTTGCCTTCCCAATAGTCTACACTTCACACAGCAGTCAGAATGGTCCTTTTAAAGTATAAGTTATATGGTGTCACACTCTGTTCAAAACTCTCTGATGGCTCCTATCTCACTTAGATAAAACCCAAACACTTAGACTTCCCTGCTGTTCTTTAAACACATCAGGCATGTTCCTGCCTTAGGGCATTGCATGGTCTAAAACCTCTCCTCAGAATGCTCTTCTCTCACATCCATATGGATGAGTGTCCTACTTTTGCCAGAATTTGCTTAAATATCGTCTTTTAAAATTAGGCTACTCTTGAGCACCACATTTTGAAATTGCAACCTGCCACTCTTCTTCTGTACTCCTAACCTCTTCTCCTGCCTGGATTTTATTTCCTCTCTAATTTTTACCACTTTTCCATATACCAAAATTTGTTGAGTATTATGTTTGCTGCTGTCCCTTCTCTCTTTCCACGAGCATATAAACTCTAATTTTTCAGCCACTCCTCTAGAAAGCACACCTTAAAAACATGTATCTGCAATCTCTTTCTTTTTGGGGGGTTTGCAACAATCATTATGATCTCAAATGATTTTTAAGAAAAAGGAGGAAGATGAGTAGAGGCCAACGTGAATGAAGTCAAGTGGAATACTGGAAGAGGCAAGGAATTTGGACTCCAATTGGAGCATGGGTGATTCTCCAGGTCATATATTCTCTCTGACTTGAAAAAGTCACCTAATCTCCCTCCCACATGTCTCTGATCCTGAATCCTAAAATTGGTGGTGATCAACATATATATCTGGAAGAGTTGTGCCAATGAAAATATAGCAAGGTATGTGAGGAGCGTAAAAGTATTTTATTAACTACAAAGTTCTCAATAAATGCTAGCTGTTGTTTGATGTCCTTGAGAGAGTGGAGAGTACTATGGAATGCTCTGCTTTCCAGATCATGTGGACTGGAAAAGTGACCTATTAACACAAATAAATCTTCTCAAAAAGGTGGATGTGTTTTATGCCTTTCTCCAAATCTGCGAGGAAATGGCTCCCCAGCCTGAGAGTCATGCACAGAAGTCTGGGAGCACTGCAGTTCAGAGAACTAGTTCATCACGGCTCTTTTGCCTCTTCAGTAGTCATGGATGCCCTCAAGGGAGATGGGCACCAAGAAGGTCCATCCTACCAGCAGCATGGTTATCTCCTCACAAAGTCTCCTCTTTGTAATTTCCATAAGATGACATTTTTTTCTTGAGATCCCACCTTTAAGTATCAGCTCAGAAAATGCATAAAAGAATTTCTAAAGGTGAAAAATTTACAACCTTGCTAAAACAGATTTGCAAACATAAATATGAAACCTTCTGGAGCTTGGTAAAGCTCAAGAATAACACACAACGAATATTGTGATATTTGTTGACCTGAAACAAATAGATTACCAGATATTTCTCCAGCAAAGATGGGTTTATTCAGGATCAGGCAAGAATTACAATTTGAGGCCTGTGATCATGGCGAAACACGTGCAAGTCCCCCCACAACAAAGGCAGGAGAACACTTTCATAGAGAGGAAAAGAAAGTTGGGAGGGCTCTAGTAAACAAAGACCATGGGTTTTCACTGGCTGAACCCTCGCCAGGAAAGAAGAGGAGTCTTTCTTCTTCCTGTTGGCCTCTGCTGCCATCACAGGGCATGAGCGCTACCTCTTTTAGTCTCCCAGCTCCATTTAATTGAGGTTTCTGTTTATTAATTTTTACACAATAATTGGAAGAGATTTGGCCCAGAAGTGGAGCAGAAATTCCATTTTGAATCTCTACTGTGTTTAGGGGCACGCCTGGCTATATTTAGTGAGTTAGCGAAGCAGTCCATCATAAGTCTATTATCATGGTTCCTAAGAAGCAGACTCCTAGAGAGAAAGCCCATCCTGAGGGAATAAAGAGCTAGTTATGTGATGAGCTAGAGTACCAGCTGTGCTGCTAAAACAAAGAAGACCTACAACTACAGTAGCATAAACTAGATAGAAACAGTTCAGAAGTGGGCAGTCCAAGACAGGGAAGTGGCTGTCTTCCACGAAGTCACCGAAGGGCCATCTAGTGGCTGGGCTGTCCCCTAGTGCATTGCCCTGGTTTGCACGGTCAAAGGGCCATTACTGTGTGTGCGCTCCAGCCCACACAAAGGATAAAGCCCTGGAGATGCCCCTGCCCAGTGCTTTAAGTCCAATCACTTGGCAAAACAAACGTTTATTTTATGCCACCGTATATTTTTGGGTCTCTTGGTTACAGCAACACAGCCCGTAAATTAACTAGAACTAAAAGCATCCTCCTTCCCTTAAGATGATCTTTCTTCTAGGACTTCCTCAAAACTATGGAAATAGGTTTCAGTCCTGCTTTAAAACATTGGCCTAAACTTGGCCATGTGGTCACATCTCATTGCTAGAGCACTTAGGAAATGTCGTCTATCTGAAATCCATGTGCCCAGTTAACTTATTGGGGGAGGAGGAAAGGAGGCGGTTGTGTTACTAAAGGGAAAAAGGAGGTAGTAAGTTCTAGCCCTATTAGCAGCTTTTGCCACGCCCAGTCTCAAGGCAGCAGAAGGGAAGAGTGACTCTGGTCCCTGTCAATCTAATCCATCCTTGGTCCCAGTTAGAGAGAACAGTATAGGGAAAAGGTAAAGATCACACATGTTTAATTAAACCATGGTTAAGCCTTTGGAGCACAAGCTAAATTGCTTTAGGGCCCCTCTCCACCCAAAAATGGAGAGAGAATGTCTCATTTAACCAAAACCACTGTGCATTTATGTTTCCTTAAGAACTCAGTTACAATTCCTGGCAGATTTCAGGGTCTGGCTGCAGATGGGAGAAACCACAGTGGTGACATATGGGAGAAAGCAGTGTCTGGTAGGAGCCTGTGGTTCCTGATAGGAAGTAGTAGAACCATTGGCAAGAGATGCAGCATCCAGCGGGAGACTGAATGGTCTCGTTGGCAATGGCAGCCATGCCAGGAAAGGCAGAGAGTTTGCTAAATGTGGTGGGACATCAGCACCGCCCAGGGGAAGCAGAGGTACTCACTAGGGGCAGAGAGAGTAGCCGTCCCTGGGAACACTGCACGGGAGCTGACTGGCTTTATTCCTGGATTCACATGAGCTGTCTCTCATGATTTCATACAGAAATACTTGTATGTGTGTGCATGAGTGTGCGTGTGTGTATACATGTGCGTGCATGTGTGTTTGGGATGGTGGGTCATGCAGGGGAACAAGTCCTGAGTAAACTGGTCAGAAAAGCCAAGCTTTCATGTTCCAGATATAAACGTTTTTTGAGGAAACTCCCAGAACTTTTAGTACAGAGTAATTGCAATTTTTAAAGTATACAGCGGAGCTACAGTTTCTCATTTTTGAGAAAAGAAAATGGAGTTAGGGGTTTTAGGATTTCCCTAATGTTTTTCTTTCTTTAAAAAAATTTTTTTTAAATTGAAGTATAGCCAATTTACAATGTTGTGTTAATTTCTGGTGTGCAGCATAGTGATTCAGTTATATATATATTTATATTTCTTTTCATATTCTGTATTATTATAGGTTATTACAAGCTACTGAACATAGCTCCCTGTGCTAAGTGGTATGTCCTTGTTGTTTATCTGTTTTTATATATAGTAGTGTGTATCTGCAAATCCCAGACTCCTAATTTATCCCTCCCCTGCCACCCAGTGTTTTTCAATCAGAAAGTTGTAGGACCAAAAGCCGAACCTGGGTCAGCAGAGTCCTAGAGGCTGCCTTTTAATATTTTGGTGTGTTCTCAAGTGGGATGATGTGTCCACTCATAAGAATTTCAGGGTTACCCACCAGAGCAAGGATCTGAGTGATGGGTGGACGTTTCCTTCACAAGGCAGAGCTGTGGATCTCAAGATACTGTGCAACAGTGGGGAAATGTCAAAGTTATTAATTTTTATAAAATATGCTAATGGACTTCCCATTACTTCCTCTCTCATTATTCGGTGTTGCCTTTCTGCTTTTCTGACACTTAACTGTGACAATGTGACACTAAAAATATCGGGGCCTGCAGGTTCCCTGACCCCAAGCTCCTTTTCTTCCAACAGCTGGGACATTTGACCTTTGCCAGCAGGCTCTGCTTCAGAGTCAGAGCAAATCACTCCTCCCCAGCACACATTTTTTTTTTTTAATACTTTAAAAAGGTCATGTAGATGAATGTGTGTAGGGCATAGTCAGCCTTCAGCAAATTTAAATACCTTTCTTCTTCTCCTCTTTAGAACTTCTCAAATTCTCTCAATATGGCAGAGAGGTAGAAAGTTTATCACTTGAAAGTCAAGACAAAAACTTCAGATCTCCAAGGGCACATCTACAAAGCAAGTCTCAGAAAGTACCCAATGAGCCGTTCAAAGCTGGTCCCAAGGAAGCAGATGTGAGCCACCATTCCCCACTCAGGGACTTGTAGCAGGCATTTCTAACTGGTTACAGCACTCATTCTTTTTTTTTTTTTTTTTTCCACACCTTTAAAGTAAGATGCAGCTCAGACCACTGTCATCAGAACATTCTAGGTAGCCATTGCAAATTATTCAGAGTTAACACATGAAATGAAAACCATTTGCCATCCCTGCTCAAGTTCGTCGAGACAGGTACTCAGGTGAACCCTAATGTATAGCTGTTCTCGGTTGATCCTATTTGGTGCTTTATGAGGAGGTCACATGTCAAGAAGTTGAGCTCTTGTCAGCATCGCTCCTGTGTATGTTCTTGTTTATGGAGCTCAGTCTGCTAACATCCTTCACATCCCAGGCTGCTGCCACAAAAAATGTTTTGGATTATTTAACCCTAAATATTTCTTCTGTTAATCCTTTCACTCATCTGATCCCAGAACATTTGTTAAAGAATCAGGAGACCTATATTTAAACTCTAATCCTTTCACTGATTTATGGGCAACATACACTTGTGAGAGTTGCCCGAATTTATGAGCCCTGATACCATGTTTATATAGAAGTAGTCAGACAAGTTGGTCTCCAAGATCATTTGTCTTTGAAGTTCTATGATTTTGAGGTGAAAACAGAGGTCAGGGTGGGAACTTGACTCTAGAGGCCAGAGAGCAGACATCAATTTTTGAAAAAAAAAATAATAAAGCAATGTTAGAACTTATTTTGCTATTTAGTAGTATTTTTGGTTACCATACATGATTTTTACATCTGCTATTCTGAGGCTAAAAATGATATTTTATTCATCATTAACATCTCATTATTTAACATGATCATTCTATAAAACCATTATAAACTCAACCTAATTTGATAGTTAATAGAAGTCCAATTCTCTGGATTGACTATTTCATGGCTTATGCATTAAATTATGCAATAATAGACAAAAATTATGGTTTTTTTCTTTTGCCAAGGCCTATGCTAAGTATTTATATTTATTGCCTTGTTTAATCCTCTCAACAAAGCTATTAAGTACTTCTAGGCCTCGTAGGTGAGGCAACAAAAATTTAAGGGCATTTAGTAATTTGCTTAAAGTTACACAACTAATAAATGTTAGAGCTTTTGAACCTTAGGATTTTGAACCTTAGCAGTCAGACACCAGAGTCCTGGCAACCTTGGGGACATGTGAGCAGTAGAATGTGCTTTAAAATGAAAAGAAAAGCCGATAAGCTATCTTATAATAAACAATATATAGTTTACACATATCATAGTTATATGTAGCATTTTCCATAAACTATCCCGTAACAAAAATAACTGTGCTCAGAGGGCCTCTGGAAAGGAATGTCATGATTAGCAGTCCGCTGAGTGGCCCTGTGATGCCTTCAGCACTGTGGCAAACACACAAAGGTCATGGCAGCTTGAAGTTCGTATACTCTGCCTCTCAAGTGCCAAGGTCACTCCAGGATTTAGCCCAAGGACTGGTCTGCTGGAGCTGTGCAGGGCAGATCTGATTCCTTTTAAGAATCATAGCAGTCATCTCATGGGACCATAACCAGGAGGGTGAGTATGTACAGGCACACGTGGATGCAAGTACATATTAACGTGATGAGAGGGAAAGAGGGGAGAAGGGGAGGGAAGGGAGGAGGGAGAGAGAGAGACCAATTGTCTACATTCTCAGTCTTTCTACCTTAAACTCCCATTCTCTCTCCACCCTGCTCCAGTAAGATTTTCATCCTCAACCACTTCACTGGAACTCGACTTCTTGTCTATTTCTGTCCTCTAGAATGTCACTGTGTTGGGTCAGATATTCTGTCAACGCTGTCTCTAGTTCCTAAAACAATGCCTGATATACAGTAGGCTCCCAGTCAGTTCTTACTGACTGGTTGACTGTAACTCGGGCCAAGTTACTCCATACGGCTCCTCCTAAGGCTGTGCTCATGTGTTAAGCTCTTAGTCAATTAGGCCAGGTCATAAAAACAAATGAGCCAAGTAGGTTAAAGGACAGATATCTCAAAATGAGATCAGTCTGTTGTCAATTGATTGGCTGGCTTTCCCCACTTCTCAGTCAAGGGTGACATCTTTAAGAAAAAAATCTATATTCCTCCTTCCATATTTTTAAATATCGCTGAACAAAATCTATTTATCTTGGGAACTTTGCATCAAAAATGTCCCGGAAGACTGAGCAAGTGAGTTACTGCAGCCACCCATGATATTCTACTTGGAGACAACATTGAAACAGCCTACAGTCAAGACGCAGGTCTTTGTCCAGATACAATAAAACTCCTTGAGGAAAACACAGGCAAGACACTCTTTGACATAAATCCCAGAAATTTTTTTTTGGAACCATCTCCTAGAGTAATGAAAACAAAAGCAAAAATAAACAAATGTGACCTAATTAAATTTAAAAGCTTTTGCACAGCAGAGGAAGCCATTAGCAAAATGAAAAGACAACCTACAGAATGGGAGAAAATATTTGCGAACGTTGCAACTGACAAGGGATTAGTTTCCAAAATATACAGACAGCTCAACAGCTCAATATCAAAAAAAAACAAACAAAAAAACAAACAAAAAAACACCAAACCTAAACAACCCAATCAAAAAATGGGCAAAAGACCTAAATAGGTATTTCTCCAAAGAAGACATACAGATGGTCAACAGGCACATGAAAAGATGCTCAACATTGCTAATTATTAGGGAAATGTAAATCAAAACCACACCTGTCAGAATGGCCATCATCAAAAGGTCTACAAATAATAAATGCTTAAGAGGGTGTGGAGAAAAGGGAAACCTTGTACACTGTTGGTGGAAATGTAAATTGATGCAGTTATTATGGAGAATAGTATGGAGATTCCTTAAAAAACTATAAATAAAGCTACCATATGATCCAACAATCCCACTCTTGGGCATATATCTGGAGAAAACCCTAATTCGAAAAGATATATGCACCCCAATGTTCTCAGCAGCACTATTTACAATAGCCAAGACACAGAAGCAAACTGAATGTCCATCAACTGACTGATGGATAAAGAAGATGTGGTATACACAATGGAATACTTCTCAGCCATAAAAAAGAAGAAAATGCCGTTTGCAGCAACATGAATGGACCTAGAGATTATCATACTAAGTGAGGTAAGTCAGAGAAAGAGAAATATCATATAATATCACTTATACAAATGATACAAATGAACTTATTTACAAAACAGAAATCGACTCACAGACATAGAACACAAACTTTGGTGAATCAAAAGGGGAAAGGGTTGGGAGGGAGGAATGAATTTGGAATTCGGGATTAACCTACAATGGAAAAGAATCTGAAAATGAATACATATTTGTATATGTATGTATAACTGAATCACTTTGCTGTACACCTGAAATATTGTAAATCAACTATACTTCAGTAAAAAATAAAAATTAAAAAAGAAATTTTTTAAGAAGCAGGTCTTTGAAAGGTAAAAAGGAACACCTGGAGTCTGATTTTTTAATTCTATTTAAACTCTCCTTCAGGATAACATCACTTCTAATTTTGTGCAAGGACAATAGATCTAACCAAAGTGGAACTATTCTTTGTTTTAAACAAACTGTGAAGGAAGTCAGGATGGCCAAAGGGGATATGATACCAGCTTCCAGGCTTGGACATTATACAGACCAAGGCTTAAACCTAGGACCTGCCAAGCCTGGCTTCTACCTTGGTGAAGCGTATAATCTCTCTGAACCTCAGTAATTAACGCCCATGAGGTATCTGGCAGATAGCAAATGCTCAGCTTATCCTGGTCCTCCTTCCTTCCAAGTATGCCAGCAAGAATCCAGGCTCACTTTAAAAACAGAGAAATTGAAATGTGATCATTTATGCTAACAATGCACTCATAAAATCTTAGAGATGGAGAAAAGATCAAAAGACTTCGGGCCCAATGACTGTTTTTATTTACTAAGTAAATTACTACATAGTTCTTTGCACAGCAATCTTCTAGGTTATATAGAATGCCTGAAAATAGGCTTTCTTTTCCAATAATCTCTTTGAAATAATCCAATCTTCATATAAAGAATGGTATATCTGCTCCATTGTAAGTCATGGAAGAGAGGGCACAGCCTTGGGAAAACTCTGAAGTTGGTGCACACGTAGCCCCATCCACAGGGATGATGGCGAGCTCCTGGGACTATTGCTTCCCGAACACTTAGCTCAGCAGGGTACCTAGTGGAGGTGCCAGCATCGTCTTGCCAGAAAAGAAATCAATACCTACAAGAAGAGACACGTTCAGTTTTCCAGTCCTCCCAAACCATCCAAGGTCTGGTGACTCAACAGTGAGTCAGTGGGCAGAGGTCATTAGTCAGCCCTGGTGACTAGTGTTCTATGACCTTCCCAAAGAGGCCACACAGCTGCAAGGGCAGAGAGTGATGGGAGGGGTTCGAGGATTGACTTGTCCATCTCTGTTCTGCTAAATGTCACCACTTTGGCCCTAGATAAGTCACTGAAGCCTTTGAGGTTTCACCTTTCACATTTGTAAAGTAAGAATGTTGCCTTGATACGATCTACAAAAGTTCTTCCCATGTCTAAATCTGTGTGTATGTGGATATTCGTGTATTTTCTTCCTTATCTGATCCTGGCTCTTAGCAGAAGGAGAGCTCTGTGTAGGAGGACTGGGCGTTAATAAAGACTAAGAGTTCTCTCCAGCTATGTCTATATGCTTTTGGTTTTTAGCTCTCTTTCTAAGGTGGTAATTGTGTGTGCGTGTGTGTGTGTGAAAGCAGTTTTTCATTTTTCTCAGTTGCTTGCGAATTTACTTTTAGTCTAAAAACAAGACATAAATGATCCAAGTGACAACGTTGCCGCAGGGTAAAGTTACTGCTCAGTTTCCATTAATAATGGAGCAAGTAGTGGTATCTCAAGTGTGTTCATTGCAAAGCTTTTCTTACAAGGAGCACAAATGACACCTGATAAAACATCTCATAAAGCTGTGCTTTAACATGCACAGCTGAACTGGATGTGACTAAGAGTAGGATGAGATTGTTCCCTTTGGTCTTCAAGGCAAACTTTAGGAAACCTCACCTGCTTTTCCAATATGCAGTGGTGCAGAAGGTCCTCTCTGGGATTGGGGCTGTTTGCACAGGTGCCCTACCAGTGCATTAGCAAAGATTTGAGGGGTAGTACTGAAAGCCTCAGGTTTCCAAAGCAGAGGATTAGATTTAAAGTCCAGCTCTGAATTTGCAACTTTTTTTAATGGATTGATTTTATTCAGTTTTTTTTTTTTTTTTTGGTGGGGAGAGGTAATTAGGATTATTTTATTTATTTATATGTTTTTAATGGAGATACTGGGGATAGAACCCAGGACCTTGTGCATGCTAAGCATGTACTCTACCACTGAGCTATACCCTCCCCTAAATTTGTAAATTGTATTGAGAAATTCACTAAACTTTTCTACAGCTCATTTGGTGAGATGAGTTGAAGGCAACACTCCCTGTTTCACAAGGTTCTTATGAGAAGTCAGTAAAAAATATATACATATGTTAAAAAAGACTTTATAAAGATGGAATAGAAAGTTATTAGTGATATAACTTAGTTGGTCCAGTTTACTAAGCTCTCTGACATGGGTGTGTGACAAGGACTTCTGCAATATGTCATCTGAATCATAATAATGAATCATGCACTGGGTGAGGTGTTTCCCATTTTATCAAATTTTATCAGTATTTTATCAAACAACAACAACAAAAAACTCTGTGAAGTCAACATTTTTAGCCCAATTTAACAGATGAAATATCATGCAATCATAAAATGGAATTTGGTAATTAACCCCAGGGTGCAGATATGTCCAACTGTGACATTCACTTTCCATCCCATTCTCGCCACTTTTAGTCAACATAGTATTGGTGGTCCTAGTTACACCAATCAGACAAGAAAAGGAAATAAAAGGAATATAAATGGGAAAGAAGGAGCAAAATTGTCACTGTTTTCAGATAATGTGATACTACACATAGAAAATCCTGAAGACACTATGAAAAAACTACTAGAACTCATCAATGAATTCAGTAAAATTGCAGTGTACAATATTAATACACAGTAATCTGTTGCAATTCTACACACTAATCATGAACCAGGAAGAGAAATTAAGAAAACAATCCCATTTACAATCACATCAATAAGAATAAAATACCTAGGAATAAATCTAAGGAAGTAGATCTATACTTGTAAAACTGTAAGATGCTGATGAAACAAATTGAAGACAACACCAACAAAAAGATATACCATGTTCCTGGGCTGGAAGAATTAATATTGTTAAAATGACCATGTTATGCAAGGCAATCTACAGATTTAATGTTATTTCTATCAAAATAACAATGGCATTTTGTAACAGAACTGGAATGAATAATTCTAAAATTTGCATGGAAACACAAAAGGCTCTAAATAGCCAAAAACTTCTTGAGAAAGAAGAACAAATCATGTGCTCTGATATTATACCACAAAGCTAAAGTAATCAAAACAGTATGCTACTGGCACAAAAATAGATACATAGATCAATGGAACAGAATAGAGAGCCCAGAAATGAGTCTATGTTTATATAGTCTATTAATCCATGACAAAGGAAGGAAGAATATACAATGGGGAAAATAAATAAATGGTGTTGGGAAAAATGGACAGCTACATGCAAAGAATCAAACTGGACTACTCTCTTATACCATATGCAAAAATAGATTCAAAATGGATTAAAGGCTTAAATGTGAAACCTGAAACCATAAAATTTCTAGAAGAAAATATAGGCAGTAAACTTGTTGACATTGGTCTTAGTAATTTTGGGGGGGGGATATGTCTCCTTAGGCAAGGAAAACAAAAGCAAAAATAAACAAATGGAATTACATCAAACTAAAAAGCTTTTGCACAACAAAGGAAACTATCAACAAAGTGAAAGACAAACAACTGAATGGGAGAAGATATTTGCAAATGATATGATTGGTAAGTAGTTAATATCCAACATATAGGAACAGCTCACACAACTCAACATCAAAAAAACAAACAACTTGATTTAAAAATGGGCAGAAGAATTGAATAGACATTTTTCCAAAGAAGATATACAGATAGCCAACAGGCACATGAAAAGATGTTCAACACCGTTAATCATTAGGGAAATGCAAACAAAATCACAATGAGCTATCACCTCACACCTGTCAGAGTGGCTATTATCAAAAAGAACACAAATAACAAATGTTGGTGAGGATGTGGAGAAAAGGGAACCTTTGTACACTGTTAGTAGGGATGGAAATTGGTGCAGCCACTATGGAAAACAGTATGAAGGATTCTCATTAACTAAAAATAGAACTACCATATGACCCAGCAATTTCACTCCTGGGTATATATCTGAAAAAAACAAAAACACTAATTCAAAAAGATAGATGCACCCCAATGTTTATAGTGGCCATAAAAAAGAATGAAATTTTGCCATTTGCAGTAACATGGATGGACTTGGAGGGCCTGATGCTAAATGAAATAAGTCAGACAGAGAAAGACAAATACTATAAGATATCACTTGTATGTGGAATCTAAGAAATACAACAAATTTGTGAATAAAACCAAAAAGAAGCAGACTTACTGTGGAAAATAGTATGGAGATCCTCAAGAAATTAAAAATAAAACTACCATAATGATCCAGCAATCCCACTCCCGAGTATTTATCCAAAGAAAATAAAAACACTAATCAGAAAAGACATATGCACTCCTACGTTCACTGCAGCATCATTTATATTAGGCAGGGTATGGAAGCAACCTAAGTGCCCATTAGTAGATAAATGGATAAAAATGTGAGATATAGATATAAACTTATACACACATAATGGACTATTACTCAGTCATGAAAAAGAATAAAATCATGCCATTTGGGACGATATGAATGCATCTAGACGGTATTATGCTAAGTGAAATGTTAGATAGAGAAGGACAAATACTATTATGATTTCACCCATATGTAGAATCTAACAAAACAAATGAACAAACATAACAAAACAGAAACAGAGTTACAGATACAGAAAACAAACTGTTGGTTGCCAGGGGGAGGCAGCAGCGTAGGAGAGAAATTGGTGAAGAATATTAAGATATAGAAATTTCCAGTTGCAAAATAAATGTCATGGGTATGAAATGTACAGTGTGGGGAATATAGTTACTACACAGTGTCTTTGTATGGTGACATATTGTAACTAGACTTAATGTGGTGACCATTTTGAAATATATAGAAATATCGAATCACTGCATTGTGTAACAGGAACTAACAGTGTTGTGGGTCAGCTAAACTTCAAAAACAAACAAACAAAAAGAAAAAAACAACGGAAACTGTATGTAGGTGCATCTACCTGCATCCAACTTCACATTTGCTCCCAAGGGAACTGAAAAGCCGCACCTTTTGAAGCAAATGCCTCTATGTGTGCACAAGGCCTCTGTCTCTTCTGCCCTTCTCAAGGGCTTCACTCCTGTTCTCCACTCTCTCTGTTTCATTATCAGTCTCTCCCTTTCTGTTGGGTCATTCCAATCACCATGAAAATGGACTTTAGGGAAGCACCTGCCCTTGAAACCCTATCTCACATTGGCTAATAGCCCATCCGTTTTCTAGTCTGCATAAAGTAACCTTCTCAAACAATTGTCAGCACATGCCATTCCACCACATCACCTTTGCGTCACTCTTCAGCCCATTTTAGCCTGGTTTCTGTCCCCGTCACCCCACCGACATTGCCCTGCCTCCACATTTTTACCACTGCAGTGCCTGCAAGCTCAGTTTCCAAATACCAGGGCCTGCACTTCTTCCCCCAAGGCTCTTTTCTTGGCACTGGAGCCCAGTTCGCCTCTACACAGCAAACCAGAAATGCCAATGCCCTCTCCCCAACGCAGGAGCCAGACTCAACCAATGAGTGACCACGTTTGACATTAAATAGTCCCCCTCTTGCTGAGCGACCCTCTGAGGGATGTTCTTTTAAACTGGCTCCTGGAGTTTCCCTAGTCATATTAATCATCAGTGGCCCACACGAGTAGCTGGCTATCTTTTCTTCCTGTCCCCCTCACCCTCTCCCTTACCTTCACCTCTTAAACTACTTCCACTTGAATCTTTGTTTCTAGGCTCACTTTTGAAGGAATCCAAACTGAGACAGCTTCCATTATGTTAACTCTGACACACATTTCCCTGTCTCACTTCATTGACCAGTTAGCAGCATGTGACCCAGTAAATCACCCCATCTTTCTTGAAAACTCTCTTCTTTCTAGATTTTTGGGACACCACACCCTTCTGGTTTCCCTCCGCCTCACTGGCTGATCCTTCTCCATCCTACCTTTTATATAGGAGTATCTTAAGCTCTGATCCCACATCTCTGGTCCTAACTCTACCATTTCCCCTATGCTTTTCATCTAACTCCCATGTTTCTAACTCCAGCTGGTCCTCTCTTCTGAATTCCAGACTCACCCTGGACATTAATGAAAAGATGAGTCTTAAGTCTATATTGAGTTTATTTTCTTAGAGTTTTGTGGTACACCAGGCACTATGGAAGGTCTTTCAAAATGTTGTCTCATTTAATCCTTACAACAATGCTCCAAATTATTACACTTGTAAAGGCAAGAAAAGCAACGCTCAAAGTGGCTGTGAGTTTTCCAGGGTTCCTGGAGCAGGTGAGGGGGCAGCACCAGCACGTGAATGGCATCTGACTGGACTGAAAGTTACAGTCTTAACTGCCATGCCATTCTGCTCCTGTGTTCTCACCTCCATTGAATAATGGGCACATAGGTTTTATAGAATAATGAACTGCCAGACCTGGAAGAAAATTTAGTTATCATCTAATCGAGCTCCCTCATTTTTACAGTTGCCTCAAAGGAGTAAGCAATTTGCCCAAGATCTATTTAGATATGTGCTTATATTTGTGATGGGCAGATTATTTTCAGACTTTGTATTTTTGAGCTATAAATGATGCTAAGTTTCACCCATCCTTCTTTTTCTCTGGGTTGTATCTCCAGCCGTGGGGGCTCTCTCCATGCAAATGTGGAGGGCGTACACTTTCCAATTCCCCTGATTCAGGTGGGCTTCTTGAGGGAGCACTGAGGGTTACCATATCACTTGTTTTGGATATTTTCTCAGACGGAGATGATGTTCCAGTTGTACAGACCAGTGAGTGGCATTTTAACCACAGGAGCATCGTGAAAGGCTCTCTGTTAAATATCTACCCATCCCATTAAGGCTATTTATTGTGCTGTATCCAGAGCAACTAAACCCAAGTCTGTGTCTGTGCCCAAGACATGAATAAAAACAGGAAAAAAAATCGCAGCCATCCAGATGTTCTTTGGCAATGACAAACACCCAGACATTTGGAGACATCTGGATGACTGACTGACTTTCTCAGTTTTCATCTGGAAGATGAAGATTCTGCAGACGCGGCATGATTACAAGCTGGATGATAATAAACAAATCTTTGACAGTGTCCACAGGATTCCAAACATCTGGGTGCAAAACTGAAAAATCCAGCTAACTCTCCAAATGTTTGGCATCATTTAAATGAAACATTGGACAGCAGGAGATGGGCAAAAGATCCCCAGAAAAGGAGGCAAGAAGTCCCCAAAACAAGCTTTGCCTACATAAAAAAGATAACTCATTTATATTCAACTTAAAGGGGAAACTGAGTCAGGAAGAGTAAACTTCTTACCAGAACCCACACTTGATCTCTCTTTTGTACACTGGTTTCTAGACCAAGTGAGGTGAAGGACCTTCCAGAACTGCACAGCCAGGGTCTGATCTGCTTATGCAGCATAGGCACCCTTAAATGTCACAGCAGGAAGATTGTCCCTGTTTCTGTGGGATTTCTCAGTCCACCTGAGAAGACGAACAGCTACATCTGGGGCTTAACAGTTTGCCAACAGAGGGGAGGTGGCGTTTATGTCACCACCAGGGCGGGGGAAGAAGAGGGCACCTTGAGTGTGAGGACGCTGGAAGATGAACCAGCTCAGGCTGCTGGTTCAAGGTCACTAAAGAACACGCTTTAGTGAGACAGGGAGACAAGGGCGTATCCCTTCAAAAGTGAATTTAGTTACATTCTGTAACCGATGTGGGAAAGAAGCATTGCACTCGCGGGCGGCGAGTGCAGGAAGTGCTGGTGTCGGGGCTGAAAGAGCTGGTGTCCTTGGAGGGAAACTTCCTTGAAGGGAAATCTTTCCGTTTGGGGCAGAAATGGTTCTCAGAGTGATGATGGCAAAAAAAAAAAAAAAAAAAAAAAAAAGTGCCCTGGTGGTGAAAATTTCATCAGACAGGGTCTGTGTGGCTTTAAGGACAGTAGCAGAGATGGCAGCTTGGTGCCTGTTGGTGTAGAAGTCAGAGAGCTGTAGCATCTGTAGGATCTTGAACCAAAGTGTCAGCTGGAAATCAAACCTTCCTCTGATTGTAACCTGAGCTCATGATTTTTTCTTTTTCTTTCTTTCTTTGTTCTTTTCTTTTCTTTTCTTTTCTTTTCTTCTTTCTTTCTTTCTTTCTTTCTTTCTTTCTTTCTTTCTTTCTTTCTTTCTTTCTTTCTTTCTTTCTTTCTTTCTCTCTCTCTTTCTTTCTTTCTTTCTCTTTCTTTCTTTCTTTCTTTCTTTCTTTCTTTCTTTCTTTCTTTCTTTCTTTCTTTCTTTCTTTTTTTCTTTCTTTCTTTCTTTTTTTTGCTGCTATGTTCTAGGAAGATAAGGATTTTGAGCCAAAGTAATTTTGAGGCGTCTTGATGTTGCTTTTCATCTGGGTCGTGTTAAGGAAAATGGAATACAATTTGTACCTCCAAGCTGTCGTACTTGGGATGTTTACTTTCTGGCCATTTGCCTTGACATTATCTGGGAACAAACGCTCTGCTAGATCATGAGGCCCAGAGTGCAATTTGCAGACCAAAAAAGGAGAAAGATGCTGGACTGAGAAATAACATTCACACAAAAACGTGGAAAACCATTGTCCAAAAACCAAGATGCTTTTCTTAGAAAATGTCTGCCTCCTGATCAGCCACCAAAAGAGAAGGGAAGAAAGAACCCATCCCAGAGGTCCCTTTAGATTGTGTAAACAGTGAAGGTCTGCATATATTCACCAGGGCCTTCATTCCATCATGCAAACAATATTTAAAACCAGATGCTGGCTCTCCTTGCCTCTTTGCTGGAAGAATTACTGTCAACATGCATTGTTTTAGAGAGAAACGTAAGGCAAGGCAGTCTCCAAATTCTCTAATTAAAACAAGTTTTTTTTTTAAAGCTATATAAAATTTTCTGGATTTAACACTTTTATGACAAAGACACCCCTTAGGTTACAGAGTAATAACTTGAAAGTTTGTTCTCCGTATCTGTGAGTCGGCTTTTTTTTATGGTCATGTTCACTAGTCGGATGTATTTTTTTAGATTCCACATACAAGCGAGATCATACAATATTTGTCTTTCTCCATCTGACTTATTGCACATAGCATCTTGTCCTCCACGTCCATCCATGTTGCTGCAAATGGCAAAGTTTTATTCTTTTTATGGCTGAGTGGTATTCCCTTGTATTTATATCCCACGTCTTCTTTATCCAAACATCTGTTGATGGACACTTAGGTTACTTTCATGTTCTTGGCAATTGTTCATAATGCTTCTGCTCAACTTTTTTGTAAATCTACAACTAATTGAAAAAAATAAAGTCTTAAAAAATTCGTAAGCTTAGTCTAAATATCAGACAAACCCAAACTGAGGAACATACCTCAGACCACTTGACCAGCACTTTTAAAAATGTCAAAGCCATTAAAACCAAGGAATGGTGAAAAACTGTCACAGCTTGGAGAGATTAATGAGACATGATGACTAACTACAGTATCTCCTGGATTGGATCCTGGAACAGAAAAATGACAGTATAGGAAAAACTGTTTAAATCTGAATAAAGCCTATTGTCAAAAAACCAGTAATAACCAACCAAATAAATACTGCATCAACTTCCAGTTAAAAAGTAAGACGAGCCATTTTGAAAATTAAGGTATGTAGAAAAATATGTGAATAGCCTTTAATATAATTATTCCTATATAACTACTTTTAGTCTTTTGGTGATTTCTCTCACACAAAAAATGTACATTCTACACAGTTGGGATCATAGTAAGAATGAAATGTTGACTCTTTTTTGCAGTTTACATATGTTGCAAATATTTTATCCTTTATCCAAACTTACCAATAGTAAAATTTTAACCTCTTTGAAATATTTATACACTAGGATTTTAATACCTTTTGTCTCTATATATTTCTGTTCTTGAGTTATTAAAGAAATATGTGTTTTTTTCTGTTGAGTGGAAATCCTGGCCATTACTAACATTATTTCCCCTTGATGCTGCATTCAAATTCTGTGTGTGGCTCTGTAAGGAGAATGGAGTGCAAAGGAAATGGTGCAAATACAGTATTGGTGTTCTTGCTTTCCGAAAATCTAAACAGCAAAGACCTTCACTTAGAGAACATGGAAATTAATAGTTTCTCTTTTTTAATGTTGTTTCTTAATCTAAAAGTATTTTTCACAAAATCGCTTTAAATGACACATTCCCAGCAGAATCCAAATCTCATGTCCCATTTACTAAAGTTTAATTGACACAGCTATTGTGTTTGACAAAGTCTCCTTACAAGGGCAAAGCATGAAGATTCCCTAAAGATAGAGTAGTTGGCAGGGGGTACAAATTACAAGAGACGTTGTAGAGGGATCTCACAGTAGAGGGGTCTCGTAGAAGGTGGTACTGCAAGGAGCTTTCCAGCTGATATCCCTTTTCTTTGAAACCATCGCATGTACAAGTGTGAGTCCAGTTGGCCATGTTGGGTGGATGATTTGATCTTGACTGAGAACCTGTTTCAAAATAAGCCAATCAACAGACACACAGACCAATGGAACAGAATAGAGGGCCCTCTGAGGCCTTAGGGCCAGTGGTAACCCTGTGACAGGGCCAGCTGTGCGTCGTCGCCCCCATACCCAGGCCAGTTCAACATCTACCTCCACCCGTTGAACAGAGCATCCTTCCCAAGGCCCAACCCTCACATAAAAAATTTTTCATACCAGTTTCCTAATCTTAATTCTTTTGCTTAAATAATTTCAACGTAGGCCAGAATTTCCCAAAATATATTCTGGGGAAGTTTATCCTATATGATAAGTATCACACACACACACACACACAAATCTGCAAAGCAGCATACTCTATTTCCTGCTTCAAGATTAAAAGGAGATATTGGCATGTGAAAGGCTCTGAAAAGTCCTGCAGTAGAGAAAGCTGGTTGACTCAGAGAATGTGACTTCACTCTGTTTCCTGAATCAAAAGAAAAAAAATTTCTTTGCTTCTTTCTTTTTTTAATGTATATACATAAAGGTTATTGCTGAACTTTCCTGTAACTTTATAGAATTTTTTTTAAAAAAACACTGAAATTTCACAAATTATTGGGAGCCCAACAGTTAAACATACTTTATTTTAAAAAGTACAAAGGTGACACTAGAAATATTTTTTGAGGAAATGTGTACCACCCAATCAATTCTTTTCTGCTTAAGACACGTCCCTGGATCTCCCTTCTCTTCTATCCACTGAGTTTCTGTTACTTATGCATTAAATTAAATGGCATTGAGACCACATCTTAGGCACTTCCGTCTCCCACGTGCATACAATGGGCGGTCAATCAATGTTTATTGAATGAATAGATGAAAACATGGTCACAAAAGAAATTTTTTTACAGGAGGACCATTTTTAAATGTTGAAATTGGCCAGCTTTTTGGTGTTTAATATTCTACTCTGTGTGTGTGTGTGTGTGTGTAGTCACAACCTGTGTGTCTTGGTGACTAACTGTCCAAGTGATGAGGCCACCTTTTCCCAGAGGCTCTCAGTGGCTGTAGCCCCCGTGGTCCTCATTAGCAGAGGAGGCTGAAACCTACCCGCTCCCTCTCATCCCAGCTTGTGCGCTGTCAGGACTTATCAGGATCTTCCTTGCTCAACTCACGGGCAATCATTATTCGAGAACCTGAGATAGGAAGGCAGTAGATTTTATGTGATTAGCCGCTGAGATAAACATTAATTAGTTTTCAATTTCCATAAAGTACCCCACTGACAGCAAGATTTGTTAAGTCAGTTAATGGCTGTAGATGATTGTTCCAAAATTGGGATGGGGAGGGAAAAGAGCTCCGAAGACAAGGGCTGGAGAGGAGTGAACACGAAGCAGGCAGCACATAATATATTACGAAAACAGATGAAAATGGTAGCAAATGAATCACCGCCCAACCTTACAGCTGACAATCATTAGGAAAAGCGGGACTGGGGGTTGGGAAAAGGTAAGAGGCATTAAGTGGGTGTCAGGCCAGGCGTTTTTATCGCTTGGCCCAGCAAGAAAAAATATAATTGAGTCCCAAACCCAAGAATTGGGACATGTGTGATGGCATTACTACTAAACCCAAACCCCGATGCCAAGTCAGATGTGGACCCCGTTTTGCTTTACTCCCATCCAGAAAGCGGAAAAAGCCTGTCATTTTTTGTCTTAGAGCAGGGAGCATTGCTTGAGATAAGCAAGAACAAAAGGAGAAGGGAAGGAAGGATAGGCGGGTGGGTTTTACTTCTGCCGGAGACCACAGCGACTAGAATCATGGGTTTGGACATGAGAAATTTTGCATTTCTTCTCTACCCCACATTTGCGGGCCTGAGCAAGTCTCATAAGATCTCCCTGAGCCCTAGTTTTATCTTTTGGAAAAGGGGGGTGGTATTTGTACCCACTTTGTGAGGTTATATCAAACACTAAAAGAAATAATGTGCATGCTGCCCTTTGCGCTGTACGCGCACGTAGGAAGTGTTCCACACACGTTAGTTAATACTATGGCTGTTGCGGGGTAAGCCGGTTTACCAAAGGTCAAGTACCTCAATGCCACTGGTGATTAAGTTCCAAAGTTTGCTAATTGCCAGGGCCCTGGGTGCTGCCATTGGTGCTTCTAAATGCCAAAGGCAGCAGAGAGTCTTGCCAGACACAGAGTGAAACTCTACAAGCAGACTCCAAGCCCAGGACTCCTACACTAATGACTATACCCCACTCAACGCCCACCTCCCAGTCAATTCGCTGTACCCAGTAAGGGAGATACTGTCAGGTCTCCTGATGACATTTATCCTCTCTGCTTCCGGGTCTAGGGGGTCAAGACATGCCCCTGCAATTCCTTTTTTTCCCATCCAGTGTAATGGAATAAATGAGTGTGTGCAAGAAAGATGCCACAATTGACCCTTTTTTGTTCCCAACTCAGTGTTCCCTGCAGCACCATCCTCCCTCCCACAGCAGGCTGGTCAGATCCACCCTCTACTCATAGTGTCCAAAACCCAGGCTCCAAAGTTTGATCACGGTACTCAAACATGGCAGCAACCTCTTTGCCCCACAATACAATTGCTTGCAAAAAGCTCTAGCTGCCTCACTGTAATTTTTCCAAAGTGTGTTCCTGAGGGAGCTCAGGAATTGAGGGAGCTGGGTCAGAGTCGGTGTGGCTGCTCTGATACCAAGTTATCCAGAGGAAATACCATGTCTTCAGTATAAAGGATTCTGTTCAATCTACCCCCAGCATTTTCTACCTTCGCTGATCCCGTGTGGACGCATGAAACCCAGAGTGATTTTTATCAGGAACACCTCAGTTACTCCAGATCTTCTGTTCTAGGATCACACCAGGAGTTGGGAGCCAATGCTAACCTATTATGGTTTCTTAAGAATATGTGCCTTCAAAGTCTGGGTTCAGCATATGCACATCAGGGGGCTGAGTAAGTAAGTGTAGGGCCACAGGGAGAAAAGGTAAATTAGAGACTCTGCTGCTTTCCTTGAAAAGCAAAAACAAGAAAAGAAAAGGAGGGTGGGAGGGAATATCATCTCGCTAAATCATCAGAAAAATTAGAGGCTGTGATTGGAAAAAATAAGTATAAGGGAAAAAAATTCTTCATGGTAATTTTTTAAGTCCTTACATTTAGATGTTTGATTTTTTAATGGTGAAATTTACAAATAAGCAAGAAATCAGTATGATGCTTGGGGTTAGAACGCAGCTCGCTTTTCCAGGAACAAGATGATATCTGGAAATATTCACATCTTTCTTTATTTTTAACACAAAGAATAAAAAGCACACGAGGCAGCTAGAGGTGGATTGACAGTGACATTTCTTTAATGGTTTGAATAAAGCAATTTCTTCCTAGCTCACAGTACCCGAACAGGCAACCACAACAGCAGGGTAGTTTCCCTTCTAATTCTGTTGCAGAAACATCCATTAAAGATAAATAACCATACGAATTATATATATTTAATTTGGTAGACATTTCTTGAAGAAAAGGAACTTTATACTGTTTTCAAACTTAACCTCTCCCCACCCCACCCCCCACCATTTCTCCTGTTCTGTTTTTGAAGAGAGAAGGCAACTTAACTGCATAATGATCCATCAAGTCAATGCGCCCAGGGATACACATCACACAGTACAATGAAACCTCATTAGACCGACCTGGCATTCAATGGTGCCCTATACACAGCGTTTAGATTCAAAAGTCCGTCTCAAATCCCAGAGGTCTGGTCCTCACAGCAAAATTATCTGGAAAATTCATGCTGAATCCTTCATTACCTTGAATTATTTAGGTCATAGACAGGTTGGTATAATTGAGGAAATAAACCAATATCACCCCGAAGAGAATAAGCAAAGGCTATTTATTTAGAGCTTGCCCTAGCAAGGGAGTCAGCCACCATCACATGCGTTTGGCAGTGACTCACACGGAGGCAGAAGAGTGGGGACATGTTTACAGCAGGAAAAATGAGAAAGCTTCAGCTATGCCCTGATTGGAGGCTGTTGGCATGGGAGCACTGTAAGCGAGCTAACTAGAAGAGGGCATCCTATGTGAGTAATTTGGGGTGCGTATTTGTTCTTTTCCAGTTGGTCCTAAGGTGGAAGTGAAGGCAAAAATCAGGACAGCTGTCTGTGAATCAAATCCTGGTTGTTTGGGGCTGAGTGCTACAGCTCTTGTTTGGCTTCCTGGATGGGCTACTGCAGGTAATAGGCTGGCTTTCTGGACTGGTTACTGCAGACTGTGGACCAGGGCTCTATTTTTGCATATAGTCTGGTCATTTTCCTTTTGTATATTAAGTAGTGTTCTCTATGCCTGTTGTTGGCTTTCCTTTGTCATGTATAACTTGAGTATTTCAAGAAATTAGGTTCATTGCCCTTTTACATGTCCCTTTATTTCTTGACATCTATACTGCCCCCAATGGTTTTACTCCTTGGTTTTACTTTAATGATCTCATATTAGCCAAAGCAGTTCCCTCACAGGTGGAGAAAGCATTCATTCATTCAACAAATATGTATTGAGAAGTTACCATGTGCTCTGTTCTCAGGGTAGAGATATATTAGTGAACAAGACAAGATTCCTGCTCATATTCTAAAGGGATTCTAAAAAGAGAGGGAGATGATAAACAGATGATGACTAACAAAGAAAAGTTAAGTAGTGAAAAGTGCTGGGCTGAGGTCACTGAGAAGACATTTTAGCTGAAATTGGAATGACAAATATCCCAGAGAGAGGGACCAGGTGCGGCAAAAGTTCAAAGATGAAGAAAAGTTGGCATGTTCAAGGATTTCAAAGGCCTGTGTATCTGTAGCACAGTGGTCTGGGGAGAGTAGTGAGAGAGGAAAAGAGAGAAATAAGAAAGGACCAGAGCATGTGAGGTTTTTATCAAGTTCTATGTGTCTATTTTTGTGCCAGTACCATACTGTTTTGATCACTGTAGCTTTGTAGTATAGTTTGAAGTCAGGCAGCATACCTTTAGCTTTGTTCTACTTTCTCAAGATTGCTTCCGCTCTCGGGGTCTTTTGTGTTTCCAAACAAATTTTAGAATTAATTTTTTTCAGTTCTGTGAAAAAATGCCATTGGTATTTGTAAAGACATTGAAGGGGCTACAAACTTTGAACCTCCAAATCCCTTAACTTCCCCTGTCTGAGGAGGCAGCTCCTCTCCTCACCCTTTCCCATCATTTCCTCTCCCAACTCACCCTTCTATAAATAAAAGACTTCCCATGCCTGTACTTTGAGCCCTTGTCCCACAGGATGATGCCAGTTCTCCTCAGTCCCATCACCACCCCACCTCCCATTGCCTCCAGTTAAAGAACAGAAGCTCCTTGAGGAGACAGCCTCTACATAAAAAGAATGATAAGACCTTCCTGAACAGGGGCAGGGGAAGCCTGAGGAATGTTTAAAAACTGATTTTATTGACTTAAATGGACTATACCAAAAGTTAGAATTTAGTGTTTGGGCCAAACAGGACTTATAATCATAAATTGGGAGTTCAAGATTTGCAGATACTAGCTAGTATATATAAAATAGGTAAATAACAAGGTTCTACTGTACAGCACAAGGAACTATATTCAATGTCTTGCAATGGCCTATAATGAAAAAGAATATGAAAAAGAATATATATATATAACTGAATCACTGTGCTGTACACCAGAAATTAACACAGCATTGTAAACTGACCCTAATTTTTTTTAAAAAACCCTATAATCAACAATAGCCTTGAATTAATACGATCAAAATGCCAGAATTTCTCTAAGTTCTGTAGAGGAATGTGTCTGAAAGCTCAGTAAATGGGAATGTTGGCATGGCTCCGTTATGTGCACTCTGCTCAGAATTCTCTAAATATATTCATTCTTGCCCACCTCCACCCCAGCACAGGAGGACCCAGGATCCTTATACAGCCTTCACAGAGGAATTAAGAGATGCACTGGTGAGAAGGGCACCAGCCCTGCTGAAGGCTCCTGCAGGGCTGTTCTCCACAGGCTAGAGAAGATGGTGGGCGATGATGCAATAGATGTGGGTTCCGTGATTGCAGTGGCGCTAATGGGATCCTGCCCTGGTACAGGTCAGGTGGTGTCACTCACCCTTCAGAGACCAGGAGGGCAATTACTACCACAGGCCACAATACTGAAATGATGATCATAAATGTTTTGATGTCTGCGGATACTGCACTGTATCCCCCTTGTGGAGTGGCCCTGCGAGGCCCTGCAAGACCATGGCAAGGGGACATCTCACAGTAGGGCAGAACTGTATGCTGCATATTCTATCACACACTGTTTATGAAAGAAGAGACAGACTGAGTTAAATGTCTATGCTAATTCGTGGACAGTGGCTAATGGATCAGGAATTTGGAAAGGACAAAATTGGAAAACTGGTGGGAAGAATTATTTAAATAGAACTTTGATAAGAGAGAGTCATGAGATTTATACTGCTACGTGCCCACGGGAGGGCACCCACAGCTAAGGACAAGGTAACCTATCTTGAAGATGCCAATCAGATTCTTTCCTCAGCCCCCACAGGCTTACTCCACGGACTCAGAGACAAAGTGGCCATGAAAGCATGGAGGAAAACTCTGCAAAGGCCCAAAACCATGGCCCTTCTCCAGCGATTACTGTCTGATTGCCATATCACGGTTGAGGGAGCAATTTGCCACCAGCAGAGGCCCAATGTGGTACCGTTTCCCAGAAGGTCCCGTCAGCTTCCTGGTTGCTTACACTGAATCCTGCTTGTTATAAAGTTAGGTAACACCTTGTCCTCACAGGAATAGACTTTTGCTTTTTCTACCTGAAGTGTTTCCATCAGTACCATTATTTGTGGACTTAAAAATGCCTCACCCATCATTATGGTATCTCACACAACAGTGCCCCATTACAGCAGACATATTTTATAAAAGTGTGATATATTTTATAACCACAGAATTCAGTGGTTTTATCAAATGCCCCAACTTCCAGAGGCAGTGGGCTTGATAAAGCAGTGGCCTGGTCTTCTAAATTTCCAGTTAGTGTCCCAGAAGAGAGAGAACATTCTGCACGACTGGGGGACTATTTTTCAAATGTCAGATTTGCCTTAAACCAACACCACTTGCCCACTGTTAGGATGTATAGATTCAGGAGCCAAGAACTAGAACTGGGAGAGGCTTCTCTCACTGTAAGATCTAATCATCTACTGGAAGAATTCTTCTTCCTGTTCCTGTGAACCTCGGTTATGTTTTTGTAGGTTTTAAAGCCCAGAGATGGAAAGTTTCCACCAGCGAACCAAGTCATCCTTCATATGAATTAGAATCAAAGTCTGCCCTCTACCCATTTGGGGTCCCTCAGACCTTCAAACTAACAACCAGAGAAGGGGAGGTCACTGTACAGCGTGGGATGCTTAATCCCAATTATCAGGGAGAAATTTGGTTACTCTTCTGCAAAAGCAATAAGAAAGAGCACCTTAAGAACACACGGAATTCACTGGATTGCTTTTTAGTACTTCTTTTCCCAAAACCCTGGTCAATAGACACCTGTGGCAAACAAGTAAAAGATCTGACCATCAAGAATGCAAATTCTGCAGAAATGGACATTTAATGATCCCTGCAATTAAAGACCCTACCCACCTGAGATGCTGGCAAAGATTAGGGAATAAGGAATTTGTGCTGGAGGAAGGCTGCTGGGAATACCAGCTTTCGCCTCAGGATGCTACAGAGGCAGAGAATAGGTTTTTTATGTTTCTTGTTTTCTTTCTCCTTATTTTTCCCCTTATAGTCTCAAATGAAGAACCCCACTGTGGCTAATGTTTAAAGTTTCAGGGAGAGTGTGATTAATCTGACTTCCCCGCAATGATGCAGACGTTACTGATGGGATTTTCTGAGTCCTCTGTTTGTGAAGTTAAGGAGGGAAAGGAGACAGAGTGTGTTGAACATCATCAGTGTACGTACCCAGACGAGCAGCCATCTTTCTCTACCCTGTTGTTCCCATAGCAGTCTCACCTGTAAGTCCCAAAGCAGGGGAGGGTATAGCTCAGTGGTAGACTGTGTGCCTAGCAAGCTCAAGCCACCCCCCGAAAAAAGAACATATACATATGTGCTGTATTCCAATTATATCTCAATAAAATGAGAAGGAAAAAAATAATTAAAAAAAATTGTTCCCTTGTAAGTCGCAAATGCAACAGGCTTCTGTGCCTCTGGCCTCAGCTAATTGGGCCTCTCTAGCAGGAGACTGGAGGGTGGGATTCCCCTGGTTTCCTTCTGTGCAGTTGTCTCCAGCTGGCTGTGTCCCTTTGTCACCCCAAAAGGGGAAGGGAAAAGACCCCAGTTCTTGTCATACCCGAAAGACAAGAGTTCAGCAGGAGACAGAGTGCTGTGCAGTGAAAGATTTTAGAGGATTTATTTGGGAAAGTGCCACCTGCAAGAACAGGAGACAGGATGATCCAGCCGAGGAAAAACAGTGGTCTTTGTCTCCCCTTTCTCTTACACCCTCGCTTAGAGGTGGTCCTTTCATTGATTGACAGCTCTTGCCCCTGGAATGCTCAGTCATGTTTGTCCCCTTCTGCACATGTCCTTACCCATGATGCACACAAAAAAACCCATGGGGGACCTAAACCACAATGTTAATTATATCACAGTGAGCAATGGGTGACGTCCAGTTAGGTCCTTCTCGCTACCGCGTGGTTGTGGCTGTCGGGTTCTAGCTAGTTTCTTGTTGGCACTCATTTAGAGGAATCAAAGTCCCTTTATGCTGGAGGTGGGCATAACGCAATCTTCTGGACCATCTTCCTTCTCCTCCACCTATCTGCTTGGCGCACCCACTTATCTAACTACCTAACACCTTGACGAAAGATCACTGCTTCTCTCTAGACAGCCTGCTCCATGTGCCTCTCTCCTTATGGGTTCTGGCAAACTCTCTACTCTCATCCCTTCAGGACTATGGGGGTCACCTCTGCTGCTGCTTGCCCCAGCAGCCGGTGCTTCTGCACACCTACCTACACATTTGTAATGAAGCCTTCTCAAAGGATCCTGATTTGAATGTGCCATCTGTTTCTCGTTGGGACCTTGTCTATTACAGTGCACAAGGAAAATGAGAGAATAGATATTGGGTAGGAAGTCAACATTGAGAAGTTGAAAAAGAAGCTGATGGTAATTATTTTGGCTTAAAGTTATGGTGGCATGGTTTTATATCATGCCCACAAATTCCTTGATATTCTTCTCTTTAAGAGATGGAGCTTAATTCCCCACAGTGGAGTGCAGAGTGGACTTAGTGACTTGCTTCTCATGGAGAAAATGAAGTGGAAATGACACTGTACAATTTCAGAGACAAGGACGTAAAAGGCACTGTGATTTCCAACTTGCTTTCTTGGGTCACTTGCTCTGGGGGAAGCCAGCTCCACGTCATGAGGACACTCAGTAAACCTTGGAGAGGCACTCGTGGTGAGGAATTGAGGCCTCCAGCCAACAGTCATGGGAGTCAGTCATCTGGGAAATGGATCCTCCAACCTCAGTCAAATCTGTGCTGACATCCTAACTGCAACCATATGAAGTATTCTGGGCCAGAACCACCCAGCTAAGCTAACTCAAAGTTCCTGACTCATAGACGCTGTGAGGTAATAAATGTTCACTGTTTGAAGTTGCTAAGTTTGGGGCAATTTGTTACGCAGCAATAGATACCTGATACACTTAGATACAACTATGATGCTGCATTAATAATGACAGTGGTTAATATTTATTGGATGCTTAATATATACATCACTTACTGTGCTAAATGTTTCAGTTTTCACATGTGCCTCATGAGGCAAGCACTATTATTAACCTCATTTTATAGATTAAGAACCTGAGGCACAAGGAAGTTAAATATCCTTCCCAAGGACACAGCCTGCACAGTATTTCACAGATTATACTATGCATATTTTTTTCCATAGTCAACATCTTTGAAATTCAGGGTGCCTCTTACAATCAATGATAGCTCACAATTGCTGGCAGCCAGGCGGTGGTTTGATATAACTGCAATTATGTGCATGTAAGTGGCCATGGTCCTAGCTGTTTCATATTGTTATTGCTTCAACTGAGTTATACACGTTGAGCTTAACTGCTGTTTACGATATCTTCAAAGTGTATTCTATGACTTGGAATTAAAATGAAGAGTTACTGTGTACACACAAAAAAAGACAAAAATAAAGCAGCAGATCATAAATTTTATATTGGAGAAGCAAATATCTATTGCTTGAGGAATAACAGCAATTTTATATTTTCTAACAAAACAATTACCAAGTCCTTTATGGAACCTGGTAAATGCATGGTGCCCACAGGTGGCTGTTCCTTTTCATTCCTGAGATGTGTGCAGAAAGATAGCCAATCACGTGCTAAGCAAGATGCTATAGTAAATGGCCAAAGTTCTTTTTTCTTTTTTTCCAAATTTCTTGAAAAAGAAGAAAGAAATTTCAAGACACTAAGAGACTGGGGGAACTGATGGGTGTGTGGGTGTGTCATGTAAAATCATTATTAAGGCACTGTTTCCTAGTTTAATTAGAGTCATTCTTTCCTCCTTAGTATTTAAAATAATAATGGTGTATCTCATGATTGGCAGTTTCTTAGAGATGATAAAACATGTTGAGTGGCAAGGCTGGGATTTCAACCTGGGAAATGTGACTCCAGAGTCCACATGCTTAATCACTACATGAAGTGCCTCCTGTATGATCTATTGGGAGTTTAGGAAATGCCCAAACAGCTCTGTGTGGTAACTTAACTAAAAGTTATTCAAAATATTTTCCATCTCTGAAAATTCTGGAGATTGGTGGCACAACAATGTGAATATACTGAACACTACTAAACTGTACACTTAAAAATGGTGATGATGGTAAATCTTATGTTATGTGTATTTCACCACAATTAAAAATAAAAATAAATAAATAAGCAAAATATTTTCCATCCCAAACATCCAGTTTACTTTCTGTCTCTGGACCTTGGTAGAAGGTGTTGGCAGGCGGTGAAGGGTGAAGTTAGTACTCTGTAGCATGGTATCAAAAAAGTATTGAAGTTCTGTACCCTGATAATGGTGATAGTTACATGGGCGTATACCTTTGTCCAAACTCATCAAACCAAACACTTAAAATGAAAACATTCACTGTGTGTAAATTATACCTTGGCAAAAACAAAGTTGATTTTTAAAGAAACGTTAAAAAATTTGGTGGAGAACCAGGCATAGAGGGAGGAAGAAAAAAAGTTCAGTAAATATTATTGGTGCTAAAGAAACTGAGGACTTGTTGAGATGATTTGCCATCTTATTGGCATAATTCATCATATTAGCTTTTTCCATCCCACCTTCCTATCACAGTGCATGTGTTAGAAGGATGGAAACCCTACCTATGGCATGTGCCTGATTTTCCAATATAGTTTCCCAAAAGAAGGGTTTGATGTGACTTGTGATTCTGATCCCATGCTGGTTCCTGAAGAAAACCACACCTCTATCTAAGCATTCACACACGTTTTGTTTAACAATCCAATCTGTCAACTTGACCTTGAACAGAACATCTATTCATTACATTTACAGATGAAGCATTCTTCACTCTCCCTTTAGGAAGTAGAAAGAAGGTACCAGCAAGTTTCTTTCTCCATCAACATCAAACAATTGGGAGGAACTTTTCACATCCCCACTGGAGCAGAGAAAAAAGAAATTGCATGAGTCTTCCTCCAAATCTTTCTTTGGCTGCAGAAGGGAATCCTGCACCTTTACTCTCAAAAGAGTGCAAGTAACCCTGGGACTAACTGATCTCACTTCTTCTTGAGTCATTTCTCTTTGTTTCGAAAGAGACCCGGATGCTGGGGGAGGTGGAGCCTTCTACCCAGTCCCTGCCAAGGGGGGCTGGGGAGCAGACTCTTCCTGGAGAGCACAGATATTGCATGTAATGGAGGAAGAGACATTTGAAAGGAGAGGAAGATAAAAACAATTAGGTGAAGCCGCACTATGGGTCTTTCTCTGTCACGTGCCAAGAAATACAGCTGAAGAGAGGAGACTGATTTTAGCCCTGGGTTACAAGCATTAGGCTAGACAGTTTGGTTGTGAAGATAACTGTAGAGAAACTGCTCGCCACAACCAGTCCACACCACAAACCAAGTAAGAGAAGGGGTTGGGGTCACTCTGCACCTGTGTGGAACTCTGCCTTGACCACACAATTATGCAGGGTTTACTTGCCTACCATGATCTGTCACAGACCACAGAGTGACAAAGCATGAACAGGCATGCACAGATGAATCCACAGTGTGATTGATGGTAATTTTAGGGGCACAAGTGGCTTCAGGGTTGGGGTGGAGTGGGAACCCCGAAGCCAGAATGTGAAAATGCAGTAACTCATATAGACTTTCCCACGGTTTTCTCCAGCGGCCTGAGTCAAAGGACTCACCAGCCCAGAATCTCTATTTTTCCTACTGTAAAATGAATTTAATGTTTGCTTTTGTCTTCTCTCTTTCTCCCTCTCCCTACCTGCTCTCTGTCTCCCCCTTCCCTTCTCTCTCCTTCTTCCATCTTCCTCCCCTCCCTTTATTTCATTTATTTAACTACTATTTCTGGCGTCTAGCTCATCACCATTCCAGACCTATAAAACGGTGGGCAAAATAAAGTCCCTGCCCTCACAGAGGTTACAGGCTCTGTGGAAAACAGATACATATTTAAATAAATCAACTCTGATAAATGAGCTAAAGGCAAAGAATAGATGACTCACCCTTTAGGGAGTAACATGTGAGCTAATACGTGGGAAAGTCCTCTGTTGGAAAAACCTGAGTAGAAATAAGAATAGTGAAGATATTAAGCTTGCCAGACGGGAGAGTGATGACAGTTGGAATGCGCAGAGAGGAGGGAGAGGCAGAGGGACAGACCGAGAGGGGAGGTCTCCCAGTAATCCCTGTTTCACCCTCACCTCTTTCTCCATGATGAGGACCTGACTCCAGCTGCCTCCACATTTCAACAGTCCACATAGCCAAAAGCAACCCTTCCTTTCCCTTCCCTTTATACTTTTCTTTCCTCTGAGGAGCAGGGAGGTGACTGAGGAGTGGAGGGGCACGCATGCCGGTTTCCTGTGTCCACTCTGTCAAGAAAGGCAGAGCAGGACACTGGGGAGGGCTTGAGTCTCCAAATCACACTGTCAGGGTGAGCTTACGCTTGTTGTTAATAACTTTGATGTTATTAGGCTAGACAGAGGGATGTCGGTGTGAATCATGTTCAATGTTTTTCCATATTCATAATGGACTAAATATAGTCAGAAGAATGAGACTAGCGGGCATGGGCCCCTGGATGGTCATAGTGGATGATTCCTATGATGAAATTAAATGCCAGCCCAGCTCCTGTGTTCCCCGAGGGGCATGGAAACCCACATCCTCACCCTCCAACCCAAAGACGAAACTAAGATACAATTGTTAGATTTTTACCCTTCATTCCCAGTAGCCAAATTTTAAATAATATCTCATGAGGCCAGGCACTTTGCTCTAATTGGTGGAGATTTAAAGTGCACAGGTCCAGCCAGGGGCAGCCAATCCCAACCCACCTCTTCCTAGGGCGGTCCGTGTGTCTGTCCAGTGCCAAAGCCTCGGGCCATGATTTTCATTAAATGAGAAGGTTAATGTTTTCACTTATGTAAAGGGGAATATGGAGTGGGAAGGGAGGGGTGGCAACTTTGAAAATAAATAAGCCTTTTCCTTTGCAATGCCATGAAAAGTAGCAGTAGAGAAGAGGAAGGCGCATAGAAAATGGTCCACTCATGGAATTCAAAACCAAGAACTCCGATGGTAGTGCCCAGAATGCTCGAAGGTCCTGATATAGGTTTTAATAGATTAAATTTTATCTTCACTATATACATATGTGACATTTAGCATTTAGTCCCAAATACAGGCAACAGGAAGGATTTTTAATTTGGTTTTAATTCATGAACTTCTTTTTTTTAACATTTTTTTATTGATTTATAATCATTTTACAATGTTGTGTCAAATTCCAGTGTAGAGCACAATTTTTCAATTATGCATGAACATATATATTCATTGTCACATTTTTTTCTCTGTGAGCTACCATAAGATCTTGTATGTATTTCCCTGTGCTATACAGTACAATCTTGCTTATCTATTCTACAATTTTGAAATCCCAGTCTATCTCTATTCATGGAACTTCTGATTATGAAATAATACGTGTTCAATATAAAATAACTGAAAAACCAGAAAGAAATAAAATTACACATAACCCACCATCCCACACGTATATACGTGCATATATACTTCTGTCTATATCTGTATCTTCCACTTTCTTCTGATTGGCGTATGTGTGTCTTGAGGTAATTAACTTTAAAATTCTTCTGTGTAGACAGTATGATGTGTGTGTATACAATTGGAGGGTGAGAAAATAAGTCATGTTCAAGATGTGTGTGTGCTGGATTGCTGTATTGTCAGCTTGGTTCAACCAGGGACTATATTTCCCAGCGTCCCTTGTGCATGATTCTGGGCTAGAGTTGCTAAGAGAAGACTCTGCATGAAACTTGGGAGCCAGAAGCAAAGCAGCAGCCATTCCTCTTGAAAGTTCTTTGCAGTTTCATATGTTGACAAATAGGAGAGATGCCCAGCAAAAAAGAAGAGGTTCCAGTCTTCACGCTTCACTCCATGTCCAGGTCTTCTGCTTGACTTTTGGTCCTGCCGACCAGCAGCATCCCAGGCTACCTCCGGTTGCTTAGCAACCGACACACAGAGGGAGGTACAGAAGCAATACCTGCCCAATCACCACACCCACCCCCCAAAGTTTCCCCTTACACGGCCTCACTTTGGCTTGGTTTCTTAGATTCTGCCGCAAGTCTTGACTTGTCCACCCATACCAGTGCCCTTTTTTCCTATCCCCTAGCTTCCCATTTCACATCTCCACTTAAACTTCCACAACAATTGTGCAAGGTATAATTTCCATGATAAACGCCATATCCAGTTGCACTCAAAAATCACTCTGCTTCACTAGCTAAACCCTGTTGGACACAGTTATTTGCTCCAGATGTGGTTCCGGATGAACAGAATGTAATGGATGGGCATCTCTGATTATATTTAAAGGCATTAGTAATTCTCTTTCTCCTAGTGGTAAGTGGGACATTGGGAGTCCACGGTGTGCAGTAGCAAAACAGCTATTTAAGTCATCACTGTGGTGACCTGGAGTCAAGTGCCTACAGAAGACACAACTTTGAGTGACAAAATAACTTACTCCATAAAGCATTTTAGTAGAACTCACAGGTTGGCTGGATGCACGTATGTGTATAGCAGAGCATAGAGAAAGAGGATGAGGCACTCAGAACTCTAAATTTCTAGGTCAAGGTCCAGTTAAATGACCACAAAACTCCCTTGGCTGCTTTATGTAGGACAGTAAAAGTAACTCTTATCTCAGGTTGAGATATCTGAACACCAACCCAAAGTTTAATCTTGTGGGTGAACTGAGTTACAATACCGATAGAATTTATAAGCTTGAAGAGTCTCTTCTGTTAAATTCAGGACACTAATTGGGAAGGATTAGAACACCAAAATGTGGAATGACTCATGAGTAAATTTAAATGAAGCTAAGGTCCTTGCAGCCTTATATTCTGCCAAGATTTATTTATTATTAGATGCGTACCTTTTCTCCTCTATCTGAGATGAGTCTTTCCTTCCCTGAAGGACATCTGATGGCATCTTTTGTATTGTAGAAAAATGCTGATCCTTCTCAAGTCCTGTCTCTACAACCAATCTTTACTTTGGGGACTATACCTGGACTCAATTCTATCAGGCACCCAAGGAGTCATTTTAAAGTATAAACATAAGGAGATAATCCAGAAAATGAATTGCAAGATTTGTCAATTATACAGTCAGAATTCTGGGGAGAAATGTATGAGAAAGGATCCTAGTTTGGATCAAGATGGATGGGATATAATATTGGACCAAGACAAATTTACTAGTAGGAGTATAATGAGCAAAGGTTCTAGAGTCAATGTGTTAACCTGAGTGACTTGGAGAGGCTCTCACAGTTTATATAAAAATCAAGATTCCAAGTTCATATTATCTAAAAGAGATGGACTTCAAAAATAAACAAAAAGGTCAGAAGGATAAATAATTTAAAGAAAGATTCGCCATTCAAACGGTTAGCATAAGAAAGTTGATGTGGATATGTTAATATTAAGAAAAATGGATTTCCAAGCAAGAAGCTTTGCCAGAAATAAAGAAAAACATTTACTAATGATGAACTAAGTTGATTTTCAACAGAACTGCCAAGGCAATTCAATGAGAAAAGGAAAAAAATCTTACAAAAAATTGTGTTGAAACAATTGGCCATTTGTCTGGGGGAGAAAATTAAATGACCTCTACTACATATAGTTATATCACTATTTCAGTTAAATCTATTAAAACTATAAATATTGTTAATAGTAGAGCCATGTGTGGTTTGTGATTACATTAACTTTCTTGTAAGACTCACTTTCTTTTGTTTCAGTGTTTCTTATGGTCTTTAAGGTTGTCCTCCTCTTTCATGCAAGTTCCCCATCATCTCTAGATGACATTTTCCATTGGAACAACTCAGTGTCATTTGCCTTGGTTCCAGTTTGTGGGACAGATTCAAGTTTGCCCTGTTTGGGGACCCAGATTGAAAATGCAGCACTGCCTGAAGCTTGCTCTTTTTATGAGAGAGGACAGAATGTAAGAGGTCTAAGTTAACCTCACAAGCACACTTAAAACCTCTGATTAATATGGTATTTATCAAGTAAACTTCTCCACAGTAGAGTATGGTGTAATGTAATATAGTGGGAGAGAAGTGGGTATTTGCCAAACAATAATTGTCATATATCCTCCTCTTTTTTGGTGCATGTTTGAAAATATTTACTCTACCTTCATATGACTGTCAGTTTGGTTGAGAGTAGGGTTCTTCATTGAAAGTAATTTTTCCTTAGTATTTTGAGGGATTTGTCCTACTGACTTGTAGCATCCAGGATCCTTGATAAGATACATGGTTTTTTCTGTTCTAGGTGACCTATTTTTTCCTCTCCGAAAATCACTTTTTATCCTTGGTGTTCTGCAATTCTACAATGATGTGCCTATGCTTTTATATTTTCTCATTTATTGTAATTGATAGTTGGGAAAACCTTCCAATCAGAGATTTACAACCCTCACCCGGGAAATTCCACTGTACTTCTTTGATAATTTTCCTCTTCTCTGCTCTTTCTGGAATCCCTTCCTGAGATGCTCTTCCAAGTCTGATCTTATAAGTCACATGTTTCATTGCTGCCTATTTGTTCATTTTTAGGGATTTTTCTTGGTATTATATTCTAAGCATTCTACTGAATATTTTTATTTTAATATCTCAATTAAGATGCTTTTTGCCTAACAGTGAGGGCTCAATTCAGAATGGTTTACACAAAAATGTGATAGGTTATCTCCCGCAGCAAAAAGTCCAGAGGTCGGTGTACAGGAGATAAATAAATTCAGATGCTTAATGACATAGGGGCTCTGGCAGCTTCATTGGGTCACCCTTGTCATTGGACTTACAGACTTTCATCAGCAAGATAGCTGTAGCCACTCCAAGCATCATGTCCTCACACAACTAGGTCTCAAGAAAAAAAAAAAAAAAGGAAACCTCTGTATTGTGTCCTTTGTTATGAACAAAACAACTTTTCCCAGAAACAGTACTACAGACTTTTATTCAAACTTTGTTGAACAGTATCGTATCACATACTCATCTTAAGCCAATTATATGACCGAGAGAACAGAATTCCCACTACTATCTTCATCAAGATCCAGATCACCTGGTGCTGGGGAGGGATGAAGTCTCCACTGGAACAAACACAAGGCATCTGGAGAAGGGTGGACACAATCAGGATGCTGTCAGAAAAGAGGAAGCCAGGTGAATGGTTATTACACAGGCAACTGAGATGCCACTTTGGCAGTCAGAATCCTGATGTGAGATAGCTTTGAATTTTCCATTCTTCTAATATAACTTCTTGTTTTATGAATGCTAACTATTCTTATTAACTCAGAGGATTCTAATTAGAGTTTCATTTATATTCTCTTAGATATTCTATTTTATTATTTTTTTAATGAGATTACTTTATTCTACCTTATCTCCATCTTCTCTTTCATGATGCTGGCAATCCTCAACTGTCTGCTGATCCTTAGTTGTATCTTTATCTTAAATGTGACAACCAAGAGCTGATTAGGAGCTTGGTGCCTCTAGGCGTGGCGTTCATGGGCCCTGTGCCAGATCTGCTGAATCTGACTCCCAGGATGATTCGGTTAGAAGTATGTGACTATATTTTAGGGATAGCCCTAGAAAAAAAATTCAGAGGTTTTCTCTAAAGGATATCTAATTTCACAATTTAGAGAAGAACAGTCTGGAAGTCAGGGAAAATAGAGGAGTTAAGGAATGCCAAGTGTTCCATATATGTGCTTTCAACTAATTTCTCTATAAAGCCATGTTACCCTCCTATTCACTCTTCCAGTCATGTGTCTGGGGCCCCTGCCCTGGTGTCCTGTGCCATAGAGGCTCCTGTACTGTCCTTTCTCTGGCCTCTGTCCCTTCCCTTACTGGGCAAGGAGCTTGAAGGACAAAGGGAGGGTATATCCAATGTTCACAGATTCCTTTCTAGACTAAGCTCTTCTCTGAGTGGCTGGACCCCAGAATTCTCTTCCCAAACAAGCCCCAAGTCCTCTTCCAGGCACTGTGTGGGCGTCTCCCCTAGGCCTTGAACAGGAGCCTAGAGGGACCATCTGTGGGGGTGTGGACGGAGCTACGGCTTGCCAACTAGGCTGACTATGCAGGTGCACAGGAGGCCCTGAGGGGTGCAGAACAGAGAGGGGAGGGAGTGTGTCCTGTTCCCATGGCCTCACAAATGACAGGAGAGAGCTGGAATCACCCAGGCGTTCTCTAAGCTCATGCTTCTCAAACTTGACCATATATAAGGATGACCTGAGCCTATTCCTGGCCCCATCCAAAGAGTTAGATTCAGCAGATCTGGAACAGGGCCCACGAATTCCTAACAGATTCTGGGAGCGACGCTGTTGTAGCTGGTCCACAGACCAGACTCTAAGGAGCATTGCTCAGTTGAGACCTCTTGCATTTTGCCTCAGCGGTTACCATTTCCCTGTCTACTCTCTCAGCCTCTCTCTCTCTCAGTTCCAGTCTCTTCCGCTCCAGGAATTTCTTTAAATCTCTTGTCTGTGATGTTCTCTTCATCGTTGTGTTTTATACCTTTGGAAATTTTATTTGTTATGATTTTAATGTCTTCTCAAGAAGAAGAAAAAAAATAAATGTATGCAATCCATCAGTCATTTTTTGGGTAAAAGTTTTATGAAAGATTTAAAAAAATTGGTATTTAAAGGGGTGATTTTTTATTTGACTGAAAATTAACTGAAGTGATTGGCCTCTTCCTTCTGATGGTGACAGATAAATGGAGTGTTATGTATTATCATAAAATAATGGTATTGAGTCTAAGACTGGCTTTGACCTCTACTTGACCTAATGCACATGGATATTACTTTACCCTCGCAGCTTCATCTGTAAAATGTCAATATCATAATTATACTCGATTCTTGTCTAATAGGAGTATTTTGAGGTTAAATAAGAAATTATTTATGAGACATTTCCGAGACCTGCATCGCAGTAATTAAGCTCCGTGTTTGTGTAGGTCCTGGCTTTGAGTTGCCTCAGACCCCACACACACATTGTCTAATTCACCATTTCCCTGGAACACTGGAGAGAAGCACCATGTAATTGGCAAAGAATAAGCTCTGGAGCCAGACAGACCTCAGTTTGGATTTGATCTGAGCCACTAGCCATGTAACCTTCAGCACATTTTCTCATCTGCAGAAAATGGCACCAGACAAAGGTCTAGCAACTCTATTGAAAAGTGCATGCCAATGGATTAAAAAAAAAATAGAACCCTAAAAGATAATAATAAACCAGCAATTCGCAAGAAGGCAAAATGCTGCTAATGAATTAACACAAAAAATGTTCAACCTCACCATTAGTTTTTTTTTTAAGATCTTGAAATTAAAATGATACTATTTTTAACCTATAAGTTAGTACATATTTCTTTAAATGACTATACCATGAGATGACCCTTCTGTAAGGTACTTTAACAGTGGGTATGAAGATCCTTAAAAATACTCATATTTCTGAACTCAGCAACTGTTCTTTTGTGTACATATATACGAGTATGCATGTATACAAATACACAATATAAAAGAATTTTCCTTCTTTCATGCATATGTAATTTTCCTTTGTTATATATATCTTTAAATAATACATATCCTGGATGACATATGTATATCATAAGTGCCATATAAATGATATATATCCTATAAAATACTGTATATGAAAAAAAAAAGCTTAAATATGTGGCTAGACGGTCCATAATTTGCTTTCAAATACCTCAGTAAGAACATCCTGTCAAGTGCATGTATCTTTTAACCTGGGCCCTCTGAGTAGATACAGACAATATTTAAAGTTCTCTAAAAAGGATTCCACATTTTGAGGGTGAAGGAGTAATCAGAAATATGTACTCCAAAGGGAACAACTATAAACATTTAGAAAGTCTGATAATTACATAAGGGATGTTAGAAACGATTTTTTGTTCTGCAATGAGTAGCTATTGGATGATGGTGGGGATTTCGTGCAACTAGACATTGTGTGTTTGAGTACGTAGGAACTCCTGAAAAGCCATCTCAATGTCGTCGCTTTCTCTAATCCAGACTCAGAGACCAGGTCCAGCTTCCTGTAAGCCTGAGTTTTATAAAATTGATCCAAGTGAGGGAGTCGAGGGAGTGGATTGGGACCGCTGACAGTGATTGATGGAGACCTTGGTCCCCGAAGATCTTATTGCCCTTAGGCTATGAGAAGCTAATGACCTTCTCTGTGAGGGGGTACCGGTGGAGGCTCTCAGCACTGTTGCTGCAAAGCCAGTACACCGGGGAGTGTGGGGGCCCGAGGTCCAGCTAGAGTCTTTCTCCAGGTGCTAAATCATCATTTCCACATCCTGTTCTGAAATACTGCCCTGTTTCCAGCCCCAGAGTGGGAATGGAAGGTGAAACCGAGGCCTGTGGAACTTAGTAGGAACTCAAAGGTGATGTTCAAGGTGTAGGTGCTCCAGGCAACCGCAGGTCTCCACTCAGAAAGGGCTAAGAACCAGGAGGAAACATGGGCTGTGGGGAATGGAGACCACCAGTCACTTGGCACAGGCTCCAAGCACAGAACTTTGAGGATGGTCTTGTGAGTCACAGGACCTCCAGTTAATTCTCTTCCTCTTCCTAAGAACACTCCTCTGGGGTTACCCGAATCTGTGTCTCCTAAATTGCCATCCTTAAGACCCCAAATAAACTCTTTTCTTATTTGCAGCCTCCTGCATTATTATTTTTATGACCTTTTTTGGTTGACAAGATCTAGGTTTGAAATCCCAGGCTCTGCTTGGTATTTGTGCAAACTTGAGCCACTTAGCTGAATTTTCTGAGCCTCATTTTCTTCATCTATAGAACAGGGGAGACGAAAATGCTCAAATCCTTGCTCCCCCTACCTGTCTCCAAGGATCTGGTCCCCACAGGGCCGTATTTGTGAAAGTCCTTTGCAAACTGAATATTCTGAACATAGGTGAGCTGCCACCAGTATTAGCAAACGTGTCTCCGTTCATTTACAGGAGAAATCACGTCCCTGTGAAGTGGCCCAACCTTTCCCACTGCGCATGACCAGGACAAGGGAGGGAAGAGCTGCTTGGCTTTGCTCCCCTCCCCCTCCTCACACCTGGGCCTTGTTCTCATTGCAGACGTAGGTCCACAGAGGACACAGGTAAAGCCAAGAGGTTTCGGCAGCTGTCCGCTCACCACCTGCCCCAAGTCTGTGACGATGGCCCTCTTCCCGCCCCCTCACCGATTATTTCACGCCTTTGCCTTCAGGGAACAGGGGTTTGAGGAGTCATGGTTTTGTTCCTAATTGCACGTAAAGTGTTATAAACCCTGTGGAGCATATAAAATTTTAATCTATTTTAGTTCCCATTAATTTGTCACCCCTTTTCACTTATAACTTGTTCTCTTTTCTCTGTCGTGTTCCCTTTTCCCTGATGGATTTGTAAATTCCCCTTTTATTCCCTTCCACCCCAGGGCAGGCATGAATTCAATCTCCCATGAGGTTTTCTGCATGTTTCCCCTTCAATCTTCCTGGAGCCCCCGAGCGTCTAGAGGGAGGAGTCCAAGGGTGAGTCAGCAGTCAGAGCTGCTGTCTGGTCTCCAGCTCTCTGGCCTGACAGTGTCTCCCTCCAAGACCTTTCCAGGTGGACAAGCTGCTTGTGACTTAATTTTATGGCCGGCAGAATGGGACTCCAGGTGCCTGCCCACTGCGTACTTGACAAGAATGGTGTATAGAGCAGTTAATTAGAGGCTGACCTAATTCCCCTCCTCTGACTTGCCAAGGATTATGCCCGGTGGCCCCATTCTCTTGTGTAGTGAATATAAATTTGCAACCACTACACTCAGATGCAAGACATGTAGCATTATTTCACTTCTAAATCGAATTAAATATGACCCTGAACCCTCCCTTGATAGAGTAGCAGGCCTCTCCTCTGAAGGACCATGTGGAGGTGCCAGGGGTCTTATCCAGTGTTCATGTTCCCACACACCCTATAGGCCTTGTCCAAACCCTCATGGTCTCCTGAAAATGGAAAGCCAGAGCCTTGCTACGAGGATCCACACAGTTGATCCCATCTGGGGCTCTTCCCTAGCCTTGAGCGCCAGGGAGGTACCCAAAGTAAGACCCCACCCCCATCAAGGGAACACTGTCCCTTCATGAGGGTTGGCTGTTCCCCTCTAACCATCTCGCCACCTACCCCCACCACCATTCCAGCATCCCAACACAGCATCTCAAAAAAAAAAAAAAAAAAAAAACATTAGAAACAGTTTGGCTACTTTTTTAGGTAGAGAAGGAGTCTTTTACTAAAGAGACTTTTCAGAGTCTCTTTTGACAACTATGTTTTTAAAAAATTTCAGTAGCAGATGAACGTTCTGCTATCTTATCTGCTTCCAATCTCTCCCCTCTCTCTCTCTCCTCCCATCCCCCTGCCAGCTCAAGACTGATTCAGGAATGGAAGCCTGCTGTAGGAAAATGATTCTATCCACCTCCTCCCCACCTGCTTACCTCCCCAAGTTCCCTGCTCCAGGTAAATGTGAGGATGACAAAAACGGGCGCCATCCTGAATGGTTCGTCCTGCAGGGTTGGATCCTTCCTATGTTCAAATCTAAATACTGCATTTGGAGATCCTGCTCCTGCATCCTGCGGGCCTCCCACCTATAATTTTCTTCTAGATCTGGCCATATTTAACCTCCTCCTCAGCCTCTGATCTATCCTTCTGTTGGGGTCACTTTGACCTTTCAGGACAGGAATCCACATCTGGCCTGGGAAACAGAGTCACACACTTGTCCCCACCAAACTCTGGAAGAGCAGACCTCCACCACGACTGCATCGGCCAGCCTCTCTCCTGGAGGTTTTTAATTTGTAACTCATAAGCCAGGCATCTGTCCCTAGGAACCCTCAAACTCCAGGAAACATCTGTTAAATTCTCCTCGGTAGTTCTCTTGAGATTCCACCACTTGGCTCTCTTAGAAACCCTGACGCTAAAACTCTACAAATTCCCTCCCCACTTTAATCTCAAGACAGCAGTTGGCATATCCTGCATGAGCAGTGAGCATCCCACTGTTCTCAGATTTGGGACCTCAAAGATAGGAGGGGTCTTATTTTAATATCTGGTTACAAATGCATAGGATAATGTCAGGCAGTGATAAGTGTAATAGTAAAAAAATTAGTTGATATAAGGGGACCAAGTGTGATGGTAAGAACTTTTTGAAGAGATGACACTAGAGCAAAGATGGGGATAGTTGAAGGAGTACCCAGTGTGTGTGTCTTGGGGAAGAGCCTTCCAGGAAGAGAGGACAGCAAGGGTATGAGCCTGACATGCTTCAGGAGGCCAGACTGGCTGGTGCAGAAGGATCCAGGCAGGTAGGCCAGCCAGGGGGCAAGACGGTAGCCAGGAATCAGAGCACACAGGGTCTCGCAGGCATGGTAAAGAGTGTGGATGGATGCTATTCTAATGGATGGCAGTCTTAGTGGTTTTGGAGCAGAGGAGAGGCATGACCTGATACGTGTTAAAGCATCAGGTGGCCTCTGTGTGGGAAATAGACTGTTGAGCAGCCAGAGTGGGGACCCAGTAAGAAGGCCCAGGCAAGAACAATGACAGGGACCCCAGTAAGCAGTGGCACATTCAAGATATATTTTAAAAACAGAAGCATCCAGAGTGCTAATAGAAAGCAACCAGGATTCAAAAGGAAGAGAGGTTTTTAAAGGACAAATGTGAACCTCCCAGGTAGCTCCAGCTAAGAGTGATCTTACAGTGTCATCAGGGCAAGACATTGTCCTCAGGGCAAGTGAAGCTCTTCCTCAAAATTTGCAGAGTCCCAAAGGTACTTGACCGCAGAATCTTTCTTAGGGATCATCTCTTAAATGGGGTGGCTTTGCAAGATAACATCTGTAAAGCAGTGTTTCTGAAGTATGGTCCAAGGTCCGAAGTATGGTCCAAGTTCCAAAGTATGGTCACTGTCATAGACAAAGAGCCAACTAGACAGACAGCCGAGTTCTATTGATTTATATCTGGATCTAAAACCATCAAAGATGAGAAGCAGTTTGATGAGGACATCATAAAAAAAATTAGGAGGAAAATTAAAAGAAATATCACGTTTAAGTCGCTCGCTTTCTCAACTAACCCAGTTCAAGCTTGCTTGTCAATCACTGCTTAGCTCTTAAATTTCCAGGCTGCAAGAACATATGTTCACTTACCCTCAAGGTGGCGTCTACCCCCAGTTTTCTAATGCTTCCCATGTTGCCTGTACTGTTATGATCTTAAAAACACTTTAGTTAGAAGAGATGTATTTTTTTTTACTTTTGCACAGTTGTGTTAGTTTTTAATATTTACTATAAACTCTCATTGCCTTCTGAAATCTATATACTTCTGTGCAAGGATTGCAAAATTGAAATGATCTCAGGGCTCAGGCAGGTAGCAGCTGTATAGAGGGTCCAGGCATGAGGAACTAGAGAGGGATGTGTGCTCCAGAGGACAGCCAGGCTCATGCTCACAGGAAGTCATTCCAATTTAGAAAAGGAAAAGAATTAAACACTGTGCTGACAAAACAAAACATGTTGTTTATAAGACCCCTCCCACTTTGTCTTTTCTGATTACATGGAACAATATTTCCTCTTACAACCCAAGCCTACTTTTCTCCCGCTCACTAAAAAGCAGATCCTACAATATGCCCTAACCAGCAAAAACAGAAAACGAACAACAACAACAACAACAACAAAAAAACAGACAGAAAAAAACGTACACTAAAGAAAACAAACAAAGAAAAACCAAGAAGCATTCCTTGGCTTGCTTAGCAAGTGCTGCTCGCATGTTACTACTGTCCCTTCTGTACTTAAGCTGTACTTCTCTTCTGTGTTGCCATTTCTTTATTTCGCCTTTGCAACTTGATTTTCCACTAAAAAGAAGATATCCTTAAAGAGACAACATCTTTTCCTTTTCCTTTTGAGCTCTTTAAAAGTCCACACAGCATAAAAATGTCTTCACAATTTTCAAAACTCATAGTTTCTTTATTTTATATTTGAATAATCCTGAATACTTTCAAAATACTTGTGTATCCTGTATCAGTTAGGATGTGCAAGGTTATGCTGCAGTAATAAACAATGCCAAAATGTCAAAAGCCCAACATAACAAGAATTCTTACTTATGCTACATGTCCAACGTGGTGCAGCCTGGCTCTAAAAACGTTGCTGTAGTCACTTAGAGACCCAGCCCACCAAGATCAAGACGGCTTCTCAATATGAGCTTCTGCCGTCACTGCTGCGGTGAGAACGGCGTGTGGCAAATCAATGACTGGGGCTTACAGCTTCTACCCGAAAGTGACATGTATCACTTCTGCTCACATTTCATTGGCCAAAGCATTTCTTCTCTGTTTGTTTGGGGAGAGGGGTAATTACATGTATTTATTTTTTAATGGAGGTACTGGGAATTGAATGCAGGACCTCTTGAATGCCAGGCACGCAGTCCACCACTGAGCTTTGCCCTCCCTGCCGGCTAAAACATCTCACATGGCAATACTTAACCTCAAAGCAAGCAGTCAGTGCGACCCTTCCACGCACCAGAGGGAGGAAAGGTAGATGTATCTGTTGAACTGTAGAAATGAACAACAACATCCATATTATCACATTGGGTACTCTCCACAGCTAGAGTTGGAAATCTGTCTATTTAACGTAAGGAAAGACTAAGGCTCAAAAGAAATTAGTGACTCTTCCAATGCAATCTAGCTGGTTACTAAAGAGTAAATGCAAGAGCCTCGTTTTCCCAAGTCTTAATTTAATGTCTTTTCATCACAGCATGCTTTCAACCATTGGCTGTGTTAACCAGACTTTTTTTTTTTTCCCAACTAACTAATTTATTTATTTATACCCTCCTGGTTTCAAAGAATGTTTGTGACATTATGTGGTAGTTGTGCCATGGCCTTATTTTATTATATACATACAGAGCTTCTGGCTGTGATTATGTTGCAGACAACACAGGTTTTATAATCATTTGAATTTTTTTTCATTTATTTTAATGGCCTATTAAAATAATGATACAGTTGAGTCAATCAACCAAACTGTTCAAGATTGTTGAAAAGAATGATTCCCTCACAGGGAGAAAGAAAAGGTCAATTCAGAAGTCGTCTGTGGGTGATAAGGCAGAAGTCTTAAGTACAATGTGCCATGATTGTACACCCCTGTGCTAAGAGCAGAAGGGGTGCTATGAGCCCCCAAAGCTCCTATGTGCCTTTGAGAATTTTTTAAAATTTATTTATCTTTTATTGAATTTGCACAGCAATGCTCCAAATTTCCATCAATACTGGGTTGTTACAACTTGAAAGGGAACCCCTCAGCCAGTAAAATGAGATGATTCACTTACCACACTCTAAGGCAAAATGAATTCTTCACCTTCGACAAAGATGAAATGCACATTAGATGACAACGAAAGATCTGGACCCCAAACACAGGTCACAGCTTGGATGATGTTATAGGAAATTTAGGCAATGTTTTCTCTCATTCTCACCATATTTTTTTTTTCCAGAAATCAGAATTAATAAATTCCTTAGACAAGTTGGCGTCCCAGTCTTTAGTTAACAGGCACATTTGCATAATAGTAATAAACCCTTTCCTGGTGTCTGTGTCTGTCTGTGTCTGTGTGTGTCTGTGAGTGTGTGTGTGTGTGTCTGTCTGTACCTGCACGCAGACATGTGCATGAGACATGGCGTGTTAGCTAGTAGGCATGCTTGTGTCTGCGTTTCTAGGGCCCCTGGGATGAAATTAGGTTGAAAAATTCAGAGGCAGTCTATTTTTCTCAACTTGCCTGAAACCGGTTTCACGCTTCTTCATTTTAATGGCAATCAAATGAAGGATGCTGACTCATTAACAGGCTGAATGGAGAGGTGTGGATTCCTAGCTGCTGGCTATGCCTGGCTTTGGGTTAGTATTTCAAAAAGGTGAGAAAACGATTTTGCCTAACGTTTAAGGAATTACATTTTAAGTTCAGACTTGGAAGATCTGTTTACAAGGGCTTTCAAAATTGAGGAATATTTCAGGTTGTTGTCATAGCAATGCCAAGGATGTATTTTATCCAAAGTCCTACAGGAGGCAAAAGTATATATATATACTTTTCATTTAAATTTTTACTAGAATAGTGAGGATAATGATAATGCCTAACTCATAAGGTTGCCGTGTTCTTCCCCATGAGAATAGGGCAGCAACATCATCGTTGTAATAGTATACTAGTGGTTTTCATATTTTTTTTACTTTTAGCATAGAATTCACTTATTCAAATATTATCTTAAATGGAAGCCCTGTGTGTAAAGCATGTATGTAAAACAAAATTGCTCTGGTTGAAAAGAAAATAGAAACCCTGAACCCCACAAGTTCTCCCAACTCTAACCCCTCCTCCTTGCCCAGTTTCCATAGAGCATATTTGGAAAACCACTGCTTTATACTATCTTTCGTTTGTGTCCGATGTGGGTAAAATTTCCATCACAAGCCCCTCCACACACACACAAACACACACATACACACACACTCTTAACTTCAGAACAGGTTATTTGGTAAATATACTAAGTACAATAATCTCTAACAATAATAATGACTCTCTTCTATGGCATGCTAACCCGTTTGCTCATCACTTTATACATATTACCTCTAATTCTCTTTTCAACTCTGTGTGATTGGTATTATTGATGCAGGAAAAACGTATGTGGGACTTGAGGAGGGCCATGTCTCAGGTTTCGGTTGAGCCCCTGGGACGTGCCCCACCAAGTGTGGGTCCTTGGCTTCATGCAAGAAAGAATTCAAGAGTGAGCCACAGTTGAGTAAAGGTAGATTTATCCAGAGAGATACATTGAAAGGCAAGAGAAAGGCCACGAGGTGTGGGGGTTGGGTGTTCAGATTAGAGTAAAAGTAGGTACACACTCCACAGACAGACTGCGGGCCCGTCTCCAAACGTGGAGGGAGAGAGAGAGGCACTGTGTTGACAGTTTTTATGGGCTCAGTGGCTTCATGTGCTAATAAGTGGAAGGACCAGTCTAACTAGTCTGGGGAAGGGGCTGGGATTCTTAGGAAGTTGGCCATTTTTCACTCTTTGACCTTTTGTGGCCAGCCTTGGGACTGCCGAGGCGCCTGTGGGCGTGTTATTCACCATGCTAATATGTTACAGTGAGAATATAGTGAAACTCAAGGTCTGCTAGAAGTTAAATCTCCCACCATCTTGATCCTCAAGGCCTCCTGGGGGTTGAACCTTTCACCATTTTGATGTTAATTGCTGTAGCATTCCTTGAATGGCTGTGCCCCGCCCCCTTCCAGTCTCATTATTTATTTTATAAATGGGGAAAAGACAGACAGAGGTCACACAACTATTAAGTAGAAAAACTAAAAGAATTTGAACCTGAATTTGTCTTTCTTTAAAGCTTACACTCTTTCCACTTTATCATGTTTCTCAAACTGGATACCCTTGAAATTCTGTGAGTTTTCTTTCATAAGTTTTAAATAAGCTTTCATTTTATAATAATCCAAAGACTTGAATGGACAGATTTTCAGGATCAGCTCAATAACCACCTTATCGCTGATCTCTGCCACCAGATTTCAGTGTCATTTGCTTTTGTTTGCAATTACATTGTTGCCAAGTGGCACTGAGACAGGAAGGAACAGGGCAGGGCACAGCCATTAAAGGAATGACACAGCAGTTAGCACCAAGATGGCTCAAAAATCAACTCCCAGTAGACCTTGAGGCCCAACATGGTGGGAGATTTGACTTCCAGTAGACCTTGAGCTTCATTATAAGCTCATTGTAATGTAATAGCATGGTAAATGGCACTCCCACAGGCGCCATGGCAGTTCCGAGGCTGACCATACACGGTAAAAAAGGAGGCGGTGGCCTAATTCCTGGGAATCCCCGCCCCTTCCCCAAAGTAGTTGGAATAACCCTCCCACTTAGTGTAGGAAGCTACTGAGCCTGTAAAAACTAACGACCCCCATACCTGAAGGTAACGCTCTCTTCTGTCTATACAGTGTGTAACTACTGTTACTTTAGACTAAGTACCCAACCCCACACCTCGTGGCCTTCCTCTTGCCTTCTGAGAAGGCCTGCACTCTGTCTAAGGAGTGTGTATCTCTCTGAATAAATCTACTCTTACTTAGCCGTGGCTCACTCTTGAATTCTTTCTGCATGAAGCCAAGGACCCTCACTTGGCGGGGCACGTTCCGGGGGCCCATCCAAGACCTGGGACGTGGCCATCTTCTCGTGCCTCATTTTCTTGTATCAGCACTGCTGTAATGGCTCCTACTAATGAGAAAAGAACAGAGGTGAACTGAGTAGTAAATGATGTGTTTGTGCCAAACGAAGCCGAAATGACATCACAGCAGGCCGTACCAAGTAGTGCAGTGGAGGGAAGTAGTGTGCAAGTAGTCAGGACAGAAGGTAACGACGGGCACGCGGGACTCCAAGGACCTGGGGCTGCACACCCCGCACCATACTCGTGTTGCAAACTGTGATTGGGCTTCAGCCAAACATTACTCATCATAGTGCATTGATGCTGTTCATCTGGATCTTATTATGCTTGTATTTGAGTTTCTATTTAGTTGGTTAAGTTGTTTAGGGTGTATCAGAGCTCTGACCGTGAATGTTTATGTCTAGTTTTATTTTCAACATATTTAAGTAACGCAAAAATAATTTAACACAGGGATCTTTGAGCATTTTTTTTCCCCTTTCAAGGGGGCATCTCCATACATTGCTTAATTTGAAGAACATTGTGCAGAATAAACAGGCTGTCCATCTCTGGATCTGCTCTTGGGAAAACTTTGAGATAGGAATCCCAAGACTGGCCAATTCCATCAAAATGGAATTCCATCAAACAATTGGTTGACTGTTTTGTTTTGTTTTTGTTTCTGTTTTACAGGTTGCCTGAAATCTCATATAGAATCCTGAGTATAAAATCTGATAAACCTAAGGGTTTTATGTATATGTGTGTGTGTGTGTGTGTGTCTTTGAGCCTAGTTTTTCTGTGCCAGAGAATTCCAATCAGATTATCTTCTTTGGTTGTAATAATTAATACCCATTTTATTAAAGGTACTAATCCAAAAAGTAATCCTTCCTTAAGCTTTTTAATTCAATTTGCAAATCTTGCTATTTTACCTTTAAATCTAGTAAATCTTAACAATTATATTCCGGGAAGGGGGGTTATTAATGTTTGGCCCCATTTATAAACTTGGTTAAGCTTTTTTACAAGTTTTAAACTGCACTTTTAAATATAATATATTCAATTCTCTCTTTAAATACTTTAATTACCTGGATGAAAAACCTTCCCCATACTTAAATAATTCTTATAAATACAAAATTAGATGTTTAAATACAGTGGACCTTAAGTTCTCTTAAATATTTTAACATTGTATATAAAATAAGTAAGATTTCAACCTAAAATTATAAGACTAAATCAATTACTCAACCATATATTTTAAATTAAAGTCACAAAGCTTAACTATTGTTCCAATAAGTCATTATAATTAAACATTACTAGTAACCAAAATTTCAAATTTTTCTGGATTCCTGACACAAAGACATTAATACTACAGTTCTGGTCTTTTAAACATTTTGGTACTTAATTCTAAATCTTCTGGGTTTTGAAAGATGCTTCCACAGTAAAGAAACAATTATGTTACCCACATCATTAAGGGGGATAATATCTGATTCAGCTGAGATTATATGATGACCTGAGGTTTCGGCTGGGATGGTGAGTGGATATCTGGCAACAGTACTGTCGGGGATTCTCTAGTTCCATTTGCTATGCTTTTACCAAAACCCTCCAATGGGCTAGACTCAGAGTGTTTAGTTCACATCAAGTTATATATTACTTGATTTATTCCATTTACCCCAGAAGACTGCATTCCCAACTCTGGCTTGTTTACTTGGATATTGCTTTTCTTTGTTTCTTAGGATATATAAATACATTTTCCAGTTAACTCCAGAAGACTTTTGGATCTGTCAGAATCTTGCATCCTTTTAATATACTTCCTATCTCTTAAAATTGAATTCCAGACATCTCTCATGACTTGCTACTGTTTAATCACAACTTTCAAGGTCATTTCTCTGATACAACCTGTTTCTAAGATGCATAGAAATTGGTTTTGAAATGTAGCCCAGTTATTTAGAAAATTTTTTGTTTGTTTGGAACTCTTTGTTCAGTCTTAACGTTATACGGTACCATGAACAAATAAAGCAGACGAAAGCTTCAGATCCTATCATCTTCAAACAATGTGGCCCTCCAGACATGAGGTCACAGGGGAAGCTTCTCCAACTCTTCTCTTTATGATCTTGGTGATCAACCATGGCCCACCATGTCACATCAACCTAGACAGTGGTCGTGAGGATAGAGCACATGACCACAAGGCTTGCACACAACGATAGTGGTAAACTATGGTCCTGGTGCCCAGGGTGATTACTGGAGGTCATGTACAAAAGCCAGGTAAGGTCTAATAGTCAAAGGAGGCATCAGGTGGGGGGATTGTGGAAGACTGCTCTCTGTTATCTGAAATTCATGCTCTCTTCTTTGGGGCATAATATTGCACTGTATTTCCCCAACTCCCTTGCCATATGACTGAGTTCTGGCCAATGCAATGTGAATAGACATGGGGCGTTCCATTTCCAGGCATCCTATTAAGACCTATTCTGTCCTCCACGTTCTTTTCCCTTATAACTGGCACGAATGGAGACAACCCTCAAGGTGATCTTTGCAGCCACAATTTGAAGATGGCAATTCCTCCATCAGCCTGGGTCCCTGATTAATTGCATGGATAAGGGTCACTCCATCAAGCTGTTTGTCTACTCAGCACTGTTACACAGCAAAAAAAAAAAAAAAAAAAAATATATATATATATATATATACACACACACACACACACACTGTGCTTGAGCCATTACATATTTGAGGAGCTGTTTGTTATGGTAGCTGGCTCACTCTAATTAATAGAGCAAGCGACAGGATTGACTTCTCCATGTGGCTCTATACTCTAACTTCCATGATTAGGGTCTCATTCATTATTAATCTCTCTAGCAGAAGGTATCCATTGACCATATCCACTCATAATGATGCAAGTTTGAGGCTGGTCAACAACAGAGCCTAATATATCAACACAAAACAGACCCAAGCGTCCATTATTTAGTACGTTCTGAGTCCCTTGCATCTACCATCATTGGGTCTGGTGCCCTGGCTCTTAGCCTGGAAGGATGGAAGGGACAGGTATAGTTTCTCCATTACTTGTGTGTCGAGCCTTTTCAATGGTGATATATGATTCCAGAGGTTTCAGGGTGGGATGACTATGCCCAGAATGACCAGCTTCCTCACAACACTGGTGGGGTTACCCTTGCGGAGGCACAGGTGTTCAATACAGCAGTAAAGTGTATTTCCACCATGGACCAGGTCACGATGGCGTAGCCCACGCTGGGGGATAGGTTACTGACTAGGAATTGGAACCAAGTGTTCTTTCAGCCTCACAGAGCAAGACCACCAGAGTGGGCTCGCCTTTACCATGGAAGCCATCACACCATGGCAGGGATCATCGGAACTCTGCCTGGAGTTATACACACATAGTCAGCCGCATTCTCCATTAACAGAGCATTTGTAGACATTATTCTTCCCTCTGAGTGTCCCCATCCCTGTTCCCCAGCTAACTAGCTCCTTAACCTTCAGGTCAAGTTTCATTTACTCTGAGCCTGTGATCCTTCAGACTGGGTTACCTTCTCCTCTCTCTAATTTTCCATTGCACCCTGAGCATATTTCTGTGTATTAGCCAGTTTTGCATTTATTTACTGTCATCCCTCTTGCCAGATGGGGACTTGGGAGCAATGGCTCTGTCTTTGCTCTTGGTGACCACCTTGCCTTCATCACCCCATAGAGGTCACTCAAGAAATACCTGTTAGTGAATTAATGAGCATTTATTTGGCATCATGTAGACTGACCCACAGATTAAATAGCTGCAATTCCAATCTCCAACTGTTTTGTCACCACATAGAGCCTATATTTTTACCAGTCACAACTTCCCTGGGTGTTTGATTTCTCCCTCTTAGCAATCCAGGATAGCTCTCTAACTTCTGCTTTCTTTCCCCAGATAATGAGAGAACATAAAAGGCATTAAAGGGTTAAACATGTTGCAATCTGTTTGACATGAGAAGAAAAAAGATACAAAGAAATTTTAATAAAAATCCAACTCTACCAGGATTTAGACTCATTACCTCTGCAATATAAGGAAGACACCAGGCAATGTAAATTTACAGGTGTTAATTAGCCAACAGAGGGCTCCTGGATTGTTCCCAGAATACCATACCAACATAGAGAACTAGAAAAATTCAATCAAAGAGCATTCCCTGGCTCATAGGAAAGCCCGCATGCATGCACAATGTCATGCAAATCAGGTTTAATTTACTGCAAGTTTTTCTGCTTCCACCAAATTTGTTGAGGAGAATGGATCTTTCTCTGCTCATAGCTATAAACTCCTGCATCATCAAAGCACGCTCAGATCAAGATGGTGTTTCCCAGCTGATGCCTGAATAATAACAGAAGAAATTCTCTGTGCAAAAAAATACTAAATGGATGCTCCCATGGGCAGCATTAATTTGGAACTGCTCCCCATTGCTCTGTGGAGTAGAGTTTACTGGGGTAATAGGAACACGGATAGGACCTTATTTTAAACCCAAATAACTAATCTGATAAACCTTCTTGTTCCTTCTAGAGAACTGAGAATTAACCACTATAATGGTTTGCATGAGGGTGATTTGAAATATACCCCGCCGGCAGCCACAATTAATTAAACCATATTCACAGTTAAACATAAGTAATACTTTGGGGGATACATACATCAACGCAGCATCCAACAACCAGTGTAATGTTTCTCCCACTGCATTGATCTGGTTTCCTGGTGAATTGTGGACACAGGCACAGGTAAATTCAACCTGCTGGTGCAATTATGATAATCCAGGCACATTCATTTTCTCATTCAGGTGCTCACTCATGGAGCCACTGCCATCTTCCCAAATTGTGTTGTACTGGGCACAGGGCACTCTGGGTGTTCTAAAGACACAGACACATTGTGATAGTTATAGCTAACACTTAACACGTAGGCAGTGCTTACTATGTGTGAAGAACAACACGAATAACTTTTTTTCAAAAATTTCAAAATGTAGTTGATTTACAATGGTGTGTTAGTTTCTGGCATACAGCAAAATATATATATTCTTTTTAGTTATATATATATATTCTATATAGGGAGAGATTCTTTTCCATTATAGATTATTACAAGATATCGACAAGATAGTGAATATAGTTCCCAGTGCTATACAGTAGGTCCTTGTTGTTTATCTATTTTATATGTAGTAATGTATATCTGTTAATTCCAAACTCTTAATTTATCCCTCCCGCTCCCATTTCTCCTTTGGTATCCGTAAGTTTGTCTTCAATGTCTGTGAGTCTATTTCTGTTTTGTAAACAAGTTCATTTGTATCATTTTTTTAGATTCCACATATAAGTGATATCACATGATATTTGTCTTTCTCTGTCTGACTTACTTCTCTAAGATGATAATCTCTGGGCCCATCCATGTTGCTGCAAATGGTGTTATTTAATTCCTTTTTAAGGTTGAGTAATAGTGTGTATGTGTGTATGTGTGTGTGTGTGTGTGTGTGTGTGTGTGTGTGTGTGTGTGTGTGTGTGTATACTACACCACATCTTCTTTATCCATTCATCTGTCTATGGACTTAGGTTGCTTCCATGTCTTGGCTATTGTCGGAACACTGGGATGCATGTAACTTTTCAAATTAGAGTTCTTGTCTTTTCTAGATATATGCCCAGGAATGGGATTGCTGGATCATATGGTAACTCTGTTTTTAGTTTTTTAAGGAACCTCCACGCTATTCTCCATAGTGGCTGCACCAGCTTACATTCCCACCAACAGTGTAGGAGGGTTCCCTTTTCTCCACACCCTTTCCAGCATTTGTTATTTGTAGACTTTTTGCTGATGGCCATTCGATGTGAATCACTTTTTAAATATTCATGTCCATCTATTTAGTTGTCACATCAAACCTATGAGGCAAGCACTCTCATCTGTACAGAACGGATGAAGAAACTGAGGCACAGAGAGGCTCCATGACTTCCCCAAGAGTCTACGGCTACAAATGGAGCAGGTGGGAGGCCCTGCTCTTAACTATGACACTCTGTTGCCTCACTTCCCAATAAATCCTCAATGATTGTGGCTCAGAGAGTCAGACCAAAAAGGGTACAATGGCTCATGAAAACAGAGTGTGATTACTAACTACTAACGGATGGTTTTTAAGATGGGTTCAGCAAGCTTTCTGCAGTTCATTAAACTCCACGTGACATGTGTTTTGTGACAAGGACATATTAGCATTTGTTTTATGTCTTGTGTTAATACTTTATGAAGTCCAGGCATAGCCTCGTGGCACCTTATCCAAAGCACTGGGCATCTTCTCATGTGTCATTTATTCTAGAGCATGTCAGAGTAGTTAGTGTTCTTGTGTGGATGAGCCGGGGTGGGCTCACTGGTTTGCAAGGTCTCTAGGCTCTGCCAAATTGGACAGTCGGAAAATCCTACTGGCCCTTGAACTAGGAGATGATGTTTGAAATTTGGGAAAGGGAGTGTGATCATCGATTCCTGTTTCTCTGAGTAGAAGAGGATCCTGGGACACATATTCAGGCCCCCAATTGTCACCCTGGGCCATGGCAAAGCTCAGAACCCAGCAGATGACTGAGAAGAAGGGCCATTTCTGGCACTGGGAAGATAGTATCTAGCTCACTTTGAGTGTTTCCAAGCATGGCCCCAAGTCAAGTGGCTAAAAACTGGCTCAAGTGGAGGGGAAATGAAGCCTGGATTTCTTCACTGATAGGTCTGTTTTGTCTACTTATTTTCAGTTCCATTCACAACGGCATCAGATTAACTATGTGTTAGGTTGAACCATATGAAATTCCTAACATTCAATCAGTTTTGACTCACCAAAAAAAGTCAGTTTTGTATAGATTAACCTAAGTACCTCCAAATACTAGCATCATGGTATTTCTATGATAAGAGTTGGGTGGGCAATCTGCCAACCTCTCTCATCAATTCACTTACTGAGTGGCTGGTGTGTGAAAGGCATGATGAGATACAACGGCTGTCCTGATGAATGGCGTGGCGGGAAGAGGGGGAGCACAACACGGGCAGCCTGTGTGCCCTGGTGCAGCCTTCTCCAATACCGTCTCTTGATTTAAAAAAAAGCCTTTGATTTTATATTGCTTGACATCCATAGGTTATTATGAAACCAGTATTAAAAATACAATTAGAGCTTAATGAAAATTTATTGAGTCCTTCCCATGTGTATTCCAGCATCGATATAGGGAGAGAACAAACAGAAGTCCTAACCTCAAGGGCATTTTGAGTCATTCCACAAATGTCTTGTTTTAAAGACCTACTATGTACCAGGATCTGGTCCAAGTGCTTGAGGGGAAAATCAGTGTTCAACACAGAACACAATCCCCAGTCCTGGGGAACTTAGAGTAGTCTAGCAGAGGAAGACAGACAATAGACAACAAACAGTGAAAAACTGTAAGGACAAAAAATGAACAGAGCAATTAAGGGGTGGTTGGAGTAGGCCTAATTGACAAGGTGAGAGTTTAGCAAAGAATTAAGGGAGGTCAGGAGGTTAGCCGTGCTGATATCCGGGGGAACAGCATTCTAGGTAGAGGGAACAGCCAGTGCAAAGGCCCTAAACTGAGAGCACCCAGGTATATTCAAGGAACAGGAAGGAGGAAGCCCATGTGATTGGAACTCATGGTGAATAGCACTCATTAGTAATCACAGAATAAGGAAGCACCCAGACTAGTGTCAGTTTCAACCATAGAGAAGGGCAAGCATGTGACTATAAAACATAGTTACAAAGTTGACAAAATGGTGGCCTCTCCACAGAGAGGTTTAATCACAGGGTGGCATTCCATAAGTATCCTCAAGCCACAAGATCTAGGTGTGTGGAGCCAGGCCACACACAGGGTCTGGGATAATGCCCAGAGAAAGCTGTCTGGGAAAGGAGCAGGACCTGCCTCATCTGGAGACCAAGATATGAAATTGAATGCTGAGAAAGAGAAAGAATTAAGAAAACAGCCCTGCCTCTGCATCTATTCACAGTCATGTGACTTGGGCAAGAAACTTAGACTTTTGGAGTCTCAAGTCCCTTATCTGTAAAAAAGAAGACACTGAGAGCCTTTATCTCATAAGTTGTTGTGCGTATTAAGTGCAATAATCCACAGGAAGAGTCTGGCACATAGTAAGTACTCAACAAATACCACAAGTATTGTTCCCATGCCCCTCTATGGCCTTTTGTCAGAGTTAACAGCCTTCATGAGGGTCATCGTGCAAACAGTGAACCACCACCCTGAACTGCTAGAAAAGCAAGGTGTAGACTTTACCAACTTGAAAGGTTTTGATCTGTAGACTAAGCCAAGAGCCTGCTGATCCACCACATTTAGAGCAGCATGTTGGAGATCTCTATCTTCAGGTGATTTGGAGATGGTCTATGACGACACTGTTCAATCCAGTCACCACTAGTCACAGGTAGCTACTGAGTCTGTCCAGAATGAAATGTGGTATCAATATGAAATACACTGGAGTTTGAAGACCATTTTTTTAAAGAAGTGTAAAATTTCTCATTCATATGTTTTTATATTGATTAAATTTTTGGAATGATAATAATTTGGATATAAAAGGTTAAATAAGATATATTGTTAAAATTAATTCTACTAGTTTTTTAATTCACTTTTTAAAAGCTACGCCAATATATTACATTGGGTTGTGTATGTGGCTTGCATTACATTTCTATAGGACAGTGTGAGTCTAAGAGTTGAGCATGTTGCATCCTTCATTATGTTCCAGTCTCCCACTCCTTAAAAAAGCAAGCATCTCCCACAACCTTTTTATACAGTTCTCCTCCCACCTATCCAGTCCCACCCCCTTTTGTATATGTGGTCCATCAATAATCAGCAACCCACTCCAAGAATAGCCTCATTTAAAGGTGTCTTGCGCCCCATGTTTTAGGAACAGATCGGATTCTATTTATCATATGGATGATCCAGCTAGTTGTACAGAAATGGGTCAATACAGGGTTGAAAAGTATTGTTTCAGTATCTTACTCAACAGACAAATGAGTAAATGTTTTGCAAACATAGTATAAGAGCAAGGCATCACGTTTGATGCTCTGGGTAAAACAATGATAAGAGAGTGTTGCTTTCAAAGAACCTAGCATACTTCATTAACATAAGTTCACATGTTTTGCTCTGTGCTGTGCGGTCCCTGCATATCCATCAGTCCCCATTTCCAGAAGCTCCCTGCCTTGTATCAGATGCCTCAGTGGTGCCAAACTACCAGTGGAAGCCTGGCCTTACCATCTCATCTCACTGGAAGCTTTTCTAGATTGATTCTTCTGCCTGGAAAGTTTATTCCTGTCTCCTCCACCCCTATTCTCCAGGTTAAATGGATTTTCAGGGTTCAGTGTTCCATCCCTTCCTCTTAGGAGCCATCCCCAATCCTCTAGCCAAGGCAACAATGATCACTCCATTTTTCATGCAACTAGGAAGCTTTATACACAGCTTTATTGTTAATCTGTCACGCTGGGGGGCAACTGTTCATTGGCCATTCATCTTACTAGAGTACGAGCAATATAAGAGCCACATGTATGTTCAGAGAAGTTAGATGTTGAGTTTATACTTAAAGACCAAACCCCCAGCAGTCCCATGTACCATAAACTCAAACTCCTCTAGCAACTGACAAGCCAGAGGAAGAAAGGCACACCTCATAGTCAGTGTTTGGGGGTAGGTGTGATACTGGAAACAGAGGAAATTAATTTTAATATGAACTTATATGACAACACTTTAATCATCAGGCCAGACTCCTTGCCAGCACATCTCTGCTTTGGAAGGATGGACTGGAACTTGTCACATGCACATTCACGGAGTCTATCTAGCACAACGTTCTGTTTTGGACTTTTTGAGAGCTTGGAAGATTTGCTGTCTGCTGTAAGGGTGGAAAACCCTTTTCCCTTCTAGGTTCTTTGGTTGGTCTACTAATTAAATTGGTATAGGACAGATTAACAGGAGAAAAGCAAAGTTACATACATGTGGGGGGTACCCTAAAAATATGACGACTCAAAAGGCAGCCAGGTAATCGATGTTTATATAACAACCCCAGCTAAGGAAAAGGATTGGAGTCTGGGGAGACAAAGGGGAGGAAGGCCACTCTCAGGAAAGGAGAGGAGAGGCATGGGAACAAGGTTCTGTTGTGTAGATAAATTTCTTAGGTAGAAAGGTACCTCTGGTAATAGCTCTCTGCTTCGTACAGAACCCCTTTCCAGTGTAAATTTCCACAGTTGGATGGAGAAGTAAAGAGCCTTTCCTGAATCTGCTGGCTTTTGCTTCCCTTTAGCTTAAAATTCTCCTTCTGCCAATGTGGCGTGTTTTGGGGTGACAAATTCTGTTGGGGTTGGAATAAACTGGCCGTGGGATGGCTCAAAGTGAGAAGGCTCCCGAGATCCACTTACCTGAGCTGATTCAAGAGCTTCCCCAGGTGGGGCTCTGCTCCCGGCAGCGCTGTCCAGCGCGACGAAGGCAGATGCAGCGAGGGGAGAAGGCAGCCGTGTCTGTGAACAAGTGTCCAGGAGGCGGTTCACGGTGGGAGCTCGATGAATGTGGTTAAGACAATGAAGGGATGACAACCTCTGCAGAAGAGTAGGACAGACTCCTCAGTTGAGAACCCTCATCACTCCTGCTGCGTCAGGAGCATCAGAGAACTGCACTCCAAGCATATTTGCGGGGAGAGTTTCTAGAAGGACCAGAGAGGGACCAAACTACGGATTTCCTGTCCTCAGAGGCCAAAACAAAGTCGAATGGAGGTGTTTCCTGAGCGCTACCAATAGCTCTTCTCCGTGCTAGTTAAGTAGGGAGACCCGTTAAGAGAATCTTAGTCACTTGACTTCATTTTTCTAAGCTCTCACCCTATATTAATTAGCTGATAGAACCCTTATGGTGTGATGTGCGTTTAGGGCCACTGCAGAATGCACATTGTCATGGAGATCCGTTTTGTGGGACTTGTTAGCACAGATATTATTTAGCTAAATAGCTCTTAATGGTTCCTTCAGAGGCTGCTGCATCTGTTGGGTAATTTGTTTTATGGTTGGGGACTTTAAAAATTCTGTTTTTTTAACTTACTCAACCCTGGTGACCTGTCTCTAGACCAGGGAAGTTAATAGAGTACTGTTTTGTTCAGAAGAGATTTTAAATAATTCCCAATTCATCCCGGAGTAAGGAAAAGCCCCAGAGTGCAGTATTATTCGATTCCCATTTTGAAGAGTCATTAAAAAATATATTATTTTTTTCAAACAGACTGCTTCAAGGGAAGAGGGATTTGAATTACATCAAATACCTGGCTCTTTTGAAAATTACCTGTTGAATTCACACAACTGAGAGTTGATGTGAATTTATTTTCACAGATCAGTTTGTGCATCTGGGGACAAGTGGACTGGGGTTCTGAAAGGTCCGTCTGGTGAGTTCTATTGCAATCAAGCAGACTTGACTAACAGATCAAGGGTTTCAGTTTGCTGCAGGCAATGCCATGATATGTCATTTAAGAACTCTCCAGCATCTCAGGGCTGGGGCAGCCGCCGCGGCCGTCCTGTGATGTCAGCAGCAGCAGCATCCCATCAGGCAAGTCATCTTGCTTGTGAAATGCAAATATTCAAATGGTGGCAGATGGGGCTGGAAAGGAGGGCTTCTTTAATAATTCTATAATTCCATCATGTGTGCTGGTCTTCGGGAAAGGAGAGCTTTGAATATGGCGGCTATTGGAACCCCACATGGTCAAGAGTTGTTTCTGTTCAGACTTCTTTATCTTGCATGCTTCAAGACAAAACTAAAATCTCTCAAAAATGAATTTGAAGGACCATTTCTGACGACAAAGCCCATCAATGGCTCTTGAGAAGGTTTCAGAACACACCCATTTCAAGTGCAGCATCTGGTTGGCCTTTTTTGGAAGAAGAGTTAAGTCTGTGCATTTGGAAATGCCTTTGTCCTGAGAGTGGACAACCGTAGGTCCCTTCCAGGTTGCTACCTACTACTTTTGAACCCAACGGCCATTTCCCTTCGTCAGTTGGTTCTAATAGAAGATACGCAGCGAGTTCACTGCAGTGGAGTGGCTGGTAGCCCAGGAAAGAGACAGAAATTGAATCAAATTCTCATTTCTGCCGCTTACAAGTTTGCTGAACTTGGACACGTTATTTAACTTCTTTCATCTAAATTTACTCATTTGTAAAATGAGGATACTAATACCTAATTCCCAGGGCTGTGATGAGGATTATGCGAGGTAATGTACATAAAATGCTTAGTGAAGGGTTGCTGATGGAGTAAGTGTTGAAAATTATGATCCGTCCTTTACAGGGTCTCACCTGAGCAGTGGGAAAATGCAGGATTTTTAGGATGGCCATAAAAAGGCAAAGGGTTTGTGTGTGGTTATCACCAAATGTTCTTACACAGAAGAAATACATTCACAGCTTCCCCTACTTTCTAGACTAAGAATTGGCAAACTTTTTCTATAAAGAGTCAGATGGTAAATATTTTAGGTTTGTGGCTTGACGGTGTCTGTCACAACTACTCAACTTTCTCTTGTAGCATGAAGGTGGCCCTAGACACTCTGTGAACAAACAAGAGTGGCCGTGTTCCCATAAAACTTTATGTACAAACCAGGCATCCAGCTGGACTCGGCAGTTTGACAGCCCCTGCTATGGACTAGAAATAATCGTTTCTCGAAGGACAATGGTCAATGATTCAAAGGAACAATAACCAAAGTCACATCCTATTACACACTCCATCCTTTCACCCATGCAATAGACTATTTGGTTGATTGTAGTCACATAGAGGGTTTGTAGCCTAAATTTCCAAAGGCATTGCTAATAAATAATAAACAGATTATAGACAAATACAAAACTTAGTAGGCTAACTATGATCAGCTATAGAGATGAGACAAAAAGAAAATAAAAAAAACTTGGTTAAAAAATCATGTTCTGCACAGGAAAACAAGATGTTCTACACCACAGAGAATTTATACAATGAGCTATCGATTCAACTGACTTGTGGTGAGTATATTTTCAAAGTCCTAGAAAACTTAGAAGGCAGAGTGAGAATTGGGAATTTTAACAACATCAAAAAACACACACCCATAAATATTCAACTGAGCTTCAAAAGAAGTTTGACCTTAGAAATCACTGTAGGATAAATTCCAGCTGAGTCTACACACACAAATGTATTTTGTGAAAAGGAAAATGATCATTTTTGAATCCAGTCTCTTCACTGATGATTCCAGGAGGGAAAAAAAAAAACAGAATGGTTTAATTAGGTTTTAAGTTAATCAATGAGCTAGTTGTTTGTTAAAATAACTGGGTCTTTAAAGGAGTTCAACTATTTTTTTCTCAATTTTAGAATCTGACAATTTACGATCTTGAAGTACAAAGTGGATCAAATCCCTCCCCACCGCCTCCGTCCTTCAATGGCTTCTCTTCACGCTCATGTTCTTGGGATAAAGACCACACATGGGTTTGGGTTTGCTTGGTCCCCACAGAATATCCTCTCCAGCATCATCTTTGATTATCTTCCCCCAACTACCAGTGTTCTAATCCCTCTCTCACGGGTGTCTGACTCACCCCCCCACCCCTCTGCCCACACCAAGATCACCGCCCCGCCGCGCACGCGCACACACACACACACACAGTCTTGGTCTATATTCACCTGTGCTCCTTACCTATGTCTCTGTTCATATCACTTCCTCAAGCGGCTTCCCTGAGCCCCAGTCAGCTGTCTCAGAGCCTGTCTCTAGCTTATTGCAGTTTGTCATTATACGTTCATTAGGGTGATGGTTTAATTAATGTCTGTCTCCCCCACTGGGCCAGGATCCCCACAAAGAGCAGGCAACGTGCCTGCATTTGAACAGAGAGGGTTCAGCTCGGCGCCTGGTGTGTCAGTAGGGCCATAATAAATAGAAATAAAGGAGCAGTAGTCAGAAGGATGAGCATTAAAACACAGCCACCCCGGTAAAAACAAAGAGGATTTCTAGGGGATATTAACTCACATTGCAGACAAAACATTGCCATTTTAAAATAATAGTTCAAGTAAGTATTCTTGTTTGCTTATCGTTCTCAACTGATGATCTAGATTGAGGTTGGCAAACTTTTTCTATAACAGGGCAGGCAGTAAATATTTCAGGCTTCTGGGGCCATGTAATTTCTGTCTGGACACTCAGTCTGCTGTTGGAGCACACTGAAGCAGCCAGAGAGAGTACAAGAATAAATGAACGTGGTGGGGTCCCAATAAAACCAGGATATTCCACGCTATTGACATTGTGCCCCAACAACTCTTTGTCGTGTGGGGTTGTCACGTGCATTGCAGTGTAATTAGCAGCATCCCTGGACTTGACCCACTAGCTGCCGGCAGCATTCTCACGCCGACTCGTGACAACCAAAAATGTCTCAAGATATTGCCAGATGGTCCTTACAGAGCAACAGCAACATCGTCCCAGCTGAAACCGGCTGCAATCAAACTTTATTTACAAAAACAAGCCGGAAACTGGGTTTGGCCCATGGGCTGTAGTGTAGTTGGCTAACTCTTGATCTAGGAAAAAAAAAAAAAAGGGAAAGAGAAAAAGAAAATTAGGAAATTCCTCACTGGAGTTCTATTTCTGGAAGGACTATTATTATTCTCTGACTTCTTAGAGCCTCTCCAGAGAGTAAGGGTCCTTGGAACGTTTTCTTTCTCAGAGGTAGACGGACCCTTGGAGGGTGGTCAGTGCCGTCTTCAGATAGAAGCAGGGTCGACTGATTTCAGACCATGTGACATTTACTTGCTTAAATTAAGGATGCCATCTTGATATTTATACATGATTCCCTCTCCACATTTGGATCCTCACAATCCTTTGATTATACGTATGCATGTATTTAACCGGCTTTCTGCAAAGGGTGCATTGCAAGGCGACTCAGGGTCTGAAGCGGAAATAAAGAACAGCAGGGCCGATCCAGGCTTAGAGTTGGAGCTCAACATCCAAGTCTGGGGTCAGCCTCTCAGAGCTGAAAGGGGCCCTGGAAACCACTCTGTTGCTTCCCACTTCCCTTTTGGACCTCAAGTACACAGACTCAGATTTATCTGAATCTTTGGTTTATAACAACTTTTTGTCACTGGTCCGGGCAGAGCCCCTCTTTGGACTTCATCCGCTGGGTTTGTTTGTTTATGTTGTAGCATCTCTGTCCGCCCCACCGACCCAACACAAGCAGTAGAACATGGTCACTACCTAACATGCCCCTCGATGCTGCACCCACATCCTGTTCCCCAGCCTCTCCTCGCCTGAAGGGGCTCCACTCCTTAATCTTGACTCCATCCTCCCGCTCTCCTTCCCAGGATGTGGGGTTCTCATCTTTAAGGAGTGGGAGTTCAAGAGCTGACCTCTCGGCTCTCAAAGCTCTAACTCTGGTCCTGATGCAGTCTTCCTTTTCTCTGGGAAATCCTCAAAACTGCACCTTGCAGTTTTGTCGTACAAAACCAGTTTTTGTACGACACAAAGCAGAGAGATCGTGATTCCCACGGAAGGTATCTCGTGGCCAAGGTCTGTACAATATTCTAAGGCCGTGAAGAGGCGTTGTATCAAGAAATGTTTTCTTTCAAATTGATTTTCAAAAAATATCGAGGCTTTTCCCTTCCCTCGGTCATTATTTTAACGTTAAAAGAGTCGTATCATTTATACAGCTCTGTTTGAAGAGAACTCGTCTGCCTGCCCCTGGGGCGGCAATACTGGCATGGTAAACTTCAACACAGCGTGTAATGTATGGTCTCATTTTAAAATTCTTCAAAACGCCGATTTATCTGATTTTTACCAGAGCCGAGAGAGAAGGCAGTCATCCCCCGCGCAGCTCAACATCTCTATATCCTTGAAATTGAACCTCGGGGAAGACGGGCGCACGAGCCGCTGCACCGGGTGTGAATAAAGGACGCTGGTGCTGACACACGTGTGAGAGCGAAGACACAAGCGAGGAGACTCCTGGGAAAAAGCCATCCCCGTGTGTGGAGCGGGGCGGGACGGGGATGAGTAATGTTAATAGCGATTTGCATCGCTATTGATTTAACGTGGGAGAAACAGGATTCGCCCTTAGGCGTCCCTGACCCATTTGGGTGAGATTCTAGCGACCTCCAGTGGATATTTTGTAGAATTGCTCTTATCGCTTTAGCACTGAGACTCTTCGCTTTGGGGGCTCCATTTAAAGGATAAATATTTTGTGTTCCGTTTACTATTTGAATTGAATATAACTTACTTATGCATATAATTTCAAAATAACTTATAACAAATCCTAATTGTAATTTAAAATGAAAACCCAAGGTAAGAAATTTTTAAATAAAATTTTTAAATAAAAATAATAAAGTAAATTAATGTTTTGTTTATATAAACAAAGTGATTAAATAAATGTATATGTTTATATATTTAAATGCAGTTTTTTTGTTTTATATATATATATAACAAAATATTGAAGTATATAAATGTCCAAGTGTTCTAGAAGATATAATCATTGGAAACTTGTATCCAATCAGAATCACCAGAAAGGTGACAGTCATAAATGCAATGGTGACAGTGTTCTATATTGGGGTCTCAAGTGCCACCAGCAGCATTACTCTAGGTTATGGAGGTTTTGTTTGTTTTTTAAATAGGTTAAAAAAATCTGATAAAATTCTGAACAAAACTAAGGAAGAATCTTCTCTAGGATTTGCATAGCAGCTTCATTTCTAGGAAATCTAAGGTATATTATAATCTTGCAAAAAGCCCTTTAGATTTTTATGTTAAATGGAGTTAGGGCGTGGGCTGAAATGCTGGGGTAAACAAATCATAGCAGGTATAAATTTCACAAACTTGGGTGTGCAAAAATGTCACTGTTTCCTAAAAGTGAGCATAGCCTGGCTTTCCAACTCCCTCCTCTTTGGTGTCCTGGAAAAAATTCTAATACTGACAAAGCAGGAGAGCCGTCGTCACAGCAAATGTCCTCAGTCAGGTCAGGACTGTCCCCTCCACCCTCCCACTTCCTGAGGGTGATTTAAAATCACGGGGGTGGCCTTCCTTCCACAGGCTGTGGTGGAGTCGGGGTGCCCATCTCCAGACTACGCCCTTGGTGATGTCTACCGCTGGTGGATGTGTCTGGACGGTCATGCAACTTCACTCTTCCAAAGCCTTGGCATCTCCACCCTCCCCGTCTCTTAGGGACCCTCTCTCAACTACTTGTCCATGGCCTTCTCCAGGGTCGCCTCTGTCAGCTGCTTTCCCTACCCCACAAGAACATGTGAGAAGTTCCAGGACACTCTGAAGCTGGAATGCTTTCCAGGCCACATCATGGAATTGAGGCTCACGTCCTCTCCTCTGGAATCCCCATCCCCCCAATTATCTAGATCTCTATTATCCAAGCCTCCGGACCACTCCCCCCATGGCTCTTGACCTGTGGGATGATGGGCGGGGGGAGTCCCCGTCTAGACACACCCCATTGGTAACTGCCTCTAATATTCTCTTCTCTGACTCTGAAACACATCTCCCTCTCCCAGCCCTGAAAGGATTTCTATCTCCTCGGCCTGTGGCCTGAATTGACTTGGCAAGCAGCCTCTCACCTCCCAAGCTGACTGATGAGAGTGGTGGTTCAGACGGTTTTGGCCCTCAGGGAACGTGTGGCAATGTTTGGAGACCTTTTTTTATTGTCACAATTTGTTGGAGGCTGCTCTGGCCTCCAGTTAGAGGCCAGGGCCACTGCTAAACCCCCTCCAGGGTCCAGGACAGCCCCACCACGAAGAAAGAACTCTCCTGCCCCTCTGTCACCAGCGGGAGGCTGAGGCACTCTGGGTCAGGCCACGACACTTAGTTTGTTTCTCTATCAGAGAGAAAAGGAATCAATTCACTTTCTTAAATTTCTGGCCTAATTGTTTTTTAGTGGTTTTATCTTTTTTTTTATTTTTAATTTTTTAAATATTTTTTTAATGATGTATAGTCAGTTTACAACGTTGTGTCAATTTCTGGTGTACAGCACAATGCTTCAGTCATACATGAACATACATATATTCATTTCCATATTCTTTTTCACTGTAAGTTGCTACAAGATATTGACTCTCATTCCCTGTGCTAAACCTGTTGTTTATCAGATTTTGTGAGAATTCTCCTGTATTTCGAAACGAGAGACACTCCACCAGAGTTCAGTAGGTGTTCTGGGTGCTTCAGTAGGTTTGAGATGTAATTCTTGGTGTCTTTGTGGGAGAGTGTGAGCTGGGAGTCTCTCTACTCTGCCACCTTGGCTCAAACTGGCCTAATTTTTTGTTAGCGTTAGTGACCACACTCCTAGCTGCCAACTGTCATTTAACAACCATATTAACAATTTCCACTGGACCCTGCAGTTGGTGGGGCAGACATAAGCAGTTGGAGCAAAAACATTGGGTTTTTTCTAGTCTTCTTGATAATGTGCACCTGGGTGTTGGTGACGGCCATCCCTACTGCGGCCTTGGTGTGTCCTCTGTCAGATAGCGGGGGCAGGAGTGGGTAGCCTTTCTTGTTTTTAAAATGTGCCTTAAAATCTGTTGGAGGCAGGCCTGTGGGGACCAGCTGGCAGCCTGCAAACCAATTAGGCTTGTTTCTCAGGAGGGGCAGCAGAGAGGCTGTGCTCCAAGCCACAGAGACCCATCCTGGGCCTGCCTGAATTCAGAGCTGCACCCTTCCTGGTGTGATGGAGGGGAACCCCAAAGCTTCACATGCCCCTCAACGTGCTGGGAAGGTCAGCGGAGGTGTTAGACCTGTGTGATGTGGAAACTTAGGGAGTTGCGGAAGTTCTGGGGGGCCTCACTCTTCAACCAGGGAAGGTCTGATTTCTAACTTTTTACAAGTTGGACTTCGAAGATCAAAGTGAAAGACGTAGTTCTGAGAGTACAAAGGAAGATGGAGAGACACCTTTGGGAAGTGGATATGGTGTCACTGTCTCAAAAGGTCACAGCTTGAGGGCTCATGCCTGCCACCCCTTCCTAGGGCACAGAGCGTAGCTCAGATGGGCAAGTATATTTCCCCTCACCGTCGCACAAGGGGAGTTGTAAGGAATTCCAGGGAGACCAGGGTGCTAAGAGGAGAGACGAGAGAGCTGGGAAATGTGTCAGGGCAAGAGAAGAGGTGGTCACACCTACTACACACAGCACCCGTCCAGCCTCCACCCTGGTCCAGCGGAGGTGGGGGACGAGATCCCCATCCCCTGGGGTGTCTGCATTTTGAGCTTCTCTGAGCAGCCCTGAGCATCCTCCCCGCTAGTAGTGGCTGTGGAGGAAGGAAAGGAGAGGCCCCTGTCCTTGGGTGTCCTCTTGCTGGCACCTGCCTCCTCTGCAGAGGGAGGAGGAGGACGGAGCTGTGGGGCAGCCACAGCTCCCGAAGTGCAGGGCACACTTAAATCGCCAGGGACACCTGTCTCAGCCATAACACGCTTAGGCTGGTGGTTTTGTTCACACAACCCCAAGCAACCAGTCTGACGAAGATCTTCACAAAAAGACTGCTGGGGTAGGGCAGCAGCGAGGGGACCGAAAAGGCTGACGTCGTTTAAGTAAAGAACTGGGTGCAGCTTTCAACAGGGAACTTGAGATTTTGATGGCTGGGGCCACACTGTTCGTTAATCTATAACATTTCTGGAGACTTCCTATCAAGTTGGGTGACAGTAAAAAGCAGGTGTGAATGTAAAATACTGCAAACCACGTCAGTAAACAAAGAACGCTGAAACCAAGTCAGCAGTGGCTGCTGCCACCCCCCAGTGAGGACAGGCCTGCAGCCCGGCTGCAGCCGCTCGCGGTGGTGCATCCTGAGGGGACTCAGAATAAGAAAGGACAGGACACTGGCCCTAGAGAGCTAGGTGCTTGTCCAAGGAATGAATTCAATGAGCCCAAATGTTTACTTCCTCCCATACCTAGAAAAGCTCTCAATTCTTTAACTTGAGATGCCTGGTTTTCTCTAGTTAACAAGAAATCTTTTATTGTTCCAACTAACTGGTCTTTGTTGTAAAGCTCCTATATATCTTAGTTCCTCCCCAACCTCTTCAGAGCAGTTCCTCAGAGCCATCTGCGAGGCTGTCCTCCTGCCAAATAAAACATAACTCTCAACTTTTAGGCTGCGCGTTTATTTCCGTCGACACAGGCAAGGGATGAGTAGGGCCTTTTCTTAAACAAGATAGTTCTTTATGGCTGTGGAAAGTATACAGAATTAACAGTCACAATGGAAAAGACACAAACGCTGGTGTTCAGTGGCCCTGTCATAAATAAAACTGGCCCTCCTTAACTAACTTGGCCCTCTACCATCACAGTTATGGAAGGAGCATAAAGCAAACTAACAAACTGGCTCCCCTGATGCAAAACTGTTTGCTGACTCATTCTTTACTGAGAATAACTTTAACCCAGAGGCTGAGCTCCAGGAAGTGTTGCCGAAAGATTGGCCCTGTTGCTGATGAGCCAAATAACCCAGGGACAAGATCTTGGAGCTGAGAAGAAAAGAGGCAATTTCATTGCTTTGCCAGGCAAAGGGGACTCACAGCGGGCTGGTGCCTTCAAAACTGTGAACCCACCGTGGGGAAGCATCGATAACCATCAACAGAACCATTTTCTCATCAGAAGACTTAGAATGGCATCATGATGCCTCCAGGCAACCAATTCTATAAAGGCCAGTGGTTAGATCTCTCTACATCGTCAGCACTCAGGGTGTGGTCTTCTTGGTAATTCAGGCTATTTTGTAAAGTTAAAATCCTGTGACCTCCTTGGAGAAGGACCCAGAGACCAAGCTTGATTATTACTTTCAATGACTGGAGTAAAGTAGAAACAGTTAAGATCAACAGCTTTATTTTAACAACAGGCCTGGAGCTGTGAGTAGCAACTGGTCAGGCAGGGCAGTTGACTGTTTTAAGGGCGAGCATAAGAATAAGCAATCTGTTAGCCTAAGGGTGGCCATTTTATTAGCCCTCCTTCAGAAGGAGACAATAGGATGATAATCTCAGAAGGATGGACAGACCCTCCAGAGTTCCTCCTGAAGATTCGTTGCGGTTAAGAGGAATGTAGCCCCACTAAAACGCCCTGATTGTTAGCACTTTTGTTCCATCCAGTTTTCCTATAAAACCTCAAGACCCCAACCCCAAGATGGGCTCACAGTCTTTAAGGCACGAGCCCACTGTGACTCCCCTTTGCCGGGCAAAGCAATACAGCTGCTCTTTTCTTTGCCCCCTAAACTCCACCTCCCAGTTTGAATTCTCTTTTCAGGGTGCAGAGGCTGATTTTGGGGCAACATTATATCCTTTTATGAGCTATTATTACTGTTTTCATCATCATCATTAACAGTATTGTTTTGCTGCGATCCTCAATTCTGACTGCCGATAATAACCATGAAAGAGCTTTAAAAACAAGCAACTCCAGGTCCCCAGCCCACAAGAACTGACTTAAAATCTCAGAGAGAAGAGCCTAGGAATTTGGTATTTTAAAAATTGCCCCCAGAGATTCTAAGGTGCCACCCAGGTTGAGAACCCCTGTTCTAGCTTTGTGTATAAACGTGCTAGGTGACAGCATTTTAGCAATTTGATTGCCCGGGAGGGGAAAAAAATTCCTGCCTTTGTTCCTTGGTTTTGTGCCTGGAGCGCAATGCTTCTCAAACCTGGCTACACATTAGAATCACCTGGGGAGCTTTAAAAAGAAAACAAAAAACAATCGGTACCCAGGACCCCACCCCAATCCAATTAAGCCAGCACCTCTGGGGGCGGGAATTGGCATCAGCATTTTTTAAAAGCCCCCTGGATGATTCTAACGTGTGGCCAGGATTTCAAAGCCCTGCTCTCGTTGCAGGGGCTCTCAACCTTGGCTGCACACTGGAATCACCTGGGAGATTTAAAAAGATACTGAGACCTGGGTCCCATCTCCAAAGATGCTAATTTAATTGGTCTGCTGGGAGCTGGGCACCGGGAATTGTCAAAGCACTCCAGGTAATAGGAGCGTGCAGACAAGCGTGAGGTGTCTGCGTCTTCAGGAAGGGGAGCCAGAGACACCGCGTCACAGACGGAGACAGAGACAGAGAATTCCAGAAGCGTAGCATGATGAGAAAATGCGGAGGAAAGGTGGAACTACTTTTAGACAGAAGCTGTTACTGAATGCAAGTTTGTGTACCCCATGCACAGTGAGGCCAAACAAACTAAAATGTCAGAGTTTGGAGCACGGAAATGTTTATTGCAGGGCTGAGCAAGGAGAATGGGCAGCTGCTGCTCAAAATTCCTGAGCTCCCCCATAGTTTGGGGGGAGTTTTTAATAGGCAAAATTTGGGGTGAGGGCTGCAGGGTGTGTGACTTTGAGGTCACCAGATGGTATCTAGGACTCTTGTCCTCAGCCTGAAGTTCCCATCCTTCACCCAGGAGGGGCCTTACATCCTGTGGAAGGGCTCAGAGATACACTGTTACGTATATTAGGAACCAGAACCCTGCCCTTTGCTGGTTGTACCTGGGAGGGCCCCACAGGGTCCTGCTTGGTTGCAAAGCCATCTTTCTCTCCTTTCTGACCTCATAGGTATGGAAGGAGCATAAAGCAAACTAACAAACTGAGTTCCCTGATGCAAAAGCTGTTTGCTGATTCATTCTTTACTGAGAATAATTTTAACCCAGAGGCTAAGCTCCAGGAAGGCTGAGAATCTCAGAAGAACGGACAGACCTTCCGGAGTTCTTCCTGAAGATTCATTGAGGTTAAGAGGAATGTAGCCCCTCTAAAATGCCCTGATTGTTATCACCTTATCTATAAAACCTCCAGGCCCCAAACCCAGGATGTCTCTAAGGCATGAGCCTGCTGGCACTCCCTTTGCCAGGCAAAGCAGTAAAGCTACTCTTTTCTTTGCCCCCAGAACTTTGCCCCTGAGTTTGAATTTACGTTTTGGGGTGCAGGGGACAATTTTTTGTTGACAGTATGATTGGCTCCATGGCTCCAGGGAACAAGGAATGTGATGTTGCTTTATTAAGTCTGGCTCAAGCCTGGGTTGGTGGCCACTGTGATGTCCATCTGTCAACGCTCCTTCCTGTTGGGCCAACTGACACCCTCCAGAGTCCGACGACCCCCATTGCTGGGCTCTCAGATGGCTGACATTCTTCGCTGGGCGTGTTTCCCCTAACAAACTGACAGCCCCAGGAAAGGTCCACCTTATCAGCATCAGAGACCCCACTGCCCTTCACGGACCCTACACCTCTGACCTCACCTATAATCAATCAGACTTGTGCCCAAGCCGATCAGGCCCCTTGCGACCCAACCTTATAAAAAAAACCCCAATAACTGGCCCTCGGTGCTCACACAGGCATCTCTCAACAGTAGTAACATGGCCTACTGTTGTCCATGACAGCATACCCTAATGACCTACTTTCTATTCCCTTACTTAATCTCTGGTAAATTCTTTTACCAGCCCACGTGTCACCATGTCACCAGCGGGCTGCCCCGTGCGGAGCAGCGCTCACAACACTTCCCATTTTCCCACTCCCCTGAAACAGTCAGAGCATCAGAGACACGTCCATTTCAACAGGGTGGTCGGAGCATCCTCCCAAACATTTCAGCCTACCTTCCCCGTTCCCCTTGCTCTTTCCTCACACATTCCCAGTTCTCCTTGGGATGGCAATGCGCCCCCCAAATCCTCTCCCCAGCCTCTCCTGGAGGTGGCACGTGACAGCTCTGGACAGTAAGTATGTGAGGTTGTGAGGACACTTTCATTTTCTTATCATGAGCTCTGACCCTTTGTGCTTGTCTTTCTACTTCATACACCCCGGAGTACAGGCACAAGGCTAGAGGCGAAGCAGGCTGAAAGCAACAATCCAAGGAAAGCCACAGGTCAAGGATGGCCAAGCAAAAAAACTAAAGGAACTTGGGATCCTGGAACCATGGCATCAGCCCCATAGATCGTTTACCCCCTGACTTCATGCTGAAGTGAAATATAAGCCTGTTTGACTGAGCCGCTGTGATCAAATTTCTCTTTGTGCAGCTGAACAGCATCCCCAAATAGAAGATGCCTGGAAGACAGTCTGTTCCTAACTCTGTTGTTGTTTGGCACTACAACACGATGCCACTGGTGAGTGCTGGGTGTTCACGCTCTGTTTAGATGACAAGCTGCTTGTGTCCATGCACAGTGGGAAATGCTATTCTCTGAAGGATTCAAGCTCTTTCCATCCTTCTAGCTCACCATGTTCAGTGAGTCGGGGATGTTGCCCCTCATGATACAAGAAGGCTGCTGAAGCTCCGTACAACACACATGCTCCATAACAAGGTTCCAGTGTGGAACTACTTATCAGGGTGAAAAACGTTTTCTGGAAGTCTTCAGTAGACTTCCTCTAAGGCCCTGTGAGCCATAATTAGGCTGCTTACACAGTCCTATGTCAATTGTTGGCAAAGGAGTATGAGTTTACCATGACTGGCTTAGAACAACCATGGGTCTCCCACTGAGACTTCAGGAAGAGCTCACCAACTGAGCACATGGCTGCTCCAAAACGTAACAAACTGGGTTTCTTTTAGCAAGCAACAGGGTCTGCCAAAAGGGGCCAACGTGGCAACAAGGAGAGGAAGGGTGTTAGAGGCAGAGGGAAGCGCAGGCACCAAGGTGAGGACACCTGGAAAAGCATGTGGACTGCAGGGAGCAGGAGATTATCACTATCACCTTGACATAAAGTCATCATCAAAAAAAAAGAAAAAAAATCCCTGAAGAAGGGGGTTGTAGAAGTTTGGTCAAAGACACAGCATAGAGCCTCTCAGTTGGACATGGCAGAAAGCTCTTTATGGGTTATCATGCCATCCCAGTGCCTCGTCCCTGGGTGGTAAGCAAGCAAAATCCCTTGGGTTGCCTGGTCTTTTGTGATTCGCACAGCACCAGTACCAAAGTGAAGCATCCTGTGTGAGAGGCGGTGCTCACCGAAATGTGTGTCATTCGCTCCCACGTCCTGTGGGGCCCGTGACTCTCTGATTAGGGCCCTGACCCACCCAGTCTCGTTCAAAATCTGGCCCCTCTTGGCCTTCCCTGTTCAAGTGGAATCTTTCTCAGCCTTGGACAGATTCTCTTAAAACCAAACTTATAAAAATACCTTTTATTTGTCTAATAATGACTTAGCCACAGTTGCATTTAAATGATTTCATTTTAAATAAACAATCCAAAATCAATTTTTTAAATGCTTGGCTCGAAGTTGTTTATTGCAATTTTTCTTTTTATGACACTGAAAAATTGCAAAGATGTCCATTTGGACGATGGTTAACTGAATTATGTACGACATGGAATGGAATAGTAACTTAGTCATAAGCATTTAACTGTCAAAACTCAACTATTTAGAAGTATGGAAGGGTAATCTATGGTGTATGATTAATGTAAAGAAAACATGATCGTGTGAAAGACCGAGACCGCCAGGCCTGCTCTGTTTACTATCACAGGTGGAGGAGGTGGGGGAGGCCAGCGCTCACAGGCACAGCCGTTACACAGGGGCTTTACCACAGAGTATTGTGAACTATGCGGCTGATAAACAGCAGACATTTAATTCTCACAGTGCTGGAGATGGAAGTCGAGGATCAGGGGATGAGGGTGGGGTTCTGGTGAGAGCCCTCTTCCTGCTTCCAGACAGCCAACTTCTCCCTGTGTCCTCACATGGAAGAAGGGTCACAGGAGCTCTCTGGGGCCCCATTCATAAGGGCACTAATGCTCCTCCAGAGGACGCCACCCTCATGACCTAATCACCTCCTAAAGGCCCTCCTAGTACCATCACCTTGTCAGTTAATTTTCAACATATGGATTTTGTGGGGACACGAATATTCAGTCCACAACAGCCCAATTCCAATTACAGAATCTCATGCACAAGATTAACCCCTTGTGGTGGGCGAAGAAAGAGAAAGGAAAAGTGGTGGAGATTGGGAGGTAGGGGCAGGTAGGAGAGACGAATCTACAGTGACCCACGACAAGGAGGTAGACCACTTTTTCAATTTCTGTTTTCTTTAGTCTTAAATATCTCATGACATACAATAATATTGGAATTTCTAAAGTACTTCTGAGAATTCACCTGCTGGTTTATACACAAGACATTTAAAATCCATCCCTGGTATCCTAGAATGGACAGCCTCCATGAAACTGGAAAATTCTAAGGCCAACAGAAACTATGAACAGAATATGCTCACTTCAAAAAGCCCCCTTTCAAATGATTCTTTGGGTCTCCATAGCAACATCAGTGATTTAGACTCAGTGCACGCAAGCAAGAGAAAGCTATCTCTACTGCCATCATATGTCGTTGAACCTAAAATGCCTTAGATTATAAGATGCATCCCAATTTCAGACATGTTAATATGTGAAAAAATGTGCATCAGATGGGCAAAAAAAAACATGGGACTGCAAATGTCGCTGTTCCTGAGAGTCTACTGTGTACCAGGCATTTTGTGTACATTCTCCCAAATACTCACCACATTTATATATGGTGTGTTCTGTTGTGTTCATTATACACATCAGGAAATTAAAGCAAAATCAAGGGACTTATATACCAAGGCATACAGTGAGTGAGCGGTGGGACTAGGAGTCCTACCAATGTCCAGATGCCATTTTTCATTACATGATACTGCTTTCAGTGATTTTGCAAATACTTTTCCTTTGGGGGAGGAAAAAGCAAAAAAAAAAAAAAAAAAGTTTTAGAAAGTGCAAGCTGCCCTTTTAGATACTCAAGCCACACAGCCTGGACCATTAGAGACAACTCAGGGTCATGGTTTTGCAACCCTTGGGAAATAATGGATCCAGGCAATAGTCACCAAAAAGGGTGATAACCAGACATTCCATACCCGCTGATGGGAATACAAAATCGCCTCTGTAGCCACAACAAAATGACGTCCAGAGTTGATCAGTTTTCTAAGCACTAATCTTAGGACATACAGGAGCAGAGTAACACACCACCGTGGGAGTGAAAACAGAAAAACCCACCCCATGAGAAAATCCATAGACAAACCACCTGGCTTCTTCACAAGTTAGTTGTAAGGGGGAGAAAGGATTTAAAGGGGGAGCCTATTTCAAGAGAATTAAGAGACTTATCACTCAGCTACAAAGCATGCGCTTTATTTGCACCCCTATTGGAAACAAACTACAAAAAAATATTATAAGACAATTGAATATATATAGAGAGAGACAATGAGACAATTATAAGACTAACTGAATGTCTAATGACATTAAAAATTGTTCACTCTTTTAGGTGTGATAATGGTATTATTAGTTATGTTTTTTAAAAAAGAGTCTCTATTGAGAGGTTGTTACTAAGGTATTTATATAAAAACAATGTAATTTGTTTCAAAATAATCTCAAGGTAGGGGAAGAGGTAGGAATTAGGTGGGATACAAAGTGAAATAAAGTGGGCTATGAATGGATGGCCACATGAGGCTTGTTACATTACAGTATACTTTTGTATACTAGAATTTAAGATCGTTTTTTAAAGAGGAGGTCACGTTTAAAAAAAGTCACTTGAATTGCTCTGGCCACTACTCCCAGTACCCCAGGTCCTTTCCCTAATTACTGCTGATCTTTGACTTCTCTTCCCCATCCAGTCTCTGCCACCTTAGAGCTCCCACTGTTTGACCCTGGCTTCTTGCATTATTTTGGCTTGGATCCCAAGAGCCTCTCTCGCCAAGCCTGTCAAGGGATTTGTAAGAGTTCCTCAAAACTGCAGGAGGGTTCATAAGCACGAGTGAACAGGAAGCTGCCAGGCTTACCACGTGACACGTGCATCAAGGGAACAACAAACGGTTCTATTCATGGACCACCTTGTCCAACCTTCTCACCCAGGACCTGAGCTGGAATCAACTTGCCTGTATTTAGGGGCGCTTGACGAAGTGATACTTACAACCAACCCAATCTGATCAACCCATGCTCACTGCAGAAGGGTGGCTCGGCCAGACCAGGGCATGCCTGGTCCATCAAGGCAAGCCAGACGAGCTGCGCAGCCCAGCATCCTTGGGAAATACCTGTAGTCTCACAGACGCACTGGGAGGGAGCCTGGGGGCAGACTGGGGGGATTCCTCTGAACCCAAGATACTCAAGTCTCTTCCTGTGTAGGGAACTGCTTTTTGGCCATCAAGTCACATACTTCTTAAGGTTACTCTGCTGAAGTTTCATCTGCCCAAGGAAAGCATCCTCAGCCCATTGGTGAGGGAAGACTTGGCAGATTTAACTCACTCCAGACTTCACAACACACGACTTACGTGGCTGACCCCTGGGAGGGATATCATGGCCCTAGGGGTTTCTGAGAGGTTTGACCAACTAGATCTCTGGGAACAGGCATGTTCTCCCCCTAACCTGCTCCAATGGTGGGATAAGCAATAGATCTGTTGGCCCTTCTCATGCTACCATTCATCCAGGACACCCAGCGTCTGGTGCACAGGGCGCTGGGTTTATGTGGACCAGGAGCCCACGGCTCAGACGAAGACTAGAGACAGAGAACAGTCAAGGGAGACACTGGCCTGCCATTCAAATGCACCAGCGTCACTGAAGTTTATGGAACAGGACGGGCAGGAGCTGCCCTGAATCACTACATCTGCAGCATTTCCCACCCCACTCCCCATTTCCCCTCGCCAGAGCGCACGGACCTCTCAGCAAGGTGAGCATTTAATCCTTACGACAATGCGCAGACACACACAGACACACACACACACACACTTTTTTTTTCACAGAATGTGGTTATACTAGAACATTATGTTACAAGCATTGTTACAAGCATTTCCTTTTCACATGGTAATATATTATGAACATTGTTCCATGTCTTTATATTTTTTTTAAAAATAGCCTGATTTGGGGAGTCAGACAAACTGGGATTGGAGTCCCAGTTTAACCAGGATCTAGGCAAGGTGGCTAGCCTCTCAAAGCTTTCGTTTTCTCACCTGTTTGATAGAGCTAATATTATTTTCTAATCATAAGGTTGCTAGGAAGAGTGCCCTGATACCATTGAAAGTGACCTCATGGATAATCACTGTGGCTAATGCGTATTAAGTAGCTGCCAGGTACCATCAAAAAATCCTTCAACACGTTAGTCATTATTATTTTCCCATAAAGGCATTTGAAGTGGTGTCAGTATTCTATTCCATGGAGAGTACCCTGTGGGGTTAGGGGGCACCACCATCCCGGCACGTGGATGTGTGCAGCAATCTGGAAGCTCTCCAACCCTGCATTTTAGAGATTTTTATGGCGGTTTCATCTCATAGGCGTGATAGAGCATGAACTCAAGCTTCAGATCCCGTTCCCTCTCCAGAGAATGAGAGACGGATCCGAAATTTCCAAGCTTTTAATCATGGCTTGGTCTTTCCTCATCCTGAAGCCATCCCGGAGCCCACCCAGGGTCATGGCATTAGAGCAAAAGACACTGCTGTCACTCAGGAAATTCCAGGAATTTGGAAGCGCTGCGCCAGAAACTAGAGTCAAAGACCAGATATTTGAACAAAAGATGCTCCTAGTGCTCTTAGCACTTAGGAAACTTCAAACGCTTTAAGAGAGCTGATCCAGGAACCGAGGGCAGATATACATAAATATATACATATTTTTAACTGTGTCGCAGGGGGAAAAGCAGGGGCTGCAGGCAGACACCTTGGCCAGCCTCACAGACCTGCCTGCAGGTCCTGCCCTGCGCTCTGTGAGTAACTGCGTCTGCGAGATGCTGCAGCAGAGCTGCAGTGTTGTGCTGGACCACAAGATGGAGACTTCGCCTTGTAGACTGGAAACCCTGGCACATCTTTCAGGGAAGGCACGGAAAGGCCAGGGCGGCAGGTCTGGAAGCGTGCATCGCCCTTGCCCAGCGCCGAGGGGGAGCCTGCGCCACACGCTGCCCTCCCGAAGCGGCTGCACTGAATGGTTTTTGCTCTATTTAAATTTCACCAGGAAGGTTTAGACTGTCAGTTGGTTTTTTTTGTTTGTTTGTTGTTTGTTTGGTTTTTTAATCATCCCTGTTGGTTTCTGTTTGGGGGGTTACTTTTCCATTCTTTTTTTTCAGGTCCACTCTTCCTGCAGTTTAAGAAAACTCATGCAACTTTGATTTCATATTTAAAGGCTGGTTAGGTAGAGATAGCTCTGTCAAAAAAGTTCTTCGGAGATGTACTGAGGGACAGGTCACCTGACTGCTTTTAACTTTATACTAAGATGCCCCTTCCTTCTGTTCTCATGAGCAGACAACTGGTCTCCAGAGTCTGTCCCGTAAGAGTCATCACGGCGCCTTCACAGACACACACACAAACACACAGCCTCGCACGTACCCCTCCTCTCACTCACAGACACACACACTCACACGCTTACATGCAGATTCTCATTCATTCACATATATCTGCACACGTGTGTGCATGCCAACACACACCGATCACACGGGAACACATCTGCCTACACATTCATTTACATACACTTACACATACACTCTCACATAAATGTACATCCACACACATACCCTCACACATGCATACACACTCACCTACATATATGTGCACACACATACATGTGCAAACTCCCGCTCATGAGCATTCATTGCCACACTCACACACTTATATACACAGTCCCTCACACACGCATATGTACAATTCACTCACCACTTATAACACATATTTACATATGTGTCCCAAGTAAGACTAGGAAGTGTTAAAACACATTTCTGCATCTCCAGCACCTAGCACAACTCTGGGCTTCAAATATAAGGAAAAGCAAAAACAAACAAACAAAAGAAAATGTTTGAAACAGGAAGAAGAAAAATTTTATCTGTTCAACTCCTTCTTTCTGGGTAGATTCATTTTTTGAAAGAGCAAACACTGGTCCGTTTGTCACTCACCAGAATGTCTTATAAATGTCAAAACCTGGAATTCAGGGTCCAACCTGCATCAAAAAACAAGCGTCAGAAGTCAGAGTGAAACGCACGCAAGTTTGATTGTTGCTCTAAGCAAACTGTCCAAATGAGGTTTGATGGCATGACTTCGAGATAAGCGTAATCACTCCCCTTTTTCACAGGAAGACACCACCACCAGCCCCCTGGAGAAACTGAGTGGCATTTGTCATCAAACTGAGCTCTCTTTGGCAGGGAGTACGTCCAGGACATCCCACTTGTACCTCAAGTCCTAGCAGGGTGCCTGACTCCCTAGCGTCTTACTCAGGATGTGAATGTAAGACTAGGGTGTGAGTACATCCGTGAGTGTGTGTATGAGTGAGAAGTATTAGCCGAATAAGAGAATGTGGCTCAAAGGCACACGAGTGCAGAGGCACACGTGAACTCAATGCCACCCTGACTTCCAAGTACATGTTCTTTCTAGGACAAGCACTGCCATTTGAGGTTCACAACCAAAGGTACACTACAGAGAAGCCACAAGGTCCAATGCCCTGAGATGTGGTCCAGAGCTAGTCTACTGTCCCCTAAACGCCAGCTTCTAAGGTTGCATGCAGGGAACTCCAGGTCTGGGTCACACCATGTTCAGGCAATTTACATAGTACAGTAGCCACTCCTGGGCATGGTTCCATTTTCTTAAGTTAGAGATTTTTTTTTCTCTCCACATATTTTAAGCTACTCATTCTAGTTTTTGACATTTTGAAGTATCATCTATTTAAAATGTTAAACCACTTATTTTTCTTTAAACTGTTTTTGTCTATTTTTCTTAAGACTTTTCTCTAGAAACACATGGATACTTGCGGAACATCCCAAGATCTGAACATTTGGTGAAGAGGCTCTCTTCTAGATGTCTGAGGAGAGGTGGTTTCAGGGGAGTCCTGAAGGGGAGCTGACATCTACCACGTGGACCGCGGGCAGAGAGCTTCCTCGCCAGAGGCGATGCTTTCAAAGCTGCAGTGCTGTGTTTGGGGAGAAAAGGGCAAAAGATGACATTGAAACAGTCTTTGAGGCAAGGTGCCAAATACTTCCTCTCCACGCACTCTAAGGAATAAAGATTTGGGGCTTGATTTGATAGGCATGAATGAGTCTTAAAATTGGAACAAATGACCCTCTAATGACCTGTATCCTAATGGATGAACGTGACCTGTTCCCATGTGACGTTTCATGTCACCTGAAGCAGCCAGGTCTGTTTCGAGTTTATGAGTGACTAGGAAAGCTTTATGTCAAAGAAGGGGAGGTTTTGCCTAAGAATAAACTGCACAAGTGATTGAGCTGACTGCTTCGGCCATTTCTTTGAGCTTTCATGGAGCAGACTTGACCCAAGATTTTCACAAAAGCAGTCATCGACCAAACAAGGCCACTTAGGTGTTTTGTGGTTGGAACTGGGGCCAGCCTTCATCTTCTCTGTCCGCACCCCTCACCCTGTACGCTGCTACATGACACCACAGGCTTAGCCAGGTTGCAGTGCAATGAATGACCCGGCGCGTGCCTACCTTCCCAGCAGACCTTAAGTTCCTTGAAGGTAAGTGCACGCCTTATTCAGGAATTATTCAACAAATATTTATAAGTGCAAAATTGGCACCAGACACTGTGTTAGGGACTGGAGTGGCAAAGATGAGTAGCCTCAGTGGGGCTCCCGGGTTCAGTAAATAGTCAGTTCTGTGTCTTGAGCACCGTGACTGGGAAAATGCAGGGTGCCGGGGGCTCACCTCCAGGCCACCCATAGTGGACTTGAGGGTTTGGGGTTGCATCCTAGAGGCAGGGAAATCTAAGTCAAGTTTTAAAAGATGTGCAGGAGTTAAACTCCTCTGTATTTGGTGCAGGACCTGACCCACTCCCTAATTGTCTGATGGAGGAAGCGTAGAAACGAAAGAGGGTGTGCAAAGAAACTGGAGGAAGGAGTAAGAAGGTAAAACTGTAGGTGGGGGAACCTCCTGGTCCCAGGCTCTTTCCCAGACAAATCCCTGGGCATCCCACGAACTCTTCCAAAACGCTGGCCCTAGAAATACGATCCGTCCTCTGGTTGGCTCCGGGCTCGTTCCCATCTCCGCGCCCAGCTCTCTCGCTCCACCAACCTGCAGTCTGTGTAATTACTTAACGGCCCTTAAAAAGTTTCCTCTCTCTTTTCCACCCTTCCTTTTAACCCCAACAGCTTCGTGAAAACTTGCCAGCAGCAGGCCTGCCGGGCCGGCTGAGATGGGGGGCGGCTGAGCGCCGGGAGCTCCCCCTCGGCCGCGCACCCGGCAGGTGCCCGGGCCCTGCCTCCACGTGCGCCTCGCGCCGCGCAAAGCGCTGTCACGACTTGGTGGCCGAGGTGATTAATTAGCGGCGTGGCCGAGCGGGGGGACGCGTGCTGGCCGCCACATCTGCCCCGCGACAGCAGGGGTCAGGATGCGGTGTCACTTCTTTCCCTCTCACTCCCTCCAAAGCCTAATTGGCTGTGACACGTGGGCCAGCTGTTCTGAGAGGCGGAGCGCGGCGGGCGTTTTGAGGCCGGCGGCTGCGGCGGGCAGGCTGGTGCGCCTGCGGCGGGTGCGCGCTGCTTCCTGCCGGCGGCCGGCCACATCTTTGTTCCAGGACCGGGGCAGGCTGGAGGCTGTGGGCTTTAGCATCCCGTTTTTTCTCAGCTTTCCTCCGGATCACAGCCAGGAGGTTGGGTACAGAAAAAAAAGGAGGAAATTTCGAAGCACCCTTGCCTCCCCCGCCAAACACCCAGAAATCCCCCTCCCCTCCTGGACTGAAATCACTGTGCCCCTCTTACTAGTCTTACTGTGGAATAAACTCAATCAGATTCATTCCTGCTAAGGAAAAGAGAGGATGTATTGGCTGGAGTGGGAGGCCGGGAGGAAGAAATATGGGGCGGATTTGGAGCATCCGGCATGGGGATGGGGAAGATGCCAGGGTTGGGAGGCGGTCTGTACCTCCAGGAATTGGCTTGAGTACAGGAGGGAGAGGGAGAAGCGTAGGAGATGGGGGACAGGCCTGGTGTTGGCAAAAATGCAAAGGGCTTTGCCCAGTTTGTGGGACAAACATGATTCAAGAAGGAATACACTTTTTTAGAAGCCTTGCAAGCCTTTAGAATACATTTCTACTCAGCAGCAGCAGTGTCCTGCAGCCACTCTGATTTTTGAATGCAATGAGCAGAGCTGCTGTCTGGATTGAGAAGGGAGCAGAGGGGAAGAACTCTGATATTTATGAAGATAAAGACCGTGTACCGGAAAGGATGCTGTGCACTTCTGTATGCCTGGGAGGTGGGTGGGGACAGGCTCCTGGCCTCACCAGATACTGCTACTCAGAGTTGAGCTAGGTGGGGAATTCCAGTGATGGGTTCCTTAGTTTCATTCATTCAACAGCTTTTACAGACCCCGACTCTGCCAGGCACCAGGATGGGCACCGAGACACAAAAGAGCTGGAGGAGCTGACCAGGAGGCTGAGAAACAAAAAGAGAGTGACTGGTTCAACCCAGGGCAAGAGGCGGTGTGAGAGATCCAGGCAAGGTGGCACAGGGTTCTGGGTCAGAGGGGAGGGTCTGGGGAAACCCGGGGAGGCCTCATGAAAAAGGAACTCCTAAGCTGAGTGTTGAAGATGTGGCATCAGCCAGGAAGGACTGGCATGGTTCAGGCAGAGGGAAACCCGAGCTTAAGCCTGGGAAAGCAGAGGTCGCCAGTGCTGGGGGCAGCACAGCCATCCTCCTCTCCCTCTTCCTCTCCTGGCAGAACTCGGGGTAAGACCAGCTCGGCCGATGGGGACACTACCCACCCCTGTAGGTATACAGGGCAGACAGATCCTTAGGACAACCCTCCTTTTAGAGAACCGAGGGCTGCTTGCTCCCACAAGTGGGGAGCCAGCCGGGTGGGGAGGACCTGGAGGCCCCCTCAGCCAGTGGGGTCGTAATAACCTCATTAGAAGCAGGGAGGATGCCCTGCACAGGTAGTGGCTGGCGCTGGTGGCCCCATGTGCTGTCAGCAGTTAGAGCAGCTGTAATCGCAGCTGAAGCTCCTGCCTCACACCTCGCCTCTCATTAGCCCCCTGCCGGGCTGCCGCACAGGCAGATGAGAAAGTGCTGTGGCATCTTCAGCCCGCTTCCTTCTAGACCACCGTCCTGCCGTTCCCTTAACCCAGCAGTAGCTTTGTCCCCTCTTTCTGGGTCCTCTAGCTTCTAAAGCAAGGACATAGGGACTAGGGGTGGAGAAAGTAGGAAATCAGCTTCATCCTTGGCTCCTTGGGGTCCAGATGTTCTGACATCCCTGCTAAACATGGAAGGAACCACGCTCCAGGAGGCCCTGCAGTGGCTGAGCCGGGCCTGGCCCTTCATTCTCAATTGAGTATGGTGACTTGCTCACATCTGGGGTATCTGGACCAAGCAGGATGGGCAGGACAGCTTGATAGGGAACAAGGGTGCTCCTCAGATGCTGGCAGTCTAATGGGGAGGAGTGAGGTCACAGTGTGCAAGGAAAAAAAGCAGTGCAGCCATGGAGAAGGTGTCCTGGTGCTGAATGAGTAGTGAGAGGAACAGGCAAAGTGAATCCCAAGGTGATGGAGGAGCTGGGGCTTGGCAGGTATCCTCTGAGCCTACTGTGTGCTACTGACTAGAACTGGGAAGACTACCAGAAGGCGTGTCCCCTTGGAGGAGGTCACAGTCCAGCAGGGACATGAGGACTGAGGCTTGGGCTTGGGACATCCCAGGCAGAGCACACGATGGAAGCAGGGGCGCCAGGTGAGGGACGGACAGAGAGCTGGCAGAGAGGAGCCGGAGTGAGTGGGATGGGATGGGGTGGGCTGTGATGGGGAGAGTGCCCCAGATTTGCAGCAGCGGAAGGAGCTAAGACAGCCTGGGCACAGTTCTCCATCTAGGAGAGCTTTTCAGGATCTGCAGCCGCTCCTCTCTCTGACCCTTCCTTGCTTATGTAGCAAGAGCAGGAGGCTCCAAGCTAGGGCTTCACAGGACTTCTCAGGTGGACACGGCATCCTTGCTGCTCCGCAGCCTCCTCCCGTGTCCATCACAGGGGCTTTCCTTCAATCCCTACACTGCAGCCCATTGACTTACATAAAAAGTTTCAATTTAGCTGTTTTGTCTTGGGAATTTTGTATACAGACAGTCAAGATGCTTTGGAGAAGATGAGAAGAAATAATCATCATCTATTTTTAACTCTGCACTATCAAGAAATAAGCTTTACTGATTTTCCAATCCCTACACCCCCTACCACTGAGACCACCTCCCTGAGCAGAGCAGACTAATTTTTTTTATTTAATGCACTGAGCAGTAATGTTGGCATCTGGTGGGCATAGCCTTCTTAAGTCCAGGGCTGGGGGATCTTCATACCTCCCTCTGTTCCGCCAAGTGCAGGGCCCAGCATTCAGCAAGAGTGTTGGTGAAATCGCACAGCTTTCTTGGAACCTTCAAGGTCACTCAGCAGAAGTGTGAGGACAGCCAATCAAGGCCGAATCAGGTGCAACTTTGTGAAAGGCAAGGTGACACCGGAGGCTCAGGCAGAACTGGGATTGTCCACCACCTGTTCAGTGCCTCCACCCGCCATGTAGAGTTTTGCTGAGCTGCTGGAGGCAGCCGTCTGTCTTTGCTTCATCTATTTATTCATTTCAGCCCTGCTTGCCTCTCTGACATTGGCACTGGGCTCGCTGACACGGCCCTTTAAGGCAGCTTTTCCCACAGTGTATTCGGCGAAAATCTAGACTCTTGGTTAAATAATTTAATTTGAAAAATAAATAATAAATAAAGTAAATCATGGGGGAGGGTTCTAATTCTGTGGCCCTATAATTTTTAAAAAATGAATATTTAAAAATAAATTATTTTTAAAATAAATAATAAAATAATTTTATTTTAAATGATTTGAAGTAAAATTAATTTAAAAATAAAAAGTTTAATTAAAAAATTAATAATAAATTTAAAAAATAAATAATGAAATAAAATAAATCGTGGGGACGGTTCTGGTCCTGTGGTCCTATTAGTTTGGGAAATGTGACAACTGCATTCCCCTTGCACATTCGCCTATTCAGGGTCCTATAACCAGGAAGATCTGTTTAATTTTATTTATTGTAGCTGCTCCATTTTTTGTTTTTAAATCACAGAGGCTCCCTTCTATGTAACACCTATTAGTGGCCCACAGAACTTGGATTTTCTAGAATGCACTTGGGGTGAATGGCGATGGCCTGCGGGACCATCAATGGCAGTTTGAGGTGGGCTATCTTACTGGGTTACCCTTGAAGGTACAGAGCCTTCCTGAGGCACAGGAATAATTCCTTCATGACAACCAGTGGGTAGGCAGATGGTAGCCCCACTGGTACCTCTGAAATCACATCTCATGGGTGACCTCCTACTCTATGCAGGGTGCTGCGGTAGCCGCGGGGTTCTGGAGAGGCACTGGGCATCACTTCAGAAATCAAGAGCATGCCTCTTTTGTGACAGAATGCAGAGGTTAAAGCGGATCCCCTCAAATAAATTAATGCTTACACAGTTTATTAAGAAAAGCAAAATTTCATATGCACACTGAAAATCAGAGAGGGATGGGAGAGCCACCTTCCCTTTAATCAAAATTTGCTCTTCAGTACACTTTTTAGCCAAAGTAGGCACTGAGTATTAACAAAAGGAGCTAGAAATAATTTTTGTGTGTGTGTGTGTATGTATGTATGTGTGTATATATATATATATATATATATATACACACACATATATTTAATGGAGGAACTGGAGATTGAACCCAGGACTTTGTACATATGAAACACCCACTCTACCACTGAGCTATTACCCTCTCCCAGGAAATAATTATTAAATAAATAGTACATGTCAGCTCTTTTCCATATCACATCTGAAAACAAAATAAGAAGTGAGTTCAAATTACAGAAGTTTTTTTTTTTTAATCCATTCTTTCATTTGACAAGAATTTATTGAGTCTGCACTGTGTGGAAGATACTCTTGAATAGAGAAGAAAAAGAGTTTAGGTGAATAAGGAGGTATCGATCTTGCCCTAAAGAGGTTAGCAGGTCATGGGAGAGTTAAGATGTAGACTCTGAAATTATAATCATAGGATTACTGGGTTTTAAACAGAAGCTCCTTAGAAGCCATATGATTCAAACCCATCATGTTGACACATGAGGAAACAGGCTCCGGGAGATTGAGGAACACAATTAAGGCCACACACCTTTTTGGTTATGGAGCTGAAGCAAACACATTGTCCAAGGCTCCTCCTTCTTCTCCACAAAGAGTGTGATCAGAGCCTCAAAGAGTTGCAAGAAAAGTGCTATGAGGGCTCAGAGGAAATGCCCTGGAAAAAGGAGACATTTAAGCTGAATCTTTAAAAATGTGCAGGACTTTGATGGCATTCAGCATGGAAAGGCATTCCAGGAAGATGGAACAGCAAACAAAGTTTTAGAAACAAAAAAGTACAGAGTAAGTTTGGATAACAGACAAATAGTCCAGTGCTTGGTCAGATACTTGCTAGAAGGAGAGAATTCAGTGGTGGAGTCAACCCTCCAAGGTAGGTAGAACCAAGACCCCGGATGGCCCAAAGAGTCAGATCAAGGGCTAGGCCACCGATGTCATCTGAGTCATACACAGGAGCTGTGGAGGCCCTTACATTATCCAGGCCAAAGCAAGGTGTGCTGCAGAAGGATAAGGGCAGCATAGCAGGGAACAGAGGGGTGAGATGCTAGAGATTTGGGAAGCGCTGGTAGACTATACTGAGGGAAGCATGTTGAGACAGTGAACCGGATGTTTCCTGGAGAAGAGAACAGGAGTGATGAAGTTTCCTTTCCAAAAAAAAACACTTGTATTGGCAAGTTAAGTGTCATCAACTTGTCTCTCCAAAGTGGCTGACGTCTTGTTCTTGGAAAGAATGGAACTTGATGAAGAATAATTATAAACCCTCAAAGTTCTTCTCAGCCTTGGGGTGATATGAACCTTGGGGTGAGAATTACTACCCACAAGCCTGGAATCACCAGAGGAGGCAAAGGACCACTGAGTATTGACCTCAATCCACCCATTGGGAACAGGAAAGTGATGATTTCAGATTTTTCCTCTTTAGTTCATATTCTTTCTCTTTAAATCAAGTAGGTGCCTATATATATATATATATATATATATATATATATATATATATATATATATATATTTCAACTGCTGAGAAATGCTTCACTGTGGGACATCTTGGTGCTCGAACCAGGTCTGATCAATATTTCCACTTTTTAGAACTTTTCTTGGAGTCTTTTACAATATTGTTTTGCCCAGTAGAAGCAGGGAGATTTACAAATGGATATTTCAAATACTCTTCCAAACTGATGACTTAGATCATCCCATATTTGAATAGAAACAAACAATCAAAGTTGCACGTCCTGATGCTTTCAAATACTCAGACATTTGTCATCGCAGAGTCATGATATTGATGTGTTTGTACTTGGCAAGTGATACGGATATTTGGCTCAAACAGAGCCACAGTTTAATTCTAAGCTGGAGGAAAGTCTGATCAAGGTGCTCCCCCAAAATTCATTCATGTGATTCCTGCCTTTCTGCACAATGCAAGTCCATACCAGCCTGCGCACACTTTCCCAAAGAGGTCTTCATCTGAATGCCAGCAAGGCTGTGAAAACACCTCCCTTTCCTGTGACCACTGGGTTCACTGCTATATCTGGTGGGAGGTGGGGGTGAAGGAGAGCTGAAGGACCCGGCCTTATGTTCAAAGCAGAAAATCAATAAGCCCATTCTCACAAATGAAGAATCAATGAAAGGGGGAGAAAACAGAGCGGGAGGAAAAGGGAAATAAAGAGACAAGGAGAAAAGAAGGGGAAGGATTCAGAATGAACTCACTCTGTGCATATACACGCTCTGCAAAACAATGGAGAAGCGCAGAAACACCCCGGCTGTTTGTGTGAAGAAAGAAGTCACGTGTGTATATCACAGTAGTAATTAAAACCTCTCAGTCAGATGCTATAGAGAGATTAGTTGTCACATTGTGTTAAAGGAATTCTTGCCTTATTCCCTAGAAGGGGACAGACTGCCTGCCGTCCTGTCATCTGTTCCTGCGTTAGAGCAACTCTCAGCCAGAATGCCGCACTGGCAGATTCCGTGCACAGAAGCCCTTGGCTACCGGGGAGCATTCTTTCTACTAAGTAAGAGGGAAAAAAAAATTGGACCACATCTATGTACCAGCCACAGCAACCTTGGGTCCCATCAGCCACGGTTATGACCCTCAACACTGTTTAGAGACTCATTTTCCAGTCTTGCTTTTCAGGGAGGTGAGTCAGGAAGTTCACGGGGCCCCTGGGAAAGGGCAGGCAGCAGGGCAATAATAGAGCGGCGTAGGGAGGGAGATGGGCCGTGCCTGGAACCCAGGAGACAGCTTCTGGTCCTCCCCTCCCCGGGCGGTATGAGACCCGGAATGAGTGCCTGAGCTTCCTCGTGTATAAACGGGATCTCTTGGGTCTGTTGGTTCCAAGCTGTACCTCTTTTCTACTAGCCAAGCAGAATAGGTTATATGCTCAATAAGTAGAATGAAAAGGACCAAGAGGTCCTTGGACAGCTTTCCATTAGCAAGTAATCAGTTGGTTCAGGCGACATTCCACCAGCGCAGTGAAAAAGAAAACCCAGCCAAACCAGCTTTTTGACCCCACCAACTCCTATTATGACTGAATTTATGGGCTAAATAGTTGGTCTCAAAAGAATTCACACAAACTGAGGAGTCCATGGACACCTGTCTAGTCATCTACAACCTCCATCTGGGGTGATTTAAAAAAAAAAACAACTTCATTGTAAGCAAATCCTCCCTATATTGTATTCATATCATGCCTTTATCTGAAAATTAATTGGAGGCAAGAAACTTGTCTTCAACGCCCCTAAGAAAGTGAAAAGACAGCTCACAGAATGGGAGGAAACATTCCAAATTATGTATCTGATAAGGGACTTGTATCTGGAGTATATAAAGAATGCTTATAAGTCAATTATAGAAAGACAAATAACCCATTTTAAAAATAGTCAAAAGATTCTAAATGGAGAGTTTTCCGAAGACATACACGTGGCTGGGGAAGCACGTGAAAAGGTGTTCAGATGTCATAAGCCATCAGACAAATGCAAATCAGAAGAGAAAATCGTCATACCCACTAGAATGGCTATAATGGAAGGGGCACAAACACAAGAGTTGATGAGGATGTGGAGACCAAAGACACGGAGAAACTGAAGTCCTCGCACGCTGCCGGCAGGAGCGCGAAGTGGTGCAGTTGCTTTGGAACACAGTCTGGCAGCGCCTCTGAAGGTTACACAGAGCCACCATGTGGTCCAGTAATTCTACTCCTAGGTATACGTCCAAGAGAGGTGAGAACATACGTCCGCACCCAGACACGTGCAGGAATGTTCATAGCATCATTATCATTAATCAAGCTTCCATCTTAGGACTTAACGTGTTCAGGAACTAGATCCCATCAGATGAGCTAAAGTTGACTAGACTGAACAGCAGAAAATGACTGTAGGAGACTGCCAGTGACTCCAAAATGTCTGCTTCCCTTCCCTCCACAGGAGTCAGGGGTTAGCTGCCCACCTGGCAGCTAGGTGTGGCCCTGTGATTAAGTTCTGGCTAATGGAATGGAAGTAAGAGATGCCGTTTCTGGGTACCCTTAAATGAATTCGGCATTTGCTCCCTTGGGTCCTTCCCTTTTAAAAAAAAATTCTTGCAACTATCTAAGAAAGGAGCAAGTACCTTTGCCCACAAAGGCATGATAACTTTAAAGAGGACAGAGCTGTTCTACCAGTGCTGAGCCCTGTAATTACCACTGGACTGTGACATGAGAGAAAAATAAATTTCTATCCAGTTTAAGCCATTGTGTTTTGGGGGGTCTCTTTGTTAAAGCAACTTAGACTGTAATCTGAGAGAATCAGACTGCCAATCGTACATGTGACTGATGAGCAAACCAAATGCTCTTTGTCATTCCTACTGTCTACTGTACATTTCCCAAAACGGGGATGTTTGATTCACTCTACGGAGCATCCTCTTCCTATTTAATATCATGGGAAACTGAATTTGAAGCTCTGTTATTAGCTACTATTAAGACTGGCGATTGGTTGTTCATCTAAATGAGTTGGTTAAAGTGGAGAATCGTTTAAAGGTGATACAAGCATGCTGTATTGAACGTTTTATTTTAATGCACATGGGATACTTCGTGGAAGCCTCTTAGAAAGAAATTGGTGGGTGATTGGAGCTCTGAGAGCCATGTTGGACCATAAGGATGACGGTCACGTTCCAAGGATGGTGAAGAAAAAGCCTGGAGGGAGGCTGGGTTCTTAGCTGCTCCTTCCAGACTTCTGTTCCACGAAAGACACTGTGGGCATCAGTCTTTAAGTTTCATGGGAAAAAAATAGAGACTGTTGGTCAATGCAATGCATTTATTAACGGGTAATCCATTAACAGCATTTGCAGAGTAATCAGATTCTGGACTGAGGGGAAGTTTAGAACAAAGCAAATCAGATATCTTTATAAGATATGCCATTCAGGCTACAGAAAGGCTTAATAAATGTGTCTACCATACAGTTAGTACATCTCTCTCGTGAATAGAATTCTTGGAACCACTGGATATATCATTTTATTTTCTCTCTGGTGGTGCTGAAAACTGATAATGATTTTTTAATTTTCCAGTTCTGGTTTCTAAAGTTACCATAAAGCCCAACGTGTAATGTGGGACAAGTTACAGTAACGCCGAATGTTTTGCAGTTTAGTTGGATTTCTCAGCCTCAAATAATTCTGGGGACACTTCTTACATACTGGCTACAACCATTGCCTTGGCTTCATCAGCCAAGCTCCATAATTAGCTGAACTAGAGTCACCGCAAGAGAGTAAGTCATTGACTCTGCTTGGCTCTGGGCAGTGCCAAAGTGGTGTTTGTGTCGCTTACAAAGGTCCAAGATGGAGAGGATTTGAAGTTCATTTACCAGACCACTCCATTAGTTCCTAGGGACAATTCCAGCTAAGCTATCCTGAGACATGGTATAGAATCACTTGAGAGACCTGCTTGGAAAGCCAGCAAAATGATTAAATAGCTAAAAGAGGGCTTGCGTGGTATTATTCTTTAAAATGATTTAAAATATGAAATGAAACTGTAGTCATGGAAATAATAAAATAATTACAAAATAAAATAGCCTCTGCTATCCCTTCATTTATTCCTTTGTAAATTCAGCAGATACTTACTGAGGGCCTTTGATTTACTGCATGAAGTGCAGGATGTGGCTGGGGCAGCTACCTGACCATCAGAGACAAGTGTCCCCTCTCCACGGAGGGGAGCTGTTGCTGGGAAGTGGCTCCCCGCCAGGACTACATCCTCTTGTACGTCTGAGAGACCACTTCTGGTCTAGGCAATGCGAGTGGAAGTGATGTGGGCTACTTCTGAGGCAAAATTGTTAACATCCTTCCCCAGTTTTCTTTCCTTCCATTTCGACTTTGGCGCCTGTTAAAGATGGTGGCATCACAAGATGGAAGGAGCCGCGGTCTCTGAGCCATCACTTGTTGGAGACACCGTCAAGAAGGACCACCCAACCAAGGGCACTGCAGTGGGTTTTATGTGAACAAGAAACAATATCTTATTTTGTTTAACCACAAAGTTTTAGTTTTACGACAGCAATTGACCTACTCTGACTAATACTTAATACACAGGATTGGAGATTACAAAATTCTCATTTATTATAGGTAACTGGTCTTCTTATGATGATCTTATTACAATTGTTATGTAACTTCGTTAGAAAACATTAGCGGCTTGTGAGAACCTCTCTCTGGGGATCTTAAACCCCTTCTTTACACAACAGACTCTCACCAAAGAATGAGAACAACCCCACATGAAGTGCATTTTGGCAAACGCTTCACGCATAATTTGGAAATCAAAGTCTCTCGAAGGTAATTGCCTGGTTTCCCGAATGGAATGTTGGAAAAGATAGTACATGAGACCACTGGGAACATGTTCATTTTTAATAGGAATACTCTGCAAGGTCTGGAGACGTTAGCACTAATAGTTGGACTGTCTATTTAGTTCCTCTCGCCTATGCCCTGCAAGCCTTCAGATGCGTCTGATTTATGAAAAGCTACAGCCCAGCCTAGACGTGACTTGGCACGTAGAACCTGAAGCAGTGGAAGTCCAGCCACCAAGGAATGTGGCCTGGGTGTGGGGTCCCCAGGATGCAGTCATGATCTCTCAAGCCCACCACGGATTTCTGATGTGCTTGATCCTTCCCAGACTCACAAACTAGAAGAAGAGAATAGTGCATAGAGAGAGCTCATATAAAAGTTGCACATAACACTCACCATGGCTACGTGCAACAGTCAAATACTTTCTTTATAAAATTCTGACTGGAAGTCGATAAATAGTTTTCACGACCCACTAAGGAGTCAGAACTCTCCATTTGAAAACTGTTTCATCTTGTCTGTGTTACCCTTTTGCCTAAAAGTGCTCTTTTTCCTTTGTGTTCTCGCCTTCAATAAACCCTGAACGGAGAAGTTTTCATTCATTTCTAATCTACTGAGAACTTGAATCAAATGTTTACCTTCATTGGAAATATTTGAATTTTTAGCCTTAGAACTGAAAGAGACCTCAGCTCTCTTTTTCTTTTAATTGATGAGTTGGAAGGTCAGTTTAGGAAGGCTAAGTTCTTGGCATGGTTTGTCACAGAGTTGGGGATCAGAACTCAAGTCTCACGATATGGCGTCGTTTCCAATCATGACCCGACCATTTTTCTAAATGAATGACTGTGCCCTCCGCCAACCAACTTCAATATTAATGAGATGTAAAGAAAGAGTCTGTGGGGACAGGGTACTGGGTAACTGGGTGACCCTCAAATTGAATGTGTGGATGGATGCTTGTCTATATGTACTTTTGATGATCAAATAAGATATCTCATTTACTGAAAAATGTATTCCTTCATAGAGTTCTATGGATTTTCTTATTGTAGCACAATATACATAATATAAAATTCACCACCTTAACCATTTTTAAGTATACAGTTCATTGGCATTAAATATATTCATGTTTTGAAACCATCACCATCACCATCACCATCATCCGTCTCCAGAACACTTTTCATCTCGCAAAACTGAAACTCTACACCTATTAACAGTCACTCTCAGTCTCCCTTCAGTCCCTGGCTACCACCATTCTTTTTGTCTCAATCTCAAATTGTATTTTCAGGTAGCTTTTTACATCTAGGACACTCAGCCGCAGAAAAGAGGGATAGCTGGCCGGCTGCATTTAGATGCGCGTGGCATCCTGATTTTAAGCGCCACTCCTGAGCTCAGCAGGTGGCGCAGTGGGACATGGGTTACCTCCAAAGCAGCTCATGAAATGAAGGGAATTGTTGACCTAAGCAAGCCGGAGCTGGCACGAAAGGTAGGAAAGGACAGGGAGAAGGCAGACACTGGTCGGCACACCTCTGACCGTGGAAGCCGCGTCTCTGTGGACAAGCAGGGCAGACGCCGTGACTGACAGCAATAAAGATGGAGCAGCTGGTGCACCATTAATAATCACGGGCTCCGGGGAACTCATCCCCCTGCAGATGAGGACAAACGTTGCAGGCTGTCGTCAGCGTGTGCTGGGAACACCCTTCGGTCACCCTGGAGGCACGACTTCGTGTCCCTCACCTTTTCAACTTGCTTTTCTGGGTGCCTGTGACATTTTTTTCCTGACCTCAGGGTGACATCTCATAAAGGCGCAATTACCCCAACCCAGCACCTTCTAAGCCATGAGGTTTAATCCATGTAAATCATGACTGTAAATGACAACAGCCACCAGGGACAGAGCTGGATGGGTCTTAGAGTCCTGATTTCTCCCTCTCCCATTTGTCCCAAACAAAATATGTCTCTTTTCTATCATTCTCTTAACCCCTTTTGTTAATGGTGGGCTCACCTTATATAGACAATGTAGGCAATTTACAAAAGTCAATCTATGAGGGAGAGAGAGCCACGGCAATGGCCAGGGACAACTAGCTTTGATAGTTCTTGTAACAAATGCCACATCCAGGCACTCATGAGTGGCCAGGCTCCCCACCCAAAGAACCAGTATGAAATATTCAAGGAAAAAAGAACAGGGCATCCTCCTCCTCAGTTTGGACTGCACACCAGGAAGAAACTCCAAAAGTCACAAGTCCGTGGAAGCAGCAACCTCACTCTTCAGGAATGCTGTGGGGTAGGAACTGCCAAAGAAAGCATGCAGCATCTTAAGTAGTATGCACAAGAGAGCCTTGGATTTGGGGTGAGACACTTGGGTTTAAATTCAGGCTCCCGCTCTCAGTAGTTGTAACCTTGAATATGACATAAGCTCTCTGAATCTTATTTTTTTTTAATTTAGCAAAACAAGTGTAACACCACCAGCCCTGATTGTGAGGATTAAATGAGATAATGTGAATAAAAGCACCCTGAACATAGGTGGCGAAGGCAAAGTATATACATGCTGATACCCATACATGGATGCAGTCACACATGTCATGTACACACACACATATAGGCAAACAATTTGTATTGGTTTCACTATTAAGAATTTTTCAGCAGTGCTTATGGGAACATCTGCCCGCCCTTCTGCCCTAGGAATAGTCACTCAATTCTAGGAGATAAATTCAAGTCGTGGCAAAGGCAGTGGTGCCATTGGCAGAACCGTGGTACATCTGGACGATGTGTAAGGAAGGTAACTGCTTTGCAACATGGGAGTTGAGGGGGGCGGTTCATGTACTGCAAAGTTATATAGAAGGGTTGTCCGTATGTGGAGTGGATGCTGTGAATCCCCAGAGTACAGGAGAGGGGACTGGAATCACATTTGATAAACTACAATGAAAATGCCATGTTCCTGCTCGTGTAGACAGTTCTGCTTGTCATCCTCACAGACACTGGTGTTCATGCATCCCATGTTTATTGGCATCTGTGCTGGTTACATAATGCTATGGTCTCAATATTTGCATCCCTTCCAAATTGATATGTTGAAATCTTAACCCTCGAAGATGCTGGTATTAAGAGGCGAGGTCTTTGGGAGGTGATCAGGTCATGAGGGTGGAGTCTTCAGGAAGGGGATTAGTGCTTTTTAAAACAGACACCCCAGGGCTCCCTTACCCCTTCCACCATGTGAGGACACATTGAGTTGTGCTCACTTCGGGGTAATTTGTTATAGCAGCAATAGGAAACTAATACATAGTGGGACTTTCCTGTCAGAGTCCCCAGGAGTCTGCAGATCTGCCTCCGGAGTAACCAAAACATCTCTGCTTCTTTCTTCCCTGTAGCAGACATTCAACTATTTGAAGACACATTTCAAATTCCCCCTAAATCTTTAGTTTGCTAACTCAATATTGTCCGTGTTGCCTTATCTGACTATTCTCAGACTCTTCATCACTGTAACTGTGTTATGTTTTGGTCTTCATCCTCACCCCCCAACAAAGTTGGCATCTTGAACAGCACACTGTAACTCCAGGGTGGAATACAGGGACAGCCTCTGTGAATGCTCTGGATAACTAATGCCTCCTTTGAGCACAGGTCTCCCTGCCCCCCCCCCCAACACCACGCTTCAGTGTAAACAGAGCCGCACGGAATTCTACAGAAGCCTTATTGTGGGAGAGTAGAAGGAGCAGGGGTTTGGAATGAAACTCACCTGAGTTTGAACTCTGGCATTTCCACTTTCTGGCTACATGATCTTGAAAGAAAATCAGTTAGCTTTTCTGTGCCTTGGTCTAGTAACTCATCTATAACTCATCTAGATTGTGGGGACGAACAACTAAAATGAGATAATATATTTGCACATATTTTGCAGAAGGAAGGCATTAAAAGATGTTGGTTTCTTTTCTTCCCCCTACTTCTGAACACTGTAATCCTGTTCACGTGGCTCAAGTTTGACCTAAGTTTTTGTGCAAAAATATCGCATTCCTCGGGCTCATATCAAGATTACAATCATCTAAATGCCTAAAGTCTTTTTAAGGGCACGCCCAGCAAGCTGCCTTCACCTTAGTTTGTGCTGGAGCAGTTGTTGATTTCATGTTATTGGGAGGTGTGGTTTATCGGCCCGCTCCACCAATCCCTTTGGGGATTCTAATTTTCCCACTCCACGTATTAGTTATTGTGCCTAGCTTGAAGCCCTATGAGTTTGTCAGATGTTCCATTAAATGTCTGTAGAAATCCCTAAGAAGAAAGGAGTTGAGCCTATCTTGGCATTACTTGCCCCTAATACATTTATGCCAGATCCAAGGGCTCACTGCTTCCTTGTCCAAGTGTCCACAAGCCAGCTTTCCAAGGACCATTGATTTCAAGATGCCTCGAATTACGCGGGGTCTTTCCAGGCAGCTCATGTGCAAGTTCTCTCTTCCTCTGAAAGCAGTCCGCTCCTCTCAGGAGACTTGCATGCATAGACGGAACCTTGTTTCTCCTTATTGCTTCTCCCCTTCTTCAGGGCTTAATAAATCTTCTCCCAACAATGTTGATGTCAACCTTCAGAATTGTACAACCTCTCTTCTTAAAAAAGTACAGAAGCAAAATCGGTATTGAAGAGTTCTGTTTTCTCTGTGACCTGTTACTATTTCGATATTAACCTTCAGCAGAGGAATATCCTTTGTTACTGGATTTTCTCGCCCAAATGCTAAATTTAAAAGCATCTGTCTTTTACTATTTGAACGTTTTGGTTTACCTGCAAATTGCCCCCTAGAGGTCAACGACGTGGCCGTCTGTCCATCACTGTTTATAGGCACCTATCTCCATGGCTTTTTATGTCTGAACTTGCAGATGCATTCCCGAGGACCACTAGTTCAGATTCCTGCAGTGTAAGATGCATGTCTAACTCTCCCTTATACTCTTTGGTGCCACGAGCGCTCAAGTGCTTGCAGTTTGGAGATTGTAAAGTCAGGTTTGGTCCTAGCTCTTCAGACATGGCTTTGGCTTAGCATCTCCCCAACCCCCAACAACTAGAGTGGCAAAGGAATCTCCTGTCCCACAGGGAGGGCTCTTTTAGCCTCAGAGGGAAGGCGAACCCCGGAGGGCTGAAAGCCAAAAGTGATGGCTCCCTTCATCCTTTGTTGTTGCAGAGGTCCCTGCTCAGAAGCTCTGAGAAAAATAGTCCCCAGTTAAAAAGCACGGTCCTTCTCTTCCTTTCTTCTCTGTACTTCCCTTTCCTCAGATGCCGCCTGTAGCAGGACTGAGGAGCCATGAAATGCCGTGGCTAAGAGCCTTGCTCTGGAAGCAGACAGACACGAGGTTAAATCTCAGCCTTTTTGAGCCTTAATTTTCTCACCTGTAAGATATGACTGACAGAACCTAGCACAGAGGGGTCTGATGAGAATTAAATGAGATAATACCTAGAAACCACTTAGCTCAGGCTCCATAAAATAACAAACGCCAACTAATGCCAGTCATTATCGTTCACTGGAAATCCGTCCTTCCCATGTTAAGGCTGGAGCTGTGTCTGGTTAATTCAGCCTGCCTACAAGTCAGATCAGGCCGCCCTGCGGTCCAGGCAAACCCACAGCGGAGCATTCAGTCATGAACGTGACCATGGGAGACAAAGAGAACAGGAACAGACCACAGGGCGGCAGAATCTCGGGTCCACTTACAGATACAGCCTCAAACCAAAGCCGAGTCTGTAAGACATGTGGGCCGGAGCTCAGCTTGGCTTTTTCCATGGAACTAGTAGTCGATCCATCAGAAAAACTCAGTGGTTCAGTTATTTGACTCAATCACCCAGCTGTTCCTGGGTAGTAAGTGTATTGCAGAGCCCAGTGGGAAATACCCCAGTAGAACAGAGAGGAGGGGATGGCGAGCGATGACTTGTGGCTTTTTTTTTTTTTTTTTAATCTCGGCAGACAGATGCATTTGAGAGAAGAATCCAGCTGAGAGGGACAGCACACACAGCTTCCCTTTGTCCGTCTGTCAGGGCTGGCACCAAGTTCTTGGCAACCTTTTGGGAGCCTCTGTGCCTGGGCTGGGTTAACTTGGCCTCATCCGTTTAAGAATATTTGATTTGATTGCACAGCAAAATGCTTTTGAAAAGCTGGGCTATTATCCCTGAAATAGAAAAATTAAAAAAATTTGAAAAGCACCTTTGAAGTCAGCTACCCAAATGAAACTTGTGACATCAGAGCGATGGCAGATAAGCGGGGGGTGCAGAACAAGGCTGTCGTTGACCGCCGAGCGGCCAGGCCCACTTTACAGCCTAGCAATATAAGTCAAAGATGAAAGATGCTCCGGGCAGCTCGCCTGACCCCTGTGCCTCCGTTATCTCCAGCTGATTGCACAGTGTTTCTCTCTGAACAATCCCTCACTGTCTCCCTGGTGCAGGTGAACCTCAGCAGAAGAGGGGCTTGGGCGTCTTGGCCAGGTTGTAGGAATGCCATGCATAGCACAGGGGGCCAGAGGAGGGCTTGCTCGAATCAAGCACCGTCTTTATTACTCGTCTTATCCTCTGGATGCTGAGGACAGAACAGCTAAGTGCAAATCGAGGGCAGCAAAGAAAGCCCAGGGTGTGGGTGGTGACAGACAGGCAGCTCTCTCTCCCACTGATAGACCATCAGAGACCGAAAACAAACTCCAGCTGCCACGCTGCCCCTGTGCATTTACATACAGCGTGCTAGAGCCATGTCACAGCGTGAATCTGAACAAACCTGGACTGAGTTCTGCACCTCTTCTTCTATAACACCTAGTTACTGAAAAGTCCAATTGCTGAGGACAGTCCATCAGCAGATCTCAGACTTGATCATGCATCAGACTCTCCTGAAGGACTTGCTACACCACGAAAATGAGATTCACTCATGTTGAATACAGTTCAACAAAAGTCAGGTGCTAATCTAAGTGCTGAGGGTACAAAGATGAATAAGGGACTGTAGTTAAACCTTTCAAGACAATCTAAGCTCTGTCTAAAACAAAATGCGATCAAATAAAGCCCACTGGTATCAAATTAACCCCTACACTGAGTCTTCTCCCAACAGAGCATTTGGGGAATCAACAGAGTGGGTCTGCAACTTTAACAGAAAGAAGTAAAGACTCCTTGTATCTACTATTAGGAACTGATGGAACATGCAGTTTAGGAAGGGAATTGGGGAGAGAGATGGTTCACTGTGTTAAAATTTTTAATTTATTTTTTATTTAAAAAAATTTTTTAAGGACAGAGGCGAGATAGCTGTGCATGTCTAGAAGATAGACTATGGAATGGAAATCCATGAAACTGAAGGTGAGGAAACATGGATGAAGATGAAAGGACAGAAGGAAAGTAGAGTCATTGTCAACTGCACAATTAGGTGGAGGAAATAAACAAAATAATTCTGATTCCATTTCCCGTGGAGCCTGACTTAGGCACCCATAAAAGAAAGGAGTCTCTGGGAGTTTTCCAAGCCTTCCTCTTCCACACTTTTTCACTTTCTCTCACTGCTGCCTGTTCCTATAGCTTCCCTGGGTTATCTAGGGCAGTTGAGGCAGAAGAGGAAAATCCACCCTCAAACTGGCAATGTCCTGATTGCTCCCAGTCTTCCTTTTCTGAGCTGATCTCCATTCATTCATTCAGTAGCAATGCTGAGCAGCTCCTGTGTTCCCAGTAGTGCCCTGGGCTCGGAGGGGGCAAGATCTATACTCAAAAGCATATGACATCATCTCTGTCTTCAGGGAGACAAAAAAGCACTCTTAAGAAGTTATTTCTCCTTGACGAGCAATTGCAAAATACTATAAGAGGTGCTACAGGGTATAAGTGATTGAACCCTGCAAGTAATCCAGAGTAGGAGAGTAGGGAACAGTCTCCACTGAGGAGTAAGATGGGAAATCAGAGTGAAAAATGAGTAGATATAAGACAGTCAGAGAAGATGAGTGGACAGAGAGAGAGGGGGAAAGAAAGAAAGAAAGAAAAAGAAAGAAAGAAAAAAGAAAGAAGAAAGAAAGAAAGAAAGAAAGAAAGAAAGAAAGAAAGAAAGAAAGAAAGAAAGAAAGAAAGAAAGAAAGAAAGAAAGAAAGAAAGAAAGAAAGAAAGAAAGAAAGAAAGAAAGGAAGAAAGGAAGAAAGGAAGGTAGGAAGGTAGGAAGGTAGGAAGGAAGGTAGGAAGGTAGGAAGGAAGGTAGGAAGGTAGGAAGGTAGGAAGGTAGGAAGGTAGGAAGGTAGGAAGGAAGGAAGAATATATACACATAATATAGCTGTGCTCCACTCCCAACAGAAGGAGAGAGAGGAAGGAAGGAAGGAAAAAAAGGAGGTGGGAACGCATGTAGTAAATTGAAGGGCAGTGCAAAGCTTATCTTGGCTGAATAAGGGGGTTAGAGCCACCTGGAGCAGGTTGAAAAAAGACTGACTAAAGCCCTGAAGGCTGTCCTAAGGACTTCTGACATTATTTTCCAGATAAGAGGAAATCAACCATGCATTTCATCCACTCGTCTATCCAATCCACACTCATGGAGCAGATACTGTGGGCCAAGAACAGGGTTCACTTGCAGGCTTAGAAATCAGTACGACTACTCCTGGCCCCTTAAGGGCTCACTGCCCAGTAGGGCGACCCCATGGAATAACTAACTGGCTTCTACGCAGTAAAAGGAGGGAGCTTTAAAGGGTGAGCCCATCAGAAAATGTATCCTGCTGTGAAAGCTACCTAGGACCACCCTGCCAGGGAGTAACGGGAAGACTAATTTTTTCCAAAGCCACTGATGTCTCACAGCCCAGCAAACAATCTATCTGAATAGATTATTTCTGTGAAAAGAAAACTTTCAACAGCTAGAAGATCAAAGGAGTGATTCCAGTGCCATAGTCAATTTCAACTTTCTTTTGTCCTTGGTGGATTCCGCAAAGCACCATCCTTCAGTCTCTTACCGCCCACTCCTCCCGCTTCCCTAAGTGTAATTCCACGCAAGAGAGGAGCGGTGCTGGCCTGGGACTCTGAACTAAGGGGACTTGGGGGTTACAGCTTAAAGCCCTCTCCGCAAGCAATTTTCCCCGTCAGTCACTTTTCTTCCTATTACCAAGAAGGAGCCCAGTACGCCTGCTGCTGTGCGTGGATTCCGGGTCACCGCTGTGCCCCGTGTAATTTAGGAATCTCTTTGATTATGCAGGTGAATAGCTCTACTTGTTTCCCAGGCAGATGTTTGGTTGAAGTCCCTTCCCTGTGATTATGATTTTCTTTGGTCAAAAGGAGAGTAACTTGAGAAAGCTGGTCCAGGAATGAAGGACAGGGAGGAAGCCACGAGATGAATTTTTGAACTCTCCGGACTGCATTTTTTGACCAGACAATCCCTGAGCCAACCTTATTATTAGGTGTAATTACCAGCCCCAGGCACAAGCTTCGGGGCCCCTACGGAGGACGGAGCCCGCGCTGTAGGAGCCACCACATTAAGCTCTGCTCTTACATGCACAATCATCCTACCAATTGAGGGGTAACGAACCCCTGGGTGATCATCGGGTCAAGGTGCTCCAAATGCCAAAAGACCTTGATAGGATCCCAAAGAATATTAAACATCCATCATTAGAACCTTAAAAGGTAAACATACCCAGGCCCCACTTAAAAACACTGAAGATGTGTTTAATTCAACATTTTCCCCAATACTAATAATTGGAAAATAATTAAAGCTTCTCCTCCCCCCTCCCCCCACAAAAGACAGGCATCAGCTCCAGGCTTGTTAATTTGATGGTGCTCCTGGCAGATGGGGATAGGTGTTGGTTTAAGGAATGCTCAGCCCTATTTCATTTGAGCCACAGTCACTAATCAGATATATCGCTGGCCGTAGGCTGCTCTTTTTTTCACAATGTAATTGTGAAAAGCATGCAAATTCTTACAGCAGGATGCATTGTCTCCATAATGCACCTCACTTTGTCCCACTGAAGCATTCAGAGAGCAGAAGAGCGTTAGTGAGAACGCGTGCCCCTGGGACATGAGAAGAATGCCAGGAGCCTGGGGGTGCAGACTGGACCAGCCCTTCACGAGCAAGATGTTTCCAAGAGGAGTCAAACTTTATCTTGAACATTGATGAAGATATAGCACCTTGCTTCATAATATATCTGTGCTCCACTCCCAACAATGACTTAAATTACTTATATCCCTAAAATCGATGTTCCAGGGAAGTTTGTGATGTGCACTCTGAAGCTAACCTTGTGTACCCCAGAAGACTGGTCCTCCAGCTTGAGAAACAGGGTCACAAAGGATGCAATGTCTTGGTGAGGAGACAGACCACCAGCCCCATGCTTATTCACAGAAAGAAACCAGCCCAATGGAGAGCAGCTAGTAGGTATCTTAGTTAATCTTAGACATTTGGGGCCCTGGTCATTGTCTACTGAGGCAGATCGCTGAGCCCCATTCAAACTGCTTGGGATGCAGATGTAAGAGAGTGATGTTATCTTATTATCTCATTGTATAAATCAGGTATTCAAGGGCTTTAAAGGGTGCTGAGAAGTTGAAAATTGAGATGTGTGTGTGTGCATCCTAAATAGGAAATGAGCTCAGCAGGGCATTAATGTACTGCATGGTATGAAATTGGTGGAGAACCTGACGGAACCACAGAGATAGTGAGAACTGGCTGGGTCCGGGTTACACTTGAAGGTAGATCCATTGATCTTAGGATGCAATGAAGTCTAGCTTTAAACCCAGACAGGTGAGCTGTGAGCCCCACATCCTAGACCCCTGAGCAGAGCAGTGAAGAAATGAGGTCTGGATAACAGAACGAGGAGTCAAGAGCACCATCTAGAGGCAGAAAATTGCAGGTTGGCTGGGTCAAGCCGGATAGGAACGAAGCAGAAGGAATGAGGGTCGACAGAGCATTTTCCAGGCTGTTGCAGAGACGACACACAGAGCACAGGTGGTGAGGACACAACCCCCAAAGGGAAAGTTATAACAAGAAGCTGTATTTACTGAGCACTTTTCAAATGCCCAGCGCTGGGTTAAGCGCATGGAGAGCTGTTATGAGAGGTGTGAGTCTTAGTCCCATTTTTCAGATGAGGCAACTGAGACTTTAGAGAGATGAGCTCATCTAACAAATTTCCTGCCTTCTTTTTCCCTTCTTCCCTTTCTCCTTCCTTCACTCCTCCCTTCTCTTCTTTACATTCTATGTGTCGGTCACTGTTACAGGCACAACAGAAAACGAGAAAGACAGACCTGGCCCCTACAGAGCTCACACTCTAGTGGGGTGATAAACTAATTTTCTGTAGATCATAGAACACAAGGTGTATAGCACACAGCCAGGCAATGAGAGCTACAGAGAATAACAATGACCAACAGAGGGAGAGAGAGAATAATGCTGATGGCAAAAGGGCTCCTATTTCATACAGATGCTCAGGGAAGGGCTCTCTGATAAGGTGACATTTGAGCAGAGGCCAGAATGAAGGGCAGGAGGGAAACATCCAGCTATCTTTTGGGAAGACTGTTCTAGACAAAGAGAAAAAGCAAGTGCAAAATGTACTTGTGGGTTTGAGGAAGACCCAGGAGGCTGCTGTTACTGGAGCGGAGAACAAGACTGGCAATAATGAGAGAAGTCTGGAGAGTAACTGGAGCACATGTGCACAGGGTCTTCTAAGCCATGGTGGGGACCTGGGGATGTACGAGCGATGAGGATATACCAAGTTACTGGGGCAGAGTATACTGTAGATGAACAATAATGGAAAGGGATGAGGGAGGAGAGGTGACGATTCAAGTGGAAAGCAGTGACCTAGGCATGGAAATGACAGAGGTAGTGAGTACTGGGTGGGTCCAGGTTATATCTGGAGGTGAAGCCAATAGGATTTGGCTTTAGGATACAGTGAGGTCTAGCTTTAAACCCAGGCAGGGGAACCGCAGCCCCACAGCCACGCTCTGGCCAATACATCGTACAGTAAGCTGTTCTCACTGCAACAGCCTTCTCCACCCTCCCTTTCCTCCTGTCACCACCCCCCACCTCCACTGCTCTCGGCCTCCACCCAGGGCTCGCTCTCGGCCTCCACCCAGGGCTCGCCGGCTGTCTCAGAATCTTCCCAGCTTGCCCTGGATGGGGTGCCCATCAATTGTTGATGAAGAAAGTTTCATCTCTCTGGATCTCAATTTCTTCATCCATAAAAGGTCAGGGGTAGGATAATTGTCCTTTAAGGTCTCTTTCTAGCTTTGTTTTCTGTCGTCTGTGATCTATTTCTCTATAATGTAGAAAGGGAAAAAAAATAGGTGAGATTATGGATAGCTATGGAATTTTTTTTCCTGCAGGAAGTATATTTTTAAATGTTGCCTAGATAGTCCTCAAGCATCCTGCTCTGTTGCTCAGAAAGAATCCAGGTGCTGTAGAATCATTAGGTCTTTTGCAAAGTTGGGAGTTAAATTGCTTAATTAGTATTTAATCAATTATTAATTAAAATTATATAAAATTAAAAATTCACCTCCTAAGAAAACAGTCTGGTGCATTCTCAAAGAGTTAAACACAGAATTACCATATGACCCAGCAATTCCACTCCTAAGTATGTAACCAAAAGAGTTGAAAATGGGGACTTGAATGGAGCCTTGTGCATGAATATTTGTAGAAGCACTATTTACAATACCTAAAAGTTGGAGAAATCTGGACATCCATCAATGGATGAAATGATAAACAAAACATGGTATGCATAATTAATGGAATATTACTCAGTCATGAAAAGGTTTGAAGTATTGATGCATGCTACAACATGGATGAGCCTTAAAAACATTGTGCTAAGTGAAAGAAGCCAGTCACACAAGGTTATATGATTCATTTACATGGAATATCCAGATTAGATAATCCATAGAGACAGAAAGCAGATTGATGGTTGCCAAGGACTCAGGGGATGGAGGACATGGAAAGTCACTGATTAATAAATACTGCATTTTTTTTGAGGTGTTGAAAATGTTTTAGCACTAGATAGAGGCAGTGGTTGCACAGCCATGTGAATGTACTAAAGGCGATGGAATTGCACAATTTAAAATCATTAATTTCTTGACACAACATTGTAAAATGACTATAACTCAATAAAAGGTTTAAAAAATAAAAAATAAATAAAATCATTAATTTCATGTTATGTGAATTTCACTTCAATAAAAAAGAAATCAAATCCTCAATCTCACTAACCATATTCAAGTGCTCAGTACCTAGTGGCTACCATGTTGGGCACAGCTAAACAGAGAACATTTCCATTGCTGTAGAAAGTTCTACTGGACAGCATTGACTTAGACAATGCCTGGTTTCTGAAACTACTGTGGGGAGATTGCAGGAGTGGAGAAGGACGGGGAGTGCTAGATGCCCTTCCTCGTGGTCCCTTTGCTTCACAGAGGCTCCACGCACACCACCACATGTCTGTTCTTCATCGCAGAGCAAGGAGCATCCTCCGCTCAACATTTCTAGCCAAACGCCCACCAGAGGGCACTCACATATCCCAGAAAACAACACGGAGAGGCATCAGAGTGCAAGGATCAAAACATATTTCCCGCATTCAGGGCTGAACCAGTGGTAACAGAAGTGCGTTGAAAGAGAAGGCTTAATATGACTGGTTCCATGTGACCTCTCCCATTCCCACTTGTGAAATTGTTCATAATTGGGGGAAATTTTCCTTCTTGGGTCATCTTGGATCTCAGCCCAGTGTGAATTTGGTGAGTCTGTAGAAAGCTTAAGCTAAAGCAGTACGGTATGTTTTACATCAGCAAGAGAAAATAGATGCAGACTGCCCAGGCACATGCTCAAAGCAGATTAACGTGTGCACAGACAGAGCTCACGCAGATGTAAATGCTGACATCCCACGGCACAGAAATTGCCCATCCCTGCCCTCCAGCAGTAAACACCCACAGCAAACCAAAACACAATGCTTCACGAACATTCCAGGGAGATAATCTTCTGATGAAGGCAGCAGACCTTTAGTGAACAAATGTCACCTCCGTGATAGGAACTACACCAAAATCACAATGAAAACATTTGAAACTCACCATCCCTCCTGGGCCGTTAGCCAGCGTGAGCATTGCTGTTTCATTGTTCGCATTTTCACGAGAATCATCTCACAGCGCTGTTGCAATCAGGAAGCTGAACATTATCAGCGTAGGGCGTTGGCACTGCTGTCATTCTGCAAATCTCTGTGAAAAACCAGTCTGTCAATTTTACCCTTGCAGAGTAACATTGTACAGGACACATAATTGCCTCTACCATTTGGCACTTGGAGAAGCTAAGATAAATTCCCTCCATTCCTGAATGTGGAAATGTTTCGGGTTAAAACTATAAACCCACAGTCTTCTGGCAGTGGGAGAGCTGTCCCTTTAAGCCCCTCAGGACAGGAGTGTAGGTGTAACCTTCCCTGACAGTGGTTGCCTGCTTTGCCCAACGGACGTCAGTGTAGGCTTTCCTCCCTCCTGTCTTCCCATCCTCCTCCCTTTCCTACGCTCCTTCCTTATATCAGAGATGGACTTCTCAAAATTGGAACAGTCTCTCCTAATGCTCAGCTCTCCAAAATAAAGTGGACAAAGCCAGACTTCAGCCTTAGGCTAATGATGGCCAGTGGCACTACAAAGAGGAAAAATGACTAGTCCTTCTGCAGCTGAATATTTAGAAATGAGGGATCTTTTTTTTTTTAGTTTTATTTTTTATTGAAGTGTAGTTGATTTACAATGTTAGTTTCAAATGCACAGCAAAGTGGTTCAGTTATACATATGCATGCATATATATTTTCTTTTCAGATTCTTTTCACTGTATGTTATGATAAGGAATTGAATATAGTGCCCTGTGCTATACAGTAGGCTCTTGCTGTTTATCTATTTTATATATAGTAGTGTGTATCTGTTAATCCCAAACTCCTAATTTATCCCTCCCCCATCTTTTTCCCTTTGGTAACCACAGTTTGTTTTCTATGTCCATGAGTCTATTTTTGGTTTGTAAATAGAATTTGTATAATTGTCTTTAGAGTCCACATATAAGTGATTCATATGATATTTGTCTTTGTCTGACTTACTTCATATAATGTGATAATCTCTAGGTCCATCCACATAGCCGCAAATGGCATTATTTCATTCTTTTTTATGGCTGAGTAGTATTCCATTGCATAAATATACCACAACTTCTTTATCCAGTCATCTGTTGATGGACATTTAGGTTGTTTCCATGTCTCGGCTATTGTAAATAGTGCTTCTATGAACATTGGGATGCATGTGTCTTTCCAAATTAGAGTTTTTTCTAGATACATGCTCAGGAGTGAGATTGCTAGATCAAATGGCAGCTCTATTTTTAGTTTTTTAGGAAATCTAGAAATGAGATATCTTTTAAATGTCCTTTTATGTAGTGCTTTATATTTTATTTTTTGTATGTATAAAAATTTTACATTCACTTATTTTGTTGGTGTTCATGTCCTTTAGGTCTTTGGAATCCAAGACCAAAATGCCATTGAAATTCCAAAGGACCATCACTCCCTCACCTTCCTCAGGTGACCTTAAATATCTTCCACTCTCAAAAGTATTACATAAAATCAGCCACATGCAGACTAGTACTGTAACTCAGGGAATTATTGGTCAACCCACACCCATTTACACAATCTTAATCTTATGTCTCCTTAAACCACTTAAAACAAAATTTGCAAGAAAGAGCAAACTGTAAGCAGCATTTCCCAAAGAATGTTTCACAGAAAAGCAGTAACAGAAACACTGATGGAAAAAAAATGGACTTGATGGCCAAATAAATTTAGAAAACGTTGAGTGTTTGATTCTTCTCCTGGTCATTCACAGTTTGGATCAATATAGTGAAGGCTTTGAGGAGCTGCATTGCAGAAGCTCTACCCAGACATCCAAGATCTGTTTATAGGTCTTCATGCTCATGCCCAGCTTCCGTGTCCTCCACAGCTTTCTTCACAGAATGTCTGGGGCCCTGAGAGCCAGAAGTACCGAGTTCACACTCCCTTGGGAGGCTCAAGGCCAGGGATGACTGGGGCAGCAGTTGGGAGGCCTAGATCCTTGCCTTGATGCGGGACAAATTGTGCCAAGTAATTTAAGCTGCAGGGTTTCCTGGAGTTGAGGCTGAGTCTCAACTTCATCTGATGCTTCTTTCCTATTTGCTGCCTCCCTTACTGCCTTCTCCAGGAAGCACTTCCTTCATAAACCCCTGCCCCTGTTCCCTCCAGGTAGTTTATTAAGTCTTATCCCAGGACATTCCCTGCCTTCTTCAGCCCTGAGAGGGAGCCCCCTGAAATGCCAGCCTTGACTCTTCTAAGCAGAAGAATCGAGGTCTATGGTGTGAACGTTTTCAATGACTGCACCATAAACCAATCAGCAAGGCCTGCAGTTGACTCTCTTACTGGCTGCTCTCCCGTCCATCCTGTAAGTGTCCACCCTGTTCACCTGCCGTGACCCTTCCTTAGTAGCAGAATTTTATTAGTTGGGAATTCAACAATTTGAACTAAAGGGACTATAGCATTTAAGATGCTAAATGTGTCCCAAGCTGCCAGTCTTTTTTACTTAAAAAACTCAGACAAAAGATGTGGGCGTGTGCGAGGGGAAAGGACCCTGAATCTATGCAGATAGTCCTGTCCAGGCTCCGACACTGGTAAAACTCCCTACAACGAGACCCTTATTAAATAGCACAGCGCACATGACACTGTGCTAGAAGAACGTGACACTGTGGAAGGGTCTCACCCAACACAGGTGCAGTGACACAGGGCAGTCAGTGTCCAAACGTCATCACAGTCTAATCAGTGTCCTCCCCACCTGACGGGTGGGAAGCATGCATGCCGCTGAGGTCAAAGGCATGACCCCCGTGCAGTGAGGGAAGCAGGGCACTAAAAGTTAGCGTGTCTAGGTCCAAGTCCGGACCTTAACACTTTCTAGTTCCGTGACTTTGAGACGTGCACTTCCAGTGTCTCACGTGGGTTTCCTGTACTGCACACCTGCTCTGCTTCCTTCAAAACTGTCATGAGGATCAGATAAGGTAACAAATGTGCAAGCGTGTTGCATAAGTGGAAGCAGTAGACAAATGGAAGTTCTTTTAAGGTAATTGATGTGTAATTCTCCCCAAGTCAGTGCAAGTTGGGGCAAAGTTAATCATCATCATGAGAGTTAAAGTTTTTTTCTATTTTAGGTTGTAACTTTTTTATTTGATATACTTTCAAATTACAGAAAAAGTTATAATAAGGTACAAAGAAAGCTGGTAATAATCAATTGGTAATAATTTGCTCCATTTGCTTTCTCTCTCTGTCTCTCTCTCTCATTGCAGGCATCATGTCTCTTTATCCCTAAATGCCTTACTGTGTATTTCCCAAGAACATGGACATTCTCTTATATCATCCCAGTACAATTACCAAAATCAGTGCATTCAATCCACCACAGGTCGTGTAGTTCTGTAGTATGTATTTATTGAAAAAAAAAATCCAGGAATAAATGGACCCACACACTTCAAATCCATGTTGTCCAAGGGTCAACTGTATATGTATTAAGCACAATATACACATAAAGAAAACATACGTTTATACTGGTACGTCCATTCAAATCAATACCACCAGTTCATTGTAGCCCTCCCCCTTCTGTATTTGGAACTCCCTTCTTTGACAGTGAGTAACCTACCTCCCATTCACAAAATTCTTGCTTATTTGCCCCATTCTGAAACACCCATCCAGTAGTTTCAAAACTGCTAACCCACACCACTATAAAAATAAACCTGCTAAGTAGAGTTCAACATTTCTTTATGGGTTTTTTTGACTTTAGACTGAGGTTATATAGTGAAAATACCGCGGTCAAATGTGACTGGAATTTGTTTTATTTCCTCCTTCAGTGTGATTATGTGTTTCATATGACATATAAACAGATCCATTTGTTTCTCTTTGTATTCTATGTTATGTTTCTTCCTCATCCTTAGTGATTTCATTTTTTTTTTTTGCACAGTGACCTGAGCAAAACATTTGCAAAACATCGACCTGATTTCAAATGTTCAAATTATACAAAAAGGTATTTTTAAAGTGTCACTTCCCCCAATTTCTTGCACCCCATTCCCACCATTCCTTGCAAATAATGCATCTCACTAGTTTCCAGTTTATTCTTTTTGTGTTTCTTTTGGCAAAAATAAGCAGGTGTATGCATATTTCCTTATACTAATTAATATTGGGATTATGACTGGCTTACAGAAAAGCCACAGTCCGTATACATCATATAATCCATCAGGTCAGGTTGCATTTCCTACTGACACGGAGGAGCCTGCAGGGGTCAGCAGGGGACACAGAAAGCCGAGTGGATATTACAGATTCACTGCAGTCTGAACCCACATCCATCAACTGGCTGCTAATCCTTCTTGACAGACATCCCAGAAGAAACTTGATGTGTTAACTAGTTTCAGAGTTTAACGAGTGTGAAAGCCAAGGTTTGGGTTTTAGAGGCTGGAAGTAAAGTGGTTTATTTCTACATTCGACTGACTGTGAGACGTCACTAAGAAAGTGGTCAGACTTGGTTGCTTCAACGCTCTCCCTGCACCCCGTCCCAAGAAAAAGAGCCTGCATTTTTAAAGTTCCCCAGAAGTCTGTACTTAGGAGATCCCAGAGTCTCAAGCCCCAAGCCCTTCTTAAGATGCATTTGATATACCACCCCGGGCAGGCGACAATAGCAGGTCTGTCTGCCCGCCTGTCAGTGGGGCCTCTCAGCCCCAAAGGTGAAGAAAAAGGACGGTGGCTCCACCTGAGTGCACCTGTGCTCACCTGAGCAGCATCAAGAATGTGAACAATTCAAGTATTCTCCAGCCGAGAAACTCAGCTGCGAGGCTGAGCGACTCTGGGGGCCCTTCCCTCTTTGGGAACTTCTCCTTTGTCTCCATTTCTTTTCTTGGCAGAAGGGCGCAGTCCGTGCGGGATGGCAGGTGGAGAGCCTCAGATGGCTGTCTTGACTCAGGCAGGCAAAGCAGCAGCGGAGGAGGCAGCTTCAGCTGGTCTGTGTGGCCAGGAGCGATAGGAGCTCACCTGGGCATAAGGGAACCCCCACAATCCCCCAATTCTGCCAAGTGTGCAGAGGAGCAAAGCTTTCTTCTCCATCCCCAACTCTCCTTGTTTTCTCGTTAAGTCCATCTTACCCTCTGATTTCAGTACACTCAGCTGAGAAGTGTAAAGAGATATACACCCTTCGGGCACAGAAAAAATAAATTCTGCCCCTTCCTGATCCCACCTTAAACCCTTTTCAGGTTGACAGCAGCTCCCCTCTAGCCCCATGAGGCAGAGAATTGGGAATAATGTGTTGATGGATGGTAACATATATGCTAGTACAATAATATTCCACTACTGTGGCTCTTTCATAGCGTCTTGGGTTTGGAAGGACCTCGAGGTCCCCCAGGCCAGTCCCTCACCTCCCCAGTAATCCCTCTGCAACACCTTTGACAGGTGGCCATTCAGTCCCTGTCTGAACACTTCCAGTAATAAGAAACTCCATACCACTGAATAGCAGACTCCTACTCATCCTTCAAGACCCTGATCAAATGTCCTCAGCCTGGTAAAGCTTCTCCCAACTCCCCCAGGCAGATCAGTTACTTCCTAATTTGTGATCCCTCAGCACTTTTCCTTCAGTCCATCAGGGCATATTGCATTGGAATTCATCTGTTTTTATCCACATCGGTCTCTCCTACTGGTCTCTGAGCTTTTCAAGGGAGTGAGCTCTGCATATGATTCACTATTGTAGCCTCAATTCTTAATACAACACCTGACACTTAGATGATGTTCCAATAATGATTGTTGACTATGTAGATGAGTGCATTCTCTAAGATAGCTCATGCCATATTTAAACACCTATTTTTTTTTTTCTTTTTTGGGTGGGAGGTTAATTAGGTTTATTTATTTATTTATTTAATGGAGGTACTGGGGATTGAACCCAGGACCCTGTGCATGCTACGCAGGCACTCTACCACTGAGCTATACCCTCCCCCTAAACACCTATAATTATTTAAAAATCCATCCTTATGTTGAGTCCATGCCTTCTTTACTGCACTTTCCATACAGTGGTCCCCAGGCAAAGGAACAACAAGAAACCAGAGCTTATCAAATTTCCACTATTTGCTAGACATTCTACTAGACAACTTTACATAAAATCCATTAATTTTTTTCATTTACCATTCTTCCTGGCACAAAGTACATACTCAATAAACAGTTATCAGAGAAATAAAATAAGAAAACGTAGCATCTATGTGGGGAAACCACTATCACTGTCTTTCTACTTGCAAAGCTGGTTATATTCTGTTTTGAACATATATTAAAGTGCACATGTGATGTTACTGAGGGGGGCCCAGTAGATTACAGAACATCTGTTTGGTATGATGATCTCATTTATACAGAGTTATGGACATACACATAGTTACATGTTATACAAAGAGAAATAAATGCCTGGAAGGGTGTTCCACCCAAAATTATTGGTGGATGAGTTCAGTCTGGTGAGTTTTTATGTGACTTTTCACATTTTATTTCCCTATTTTGTTTGACATGTTTTCAGTAAGTATGATCATCAGAAACCATAAATCAACTTCTGTTTTGAGAAGAAAAATTACACAGATGCTCATTATAAGGGAATGAAGTAGATGATACTAAGAAAAGGCACGCATGGGAGAGAATCAAAAGAAAATAGTCAGCGTATGTTCTGAAATAAGAGCAAGATTAAAACGTGACCTAAGGTACAAGGATGTCAGTCTGAAGATACTCAATAGAGCACTTACAAAAGTGAACAATTTGAGAGAACCATCAGGAAATTGGTACAAGCTCCAAGAACTGTGCGGGTTTGGGAAAAGGACTCAGGGGCCAGCTGGAAGGGAATCCCAAAGGCCAAGCCCGGGGAAATGTGAACATTAAAATTAATAATAATAGTAATGGGCTATAAGCCATTGAATGAGATGAGAACCAGAGAAGCTCCAGGAAGCACCTTCGCCCTCAGCTCTCACTAGAAGAGTCAGCACGTGCTCGGTGCTCAGCCCTCACGTTACTTGGTTCATCATCTGCCTGAAACACAGTTGATCCCTCCCTCCTCCTTTAAGTATTTTTAAAAAATGTTCTAGCCTTCCAGAACACAACACTCTCCTGGCTTTCCTTCTGCTTCACCTCTTCCTCCTTGTCAATCTCCTTTACGCCTTCTTCCTCCTCTCCTCCAGGATTCAACCCTTGGTCCTCTTCTCTCCTGAGTTGCTTTCCTCTGGTGATTTCATGTAGGTTTAGCACTTTAAATACCGTCTATCTGTTGATAACTCCCAAATGTAGCCCCATCACCCCGGCCTCACGCTCACTCCTGGACTACAGATCACGCGTCCAGCATCTTCAGTTGGATGCCCAATAGACATTGCAGATCCAGTATGTCTGAAACTGACCACCTGATCTTTCCCCCAAAACCTATTCCACCTCCAACTTTCCCCTGTTTCAGCTGATGTCTTCTCCAGGCTTCCGTTTGCTTGAGCCAAAACCCTGGAGTCTTCCATGACTCCTCTTTTTCTCTCATGCCTCCCCATTCAATCTGTCAGATAGCCCTACTGGTTTTACTTTCAAACATGTACAGAAATCAGTCACACTGGCCCCTTTCTTCACTGCCACCACTGATTGTCCTCTCTGCCTTAAGTGCTCAGGCAACCACAGGTCTAAATCTCTCACCTCTTTCAAGCCTTCCCTCAGATGCCATCTTCTCAATGAGGTCTTTTGTTAAAAGTGTAACCAAATGCTGCTCTATTTTTTTTTGATGGCCCATGTCACCTGTTTAGGTACTATATGATTTGCTTTTCATTATGCTTGTTGTCTGTTGGCTAGCACAACACAGCGTCAACTCCATAAGAATTGTGATTTTCATCTGTTCAGTTCCATGATTTATCACATGTGACAGATAATAGACATTCAATAAAATTTGCTGAATGGAAAATCGACACTAAAAATTCTCTACAACCTATTGTTATGGGAAAAAGCCAGTTACAAAACCATAAAAGCGAAACGATATTATTTGGGGGGGGAAACGGTGTGTATATATAATAAAATATACATCACAGGATGGAAGAACATATAGAGAAATGTTTAAAATGGCTTTCTCTATAAAATGGGATCCTAAATAAGTTCCATTTTCTTCTTTTGTCCTCTTAGATTTGCCTTTATAAAAATATCAGTATTATGAGTGTATTATTTTTGTAGTCAGAGAAAGAAGCTTTAAAATTTTTCCTTTTATGGAAAAACATAAAAAATAAAATGTCACCCAGAAGCCTACAGCGATTGGAAAGAAATCTGGTGAATTGACACATTGTAACTGACTGTACTTCAATTAAAAAAAAAAAATCTGCTGTATGTGTACAACAAACTCCTAATGAGAAGGAGGTTAGTGAAGATGCTGTAACATCATGGCTATGAATTTGGGGTTCGAGTCCACGTAGACCTAGGCATCATTCTGAACTTAAGTGGTTCCCTCATCCATAAAATGTATAACTCACAAGGTTAAATGAGAAACTCATGAAAAGCATTGAGCCCAGCACCTAAATTAGTACAATAAACACTGGCTATGATCACTCATCTCATTTAATCCTCCCAATAATCTAGTTAGGAAGCATCATTATTCCGTCTCCTAGATGCGCAAAACAAGTCTGAGAGGAGTTAAGTACTTTTCCCCAATCCAAGATTTTCACCTGAGTTTTCCCGATAGAAGAGCCCAGGTGCCTGGTCCTGCACCAAACTTCAGCTGAGATCTGCACAAACACGGCAAACGTCACTGTCTGTTTATCTTCATTGATCAAGATAACTCTTAAATGGAAGCGTTAACTAAAATTAGAGCGCTTCTTCCCTGCTTGTATTTTTAAGATTGATGGAGGGGATGTCTAAAATCGCGGGGAGATGGAGCTGCAAGAGTATTTAGAGACCTTAAAAATGACGGCATCATGACCCAGGAATGCTCACAGACCTGGATGTCGCTAATGTTTTGTGGCTGGAACTAGACCTGACAGCCCATCCAGCTCCATGCCCACCTCACCCACCTAAGTCAAGGCCTGATCCCACACCTCCCTGGGCGCTGGCCCGAGCAGTCCTGCGGGATCACCGCCTCCAGGCTCCTCTCTCCCCAAGGCAAAGAGCACCAGGCGCTTCTCCTCCAGGGCGCTTCTCCAAACCTTCATCAGCGCCACAGGCCTCTCTCTCTCTCTCTCTCTCTATATATATATATATATATATCTTTAATCTTTAGTCTCTGAAGTCCAACTTATGAGCAGTTTCATATAGGAGCAATTCTTGAATCAGGAAAGAAACAAAAGCACATCTGCTCGTGGGCAGCTGTGGTGAGCGAAGAGGGAAATGAAGTCTTGCTGCCTTCCACCACCCGCAGGTCATCTCTCCTGGTAAGGATCAGGGGGCACACGGGCCCACCAGCCAGGGGGAGGGGGAGAAGAAATGAAATCTTAATTTCCAAAGAGCGCGGGGAATAAAGCTGCTGGGGAAAAAAATGTGATCTTCCCAAAGACAAGACAGGCAGAGAAGAGTCAATAAAACTACCAGGTAACTATGAAAACATTTTGACTACCCTGCTTTCTATGCGGTCTCCTCCCAACATGCATTCATGTTGCCCCCGCCACTTCCCTCCCCCCGTCCCCAACCAGCAGTGATCTGTCATCATCATAACAACACGTTTCAACTCATAGTATTTGAGAGCTGCTCTCAGTGTTCTGAGTTTAGCTGGGTGTCCATTCTCATCTGAAGGACACCTCTATACAGTTTCCCACTGTCGTCCAGTTTTCCTTACGTCACCTCCAGTGGAAAGCCACTTGATGATAAAGATGAGTTAAGTTGCATTAAACCAGCAAGAAATAGATATGATGTTTCAATGGTTAGTAGGATGAGCCTTCCTATGTATGTAGGAAGAAATCCCAAGATTCAAGCTGTATTTCCTCATATCCTAAAATGCTGTGATCTCAAGCCTCTGCCATAAAGTAAGATGACACTCCTTCAGGGCTCATCTGCCTCTATCATAAAATAAGGATGGCACAGGTGGCTGTGTCAAATAGATGGTTTCGTGAATCCCTTTCAGTTCCACGGTTCATTTATCTTTTCTGTATCTAACTTGTATTCACTTTTAATAGCCTCATCAAGATATTATTGGCACACAATAAATTGTACACATTCAAAGAAAACACAGACAAAGATAGACCAATACTGTATGATATCACTTATATGTGGAATCTAGTGAATAAAACACTACTGAATAAGACAAGAAGTAGACTCGTAGGTGTGGAGAAGAGTTACCGGTGGGGAGAGGGAAGGGAGGAGGGGCAAGATAGGGTAGGGGATTAACAGGTACAAACTGTTAGCTATTAGGTATAAAATAAGCTACAAGGATGTATTGTACAACACGGGGAATGCAACCAATATTTTATGATAATTATAGATGGAGTATAACCTTTAAAAATTGTGAATCATTATATTATACACCTGTAAATTATATTGTACAGCAACGATACTTGGATTAAAAACTTAAATAAAATAAATTCTTTAAAAAAATAAAGAAAACAATGTGGTAAGTTTGACGTGTGTGTTCAGCCATGAAACCAGCACCACCATTAAGACAATGAACATATTCCACACCCGACCCGTTTCCTCTTCACACTCGGTAATCCCTTCCTTCTCTCACTTTGCATTATTTTGCACTTCCTGGAACTTTGCGTCACAGAATCACACAGTGGGTCCTCGTCACTGTCTGGACATAGTTTATTTATACAGTCAAAAATACTTCCCAGATTCCACTAGCTGCAGACAAAGCCTTGTCTTCCAGGCGGATGGTGAGTGTGAGAAAGAAACAGTGAGTCAGGAAAGAGTGAGCGAGTGCTAGTCTTGACAGGGTGGTCACTCTGGAGCTGTGTGGATACTGGGGGAGAGGCATTCCAGGACGCAGGAAGAACAGAACGTTCTCTGAGTTTCTGAACTCCATTCTGCACACATTTCCAAAGGGGCAAAAGGTCCTCCCGAAGCCTGCTCTCTTTAGAAGCTCTAGAAGTGTGAAGGCCTGGCCAGCTCTGTCTTGGAAAGACTGCATATTGTGAGTTAGGAAAATGGGTCCCCTCCTTTTCTTCCTCGCTCCTTCCAGGACTGGCTGGAACGCAGCCACCTGTCTGAGGGCAGGGATTTTCCAAGCTCCCAGCTGCAAATGGGCCCTCTTTGTTCCTGCCGATCTCATGCAGAGAGCCCTGGGAACAGTCCTATCTGCTCCTCAGCAGAGGATGACACTTCTTCCAAAGCAAGTCAGAAAAGCCAGCTTCCCACTGGCCCCTCCCCATTTGGTTCAGGGGCTACGTTCTGTCCCTTGCAGGCTGCCCTGAAGCTCACTTCCCTGAGGGGCACTTACAAGGCAGAGCCCCTGGTGTGATCGGGAGGAAATAAACAACCAAGCAAAAAGCCCTATCTATGAGGTTGCCAAAATGCTCACCACGTAGCATTCTTTGGAATTAAAACAGCGAAGTTCCATTGTTAAAATTGCAAATCTGGCGCAGTGTTGATGACCCATTAGAGTGTTATCTACTTTCAGTGTCTGTTTGACTCCTGACCTCCCCACCAAATGTACATTTGTGTCCTAATCCCAGAATCTGTGAACAGAACTAGCACCCTTATAGGAGAAAGAAGGGGAGAAAACACACACAAACAGGGGAAGAGGCCACACGAAGACGGCGGCGGAGGGGGATTGACACAGCCACCAACCAAGGAATGCTTGGAGCCACCAGCAGCTCCAAGAAGCGAAGAAAGATCCTCCCCTGGAAGCTTCCAAATGTCAGCCCTGCCAGCACCTTGATTTTGGACTTCTGCTCTCCAGAATTGTGAGAGAATAGTTTTTTGTTTCAAGCTACCCAGTTTGTGGTGATTTGTTTCGGTAATTGCAGGAAACTAACACCTTAGAATTCGTTCATTACATTAGCTTCTGCTGATCTTCTGGCCCTCAAAGCTCTGGGACCTGGGACACTCACACGTTTCATAGAGAAGGGAAACAGAGCACTGGGAAATACTGGTGAAGAGGTTGGGACGAGCAGACCGAGGTGGGGGGCACAAAATGGGGTCACACCAAAATACTCTGGGGAACAAGAGGGCGGGGGCACCCGGGGTGAGGAGTAGGCAAGGCCTGGGCTCTCGAGGGGTGATGACAACAAACCCCACTGCCTGCACTTGACGTTCCCACAGCGTTTTGTCCCTGCAGCCTCTCGTCCATGGCCCAGAGATTGGAACCCACTTCCAGGAGGGACTCTGGCTCTCCCCACACAAGCCATGGATGCAATTCAGTCTCCTTGGCATAGGCCCCGGGCTGAGCAAGAAGATTTATGGAAAACGTTCTCAGGCTGCATGCCTCTGAAGTGAAAGCTCAAAGAACCATCAGAGTCATGCTCGAAGGCAAAACCACGGCGGTTGGCTTCAGATGAAGAAGTCCCAGGCAACCCAACCCCAGTTTGGAAGACAGTTCGCCTGTGATTTGTCACCCCTAGAAGGCTCCAGGGACAAAAGAGAAGAGTCTGAATTAGCAAGCTGGCACCCGTCCCACTGTGGGTGGAACACACACACAAACCCAAGGCGGCTCCCGGCTGCCAGAGGAAACTTCTTGCCCAAATGCCTTTTCTTGGCTGATTTTGATGGCGGTGATCGATCAAGCAGCCTCCTGGGGAAGCACCTTGAGGATACAGGGAGGGGAAGAAACCTTCCTTTGGGATTTCCAAAACATTCCCCTTTCATGCTTGTTTTTACTTAGTCATTGCCTCCCTCCTGGCCTCCGGCACTGAGCCTGCCTCCCGCCTGCCCCAGGTAACCAGAGCCCCAAGAGTGCACAAAGCACCACTGTGCCAGAGTGATGTTATCAGGTGGGCCTGGCCTGCTCCACACGGTAAGACAGCGGCCGAGCCAGGGTGGCCGGACCCGGAGCTGAAACAGGACTCCCATGCTGCTGACCGAGGACAGAGCAGCCTTTGTGAGGGACAAATCATATTTAGGCTCGTGCCTTATTAACATTGCAGTCATCAGAGCATTTTCTTTCCTGACTTCCAGCGCCAAAACCCTGTATAGGCTTCTGTAGGATGCAGATCAACCCTGGAGTTGACATTGGATGGAAAGGATGGGGGGGCTCTGTTTGGCTTCCATCTTTGTGGACCCATCAGTCCACTGAGCACACCCCAGTGCATGATGCAGAGCAAATCTTGTGGCTGAACCATAAGGCTTGATTGAAAACTTGTTATAGGAGGGGTTAGACCAGAAAAAATTTGGTCATCATTGAAGGAAAGAGTGTTTTTCATAGGAGAGACTGCAGATTCAGGACTCTGTAACCTTGGATGTATATTTGCACTCTGCCAACGGGTGGCTTTGGACAAGTCACCTGAACTGTCTGAGCCTCAGTTTCCTCATCTGTAAAATGGAGATAATAGTGCCTACCTAGTAGAGTCACTGTGATGATTGCAGACAGCAAATGCAGACAAACTGGCACGTGGTAGATGCTCAAGAAACAGTAGCTTTCATATTGAAAGGATCCCCACCCCCCAACTCCAGAACTGTCAGAATTGGTCTCAATAGCCCTATGACACAGATGGATATGTGTATTAAGGTCTTAAAAACGTAGTGTAGAATCTGGCACAAATGAAGAGAAAATCAGCCAATAAACCAACAAGGATATTAACAGCCAGTACCATAACCCCTTTAATCACACAAAAGTGCCCCCATCTTATGAGCAGGGCCAAGTCTGGGGAAAATGCTGCCATGTAAAAGCAAGATAATTTGGTCATGGACTTTCCAGGCTCCCACCTCCAAGTCAGATGCTGGCCCCCGTCGGCTGTGCACCTTGTAAAGCAAAGGCCTGATGGGGAGGCTGTGAAGAGGCTCAGGTCTCCACCCAGCCAGCCATCGGGGAGTCAGGCCGGCCTGGAGAGGAGACAAAGCAGCACGGCACCACGGTGAAGGGGTCAGCCTTTCCCACTTACGGCGGGGCTGAGCCTCCTCCTGACAGAGGTTATAGGCTGTCTGTTTCAATTCTCTGAGTGCGGAAAGTCTCAACAGTCGCAGTGCGCATGGATGGAAGACCCACTATCCGCTTATGGTTATCCTGGGCCCTGTTGGCTGTTTAGAATCCCCCTCTTGCTATAAGGTCCTCTGAGGATCCTATTAAAAGTTCTCTTGGCTAAAATTCACTGGCACATAACTGGTTAGGACACTTCACAGAAAATTTCATCCCTCATCAAAGCCCAGCTCAAACAACCGAACCCCCTCTACCAAACCTTCAACTACGCACCCTTCAATCATAATAGCCCAGTGTGTACACCACACGTGTGACCAGAGAAGATCAGATTGTCTGAGAGCAAGTTTATACAATTTAGGAGAGGTGGAGGGGAGGGAGCAGCTTTTAAAAAGACAGAACACAAAATTATAATTCAAATCTGACTTTTACAAAGTATGTAAATATTTATTTAGAACGAAGAAAGAGATAACAAATTATAAAATTTATATATAATTTCTATATAAAATATAAACAGCTGGCAAGTACAACAAGCATCACAAAATCCAGGCGGGGGGAAGCACATTTCTAGGAGCTGCCTGCCTGATACATGTTCGTATTTTCAAACATTTTTAGATGCGTACTATTTCGTATGCAAACACACTTTTGCAATATTTTCTGCTATAGAGAATAAAAAATAATTCCATCTTTCTTTTAGCATGATTAATTGGAAAGTGTTACTACTGATTGGTGGGATGCATGGAACATGTAAACACACAAGAGATTTACTCAGTTTTGTGCGACGGCTACAATTTGTTCATACAAACTCAGGAATTCTGATAAAGTCTGTACCACGTGATCCCCATTACACACCCACATACCCACACAGCCTACATATATATGTGCAGTGGGTGTGGGTGCGTTTGTAATTATACTTCACCTTTAAGTGTGTCCCTGACTTGAGGAAAGTTCCATTTTGATTAGTCATTGAAAAAAGCCAAATCCTCCACTTCCAACTGGAAGTTTGGAAGAATTTTCAAAAGACTAGCTTCTGCTCCATCTATTTCAAGCTCTTCCTTCCGTACTATGATCTGCATGCTTCTGGTGCCAGGTGTGAGGGGACCTCTGGCCCTGCGTCTTTGTTTCATCAGTGACTTGGAACGTGGGTGGTAGGAGTATTCTTGGGAGCCACTTCTGCACCAACTTGGCTAGATTCACTGCACACAGAAATGACTGTGGAAAGCACTGACCCCAAACCTCTGTAATCGCCATTCAACCAAATGTTCAAATTGCTCTTATAACACCACCCAACATGGGGGAGATGGGGTGGAGAGAAAGGCAGAGTAGAAGAGAAGGTCTTAACTGATTTCTATTTAAATATCTTAAGTATGCACATTTCCCCCAAACCCATGACTACTTGAACGCATTCCTAGAACTTCTCCAAGAGTCTTTGAAGGCACCCGTGGAAATGAGCTGTCCTGAGACTTAAGATGCATTGGTGTCTCAGCGACTCTCACCATTTCTATCACCTTTCTGGATTAACCTGTTATATTGTTATTTACCATCATTCTGCATTTATGTCCTGTCTTTACCACTTACGACCTATGCGATTTGAGCCAGGTGCATTAACCTTGCTGAGTTTCAGCTTGAAATTCTGGAGAATGGGGGTAAAACAGAGAATGTTCCTGAAGCTCTTGGGAGAATGGTGGGAGGTGATGGGTGGGAAGGATCTCAGAAATCAGCAAACAGCTCCCATGCTCGTGGCAAATCCTGTGATGGAAGTGGCAACGGAGGTGTCTGTCACACTCATGGGTTATGACGTAGGGAGCAAAAAAGTGAGTCTTTGAACCGACTTTGGATTGCCCTCGGGATGATAGTCAATTTTCTAACAGAGCTTATGAGGCCCTCTGTGGTCTGGCCTGCTCACCTCTCCCACTGCCTCATCTCCAAAACCTCCCTCTCTCACTCTCCCCTACTCCATCCTCGCTGCTGGACCACGAGGAATTTCTCCACTGTGCAACCTCTCTCCGGCCTTCGGGCCTTTTCCCACGCTGATCCCTTTGTCTGGAAGACTCTTACCTTCACACTCCCTCCCTTTGCCTCACTATTTTCTTCTTCTTCTTCTTTTTTTTTTTTTTTTTTTTTAGTTTTTAATTGAAGGACAGTCAGTTTACAACGTGTCAATTTCTGGTGTACAGCATAATGTTTCAGTCATACATGTACATACGTATATTTGTTTTCATATTCTTGTTCATTATAGGTTATTACAAGACACTGAATATAGCTCCTTGTGCTGCACAGCAGGACCTTGTCTGCTTGTTCTCCCCCACTAGTCTGTGGGCTCCATGAGGACTCGCAGTCCTTAGTGCGGCGACTGACGAACCCTAGGTGCTCAACAACTATTTGTCAATGAATGTTTAAGTGAGAATAAGAAGAAAAGCTGACCCTCCAACCCCTTGGTGGCAGCTGGAAGATGCAGCACGGGGATGGGAACCCTTGGGACTGCTCTTCGGGTGGTTGGCTGGCTCCAGAGCAAAGGAGACTTTCTCCTGTTGGATGGCAGAGTGTGAAAGCCTCATTCCCTACGGGCCTCTTTTCAAGGAGCGTGGACACCATTTGCTGGAGTCAGTGACCCCACACCTCAAAGGGTTTGCAGAGCTTGTTGGACTAAATGAAGGAACCTTGTACAGGTCAGGGACAGCTGCCCTGATAACACAGGCCTCCCTGGTTGCTGAGTGACCAGCCACATAAAGGAGGTGCAGGTGTCTGTATGAGGTGGGGTGTTCACTCAGTGGCCAACCCTGGGGCTGCTCTGAACAGGAAGGACTCTGCCTGCTGTGGAAGCACGGGAATAGAAGTAGAGGAAAGAAATGGGTCATTAATCAGAAGACAATAGCCTGAGGTCAGCCTTCTTTCAACCCTCAAATTCATCTCTAAGGCTCAGGATGTAGCCTACAAATCAACTTTTTTTCTGGAAAAGTGTCTAACCTGTGTTTGAATAATTCCCCATTCTTCTCCACAGCAGGCAGAAGCAGGAAGCCTCTTATATCATGAATTTTTTTTAGGTGCAATGGGGAGGTTACTTTACACACTCTTAATTGTCCATTATGGTCTGAAATTCCACAATTAGACATGCATTCCTTTGGCTCAATGTTTCTTTCCCTGTTAAATTACAAACATCACTGGCAGCCTGTACTTTGAACTGTCCCCATATTTACACTTATATTACTTGATATAATCCACTCCTGACCTCAGGATCTGCTACCAGAGTCAGGAGAGTAGGGAGTACCCTAAAGGGGATTTTGAACCCCAAAGTCATTGTCACCTCCTTTTCAGTTTTTCCAAGTGCTTTTGTTGCTGCCTCAACTCTCATCAGGTTACATATTAGTCATCCTGTGACACTCTTTACCATGGATATTTTTTTTCTTTCTCTGCATTTTCCTACCTCTCTCCCTCCATTATTTTTCTCCTTTCATTCAATTTCTTCTCCGTTTTTCTCTCTATTCCATCCACCCCAAGCCTGCAGGGACATCCACACATATACTGACAGGCATTCTTCAGCACAGGGGCAGTGCAGTTTGTGACAGACAGCACAAAGGCTTTGCTTACTTAGCTTCCATTGTCCAGTAGCTGTGTGACTTTGGACAAGTCACCAGTCTTACTTTTCTCCTTTGGCAAGTGGCAATAATAAGTTATACCAGCCTAGCAGAGAGCTGTCAAGACTCAATGCGGTCTTGCCAGTATGGTTGGGTCATAGCAAACCCTTTCTCTTTTCCCCTCTGTCTTTATCTGGGCTTGATAAGAGCCCTCTGTGAACCCATGGGCATTGCTTATAAGAACCCATGGCTCCTATAAGACAATCTTACTATTATTTTTTTTTTCATTTTCCCTGGCTGTAATCTTCCTTCTATAGCAGTGTTCTTAATTAGGTTGCAATAAAGCTGTAATGGGCAGCCTGATCTTAAAAACACAGGTGCTTTTTCTGATCAGTTTGAATGGAAATCCCACAACTTTAGAACAATGCTTCCAAAAGCATGGTATTCAGTGTAGCTGCACCAGAATCTCCAGGAGTATCTGATAAAACTGCAAGCTCTTGGGCCCTCTCCCAGAGCTCCCAAAGAGAGATCTCCGTGAATGTGGCCCAAAAGCCCATGTTCGCCAAGCCTCCCAGGTGATTCTCACATTCTCTAAAGTTCAAGAGCTATTGTCTCCCACATCAATCTTAGTACCTAAACTGACTATTGCAACAAAGGACAGAAAAGCACTCATCAGCTTTTACTGACTATTCATAGCAGTAAGATCACCTTTTTCCACTGGCCATTCAGACCCAAGGAAATGATTCGCCGGGAGGCTCACAACTGGTTAGTGATAGAGGCAGAAAACAACCCAAGTTCCATGCTTCGGGGTTCAGGTCTGTCTCTACTGCACCATCCTGTCTGACCCTCCAGCCACCACTCATCCTTCCTTCCAAAGAGTTCTCACCACTGAACAAAGGAACCATGAGAGTTCTAGAACCGGCAGGCAAAAAGAGTAAAGTAAGTGTGTGTGTCTGTGTGTGTGAGAGAGTCAGACACACAGACACAGAGCAGAGAGACAGAGAAAGATAGAGACATAGAGACAGAAACAGATAAATAGAGAGAGAGAGGTATCTCCCTCTTTTATTTCCTGCACTCATTACATTTTCTCTTATTTTCAAATTCATCATAAAGGTTAGATGCCTGATATGTTCTTTCTGAATTCCTGAAAATTCAACTTCAGGTGAATATCATCATAATTAAATTCCATTACAGGGAAAGGGTTTAGAAGACTAATGACATTTTTTTTCCCCTTGATACTGAGATTTGATCTATACGTCCATTTAGGTATCTTATGTGCTTCCTTATAGTTGAGAACTGTTCTATCAAGTTTCAGGCTTCCACCTGATAAAAGATTTTTGGACCAAGATACTCATTTAAAACATTAGCTATTATCTGGCAGGGAAATTAATTTAATGATGCCTCAGGAAAAGTGAAGTTGAAAGAGAAGTCGTCTGAATGTCAGCAGATTCTAGGTTCCAGCCCAAAGAATGAGCTTGGAACCCCCGGGTAAGTCCCTTGTCTTCCTGTGACTTATACATGAAAAGCACTCAGAATAGTTCATGGTACATAGCACATTCCTCAGTGAACATAGGCACTGCATTACTAAATGTGAGTTTTTACCAAAGAAGAATTCTCACATAATCTACCAGAGGAAAGGAAGCGTCATTGCCTGATGGGGTCCACGTAGGACAGCATCATGAGAAGTAAGAGTCTATAGCTGGTTTACAAAACACAGCAGAGAATGTGGGAAGAGCACTTTAAACGGAGGGGCAGCACCTTTGTAGACGGGTGGGGAGGGGTGTCGTGTGTGTGAACGCCTGGAGCAGAGGGCCATGCTGGGCACATCATTCTCCATCATGAGAGGCTGGCACAGAACAGTGTCAGGAGAGCAGAGTATGCTCTGTGAGGCAGGGGTCTGGATGGATCCCAGCAACCTACCAGATGGGGTGGGGGTGGGGCGCCCACAACTGTCCATCAAGCACGACCCAGAGGCCCAGGGCAGAGGATACTGGAATGGGAAGGTGGAGATCAAGGCGCCATCAAAGAAGGAGAGTGCTAATATGAACCCAGCTTGAAACCAGCTCAAATCACCTGGCCCTGCACTGGGGGCAGCTACTTAACAGAACAGACATGCTAACCGAACAATGGGGGCAAGAACTGCCTTAAGGAGTTTGGTTTAGTTTCAATGCTAAGTCCAGTAGTGGAAAAAAAAGACAGATATATCAACACGTAGTAGTGTCTTTTCTCAGAGACCTGCTATGCAGTATCAAAATAGCTGGTGGAGAAGAAAACATGTCCACCTTCCAACCTAGGTGCAATGTGTAGAAACGTTCCTGATGGGTGTGTCTCATGCCCTCTATTGACACCCTTCAGCATCTCTTCAGATCCTTTTTCTCTAGCTGCTGAAATGGGCTTCACAGAGGTGACTGGACAGTCCCCCATCTCAGACCTTGGCCACTCGCCTCCCACCTCCAGCCTTTTCTGTTAATGCCGTGCTTTGGGGAAACTCAAAAAGCTCCCTGGAGACCCAACCTACCCAACTCAGGAGTGCAGTATCTCAAAGGCAAAACTTCGACCCATGGTAGACAGGAGCCAGGGGATGAATGTTCCTCCTTTACTCCCCGCTTGGATGGTCTTGAGATGCACTTCCAAGGGCGTCTCAGACTGCCCGGTCAAGCAAGCAGTCACCTGTGTTGGTGACCAGCTAGCTCACTCCTCCCATGCTTTGCTCTGCCCATCCTTCATTTCTGCTTCCTGTGACCCTTCTCCTCTGTTAAAACTCTTACTCAGCTCTGCTGTCTGAGACATCTACTAACTGAATGTGTTCTATCTTCTTGTAGATGTAAATCAGAACAACAGAGATCTTAACGACCAACCTACCTACCAGGAACAGATCGATAGAAAATTTTCCTAGGGAAAAGCTGCAAGCAGCCGGTTTTTTTCTGGTCATCAGATATCCTAATTCCCCTAACCCAGACTTATTTGATAAAGTTTGGATAATATTCAGCATACTCACCATAGTTTGGAAGAGAGAAAACGTGTTTGTTGATAAGGTTGATCTGGATGGACCTACTGTTTCAGTGGGTAGAAGAAATACCTTGTTTGGTATATTGGTAACCACACGCCCAGAGCAGAGGCACCGATACCATTGGAAGGAGGAAGTAGCTTTATCACCAGTCCTAATGAATGAAAATCTCTGACATCACTCATCTAAGTAAGCCTAAGAATTACTTGCTTATTTTCTACTGAATTTCATGGGTAACATTTTCCTCACCGCTTCAGAAGTATATACATTTAAAGTTTAATAGCTCACTTTTTGGAGGTTTTTAAAATGTTCCCTGTACTATTTAAAGTGCTTTAATGGATTATCATTCTTAATATTCACAACAACTCTGATGGGAGTACAGTACTATCATTATTACCCATTTTATAATGAAGAAAGCTGAGACTCAGAGATGTAAAGTCACTTCTCGAGGATCACACAGCCCTTGAACACTACGCAGTAGAGCTGGGATATGGACCGAGCAGGGGCTAAGAGTAGGGGTTACACTGTAGACAATGTTTGTACTTTGTAAGTGTCTCACTTGCTACGTGGACTTCCGCGAATACCCACAACAGCGCTATGAGTGAAGTATCGCTTTTCGCATTTCAGCGTGAAGAGCCGAGCCCCACGTTCACCATACCCTCCAGCATCAGTACCGGTCTAACTGCAGACACCACGCTCCTCCCACTGCATCACAGCGATGCTGAAACTGATGCCTTCTCTGCGGGCATTGCCTAACCCAGGTAACCATGACATACCTCACAGGGCAGGGAGAAGAGGAGACAAGCCTGGGAGCGCACAAGGTGGGGGAACAAATAGAAGACGCCAAGTAAAGCTGGAGCCACCGATGGTTATCACCTTGGTGAGGAAGGCATTATTAGAACTCTCTCAGCCTGGGAAGAGGAAGGAAAATCAATGCTCCCCAACAGGGGAGGTAGGCAGAGGAAAAATTTTCTCTCCTGAAAATCCTTAACCATTAGCCAACCCTCATGAGTGGCTGAAGTCCAAATTCATATTACCTGAACTGACTGAAAATCTTAAGTCAAAAAATTGCATTAGAAAGTAGCCCATGATGGTACTATACCCTATCACTTGGCAGAAGTATATATTCATATCTGAAAGTACCCATCTTCAACCCAGATCTCAAATAATTCCCACAGGTATGTTTCCAAAAATATAAGCTCAAAGGAAAAAAAAATCACAAAATACCACAAGAAAACAAGGCACCAAGAATGAGAGCTCATCAAAACACAGTAGACCAATCAGACCTGTCAAAACTTCAGCTTCCAGAACTATCAGGCATAGATTGTTTAAAAAAGAAAAAAGCGTGCAAAATGTATTTGAAGAAATAAAATGAGAATTTAAAATGTGGGCAAAGAGTTAAGAGACTATTAAAATTACCAAGCAAACTTAAAAAAAAAATGTAAGAGAATTTCTAGAAATAAAATAAAGTAATTGAAATTTTAAAACATTTTTAAAATGGTTTTTATTTCCAGGAGCATGATGGGTTATGTATCTAAACCAACTTTCCCACGAAATATAACTTAAAATGTTAGACAAAATGTTCAATCCTTTTAAATGCATCCATGAACTGGAATAAATGTAAGGAAGAGTCAGTCAATATTTAAGTAAAGGAGCAAACTCAGAACAGTAAGTAGAGGCCGAAACAGGTTTTTGGTGAATTTGAGCAACAGTTTTCTCAGCTCTTTTAGGAATTGAGTAATAGGTAAAGTTAGGGCCACCCAAGTTAGGTAATCTAATAGAAGATGCCTGCAGAACATCTGGACCCCAGAGAGCCACAGGCTTAATATAAAATAAAATCAATTGTATTAGTCTCTGAATATGAATGGAGGTGGGGGGAATTATCACCACTAAACATCAGAGCCCAAGCAGGCCCTCATGCAACCTGGATGGTTCAAAAACCCTCAATGTCAGCACTCAGTTCGGTCTCAGACTGACAGAAGCCAATGCAAGTCCACTCCAAAGTCCACCCCTCCATCTCTTCTTTGGTATTTCTTTTCTTGGGCACTTTTCAAAGACAAAGTACCAAAGAAGAAAAAGTGCTTTCTGTTATAATTTATTAAATAAACAGGGAAACAGGCACCATGAGCGAAATCCTGCAAGAACGGCAGGCAGCAGAATCAAACTTGCAAATACATTACAAATTAGAATTATCAGATGAGAATACGAAATATGAGTAGTAAGGGTGAAGAAATCCAGATAGAAACCTAAAAATCTACGAACAAACAGATGAAAAAAGGAAATAAATAGAACCCTATAGAAGTTAAAAAAAAATCCTAAATAGATCACAGATTTAAATGCAAAAGGGAAAAACCTACCTCTCTTCAGAATCCCAGGGTGGTCAAGAATTACTTCAACAAGGTGTGAAAACTGTCAGCCAGAAAAAAAGATAAATTTAACTCTATTAAAATTAAGAATTTCTGTAAGTAAAACCACAGTGAGATCTCCCCTCACACCTAGAATGGCTATTATCAAAAAAACGAAAACAAAAGAGAACAAGTGTTAGAGAGGTTGTGGAGAAGTTGGAACCCCCATGTACTTTTGGTGGGAATGTAAATTGATGCAGCCACTGTGGAAAACAATTTCAAGTTTCTTCAAAAACTTTAAAATAGAACTTTCCATATGACTCAGCAGCCCCACTTCTGGGTATATACACCAAAAGAATTAAAATTGGGATCTTAAAGAAGTATCTACACTCCCATGTTCACTGCAGCATTATTCACAATTGCCAACATGTGTAAACAACTCAAGTGCCCATCAACAGACAGATCAAGAAAACGTGGTCTACACATGCAATGAAATATTATTCAACCTTAAAAATTAAGGAAACTCTACCATTGGCAACAACGTGGATGAACTTGGAGGACATTATGCTAAGTGAAGTTAACCCTGTCACAGAAGGACAAATACTGAAAGATTCCATTTACATGAGTTATCTAAAATCGTCGGAAGTATAGAAACAAAATAGAAAAGCGGTTGCCAGGGGAGACGTTAGGGAGAATCAGGAGTTGTTCAGTGGGTGTAAGGCTATATTTATGCAAGACAATCAAGTTCAAGAGCTCTCAACTACAACCCAGTACCTCTAGTTAACAATAAAGTGTTGTGCACTTAAAAAAAAATTTAAGAGGGGTGGGAGGGTATAGCTCAGTGGTAGAGCACATGCTTAGCATGCACGAGGTCCTGGGTTCACTCCCCAGTACTTCCATCAAAAAATGAATGAGTAAACCCAATTACCTTCCCCCCCGTAAATAAACAAATAAAATTTTTAAAAAAAATTTAAGAGGGTAAATCAGTTGAATATTTTACAACACACACACACACACACCCAAAGAAGCACAAGGAAATTTTTGGAGGCGATAGATATGTTTAGCACTTTGATTGCGGTAATGGTATGATGGTATATGCAAATGTCCAAACTCATCAAATTGTATGTGTTAAATATATGCAGTTTTTTGTCTTCAATTATGCCTCAGCAAAGCTGTGACATAATTAAGAATTTCTGTTTATCGGTAGAATTGAGAGTGAAAATAAAACCACGAACTAAGAGAATACATTTGCAACATATATAAACAAAGGGTTATATCGAGATTGCTACCAGTACTCTACCTATCAGTGCAAACCAGTTTTTAAAAAGGACCAAAAACTTGCCTAGACCCTTCGCAGATGAAACAGGAATGGCTGATACATGTGGGAAAATGACGCTTAAGCACCTGAGTAATCAGAGAAGCAAATAAAAATCGTAAGAAGTCTTTTCATTATTAGCCAATTGTGAAAAAAATAGCATTCTGAGTAAGATACATGTGAATCGTAAAATGCAAATGGCATGTCTAATTATGTGGGGAAATAATTTTACTTTCCTAAATGAAGTTCTCAAGGGGTTCTCTGCCACCACTAAGAACTTCTGCACAGCAAACCCCGTGAGAGGGGTGGGGATTTTTCCCCTCCTTGTTATATTTTCAGCACCTATAGTGCCTGGCACTTAATATATTCTCATTAAATATTTGATGGAAGGTGAAAGGGAGGAAGGAGGGGAGAAAGGAAGGAAGGACTGAGGGCAAAGATTATGTCCCAGGTGTTTGCACATTTAGGGGCTTAAAGCTCTAGTCTGTGGCCTGTGGAGATAAAATCCTGAGACTAAGTCCAGGCTCTAAACTTGGGGAGGTCAGTTAAACTTGGGGGAGTCAGTGAAGCCCTAGGAATCCATTTTTCCCTGTTTCAGGGGATCAGGCCCCATCCCGTGGTGGTGGTGAGGTTCAAGGGTGCTTGGACAGTGGCTGGTCACCCATTAAAGCTTTATGCAAATGATAGTTGGCCCCCAAACAGTTTGGCCCCAAGGTCTGAGACCTCCCTGTAAACATGTTTCTGGATCATTTGCCTCCGGAGGCCTCCAGGGCTACAAACCCTCCCTTCCCGCTGGCGGCTGTCTGCACCCCTTGAACGGCAGACAGAGTCTTTCTCCTGCAATCGGAGATAAAGATACCGGGGGTGTTGACAATAAGCTTCACCTGCCTCACGGGAGCAGGCAGGTTCTGGATCGCTGAATGAGTGTGAATGATGGGGCAGAGATACCTGCTTCCCTCGGGGACAGAGCCAGGTCACGCCTGGGCCCAGGTCAAGAAATTGAGAGGACCCTGGGGGCCAGTGCGGGGGGGGGGCTGCAACCCAAACCCATTGTTCACCTTAGGAGAAAGGCCGTCCCCTGTGCCACTCACGGCCCTCCGCCCTCCACCTCACTCCAATCTACAAGGCTGGATATTTAGGAATGTCATCCAGGCTGAGCTTAGCCTCAGTCAGCAGGCAGGTGGGCCACTAGGGACATGGGGACAGGAAGACGGCCTTTCCCTCCATACAGCAGAGGCCGTGTCGGATGAATTGGGGCAGCCTTCCTGGTGCCACACCTGCAGGAGGAGCCCACATCCTCCCAGGGGGTCTGCCTGAGACCAGCTCCCGGACAGAGACACCCTGAAATACCAGCCCTGGCTCCCCTCCTCTCTACCGGGCAGCATCTGACCCAGGTCAGACCCAAAGGGCCAGGGGTTGGGACATGGCCTCCAGGATCAGTGGGACTCAGGCTGCCGTGGATGGCAGCAACACCGCCAGCTGTAGCCAACAGAAGTCCCCAGGAGGGTGACATGTAGAGCCACTTAGAGGGTGGAGTCAGCACCGACCACACTCAAGGGTCAAAAAGAGAGAGCAGTGAGGGACAGTAATAGAAATAAGAATCAAATAGCAAAAAGCACATTTTCCTGGGTGACCATTATGTGCCGGGCATTTTACACGCTTGGTGTCCTTTAATTTCTCACAGCCGCCTTAGTTGTAGGCTTTGGCATTATCCCCGCTCTCCTGAGGCCTGGGGAGTTTCACAAGGTCACACAATTGCCAGGCCCAGAGCAGGTCTTGCGAGCGCACGGTGTCTGACTCCTGCACCTGCTCTCCTCACCATGCCGCTCTTCTGCCCATTAAGAACAGATACCTGTTTCTGTGGTTGGTTTTCTAATCTGAGACCACAGGGTGTCAGGCTCTGAGCTCTTATGAAGCCAAGGGCAAGGCAGAACCCTCTCATTCTGGGAGATACTAACCCCGGTAAGTCCTGGCACCAACTAAGAGCCAGACTTACAAAAATGGGAGACACTCCAGGCGCCACCTTCCTATAGCCCCTGATGCAGACCAGTGGGAGCTCTGAGAGCCCATGGGAAGGGCGGAGGCCTGGGCATGGAGGGAGGCTCAGCGGGCCTCCTGGAGGACGCGATAGCTAACCTGAAACCTGAAGGATGAGTGAGTTAGCCAGGGGTGTGTGTGTGTGTGTGTGTGTGTGTCGGTGTGTGTGTGTGTCAATGTGTGTGTGTGTGTGTAGTGGTGGTGGAATGTTGTAAGAGACCTGTGCAAAGACCTGAAGGCCGGAGAGAGCAGGGCAGGCTGGAGGAAGAGGAGGTCTGGGGACTAGAACCTGGAGGGCAAGGGGAAGAGGAAGGAGACAAGGCTGAAGATACTAGAAGTCAGACGTAGTGGTGTCCACTCTGCCTTCAGAAAGATTGCTCGGCTTCAGGGCACACATAGGAAAAGAGCAGCCTCCCCACTTGCATGGACCACGGGAGAAACACCACTGTTATGGATGCAAGGGGTGGGCTTCAACCAGGGTCAGGAGAAGGGTCCAGAGCAGCTGGCCAGAGCCTCCTTCTCCTGCGCTGGCGCACCGCAGCCCTAGGGCACGCCACTTGGGGAAAGACGGACCACGCCTTTTGGCTAGAAGCTCATGGGGCAAGAACCCGCAACTTGCCTTGTGTTGACCCATGTGCCCCTTGACAGAGGTTCCACAGTGGCACACAGGCGGGCATTACCTTGGGGCTGGCAGGTCCAACCTGGGCAGAGGGCAAGCCCAGAGCAGGTAGGAACAGAGCGTCTGCCAATCATTGGGGCAGCTATGTCTCATGTCTCTTCCCCTACACTCCATCCTCGCCGCTGCTGCCAGAGGGGTCTGGTATAAAACACATCTGATCACATCTCTGGCCTGCTTAGCTCCTAAAGCCTCTGGAGTTGCCAACACAGCTGGAGCTTTAGCCCGATCAAGGCAGTAGTCCCACAGTGTCCTAGCAGTCATCGCGGTCTGCTCTTCTACGTGTTCCCATTTTTTAAAAAGCAACTTTCATTTAAGAATGGAATAGATGTGGGGGAAAAAAAGAATGGAACAGATAAACCAGTAGAAATGGTTAATTTTATTAAATCTCAACCGCTGAGCACACATCTTTTTAAGATTCGGTGTGATGCTCTGGGAAGGACACACAAAACGTCCTTCCTGAAGGATGCTGTGTCCACACACAGCTCTTAAGGGGATGTTCACACTGTGAGCTGAGCCAGCTGCTCTTTCTGCAGAATACCATCTTCATTGGGATAAGTGACTGACAAACTGTGATTATGCCGATTTAGGTATTTGTTAGACATTTTCTGAAAAAATGAGCAAAGTGAATCTGTCACTTCAAGGAGGAAAGAAAAACTGACAGTTTTCACTGTCAATAATAAAATTCGAGCAGTCAAAAGAAAATTCAGCCCTTGAAAACTCACACGTGCTTGTGAGCTTGACAGCTCCCCAAGCCTTGAAGACTTTTCTGATGAGATCGGTGGTGATATTAATGAAAGCGGTGTTATTTAATATGGTGTAATGAAATGTGTCAACGTTGGGAAGAGCTGTCTAGCTCAGAGAACCAATAATTTTCCAAAAGACCAATGAATGATGTTACAAAATCAAGCATGGATTAAAAAACCTATTCAAAGTGCAAGATGGACCAGTGGATTGTTTTAAAATAAACTATCTATTTACAACAGCTTTAGATTTAAAGAAAAAATTATGAAGATAGCTTGGAGAGTTTCCACATAACCTGTGCCCAAGCTTCCCCTAGACATCATGTATTAGCATCACACACTTGTTATGATTAATGAACCAATACGCACACATGATTATCAACTGAAATCCATTGTTTATTCAGATTTCAAGAGTTTTTACCTAATTAACCTTTTCTCTTCCAGGACCTTCCGTCCAGAGTATCACATTACATTTAGTCACCACGGGTTATCTTCCTCTGACAGTTTCTCAGACTTTTCTTGTTCGGGGTAACCTTGACAGTTTTGAAGAATGATTGGTCAGGGATTTTGCAGAATGTTCATATATATATATATATATATATATATATTTTTTTTTTTTTTCCTTTCTAAGGGAGGTGCTGGGGATTGAACCCAGGACCTCATGCATGCCAAGCATGTGCTCTACCCCTGAGCTATACCCTCCACCCAGAATGTTCCTTGATTGGGATTTGTCTGATGTTTTCCTCATGATTCGACTGGAGTTATGGTTTGGGGGATAAAGACCACAGACATAAAGTGGTATATTCATCACATAATATCAAAGGCATATACGATTAACCTGATGTATGGCTTTTGATGTGTGCTTTTGTCACGTGGCTGAAGTAGTGTTTCTAAGGTTCCTCTACTGTTACGTTACCGTTTCCTCCCTTTTCTTACTGTTCTTATTGGAAGGAAATCACTAACTGCAGCCTGCACTTGACAGGTGGGGAATTAAGTTCCCCCTCCTTGCAGGCAGAGTATGCATATAAATTATTTGGCATTGTTCCCACGGGGGATTTAACCTTTTCTTCTCCATTTATTTGTTTATTCAATCATTCATGTATATCGATATGGATCCATAATATTTATTTTACACTTTGGGTTATAATCCAATACTTCTTTATTAACTTTGTTGCTTAAATTGTTCTAGCTTAGGCCACCGGAAGCTTTCAGTTGACTCCAGTGTCCCTTTGATGTATCCCCATCACTCGGGGGGGGTGTGTGTGTGTGTCAGTGTGTGTTTTGAGGGTCTTGTATATTTCCTGCCCCAGGCCTACCAGGGTCAAGTCATTTCTCCCAGAAGCATCAATTCCTTATATTAGAGAATGGTATTAAAAACCAAGGTCTAGGAGCTAGGTACCAGATTCAAATAACCTTTAAGGAACTACAGCTTGTCAAGTTTGGGTGTCATAGGAAAGAAGAATGGCCACAGAATCTTTAAAAAGGCTATTAAAATACTCTTTCTGCATGCACATCTTGATGTATCTGCATAAAGCCACATTTAACAGACAGCAGTGCAGAAGCAGAAAGGAGATCCAGCTGTCGCTATGAAGCCAGACATTAAAAAGATGTGAAGAATGTAAAACAAATGTAAAGCCAAATTATTTTTCTTTTGGAAAATATAGTTATTTTAAAATGTGATTAACATGTAATCATTTATTATTATTCTTTTAAGGAAGCTAATAGATTTTTTTAATTTTTTATTTAAATTTCTAATATGGTAAATCCCAACAGGTGCAGCTCACATAAACAGAAGATCATTGCGTTTCTCAATAATTTTTAAAAGCATAAATGGTCTTGGAGACAAAAATCTTTGAAGCTGGTGACTGAACCACACCGGACCAGTGGCTGTCTCCCTCCAGCCTCTTACACCCTCCTGGGACCCTTTCCTACCTCTGATCATGCTGGTGCTCAGATCCACCCTTCTCTTCTTTGCCTCCCGGCCAACTCCCTCCCACTTCTCAAGATGCTCAGATGTGTTCTGTGAAGCTATCCCTGAGTCCCTAAGGAGATTTAAGTTTGCCCTCTCCTCTATCCCCCTGCCCTTGGTACAAATTTCTATCTCAATGTGTGTCATGTAGTGATTGTAGTTTTGTGTCCCTGCTTCTCTCTTGAACAAGGGCAGGGGCTTATGTGATGCGTCATTCTACCCTGGTGCAGGATGTAATGCCAGGCGCATATTTGGTATGTTTGTTGAAGGAATAGATGACTGTCTGACCCAGTGACACCCATCTCTTCCCATGACTGCTGGCTTTACATTCATTTGCACGAACAAAATATATCCTTCTCCATTTTTCTGGGGCAAAGGCCAAATGTTTACGTCTTGGAACTTTCATTTAATTCAGCAAATATTTTTCAGATGTCTGTTACATTCCAGGCACTGTACTAGGAACCAAAGATAAGAGACACATGTGTGGAGATTTTGTCTAACAGAAAATAGCTCATCACTTTTATGGTTGTCCCCAATCTGCCTTCCATAGTTAAGGGTGTGCAGGACCACAGAGCACAGAGCAGTCAGCTGCATCCAAAGGCAGCCCTAATCCTGGGGCACAAATAGACCAAGGAGCAAGTAATTATCCTGTAAATTCAAAGATCATAGGCAGCTCCCCTAGGTAAGGAAATGTAGAAAATATATTACGCCGGATGGTGGTCAGATTTGCCCAGATTCAACAACTCTTTGCTCTAATTCCTCTTGAATAAATGGTACACAAACTTGACCACATGCTTCTTCTCTCAGTACAAGGTAAAAAGAGGTAGAAAGACGAACAGAGGCAGATGATGTAAGAAGTTTAGACAGTCCTCCTTGCGGTGCCCTTGGCCGGCAACGTGCGGTTCAGTGCTGGCGCGTCGCGGCTGCAGTGCAGGCAGACACTTGTTCGGAGATTTCACGCTAGAACTGCGAAGGCTTCCTTTTTGCCACTTGCTCGGTATTTGAATTTTGGCCCAAATTATCTAAATGTGCGTTGTCCCATCCAGCAGACCCAACTTTGACCACTGAGCACTTGAAATGTGGCTGGTGGGACAAAAAATACTATTTGGAATATATTGGATTTAATAAAACATAAGATTAAAGTCAATGTCATCCATTGCTTCCTGTTGTTGTTTTTGTTTTAACATGGCTAATGGAAACATTTAAATGACACAAGTGGCTCACATTATATTCCGAATGGACAGCGGAGTACCCTGCAGCCTCAGTTCACCGTCTGATGATCAGGGGAGCAGAGGCCCTGGTCTGAGTCATTTCCCTGCCCCATACCGACTGTTCTCTTGGCCAGAAACCCCTCCATTTAACTCCAAGCGTTGGCCTCTGCCTGCCTTTGCAAAGGTAATGAACACAAGATCACTCAGAGCAGGCTCTTGCCCTCCCCTGAGAACTTCACGTGGAACTCCCCACCTGAAAGGTAATCTCCCAGCAAATCTCAGACAGGCCATCAGGCCAGATCTGAGGACAAAGGAGGGGTTGTTGATGGAATGTTCCAGTCCCTACAAGAAGGTCGATTCTGAATTCATCCTTTCTCCTCTCCCCACCCTCCTGCACCCGAGGAGAACGTCAGTTCCCTGAGAAACTACCCCCCCCATCGAAGGTCCCCATCTCTGAGCCTCCTGGCTTCCTGCTGCCAGAGTTCTCAGCAACAGCCCTGGAATCCAGGCAGGCATGGACAGCCCCCCGAGAAAAGCTCCCTCTGAGCTGCTCACCTGGCCGGGCTGAACCCCAGACACGAGCCTGACAGCACGGAAAGCCTGGTTCAAACCCAGTTCCGCGTGCAGAGTCTGTATTCATCAAAGACAATCTTCCTCCACAAAGGAAAACAGAAGATTTAGTGGGTGTTCCCCATTTTTAAAAGCATCACCATGTTTCCTGTTACTCGGGCCCAAGATGTCTTTAACACCTTCCTCTTCTCCGCTTCTCTGATCAGTGGTCACCTCCAGTGACTTGTGCCACCAAGTCGTTCCTCCAGTTAGTGCCCCTCCCTCCCCTCCCCTGCCCCCCTGCACCGGGCCATGACTTGGCCCAGAGTGACTGCAATAACTTCCCCCCAGATTCCACGCTGCTCCTGATCCTGCACTTCTGCTCCTCACCCCAATCTGGCAACCAGGCGTCTTTATCCCCATTTAGTGATAAGAGACAGAGATTTGAGGGGGGAAACGTGTGGCTGTAAGTGGCGGAACAATGAAGCATTCCGGAGTCCAGAGGGCTCTGGCTCTTCTCCCACATTGGTTTCCCCATCTCAGTGGAATGAAAATAAAGAACTGAAGTCCTGTCTGTCCAAGCTGTGCCCGTGTCTCCACTGGTCCATGTCTGAACAACGAGGGAAAAGTTTAATCCATCCCCAAGGCGTTCCAAACGTCTGACTGTCGGGGGCTGGAGGACCCAGTTGGCTGCCATGGTGGAGCCCTGACTCACTGGGAACTATAATTAGGTCTCTGTTATGCTGCTGACTGGAGTTTGTTTTATATCTAGTTGTCTCATGTAGATTGTTAATTGTCAGACATTTTCTTAAATAAATATACTAAAAATATGAATAATATGCCTTGCCTCCTTACTAACCTCTAAGCTTTATAAGGATGAAAGCTACGTCTTTATCTTTACGGCATCCCATAACGGGGCTTCTGGCCAGTAGATGCTCAGGAAAGTTTTGTTGAGTTGAATGATTTCTGATGCCTGGTGGACAACGTCCCATCTGTTAAGGAGGCATCTGAGGTCCTTTCCAGTCCCCTCAGCTGTAATTTAATTTCACAGCCTTGGGTCAGCCATTCCCCAATCCCCCTTCCCCCGCCTCCAGTATTTAAGCCACAATAGCCGTCTTCCCCCTAAATACTGTGTTCTGCTCTAATTATTTCCTCTTCCCTGTATCCCTGGCATTCCCCTCATCTCTCAAGGCCCCGATTAAATATCCCCTCCACCATGATGTCATTCCTAACCCTTCTCCCACCTTGCCACTGTGGAACTCAGCCTACCTCTTTGTTAAAAGTCTAGTGATATCATAACGATCTATCTACAAACCTCTTCTCACCCGCTAGAACAATACTCTGTGGGGAAAGATTAATTATTTCCAGAACCCAGTGAGGAAGGAAAATAGGCAGCTCTAAAATATTATTTTATTTTGTTGAAGGAGAATTCAACAAAGGCAAAGGAGTAAGGAGGCAGGACATGGAGAAAATGTCTTGATTCAAAAAAAGCTTTTTCTCAGATTATAAAGGGGGTCCCTGGCTTGGTTAGGAGAAGAGGAGAGGATGGGAGACTGCACAGGCTTCCTAGAGAGGTTATCAGAAGACCCAAGAGAAGTCCTTGCAAGATGTGTCAGGACCATGATGGCAATGAAAGAGATAAAGACGGCAGGGGCTGCAGTGATGGGCATCTCCAGATGATGGCAGAGTGACCACACCAGATGGGCCCCTCCTCTTCCTCTTCGCCTACATGGACCCTGCCCAAGACCCAAGACTATGACATGGCAGTGGGGTTGGAGAGGAAAACCCAGCCTGGTGGAAAAGGGACTGAAACTAGACACGGGTGGCCATATAGAAAATAAAGACAGATATATTTCTTGGAAAGCCGAGTTTTCAAACTAAAACTCCTCCTCTCTACTCCCGCCTGGTGACTGGCACAGAGATAGTTTGTAGTGTTGAGTGGATGAATGAATAACTAATTTAGATTTGCCACCCAGATGCTGGACTTTTTATGGTAGGCCTAATGGGTACTTAATTGTTGGAGTTTGGGGGAAATAATAAATAACAACATTGGTGTTGCTTCCCAAGTTTGTGACCAGCTGGCAATTATTACAAAGCAACCAGCCAAGAGGAAATAGTTTTTAAATCAGCTTTATTGGTAAATCTAATTAAAGAATGAAGTTAGATCTGTAGCCACATTCAAGATCTCTAACACAGTCCTCTGGAATGGAACTGTTCCCCAAGCTGCACTTCTGTCCCAGGAACCGTCCACATGGATGAACCAAGAACACCTAAAGCTGAGTCCAGACCACAAGTAGACACCAAAGATCCACAGACTCGGCTGAGACACGCATGCTCAGCAACTTTCCCCAAACCGTCCATCAGCTACTTTATCCTCCTCCTTCCGGGAGAAGCAAGCTGGGGGGAGGAATGAAGCCAGGAGTGTTTCTCTAGTGGAATTCTCCTCACAGAAACATGAGTCCAGAGGAACGAAGTTTCCTCTCTAAAATCCAAAAGTAGCTTGTTTCTGGCACGACATATGATTTGTGATGGATCAAGGCCATTTGGCCTCCCAAATGCCACAGTCCTCTTCTAATGCCATTAGATCGGTCCTCCACCCAAGCCTGTCTGTTCAAGGTGGAATGAGATAGCCCTGATGACTTAGGTGCCTTTATGTCTTTTCCCTAGCTTCAGAGCAGGAGCAAACTTTCTTGGAATGACATTTCAGCCTCCTGTTTCCTGCTTTCTCCCCCGGGTTACAGCAGATGGTTGGAAAGAAGCAATTTGTGTATTACAAGAAACAAAAGAGCGTTTTGAACCTTTTCAGCTCACATGTCTCCTGGATCCCCTGTTAGACACATATAACCATTCTCAGGCTTTGTCCAAACTATAGCTTAGGGCTAGGATTAAGAGAAGATACCTGGCCAGGATGGGCGTGTGACTTCAGGCCAAACCTTCTCATAAATATGTGTGTGTACGTATGTGTGTATAAATACTAGGTACGTATGTAGGTGTATGTAAGTAACGTTAAGTATGGCTGTGTGTATACATATATATGCATGTGTGTATACATACATATGTGAATAGCTTGAATTGTGAATATGAATATAAATGATTTTTAAAGTTGCCCTGGTAGCCAAAATTGAGGTATGTAGGAAACAGAGTATAGAGTTGCCCATTCATTCTCCTTCTGGAAGCTGGGTAATCTGGTCAAGCTCCACGTTGACTGTAGATGCCCAAATCTACGTAAGCTGTTTAGGGAAGTTTGTGATGAGGTGAACAAACAAGCAAACCACCCAGACATCCTTTTCTTTAAGGGACAAAGGACCCAGCTCTCGAGTCTGTGCTCTTTAGATCATCTGTATATTCTAAAGTCACCAGACGATCGTTCCACCCTCTACCTGCTTTGCCTTGGTTCACTCCCATTACGTAGGAATACACTGTTGGGACATTCCACTTTTTATTCCCACGAGGGGAAAAAAAATGGGCCTAGATTTCTTCCTAACTGGGTCAGGATTAGATCTGACTATGAGTCAAAGAAATACAAAATAATAACAACTTAAAAAAAGAAAGAAGTTTATTTTTTCCCTCTCACAGAGACATGGGAACAGAGAGAGTTCAGGGTTAGAACTGACAGCAAAGCTCTCCTAAGTCCTCAGGAACCCAGGCTCCTTTGACCTTGCTGTGACACCACGTATGGCCTCCATTCACAAATTCATCTCACAGCCTCAGATAGCTGCTCCGGTTCCAGCCATTACATCTGCATTCCATCCAGGAATAAGAAGGTGACATGGAAGAAGAGGGGAAGGACCATTGCCAGTTGTCTTTTCAGGAAAGTACCTCAAAGATGCCATCTCACCAGGCAGGACTTAGTCAAATGAGCACACTTAACTGCACTGGAGTTTGAGAAATGTAGCTTTATTCCTAGTCACCTGGTACCTAAAATGGAGGGTATTATTTTAGGAGAGAATAGAATAAGGGGAATGACTAGCAGCCTCAGCCACACCTTGAAATAGGATGTCTTCGATCCGTGTTGGTAAATCACTGGCAATAAGCTCCTGTCACCAACACTTTCACCATCAACCTCACTCAGTGCCTCAGATTCCACCACCAGTCAACCCTCTCCTCCAACCAGAACGGTCTCTCTGCATCTGCACTTGAACATGCCTTGCAGCCTTTCCTCTGTACTAGTACCTACCTTTTGTTTAGAACATCCTCCCTCTTTCTCTCTATCTTCCTAAATTCTATCCATCTTTGAAGGCTCAGTCCAAGCCCCTCCTTCTTGGTAAAGCCTCTTCTGTCCTTCCCTTTTCCCAATAACCTCTCTCTTTCTAGAATGCCCAAATTAATCTGACACCTGGCATATATAGGCATATATGTTGAGTTTGTGTGCACATCTTTTTCTTTCAGCTAGATCTTAGGCTCCTTGGAGGTACCAAGAAGGGTATCATGACTTCTCTAGACCTCTCGCAGCACCTGGGCACACATTTGTTTCTAAACGTCCTGTCACTTAGAAGTCAGGGTTAGGGGAACAATCAGAAAACTGAAAGCCAGGAGAAATGAATTAGAAACTGAATTCTGACCCTAAATAGCTCTGCAGCCTTGGGCTTAATTTCTCTGATCTATAAAAGGAAGCAAGTAACACCAGTCCAATCCAATCCAGAGAGCGGTGGTAAGGACCACACACACACACACACACACACACACACACACCCCTTTGTACAATGCAAAACGCCACACAAATTTTAGGTATGCAGCTTTTGTCAAGGTTTTGTTTTGTTTTGTTGGGTTTGTTTGTTTGTTCGTTTTGTTTTTTAACTGCAAGTAATGAAAACCAACTCAGGCTAACTTGAGTAAAAAGGGTCTTTACTGGAAGAGCACAGAAGATTCCTCACAGAATCATAAGGTATCCGGAACCCAGTCTTGGCAAAAGATGGGGAGCAGGGCAACTCTGGGGTCCAGACGGCAAGAACGGTTTGGACACCTCATCAGCAGCACCTCCAGGATGAACTCACTCCAAACAAGTGCCCAACTCTGAGCCGCTCTCTCCGATGCGAGTCCTGGGAGGGGGTTGTTGGCCGATCTTTGGTTATGTGTCCCTGCTCCTTGGTTACAACAGCCCAGGTCACCCTGGTTTATAGTCCCACAAAGTCTACCCATGATGAAGAAAGGTCAAAGCCCTGAAGGAAATCAAGGTGATGCTATCAGTAGAGTGCGTGGAGGCTGGATGGCCAGAAAGCAGCAAATGTCCACAATCAGCTTAATAAGCACGTGTTGATTGAGGGTCAGTGGCCCACTCCTTTGACTCTGAAGCCATTTTGCATTATGAGATATTTTAAGCAACTTCTCTAGACCTTATCAGTGAGCACCTTGAAGGACATCCATTTATCAGATCCCTTCCACCCATGGCAGTTAGAACAAGACATTGTAGAGAGGAGACACCAAACTACTTACTCGATGAGGGGAGGGCACTGGAAGGGATGAGGAAAGTCTCAGCTCTGCCATTATTCTTTAAGTTTGGAACTGACAAATTCTTTCCTCTGTCTTCCCAATTTTGATTCCTGTGAGGTCCACCTGGAACTCTCCTTCTCAGCCTGTGGATCTGGGCTCCCACCCTCATCTCTGCCCTAACGTCTAAGCCCCCAGGTGACAGATGGCTGCAGAAAACTCCCATGACCTGACTGCTTCTCCTTGGGAGTCAGTTCTTAAGGTGCCTTTGGAACTGGAATTTTATCTGTGTGCCTCTAAAAAATAAAACAAAACAGACCACTCCCCGACAACTGTAAATCCGGCTACGGAAGACCCAATGCTGAGATTTAAAGAAGCTACAGTGAGACTAGGAGCCTCCTTATATCCAGTGAACCAGGGTGGGTGTGTTTTTCTTCTTCCTTAAATATGGTCTGAGACTCCCGTAAGCCTTTCATCAGTGACCAGACCCCGAGAGCAGGGTGTGGCCCCTGGCACAGTAGCCAACACACATTGGATGCTCACCACGTGCCCAGTGCAGGGCAAAGTGTTTCGCATGGGCTTTCTCACTTATCCTCCTAACCCCTCTGAGGCAGCCGCGACAAGTACCCTGCCTGTCCAGTGGCTGAGGACTCAGAGGCTCAGCAGGGGGAAGTAGCTGGCCCAAGGCCATGCAGTCAGTAAGGGGGAGGAGCTGGATCCGATCTAGGCGTGCCCCCCCTTTCAGCTGGAAGGGGAAAGAGAGAAGAAGAAAGGAAACACCAATCCCCTGTGAAATCTTGGACGGAAGACAGGTGCCCTTCTAACACGAGTTCCCTCCCAGAGCTTGCATGTGAGCAAAAATATAAATTTCCATTGTGTTTGAGTGATTATCAAATAGGGAGGGGTGGTCACAGAAGGCAGCATTAGCCCCGTCCCTGCACACAGCTCTGCAGACTGCTTTGAGAAGGCCAAGTCTAGGCTGATCCTGCGGGATGAGTAGTTGTCACTTAGGCAGACACAAGGGGTGAAGGTCTCAGACCCATGCACTCTCTGGAAGCTGGAGGTGAAACCAGGGCTGGCCCGGTGGAGGCCAGTCTGTGATAGAGGCTTCCTGGGTGGGCTCCACCCAACCCGGTTTCTCTCCTTCCAGGCCCTCAGTGAGAGGGGAGCTAACCTCTAACATGGGGTGCATGAGCTCAAGGTGAGGGTGGGAGGGTCTGAACAGTTGCAGGTGGGTGAGGAAACATACAAAACAACGGTGCCCCCCTTTGAGTATGTCTTGTGGTCTTACAGCCATAATGTCTCCTGACCTCTTTTCTCCATAAACGTAATCATCACCCATCCATATACCACATTTAAAATTGCTGAGAATTGTGGGAGAATCTATCAGGGGAGCCACTGTCTGTTGCTATGACCCTGATCCTGGCAAGACATCTGCCTTTGGACCTGCGTGAAGAAACTTCCTCCTGCCCCATGACTCCGCTCCGATTCCTAAGCAAATGTTCTCATGATGTGTATCAAAAACTGCTCTGTATCGAGGGAATGAGCTTGCTGGTGAGGATGGAATGCTCCTGGTGCCACCTTCTTGGGGAGGAGGGAGGGGTGTGTGTAAGGACTGAGGTCTCTGAGTCCCTGTTGGCAGGAGGGTAAAAGCCACTTCCTCCTTATATTTTGCTCTAGACACTCAGTCACTCTTTCCCTTCATGTAAAGCTTCTTCCACGTCCCTGTTGACAAAAACATTCAGGTTCCCCAGTTCCCTGCCCACCAGCCCTGCCCCTGAATAAACACCAACTCATTTGTAAGAGGTTTTTAATTTCATCTTGGTACGCCATTAAGGAGTGGAGTAAGGATCTCTATTCGTTTTCATTCACATAGAGTCTGCTACATTCTCCAACTGATCCTCACCACGGAAGCCTGCGGGGCCATTACAGCATCTGCACGATTTTCACTCACCAGACTGGTTTGGGTTTCTTGGTGGTTTGCATAAATTATAAAAAAAGAGCACAAAAATCACACAACATAGACTCAGCCCATCAGGGGGTGCGTCCCCTCTGGCCATGCAGAGAGCGATGGGGACCAGCGGTTTGGTCCGGGGTCTGGTGATGGGTGACATCCCCAGGAGTGAGGCCGAGCCTGTCCTGGCCCCTCTCAGAGATGTCCTCCGTCTTCCCCATCAACCCGCTCTGGTTTCTCGGGAAGCCTCCTACCACAGAAGTGGCCCGTCCTAGCACCACATGGGAGGACAGGGGCGGAACTGTCCCCATGTACAATGGCAGCTGGGTCTTCTGTGTGCAGCGTCAGGAAAGCGCTGGACGGAGGATACCTGGGTTTCCACCTGGACCTCCTCTGTCTCTATGAGCTCCAAGAGGCTGTTAGCAAACAGAGCCTCTGGGACAGGGGTCAGCAAACTTTTTATATAAAGATCCAGACAGTACAGATAGTAACTGCTTCAGGCTGTCTGGGCCACATCCAATCTGTTGCATATTCTTCTCCTTTTTGTTTTTTTACAACTTTTTAAAAATGTGAAGACTCTTCTTAGGGGGCAGACCATAAAATGCAGGTCTGTAGGCTGCAGTCTGCCAGCCCCTGGTCTAGAACACCACGATGCCCTGTGCAGCCCATCGGTCACAGCCGCCTCCCCACTGAAGGCCTCTGGCACCCCCCTGAGCTGCCCTGAGCTGGTGCCTGCAGCCCAGGCTTTGCAGAAGGGGCTGTGGCAGGCAGAGTGACCCTCAAGTCCTTGCTCAGCAGCCCCAGGTGTCCTCCTTTGCCAAGTGGCTGGTTGGGCTCGTTGGATTTTAGGAAAATACTAGATGTTAGTTTCAGCTCTGCTCATGGGTCCTGGGGGTGAATTAAGCTTCAGTGTCCCCAGTGAGGTAGGTACATGCTATCAGCCTCATCCCACACTTGCAGATACTGAAGTTCAAGAGCAGAACTGACTTTCCCAGTGCTACCCAAGAGCCACGTGTCCACATTTCAAGGAAAAGCCAAAGAGTCTAGGCTTTAAGTTCTTGAAGGACACGATCAGGGATTGTTCTGTCCCTTCGAAGCCCAGTGGTTCAACCTCAAACAGCAAGAATCCACGGGTGAGGGCTGTCAGCCACACAGAGTTGCTCGATGACAGACCTCGATGACACTCTCTGAAAACAGAATTGACTCAAGCACTCAAAGCTACGGGCCTCGGTGGAGCAGCACTCACTGCCCTGCCCACAAATCTCTTCCAACTAAAAATAAAGTTTATAAAAGTAAATTATCTCGTTTTATAACTTAAGTGCATCAAGCATTTCCTTAAATATAGTTCACACTGAAAATAAAGTTACTTTCTGCTGTACAGTTGGTGTCTGTTATAATTAGGAATAAACTTTGATGATAAAGTTTGAAAGATATATCACACTCACACACACATCTATCTATCTGTCTGTCTGTCTGTCTGTCTGTCTATGGGTGTGTGGATGGGTAGACATATGCACCTCTCGACAAGAGCATCCCTCAAAATGGGGGGAAGCTGTTAGGAGTCTCTAGGTACCCAGTTTGCATGAGAATGCCTATATTAAAAGTCCCTGTCCTTAAGGATAAACTCATCTTCATACCTAACACTAAGACTCTTATTAGAAACATTAAACTATGCAATCCGTAATGTATTCAGTCTTTGGAAATGCCGAGCTACACCACAGCATGATACAACAGCATCCCCGACAAAACTCCCTGCCCACCCACCTCTTCCCTGGCCTCCCCCTCCAAAAGCCAGCCGACCCCTCACGTCACACGGCTGGTTCCATCACGGGAGCCTAGCCACAGGACTCGAGGGGAGGACTCAAGAGGTGAAGTAAGAATTCTGCATGGAGTACAGGTGGTCGATGGGGTTCCCCACTCTGGGCTGCAGGGGCCCAGCTTCGGAGGTTGCTAGGAAACAGTCACCCAGGTTACTGAGGGAGGTGTCGTCACTATCCAGGTCGTGGAAAAGGGGCTCGGCACCTGAAATGGAGATGAAAGACAAGCATGAGGGTCTGGGAGAAGCAGAGCCACTTGGCGCTCGGGAAATGCAACTGAATTCAACGAGTGGGTCTGAGCATCTCCCCCCACCCCCCCGGGGGGGCGGGGAAGCTTTCTACTGGGTGCTGGGCGGGGGGTGGGAGGTAGGGAAGAGCTACACAGAAGAAGAGGAAGGACCATAATCCTTGTCCACAAAAGATCTCCAGTCTCCTTAGAGGGCTCATGTCTAAACTGCAACAACTGAGAATGACCTGAACTGGGTAGGAGACCACACGATGCTAAACTGAGTGCCGCATACGCCAATGTCAGCATGTTTAACCGGTGAGGGTGGGGAGTGGGCGAGACACAGCACCACCGGCTGGAGAGACAGGGGCAGGGCTCTGAGAGCTCTCTGGCCAGGAAAATGGTTCTTGAAGGAAGGACGCTAAGGAAACAAACACCAGCTCTGCGAAGGATGCTCATGAAACCTCCGGTGATAACACTTGTCCCTTCTAACAGCACGCGTGTCCCCAGATGTGTGCTGCGAAGGGAAGGCAGGTTAGGTGCCCATGCTCAACCAGTGTACATTTCTGACAAAGAAACCGGCAGGGTCCATGGAGGAGCAGCTGGGGGACCGCCACGACCAGGACCTGGAGGCTGGTACATTCCACCTCCACTTTAAGTAAACGGGAGAGATGAAAACCATAGTTTAGAAGGTGTGTCATGTGGCTGTAATTATTCATTTTACTAAAGGCTGCTTCACAGGAGTCCTTTATGTAACAAGACCCCTAGGACTCTCAAGATGTAAGAATTTGCAAAAAAAAGTCCTTTGCCCTGTTTCTGCACAGCCGCGGAGTGAAGGCAGGTACAGGGAGTAAAGGGGATGGGCTGCGACTGGAGCGCACGCATATACAACCGCGTGAGCATGCATGAAGGAGGCTGGCCAGTGAAGTCCCTGCAAAGGGCCGGCTCTTGATAAAGTTTTGCTGAATGCATCACGTGGGAAGACAGGGCTGACTTTAACAATAGAATTTTTTTTTTTAATGAAGGCCAAAAAGAAGTTGACAAAATTTGTGAGCTGAGCTGTGCATCTCTGACACTGACATTCCGAAGGCTCGTTGAATAAAGCTTTGTGTTTAGCTATCAGGGTTACTGACCACATTTCACAGCACAGACGAATGTATCACAAAGGCCACTTCCCTTCCCTGTATACAGATGCAGCGGCCTCCACTTGGCCCTGAGATTGAACTCCAGCCTCCCACACCAGAGCCTGCCCACCGCATCAGGGTGCCCAGGCCCCAGCTTGTGTCCATCTGCTTAAGCAGCAAGCAGGGCAGGCTGGGGGCCTCAGCTGTCCCTACACTCGGCATTTAAAGCATCCCGCACTTCGCTGGGACAGGACTGGAGAACGAGTACTCTTCACTTCACAAGTCAGTTTATGTTCCAGGAATCATATCGGAACACCTACTAGTATCGGTAACAGGATAGTCCAATTAGAACACTTGTTTTCTCTGCTTTTCTGTATATTTTTTTCTTATGTAAGAGTTTGCTTAATTAAGGCCTCAGCCTAGACCACTGATGTTGCCTGTGAATGTGTAAGTGTGGTTCCTGGTGTGAAATGGAAGACTTGAGAAATTCAATCCCGACAGACAGGTCTGCAATGAACACAGAAGCTCCTATTCAAACGAACAAAGACGCAGCTTTGAAGAGGAGAATAAATGGAAACACTACTAATGGATATGTGTGCTGGTCTTTCCTCTGTAGCCATCAGTTAGGTGATTCTAGCAGTATCTTGTGGGACACTTATTCTGCTCTGGAATTTCAGTGAGCATGTAGGAACCGTGTAGAGGTGTCTGGGTGGGAACAAAAAACTCACGCAAGCAAGTTGTGCAAGGTGCCTGTGGGGCTTGAGTCCCTCTTACCATAGGGGTGCATGTGGTCTCCAGGCATCTGGGGTGGGGTGAGACCCTGTCGGAAGGGATCGGAGCTGTAGACGCTCTGCTCGATGGCCAGGAGCTGCTGCGGGGTGGGCAGCGCCGTGTAGGGGTTCATGATCCCCTCCATCCCAGCGCTCCCGCCACCATTTGTCTGAGCTGTGGGACAAAGAAGAAGAAAGGTCATTCTCCACATGCAGCCCAGCATCCCACTCTGGGAGGGAGGGGCACAGAACACTCCCCACTGGCTGGTGGACACCCAAGTTGTGTGACCATGGCTAGATCTCTGGCTTTCTAGATCTTGATTTCCTCATTTGTAGAATGGAAAGGTTGAGGTGCCATCAGTGGTTCCCAGCCCGCGTCCTACCATGGGCCATTGGGGATCACCTTGAAGGATGGGGATGTCAGGGAGCTGAACTTGGAGAGCTTCTTTGAACTATGTCATTGAAACAAAAGCACTTGAATGCTACCCACTGGTTTCGCAGCCACTGGAGTGGATGAATCTAGAGATCCTTCCAGCATCTTCCCACTAGGAGCCCATCAGTCAAGCGAGGCTCACGACCCAGCCGACCTCATGGAGCCAATATGAAGACTCCAGGAGATTGTGTGTATGTGCTGTAGAACCTCAACTTGCTATGCTTGTACATAGAGTTTTATCAGAAAAGGAGGACTCAGTTCCTGCATCCACATCTGGCTGTGGTTCTCTGAACATGGGGTCCATTAACTCTCAGAGATTTTATCTTCCACCAGCCTCTACCTTTTTAAGTCTACCCTAGGAGCTGTCTGTAGAACGCTTCAGAGTTCCAAACACTAGGAGTTTGTCGCCTCATAATGCCTCGTTGTGTTCGTCTCTCTTTGAGCGTGTTGGCCTATGGGAGTCAACTTGCTTGGCCTGTCCTAAAGTCCTCTCATATCTGTGACCCTTTTTGAGGTTCAGAGGGCTGTGAGATGGGACCAGCAGGCACTGTTAGCCTACCCCAGGGATGCAAGCCTGAGGCACAAGGAGGCGGAAAGGCAGGTCTCAGAGCAAACAGCACTGCAGGTGGAGCTGGGGCAAATTCAGGTCTTCTGACCAGTGTAGGGCTCCACCCTACCCCAGCGCTCACGTCCTTGCTTCATGTCTCTCCTTGAGCATCTATCTTGCTATTGAAATAGTATTTGGCCTAGAAGATGAGAAGCTAAGGGAACTCTTGGCTGCAAGAGTCAAGTTCTAGGTTGAGCCTAGCTATCAGGCACAGGGTGAGGTCCACGTGAGATAAGGGGCTCTTTAGGGGCCAGACACCACTGACACATTCCACAGCCTTCTACGCATGGTCCACAGGCCAGCAGCAGTGAGAGCTTGCTAAAAATGCAGAATCTCTCGGCCCACCAAGGCCTTAAGAAACAGAATCAATACTTTACCAAATAATCAGGTGATTTAGGTGCACATTAAAGGGTGAGAACCCCTGCTCTAGGGCACAAACAAACCACTCAGGAAGTTCTGCTGGATGGTTGGCTGAGTTGGGGAACATATCCTTTTAAGGATGACATTGGCCTAACAGAGTTATCCTTGCTTCTTTCCTTGTAACTTCCTTGAAGGGTCCCACAGGCTGCCCCTCTTCACACGCTCCCCAAACCTCATACTGCCTCTGTTAAAAACAACAAATGAAGGTACATGGAGGTAAGGGTGAGTCCAGGCGGCACGGCCCAGTGGAACTTAGAACCAGAGAGACGGGGTCCAGTCCCAGCTCTTTTATGGATCTAGGACAGTGGTTGGTCTTGAAGAGCCTCTGTGTGCTCATCTGTAAGATGGAAATGTTAATAACTTCTCTGCTCCCCTCGGTGGCAGGGGGTGGTTTGAGTCAGGTCAGCATGTGCGGGAGCAAAAGTGCTCAACAAAGGAGGGGATTTTTATTTCCCTATCATTATTCTGACTACTTTCTGTTATTTTGGGAAGGGGTAAGTCACAGTGGCGTCTTCTATTATTTTGATTTGTCTGGAAGAAGGAGGGCCAGGCAGGATGAGAAACTGGGCGTGTGTCTGAGTCTGCAGGTCGTCCAGACACAGTGCCCTGACACTAGGGAAGGGTCCGGGAAAGGGGGCCTGGGGCGAGGTTAGTGCCATTTCCAGTCTGCTGTTCTGGACAGGCGCCCTCAGCCTGCTCACAGTTCTAATGATTCTGTCCCTCCCAGCAGGTCCCATCTCCCAAGCGGGTGTGGACTGGGCTTCCTGGAGCCCAGAAACGTCACTCCAAGGTCTTCGGAGGCCTCTGGCAGGAGAGGCGAGGGCGGCGGCGAGGCCGGGCCGGAGCACCCGGCAGCTTACCGGAGCTCAGCCTCTGGCTGTTCTGCTGGTCCTGCTGCTGCTGCTGCTGCCGCCGGGCTAGCTTCTTCATCTGACGAGGAGAGGAGCACAGGGTTAGAAGGCAGGTGGCCGGCAGCAGGTTCCCGGGGCGAGGCAAGGGAGAAATGGCTTGTGGGTAAAGCAGAGGGACCCCTTCCCCGGCTTTTACTCAGGAGAGGAACCAGGGAACCACGCTTCAGGAGCAGAGGCTGAGGGCTTTGCACATCTGCCCGCGGACAGACAGCTGGCGGGGGGTGGGGTGCGCGGCTGGTCTTAGCAGGAACAGAGACTTCCTCTCCGCAAATAAAATTTGCTGCTTATGTTGTGACAGTTTTATGTGCGGCATCAGTGAGGGGATGTGGGATCTGCAGCCCAGCTCAGATGTGCAGCCAGGGCCTGCTGACAGGGTGTGATGATTTGGGATGAGTCAGGAGGCTGATCCTCCCCCCAACCCCGTCACTCCCCTATCTGCTGGCCCTCGTGGCCGAGACGCCCACCAGGAGATGCGTGCCTCCGGATAAGGAGCTGGTCTCCCAAAGCACCCTGTTAACACACAAATTTCCCAGAAGGAACATTTCAACCCCATGTTTCTCAAACTGTGTGCTGTGAAACAGCAGGGTTCTGTAAGACATTAATATAAACTTTGAGTGTGTGTGTGTGTGTAGGAAATACTAGATTTAAAAAACAAATTCTTTACTGCAAGACTTCTCAGAGCTTCAAATATGCTCTCTGCTTTAGGAATCCATAATTTATATATTCTGTCAGGATCTTCCCATGAAGGACCATGGCACACACATCAACAGCCCTGGTCTGAGGAGTTCAGCTGGGGAAATGCCACCTTAACCAACATGATCGGCTAATGAGATAGGAATTTATCACCCACTGAAGATGAGGGCTCTAGAGAAATGGGCCACTAACACACGCATGTGGAGGGGGCAGGAAAATACATGAGTAAAGGTCTCAAATAAATAAAAGACCACGGCAGGGGGGACAAAGACCTGGGGGGACCCAGAGGACAACGTGACGGTTTGGGACTGTAACAGGGAGGGGTGGGGCACTGGGAAAGGTGAGGAAGGACTTCCACTCCACGGGCCACAATGTTGTCTTCGACCAATCACATGGGTGCTTTGCAGATTTCTTTCTGAAATTTAAAAGGAACTCTGGTATCTGGGTTAAATGAGTATGAATTAAAGAACCCGCTTTTACCAAAAGACACAAGAAGGGTATTTCTTCATGCAGACGGCTGCCCGACTGACAGTCACGGCCACTAGGAACACAAAAGCCATCTCACAGAAACAGGCTCCCTGCCTCTCCCCCTCTGCAGGGCTGCTGCGGCCGAAAGGACCGCTGATCACAGGATTTCTGAATCAGGGGAACTACTCTGTTTGATGCATTGAGATTAGAAACCCTGCCGGGAAGTACAGTGTCCGACTACTGTTTCAGGAAAGCAGCCACACGGAGACAGACAGAAGTACGGAGCAGATTACCTTAGCTCTCTGGTTCTGGAACCACACCTGCACGACGCGGACGCTCAGCCCTGTCTCTGCGGCCAGGGTCTCCCTCACCTTGAAAGAATGGAATGTCAGAAATACAGAAATATTGGCATCTCGGAGGAGGAGGCAGAACATTTGCTACACAGCATGCGGAGAGGCCAACGGGCCACGTCTCGCATAGCGGCTGGCTGGTGTATAACGTCCAGCAAAATCCCAAACACAAGAACGTTGCTTCCCTTCAGGTGGAGAGAAAGCCCTTCCCTTGGTAGACAGGGAGAGGAAGATACATTAACTTAGATGTGCCTTCTGAGATGTACTTTCCCTGGGTTTCTACCTTTGGAAATTAGGCCTTCAGGTGGTTGTTAGATATTAGCAAAATCTATTTTTATGTCTTAGCTGTACGCCAGGCATGTGCATTAACCTTCTGAAGAAAAACAGGGTGAAAATCATCTTGCAAAAAGCAAATGGTTCTCCTTTGCATTCTTCTCCTAATTTAATAACTAATAACTAATTAAATTGCTGACTTAAATTTCTGGTTTTGTCCCTCATAGCTCCAGGTGACTTTGGGTGTTTCATGAAAACTCATATTCACTGTGAGCCCTGCCCAAAGGGAATAAGACAAGAGCCGTCGGGGATCCGACAGAGCAAGGCAGGCACGCTGACGCAGGCACGTGCACCGGGGCGGTGCAGGGACAGGACATTGGGAACCCCACTGTGAAGAGATGCCTTTAAACGTCTGCCCTCCAAACAGGCGCACGGTGAGGGGCTGGCAAGGTGGCTAGAGTGGAAGAGGGAAGAAGCACAGGCTTCCAGAGACTGCCCCTGTGACGCCCTGCCCCTTCTCGGTTAGATTCTGGGAAGGATGTGAGGCCAAAGGAGCTCCTTGAATAAACACGTGAATAGAGCAAGCTGGAGATCTTGGGAAGTTCTCGCCTTTATCAAGCCACTCGGGCTGAGGGTTAGGGGAAGGGGGCTGAGTAGAGCAGCTTTTTCTGAAGCACATCCTTCTGCTAAGCCAACTGAAACAGCAGTGTGCCCAGGGGCCCACGGCCACCTGCTGAAACCCTATCCGTCCTTCGGAGGCCCCTCTCAAAAGCCACCTGTTCCACAAAGCCTTGCCTGAGTCCCCAGACAGAAGTGACGGCTCCCTTCCTGCACCTCCTGGCTGCCCCCGTTCTGGTCCTCAGAGCTCTCTCCCCCGTGTTCCAGGGTACACACATCTCCTCCACTGCTGGTGGCCTGGAGGCTGCGTGGGAGACAAACACTGGGCACCGGCCATACAGAGTCTGGGAGTTTAGTACACGGAGAACAGTTAAACCAATGAGGGAAGTGGTAATTCATCCTTGTTTGGGGCTATTTTACTACTTTGGGGCTACACCAGCCCCTGCCCTGGAGCTTAGCGGGCAGCAGGGGCAGGGAAAGGAAGAGTTCTGTAGGTGAATCTTTTCAAAAGTCAGAAGCGGTGGGAGACTATCATGGCTCAGCAAACGCCCATCCTTCCCGCCCCTGCTCCCTGGAGGCAGGTATGCGTTCACCGTGTCCTCACAGTGGGCTCATCAGCCACGGGACTTGCTCTGACCCCCAGAGTGTGCGTGCACGTGAAGTGTGCGGTATCCCAGGCGAGACTCTCGATGGGCTGGCCCGGCGGGACTTGGCCTCTTGCCCTCTGCCGTGGTCACAAGGCCAGCATGCCCCAGGTGGCCCTGCTCCTTCGGCCGGACCCTGTCATGAGAGACAGGTGGGCCAGGCCTGCACCGGAGCCCAGCTGGGTCACAGCCACCCCACAGCCCGGGAGCAGGAAATGAACGCTTGTCGGGAGCCACCGAGATTTTGTTGTCGAAGCAAAAGCTGATTCATACGCAGAGGGACGCAGGGAAGACAAGGCTGAACGACTTAGAATGTGTTTCTTCTGTGAATCTCAATTAAATGTCAAGAAAGCTTTCTTTTCTTATTTTTCTTGCATAAAAGACAGTACCCAGCATACCCAGTACCCTGCTGTTAGTCAATAAATGGTAGGTATGTAGGAAGCGGACGCAGGTATTTGTGGCAGAGACTACTAATCGTCCCCAGTATCCATTCTCTCCTTCCTCCCATTAGCAATTTTTTTTTAGGTGGGGAGGAAATTAGGTATTTGTTTATTTATTCATTTAGTGGAGGTGCTGGGGATTGAACCCAGGACCTTGTGCCTGCTAAGCATGTGCTCTACCACTGAGCTATGCCCTGCGCCCCATTAGCAACTGAATCCCCAAGTTTTAGCCAGGTATGTGGTCAACCAGGTAGACTCATTTCCCCGGTCCCCTTGCAAGAAGTGCAACCACTTACAGTTTAGCCAATACATATGAGTGAAAGTCATGCCAAAAATCCCAGGGTATGTCCTTTAAAAGGCAGCTGCTTGCTGTCTCCCCACCACTCCCTCTTTGTCCACCATGGCGGCTGGAAAAAAATGGTGACATCTGGAGCAGTTCCTTGGACCCATGTGATGGATAAGAGAGCTGCTAGGCCAGCCTTGGACTGCTCACTTCTGGACTGTGACATAAGAGCGAAATAAACTCCTAGCTCATTAAGTCACTGCGGTTTGTTTTTCTTTTTTTACACAAATGTTCACAGCAGCCCAAACTGGAAACAACCCAAATGCCCATCAACAGGTGAACGGACCAACAACCCATGGTACATTCCTGGAAGACCATTCAACAACAAAGTATGGATGAACCACAACATGGATGAATGCCCAAATCACCACCTCAGGCAGAACGAATCAGATGGAAAAAGAAGACATGCTACAAGCCACTTTCTGTTCTGCTGTAGCATCTTGGCTTATAACACAAAAGCACAGGGGGATTCCACTGGAGCCCTGGCCTCAGTTTCAGTGATCCCCGGAGTCTCCAGTGGGGCTCAAGTCGCCCTGCACAGACTCTGTCTGAACAGCATCCCTCTCCCTGACCCCCCAGGTGCCCATCAACACCCCACAGGAGTCCAGGGTGCACACAGAGAAGTGGGGCTAGTCCCCTTCCCTCCCTGAGCCCCCCGTACCTTCCGGCATGGCTTGGAGGATACTTCAAACGAGGCCTTGAATGCTCTCCTCTGCTGGGTTGTCAAGATGGTTCTGGGACGTTTGGGGCGCTTATGGTCCTTGCCGTCCTCAGTGGCTCCCTTCCCTGCCCCGTGGGCTGACTTGCAAAGACTTTCTTCATCATCACTTTTGCCTGAAAGAAGCAGAAACCATGCTGAGTCCCTCCAGGCCACTTCCTGGAGTTGTATGTTGTTCTATAACAAGACACTGGGGTCCACGTTCCGAGCATGACTTTAGATATGAGTGCAACAACCTGCATGGTACTGATCCGAAAGCCCCCAGTAAAGGGCCAAGGAAAAAACTAAAATCCAGAGACAGGAACCAGAAAGGTCGCCACTGCAGTTCAGGACCATCTCCCAGGATGGTGCCCTAGCTCCACATTTACTAGCTCTGTAACCTTGGGCAAGTGACTCCACTCTCTGTGGCTCAACTTCCTCACCTGCAAAATCAGGATATAGGAGAACCGACTTCATTGAGGTGTTCATGAGGATCGAATGAGTTTGCCAACAAGGCACTCAGAAGACTGCTTCGTATATATAAATACCCAGTAAGCATAGTGGTATTATTTCTTAGATGTCATTTTTCAAGTCTAGACCTGGATGAGTTGTGAATAACCGCCTAGACATTATGTCTGAAATTCTAGCCACTCCAGAAGGTAGGAAACAGCACTGTGTCAGAGGCCACGGAGGACCAGCGTTAGACCATGTGTAGGTACAGATAACCAAGAAGAGGTAGAGAACACAGGTAATTAGTCAAAACTGCCTCTCTGTAAAATAAGTAACTCTCTATTAAAGTAACTGTATTTATATTTATGTGAATTATTTCAACTCTAAAAGCAACGATCAATACAAAGAGTAACCTGGAGAAACTAAAGCCTCTGTATGGACCACATTCCTTCCCAGGCTACCTCTTGCATCCTCCAGATTTCACTCTCCTGAGAAGATGCTTCTAGGGTCTGGGAAACACCCACACGAGAGAGGCTCCTCCCTACTCTGGGCACAAAAAGCCACAAGCAGTTGTGTGTCCAGATTACCCTCCTGAGACTCTCATTCCTCTCTGGTCCTCACAGAGCTCAGCTGTCCTCTTTCCTCCAATGCAAATCTTTGTCCCAAGGGCTTCCCCAGCTCCAGTCACCTGATTCTGGCCCCCTTCTGGCCAGGATGAGGGGACCCACTGTGTGTCATCTACACATCCTTGTTTTCATCTGGACCTCCTCTGGAAAGGATTCTCTTTGCATACAATGTTTTAGTTTAGATTTTGGTTAAGTTCTAATTTCCGGAGCAGAAAAAAAAAAAACATTTTATCTGAAAGGTCAATGGCTAAGATTCTTTTCCTTATGAACTTTAAACCTGCAGTTTGAACACAAAGGAAGATGAACCCGTAAATTCCTCGAGGGCATGACTCCATGCAGTGTAACTGAACAGGGTCTGACGTAGGCAGACCTGGGTCCCCACCCAGCTCTGCCCCTCATTTTAAGCACAGCCCTATGCAAGTGAGGTCCTGCACTGAACCTGCACTGGTGACAATAACACCAAGTGTGGCACAGGAGTAGTGCTGTTGTGTGCAAAGCAACTAACACGGTCCTGGCACTGGTTTTCAGAAGAGGCGGGGGCAGAAAGGGGAGGAGACGGAGGATGAGATTAAGATTTATTAGATGTTGTGAGAAGGATGTCTTTTCCCCTCTGCCTCACTCCCCTCGATAGGACAGATGACAAAACCCACAAGATGAATGGAGAAGAGATTCAAGAAGAAAAATCCTCACGGCAAAGAGTGGCCACACTGGCATCTTCCCCTCCGAGGCTGCTCTTTTCCGGGGGGTTGGGATTCACTAAGCTGACCTCAGTCAGACCTCCATATTGAAGGGCTCGTAGGATCTTTATAGAAGGAGGCTTTCAGAACAGCAAGGAAAAAATAAGCATGTAACAACAAAAAGCCTCAGGGAACTAAGACCCCACAAGGGAGAAAAGGGAGAAAAAAGGAAGCCACTGACTGTGCAGAGTCACCCTTGCGGGGCCCTCCATTCTGCTGCTCAGAGACCCCCACCCTCACCCCCCGGCCCCCGGAGCCCAGACTTCAGTGAGGCCAGTAATTCTGTCTGCTGGTGGACTCCTCGGGGTCAAAAGGATGCTCCTCTGGTACTGGTGATGCCTTCAGTGATGTTTCTGAGGAAATGCGGCTGACACCCCACCCCAAGGACTGTGCAGAGCTCCTGTAAGGCAGGTGGCTACAGGGGCTGAGCCCGGAACACGTGAATGAGAAGCCCAAAGTACAGAATTTATTTTTAAATGCAACTGTATCATCTTCAGAAACCACATGTCTCCTACCAGTTTTGTCCATCACGTGGTATTCGCAAGTGTCTTATGGAGTCAATCTGATATTCTTACAGTCATTCCTCATACAGCTTGGTGCAAATGTACACTGACACCTAGGATAAGGTAACTCATGAAGATGCAAAATCTATAATAATGCTAGATTCCAGGATAATGGCTCACAGACGCTGACACTGCTCAGGAGAGCAAAGTGGCATGGTGTCCACAAGCATGGGAGCCATAGAAACTCAGGGTGAAACGCTGGCCCTGCCGGTTAGTATGTGTGATTTTGAACAAATCCCCAGGACTCAGTTTTCTCACTGGAGAAAGGAACAGTGCTGTTGGAATTAAACGAGATAATATATGTAAAGGTTTAACACTGTCTAGAGTGTGATAGGTGCTTAATAAATCACCATCATCCTCGCCGTCATCATTTCAAAAGAACATTCTTAATCTGAGACACGTGTTTTCCGTTAATAACAGTTGCATATTGATGGGAGTCTGAGTTGAGCATTTACAAGGCCAGCATTCTTTTCTCTCTCTTTGCAGACATGACCTGAGCTAACACGGAGAGACGGTTTCATAGAAAGTGAGTGTGCGAGTGCTTGTGAGAAAGAAGAGAGAGGCAGAGGGGGCAGGGGCTGGCTCCAGGAGGAAGATGGAATTGCTGAGTTTGTTCAGAGCCCCAGAAGTGCATGGCTGAGGCCCCTCATGTCTTCCCACTGTCTCTGTACTAACCCTCGCCTCGGGGCCATGCACGGTTCCCAAGACCTGCTATTCCATCACGGAACAGCAGGGGGCGGGAGGGGAGAACCACCTCCCAGGACATCCCTTGGTGCCCAGTTTTGGAGGATGTGGAGGGCACCCCAGGCGGCTACTCGTTCATGCGTCTACATCCCTGTGATAGGAGAGAGGTGAGAACGCTTGTTTTCAGAAGCAGCGGGCAGGGGCAGAGGTGGGAGGAGAGGGAGAGATTAGGATTTGTCTCTGGAGTGTTTCTGTCATTTTTGTGGTGCATTTTCACCCTCGGATTCCTCCTTGCTGCTCTTCAATATCTCACCCTCTCCCCTGTGTCCTCAGGGATCCCTTTTTGCCTTCCAAGAAGCACCAGATGCTGGAGACCAGACGTCTACAAACTTCTTCGTAAAAAGCCAGAGAGTAAAATATTCTACTCTCTGCATGCCTGGTGGCCTCCATTGCAACCACTCATCTTTACCGCTGTAGCACAAAGCAGGCGCAGACGGCATGACCAGGCAGGGCTGGGTTCCAATAAAACTGTATTTCAAAAACCAGCACCAGGCCAGAGCTGGCCTGCGTAGCATAGTGTGCTGACCCCTGCCCTAGACCTCTCCTGACCTCCTGTTCTCCATCAAACCTTACACACCCTGTGTTCCAGGCTTTCAGGCTCTGACTCTGCGGGGAGGAGGCACCTCTCATCCGATACCCTGAGTCGACAGTGATTAGCAAGGTTTGAAGTGTTCTCTCCCACAGTCAACAACGTATAGACATTGAACAGGAAATGCCTCCAACCAGACAGTCGCCAGCGTGGAATTTCAGGTGTCCTGGCAGATCTGAGCTCAGTGGCCCAGGCTCTGAAGATAGAGGGCCTCTGGTGGTACCTCTCAAAGTGCAGACAGATGTCACAACCCAGCTGCCAAGAGGGATACAGGCCATCACCAACCATCACCCAGCTTCTGTCTGCAGTGTTGTAAATATTATGGGCATGACGGTGCCCTCTGCCTCTCTCAGGGAATTTCCAGGCTGCTCCCTGAAGCTCCCACCTCCTCTTTCAGCAGGGGCAGGGGGCTGCCTGACTCTGGTGCCGAGTTCTCCGAGAAAGTACGCAGGGCCTAAAATATGCACACATTGATTTGTCCAAGAGAGAGGAAAGTGTGAACCGAGCCAGGAGATTTCTCCTAGAGCCAGCAGGAGTACTGGAGAGAGGGAGAGGAGGGAAGATCTTCCAACAGCAGAGACGCGGGAGCGGAGGGAGGGAGGGGCGGCCCCTCTCCATGGCCAGAGGCTCCCACACCCAGATGCAGGCCAGAGCCATTCCTCATAATTTAAGCTGACACCCCTCAGCGGAGATGAAAGGAACACCACTTGCTGTCTCCAACAACAAATGTCAGCTTCCCTAGAGGCCGTTTAGACACAAACGCAACATAAATCTGACTCCTAGAGGGGAAGTCCAGAGATTAAGTCTCCATGCACAGCCTACCAGGGTGAGATGAATTTGCTTGGCACAAAGTTGGAGCATGTTTCTCAGGGCCTTTCTTTCCCCTTTCTTGTTTAAAAAAAAAAAAAATCTGGAATGGCTCAGGGCTGTTGCTCCCCGCTTGCCTGGTCCTCCCACTCGTTTATGACACAAGCAATGGTAGATGAAAGGCCCAGCCATGGTTTATGGCCCCGAGACAGGCCGTACTACCTGTGGGGCCTCGCAGATTCATTTCAGGTTGTTGGAAAAATCCCAACGGCCCATAAACAGGGCAAGAGGTATCTGAGCTTGGCCCGGGAGGCGAGGGGGAGGGAGAAGGACCAGAGACCCTCATGAGAGGGAAGGGAGAGGCAGGAACAGGCCTTAGATGCTTCCTCGGTGATGGGCCTCATAAATGTCGTTCAGGCCGGGGGAGTGGAGGAAGGGTCTGGGACAGGTGGTGGGCGGAGCGGGGAAGAAAAGAAGTATGGGAGGAATTTATGAAGACAGAATATACGGGAAGCAATTTCAGCCACTGCCCTGCGCTACGGGATCAGAATTCCCTTCTCCCAGAGCAGCACCGTGGTCAACTCCGGATGCGAAGCAGCATTTCCCATTGAAGAGGCAGCAGGCGAAGTTGTCTAGAATGGGGAAGACCCTGCAAGCACTGTTTGCAAACTGCTTTACACACAGTCCCTCGAGGAGGTCTCAGCTCAGACCTAAACCAGGTCCCCTTAAAAGGTTTGAATTGGAACATGTTCATTTAAACATCTGCTCAATAAGCATTAACTGTGGGCTCCTGGGTCAGACACTGCACAAGGACACCTCTGTATACAAACTATTATATACAAAGTAGATAAACAACAAGGTCCTACTGTACAGCGCAGGGAACTATATTCAATCTCTCATAATAACCTATAATGAAAAAGAATCTGAAAAAGAATATGTGTGTATATATATGTGTGTAACTGAATCACTGTGTTGTACACCTGAAACTAACACAACATTGTAAATCAACTAGATTTCAATTTTAAAAAAAATCTATAGGCACATGGGAAAGAGGGGTGTCGATGAGCCAGAGCGGCTGGTGAAGGCAGAAGCCTAGAAACCAGGGAGGAGGGAGGAATGGATCTGGAAAGGCAGAGGGGTGAGGACGGGGTTCTGAGCAAGGCGCAGCCTCGGCGCAGAGAAAAGGGGAGAGAAAGTGCGAGCAGGTCAGGAGGGGACCCCAGGGCTTCGGTGAAACGTGTACATCTGGGGGTCCAAGAAACGCAGGGTAGAGAGGCCACATGGGGCTCACTCCAGGGGTCATGGTGTTCCAGAGCCCCCCCACAGTGTGGGGTCACCCACAGCCACACTGCACTCCTGAGTCAGGCCCTAGGTAAAGGGTCCCAAGAAAGACACCTTTGTTCAGCGATGTCCACTGCGGATGGAGGATCCTGTGGCGGGCGGAGGGAGGGGCGGGCACGTCAGAGCCAGGGCATCCAGCTCAGTGGTCCAGGCGGCCCCAAGGGGAGCTGGGTCTCCACCCAGCCTGGGCGCCTCTCCTTCTGCCTCCCTTAGCTGGCTGGGGCTCCAGAAAGGGAAGCCTTGTGCTTGGGAGGTTTGCAGGCCAAGGAGACAGTACTGGTACTGACTGGTGGGATTACTGTGGATTTGCATCAGTTTGGGGGGCTTTTCACATTCAAATAGGCTTTACGCTGACATCTCTCCCGCCTCACTCCCTCTCCCTTCCACACACACACACACACACACACACACACACACACTCTCTCTCTCTCTCTCTCTCTGAATCTTTTCCTGGGTTTCTCCATCTCTTACTTCTCCCTTTTTTAATGAAAAAATGTCCACCTGCAACCCAAACTGATAAGCAGAGGTGTAAATTCTCAATGCGTTTATGCATCCCCAGATGTGCACATTCCACCAAGGCCCTGAGGTTCCCTCCTGATCTGCTCACACTTTCTCTCCCCTTTTCTCTGCGCCGATTGTCATGTACTGGAAATACTGACCATTGGGGTATCAGAAGATGCCTCTACACCAACATCACTGTATTCCAATCAAGCATGGATTCAAACACTACGTAAAAAGCATAACTTGTTCGTTTTGGTTTGGCCAGCCTCAGAGAAGGAGACCGGAAGCTCCTAACGTGCTAAATGAGATGTTCGGGGCTCTGCTTTCAGTCTCGATAAAAGCTCATTAATCCGCCAGCTTGATGGTTCACTGGGGCATGGGGTGCGACAGCATGACACTGTATTAAGTTTATATTAATAAAGTTTGAGTGTGTTTGCTCCAATTTCGGAACTGACTTAAGTGGATCGAGTATCATCTCTCTTTGGAGCAGCCTAATTTTGCTGCATTCATTATTAGTCTTCAGGAGGATAAAATTATCTGGGAAAAGGAAATTGTTTCTAGGCAGGGATGGAAGACAAAGGGTTAAATATGTCTCCAAATTGAAAAAGACCCAGACCAACAATCCTCTGGGTGACTGGGGAGCTGGGGTGAACTGGCTCACACTCTAATGTTCTCATCGCAGACGTGAGTCCTCCCTGGACAAATTCACCATGGACTTAATCACAGAGAAGCTGCTTGGCGGGCCATCACTGATCTGAATGCCTCGCTGGAGATGTCCTGGTTCTGTCAGGCCCTCTGCTGGTTTGGAGAGGCAATCTGAGGCCAATACCAGTCACGTCTGTGCCTTCAGACTCTAGCCCAGTCCACAAACCACTGATAGGCTCAAAAGAAAAAGGAAAAGTGAGGTCAGACCCTTAGCCTCTGTTCTTACGTCCATCACTCACTTGCTGTGAGACCTAAGGCAAATGATCTAACCTTTCCGAGCCCCACCTTTCTAATTTGTAAAATTGTGGGAATAAAGACCTGCCAAGCTATCCTGATTGGACTGTTACGAACTCAACCGTAGGAGTAGTTAGGTAAAAACCCATTGAAAAAAAAAAGCTGTAAAATAGTATAAAAATTCAAGGTATTTTCAATATTTTTATTTCTATCATGCCTCTGGAATGCTCATGAACTTACTATATGTCCCCACTGACTATGAAACTCACAATCCTCATATGGAATTCCTGTCAGTCAACAACGAGATCTTGAGTGTGCCTTCTGGGTGTAGGCACTTTTCTAGACACAGGATGAGAAGGAACAGACAAGGTCCAGAAAGCCTCTGCTTTCCTACTTCTAGTGGGAGAAGATAGACGAGAAATTAAGAAAAACATAATTTAGTCTTTAACAGTGTTAAATGCTAAGAGTAAAATAAAACAGAGCAACGGGCCAAAGAATGATTGGGGGCAGTGGGAAAAGCGTCTCCCGGTTCCATAATTCCGTACCACCAAAAGGATCCAAATCTATCCCCACCTGAAGACCTCCCTCAGCCCCTTTCCATGTCAGTTTCTTCCCTTTCCAAACACCCTGGGCACATGTTTGTCTGCCTTAAACATTTTAGTTACGCCAGTGTATTCAAATGAGAAGATTATTTTGTAGGTTTGTTGCCTTACATTGTCCTTCAATCATTTTAGTCAAAAACAATATTACAACCTCTAAGATCTTCTGAAAAAGAAAAATTGCGCTGGACTAATATAAAAAGCCTGTTATGACACTTCCGGAGGCAGTATAGCAGAGCGGTTAAAAGCAGTGCTTTGGGCTCAAATATTTTGCTCCATCACTTATTAGCTAGTAGTCTTGGCCAAGTTGCCTCTCCATTAAGTCTTGGTTTCCCATCTGCCATGCGGTTAACAGCACCTACCCAGTAGGATAATTATAATAAGTATATATAGAAAATTTATGCACAGTATTTATGGTATGAAGCTCACAATAAGAATTTAAAATAAATGCTGGCTAATTATCGTCACTATAATTTTGTATACCTTCTATATTAACTAGAGTAGCTTCCAGAAAACAGAGGCCAAATTGAAATCATCTTTGTATCCTCCACAACACCATGCTGAACACTCAGATTAATAGTTTTAAGCAGCTCATGTCCAATTCATATAGAATGAAGTGGTGCCTTGCACTAACAGGCACATTGCAGAGTCCTGTCTTTCCATTTCTCACAGATTTATTTGCCGATGCCAACCAACTTCCGGTGGCCATAGGGATCAGTATAGAATTATTAGCTACCGCCATACTTGGAGTTCAGCTTGGGAAGAAATTTACTTCCCTTAAACTACAATCTGAATTTCTCTTCCAAGTTGATTTCATTCCACTGATGGTCCACTGTTTCATCAGTACCCATCCAGTTACATTTCTAGGAGGAGAAGAGAAAATCTTAAGCCATGAAAAGAAAGCCCCAAAATACAAGAATTAAGGATAGAGAGGAGAAGGATGGAGACAAAAGAAAAGGGGAGTGGGACAGAGAGGGAGGACAACACCGTGGGGCAGGACCATGGTGCTATGTGTCCTCCAGCTGCTCCTTAGGTGACTGGAAGACACAGTCCCCAAGGACTGCTGTGGGAAGGAGGGGGCCCTTGTCCAGGAAACCCCAGCTCCGTCAGGCTGGGCTGCTCTTCCTACATGAGAAATCATCAACATGGTTCTTCTTCATGGGTGAGGACACAAGATTGGGCAAGGAAAACAAATATTTATGGCAGGAGGAGCTTTCCCTAAATTAACTATAAACTGAGTACAACCATGTGCAGTGAACTCCATTACAGCCGTTTGGAGAGTATTTACGGTCACTAGCCGTAAATGAGATTGGGTGTCCCCAGATGACTGTGACGTTGATGAAATCACTGCTAATAGCATCATCACAAACCCTTTGTGTAACTAGTCAGCCTTGAATTTCTAACACTAAAAACACTTCCTCACAATCCTTGTAGAGTATAGAGTTTATTGTTGAAATAAGGATGAAAGGAACAATACTGTTTTTCGGAACCCAAGACCATTGTAATTCTCGTCTCGACTCTGGAGCAGCGGTTCTCAAATTTGAGCATGCCTCCCAGTCACCTAGGGGGCTGGTTAGACACAGACCGCTGGGCGCCACGCCCAGAGGCCCTGATTCAGCTGGTCTGGGATGGAGTCTGTGACTTTTCATTTCTAACAAGGTCCCAGGTGATGCTGATGCAGTTGATCCAGGAGCCACACTCGGAGAACCACTGCTCTAGAACATTCCTCCCTCTCTGTTTCCCCACCCCCACCCCTGCATGTGTGCACAGGGAAGTCTGGCAATCATAACACATCCTTACTCTCAGTCAACAGAGACCTTCACACCTTTTCAACTACGTCACATCTTTAGAGTAATTCCTGCCAGTTTTGGTAATTAGGGGAGAATAAAATCATGATGAAAAATGTATTCCCCTTTAAAAATAATAGTGTGATACATCTATCAAAATTCATCAAACTGTACATCTGAAATATGTGCAGTTTACTGTACAGGAATTATACCACAACAAAGGTGTTTAAAAAAAAAAAGAGTATGTCCAAACCAAAAAAATAAAAATAAAAAATAAACCTATCCCATGACCCACAAGCACACAAAAAAATAACAGCGTGCGTGGAGGAAAGATGGCACCGAGGAGACGGTGACCTAAGATTGACGTCAGCAGGCAGAGCCCTTGGTATGAGTCACCCTGAAGTGCTCCACCAAGCACGGGGTCGGACCTGCCTCTTCTTCGTCAAGTGCGATGGCTACTCAAAGCCAAAGCCATGGACCAAAGCCATGGATGCCTAAGCTGGTAAGAGAGCCGCAGGCCCCTGCAAGGGCTCAGGGGCATGATTCAGCTCTCCCTCACCCTCCTGTTAAGTTGCTCTCTTCCCCTCTACTGAGTTATCACCTCTTCCAGGATTGAGGCAAGGGGCTGAGTGGCCCTGCTGCTAGCCACACCCAGATGATTCAAAGCTACTCACTGCTCACAAAACACCAATGTCATCATAGCGTGATGTCCCAGACCAAGTCTTTAAATAAGTCCTCCCTTGCGGTCAGCTCCTTCAACTCCACTGATGCCAACGAGAGCTGGAGCAAGGGGTTATCAGGAAGCTTGACATTCCTGGAAATACCATGCCGTTAGAGGTACAGCCGAGCTTCGGGAAAATGTAGGTGGCTAATGGGTTATAAAAGCAGATGCAGCTTAACCTCGCTTGCGAGTTCTTAGTTCATATGGCTCCCCTTTGTATCATACATCCTGTTATCTACAACAGATGTGCACCTGAGAAGTTGTGCATGGATCAAACTCTTTATGTAAAGTTGAACTTTATTCTCCCAATGAAGAAGAGTTCTTAATTTCCTAGATGCTGTATTTTCTGGGATAAATAAATACTTTTCAATATACAGAAGGGTCCTAATACTTCCATCATTTATGTATTCACCTAATTTATTTTAATTTTTAAAAATTTAAATTGAAATATAATTGAGGTACAATATTGTGTAAGCTTAAGGTGTACAACAATATGACGACCACTGTAGCATTAACTAACACCTCTATCATGTTGCATAATTATCATTTCTTTTTTTGTAGTGGAAACAATTAAGATGTAGTTGGTTAGTTCTATGATACAGTATTGTGGACTCTAGTCACTACGCTGTGCATTCGATCTCCAGGACTCATTTATCTACTAGTTCCCAGTTTGTACCCTTAAACAGTATCTCCCCAAATCTCCCACCACCCAACCCCTGGTAACCACCATTCTACTCTCAATGTTTTAAATATTTATTTTGCAAAGTGCTTAGCATATATCCATAAACGAGACAGAGTTCTGACTCAAAGAATGAATAGTCTAGTGGAGGAGACAGCAGATTAGCAGGCATTTACAAAGCAGTGGGAGAAGTGTTCTGAGGGGGAGAGTTCCCCATAAGAGTGTGATGCTGGGCAGGATGCAGTGGAGGGGCATCGAACGTGGTCACTGGGGATGAGGGTGGGATGGCTCAAGAAGACTTGTGGAAAGAATAGGCTGGGTTTAACAAAAATAAATTTAAAATAAAGGAGGAGGAGGCAAGAACACTCTAGACACAAGAGAGTGAACGGAAGCATGGACAAGGAAGGCGGAATATGTGGAGCCGACCAAGACAGGCCTTGTGTTTCCCTTTTCTAAAATGTAGCAGCAACACCGTGAAATGATTAAGAGTAAGGACTTTGAAGTCAAAGAGACCTGGATTCAGTGCTGGCCCTTTTGAGAGCAAATTACTTAATTTCTCCGTATCTCAGTTTCCTGCACCAGACCCAGAGTTTAAGAATATTTAAGAAATTAAAAACAATATTCTTAGTTATAATTACAGAATCAAAAATATATGCTCCATCTGAGAGGATCTTATTAAAATAAGAAATGGCAAACATTATTTTTAAAAAAAAAAAAAAGGAAGGAAGGAAAAGGGGAAAAAACTTTAGTTCCAAACCAGGGAGACAGTCAAACAAGCAGATAAATGCAATACCATTTAAAGGCACTCTTTGGTTCACTACTTCGGCAAACATTTAGTGACCCCACATAAAGTTTTGGTCTGGGTTATTCTAGGTTTGGGGACTATGGTGGGGAATAAAACAGACAAGACTCCTGACTCTTGTGGAACTTGGCCTATCCCGGGGGAAACCATCTCAAATAAGAACAAACTAGATCATTCTAGAATTTAAATAGAATTTAAATGGTGAAAAGTAATGGGCAGAGATTTCAAACAGGGTGACTGGGATGGCCAAATCCATGGTTAAGGATGATTTTTAGATAGAGTGGTCAGGGAAACCCCTGCTTAGAAAGTGGCATTTGAAGGTGATAAGAAAGAGCAAGCCAAGTGAGAGCTGAGGGCAGGATGTCCCCGGCAGAGGAGCAGAATGATCTGGGGGCTCAGCTGCTGGGGCTAGATCACAGCCCCCGAAGAGGAGAGGGGAGGACGGTGAGGGGAGGAGGCCAGTGCCAGGCCATGTTAGGGCACACAGGCCATGACAGGGGCTTTGGATTTGTTCTCAGAACTATGGGAAGCCATCGCTAGTCAGTGGCAGAGACTGGAGTACAGTACTGGTCCCCATTCCCTTACCTCCCTAGCTCTGGGCTCTCTTCTACTCTTTGCCCCCTGTCTAATCCACTCTAAGAATCCAAGAGATGCTCCCCTCCTTTCCTTAATGCAAAAGAAGCCTCCGCTTTTGTGAGCAAATATTGATTTTTAAATTTTCTTTCCACCATTTTCAGATGCCTCTAGTTCTCTTTGTCATCTGTGTTATGGTTTCATAAGTGCCATTCCCTGGCACTCAGATTCCTTTCTTGCCTCTTCAGTATTATCTCCTCTGCATCACTTGGGAGCTGACCCTTGCAGGCTGCTACATCTGCCTAGATCCAGCCAACGGGAGGCATTTACAGGGAAGTTAGAGGAAAGGGAGAAACCAAGGTATTTCCTCAACCTCCCCCTGCCTTGGGTGGTGTCTCTGGCAGCTGGTGCATCTCCTCCATGGCTCCAAGTCACACCTGAAAATCCCACTGCAGTTCTGGCTTCCACCAGATGTCTCCAGAAGTCACATCACCTGTCAGTCTGTAGCTTCCCTCTGTTGCAGATTTGTAGGTTGTCTTGTCATCTTGATCTATTTGCATCCCAACAATCTCTCCATAGGAAACTCTGTTTTAGATGCTGGCAGTTGGTTCTGCCCTCCTGGCTGGCCCCTGAGATCTGATACAGATCTCAACATTGACAAGGGGCTTCAATGGCAACTGTCTCTTCATCTGCCAGGGGAGCATCTCCAGACAGTCCATCTCACTAGCCATACTGAAACCCAAGTCACCCTCTCACTTCCTTTGCTATCTTCCTTGCAACTAGTTTTGAAGGCTTCTGCCAGAGTAGCAGCTAGGGAATGAGATGTGGCAATTCCCCCAGGATTTAGACTTTAGGTACCAGATTCACTGGAAATCAGTAGTAAAGGTCTAGGAGCAGTCAGCACCATGGCCAGATCCAAAAGGACACAGACAAACACTGGAGGCCAGAAAAGACTTTAATGGAACTTTATTCCAGGGACGAGAGAGAGAAATTGGACATCTTATCATTTTTTTTCTTGTAAAGCCTCTCTTCAGTCTGTCTCCAATATCTGTACTTCTGAGCCATGTACAAACCAAACAATTAAAAGGACAGGTTTTGCCACATGCCGCAACATGTCTAGGAAGAGTTACAAGTGAAATGATCTCTCTACCCTGTCCTGGAAATCACCTACCCTATTTCATCAAATAGAAGACGCTTTTTATTATAAAGCATGTCATTATTTTATGGACCACCAAAAAAGAAAACAATGAGACCAGTTAAACTCTGATACAATGCTTTTTCATCACATCAAATGTGAGTCACATCCCAATTTTGGATAGGTTAAAATGCAACCAACAAAAGTGTCTTAGGATATGAAACACAGCATTGGCTCTGTTTTAGGCACCTCAATCTTCTTTCTTAACCAGATAAACTGGTTAAAGGACTGGTCATTCTAGAAAACCATCAGGCTCAGGGCCTTGTGGAGGGCATCCGTTAGTAGAAGTTACAGGCAGCCCTCCACGTCAGTGGGCGGGAGAGAGCCTAACACTAAATATGCCCCCTCCAAAAACTACAATGTGGCCTTGGGCGAGGTACTTAACCTGTTTCCTTAGCTATGAAGTGAGGCCGGTGTGACAGATGATGGCTTAGAATCCTTTCAACTCATATTTTTAAATGAAAGGAGAAAATACTACTAAATCTGTTGTCAGGTTATGGTCACCAAACTGACCAATGGTTCTTCACCAGCGATGTTCTGTCCCCCAGAGTCATCTGCAAACGTCTAAGGGCTCTTTTTCTGGTTGTTACAATGACTAGTGGCCAAAGTGGCATTTAGTGGATAGAGGCCACAGGTGCAAAACAGCAAACTGTCTCACCCAAAATGCCATCAGTGAAACACGTTGACTGAGAGAGCCACGGCTGTCTCTCACAGAGAATGTGGAGTAGGCTTACAGCAACCCAGAGAGCCAGGAGGCACCAGCAAAGGAAGGAGCGATGGAGGTTGCATGCTTCCCTGTACATTTTTCAGGGTAGAAGACATCTGAGATCACTGCCTTGCCTGCTTTTGGGGAGCCACGTACTTCTGCAAGGGTGAAGGGCTTCCCAATTGTAGCCTGTTTATGAAGAAAATAAACACCATTCAAAACAAACCACCCCATATATTTGAATCTAAATGAACTCTCGGGGAAAGTGCTAGAACCAATGTCACATTCCCTTTGGCACGTTCCACTTTGCAGGGATTGTGTCTGGTGTCCTTTGTCCCCTCTTCGAGGGCCAGAATTCCCTCTCATCACACCCCAGCTGTTAGAGTAGGGAATGCCAGCTGTGGTTCCTCGCATCACTGTCAAGCCGCCTAACGCACAGCTTCTCAACCATACGAAACATTAGGACGCTGTGGTAAGTCAGGAAGATGTCCTTGGAGTGTCACCACTTCTTGGATTTCTTCACTCTCCTTTGCCGATGTATCAATGGGACGTCGAAAGGACCAACAGAAGTCCCCAGTGTGTGTGTATAAGGACAAATTCTCTTTATTGAGTACTTACTTTGTGCCAGGCACCACAATACACACTTTACACACATTATCCCATCCAAGACTCACAACAGCCCATTTTACAAGTGAGGGAAGGGAAGCGCCAAATGTTTACCCAAGGTCACCAGCTATCAGGTGGAAAAACTAGAAATGAAATCCAGGTGTGCAGAACTTTAAAGCCTCTGTTTTAAAACAACGTATTACCTGAATCACTGACTACTTCTGTCCTCAATTTCTCTCTTCTCTAAAATCATTTAAACACCTAAAATGTACATCAAATCATTGCCAACTTATTCCCAGACAATAATGTATTATTTGTTGATAGATTCAAGTGTCTTGAAATCCACCCGGACACAGAGACGGTGCCTTCAGTATCTTTGATGTTTCCTGGGTGACCAGTCTGAGGCTGGTCACAGAGGATGCGCTATTTTGTTTACCATCATATCCCCAACACTTAGAATGATGCCTGCCTGGCATGTAGTAGGGATTCACTAACTATTGAATGAATAAATAAAGGCATGAATACTCAGAAATTTCTCTCTAGTCTGTTCAAGCCTTCATCCCTCACCTGGAACATGCAACAGCCTCCTGCCCAGCTTCCTTGCCTGCAGTGTTACCTCCATTCCAATCTACCCTCTGCACTCCTATGTTGAAAGCACAAATTAAGTAACATCACAACTGTGTTAACAAACTTCTTTTTCTTTTTCTTTTAATTGAAGTATAGTTGATTTACAATGTTGTGTTAGTTTCTGGTGTACAGCATAAGGATTTATTTATATATATATATATACACGTGTGTGTGTGTGTGTGTGTGTGTGTGTGTATTCCTTTTCATATTCTTTTTCATTATAGGCCGTTACAAGGTACTGAATATAGTTCCCTGTGCTATACAGTAGGACCTTGTTGTTTATCTATTTTATATATAGTCATTACACAAACTTCTGATCAGACTTTGCATAACCATCAGCAGACAGCCAAATAAGATACTACACAAAACACTTCACATTCTGGCATCAATCTTGCCGTTCTCTGTAACACCAGGATCTCAGTCCCCCAGAGGAACCCTACATTCCAATCCCTCCTCTCATGCCTGATACGGTCTTACTTCTGCAACTCTGCACATGCAAAGCCCCACCATTCCAACAATGTACTCATCTGCCTTTCATCATCTGACAATGACCTACTCTATCAAGGCCAAGCTACAAAGTCACATCCATTGTGGGCACTTTTTACAACAGTCCCCTGATCCCTCTGCCCCAATACACATCTGCATAGCCCAAGAGGAATCACTGATCCCATCTCTGTGATCAGAGCACTTGGCATCTCCACTGTAACACGCACGCATATTCTATTTTACTGTGAAGTATTTTGTTACAGGAGTTTCTTACCCACTGAGAAAGCTGAGTGCTTGCAACAGAGGATGTTTTCCTTTCTCTTGTAACTACTAGTATCTAACCCAGAGTCTGACAGATAGGCTCTCAAAATGTCTGCTGACCTGGCCTCAATTTAATTTAGCTAGCGTCAATCAGAGAATAAGGAATAAACAGTCACGGACTTAAGACTAATTCTCTGAGGTCTTCACCACCAATGCCAAACTGAAAACTCAAGTAATTACTTGGGTAGATAATTCACGAAAGAAGGAAAACCATTTGCATTTGAATGATCTCGTGAGGATTTTCTGCTCGTTGATGTTTCTGGAATTTTTCGGATAATGGCTTCAATTGTTCGATTCTTTCATGGTATAGGAGTAGGCCAGAAAGTTAATCTGTCAATCACTCTCCCACGTGAAACCAGGCAACTCTCAACCAGTTCTGCCGAACAGAAAGCATCCATAGAAACCAAGTTTTAAAAATGCCGTAAGGTAGAGGAGGAAGGGCCTGCAAAGTTCAGACTCAGCGCTCTGAAGAGCCCCTAAAGCAAGCCAGTTGGTGTTAAGTTTCTTCCCTGCTATTTACATAACCTCAGATCTGGCTACCCTTGATTTGTGCCCTTAGGATTCTCAAGGTTGGGGCACGAAGGAGAGCGAGCGAACCGGCTGGGGGAGACAAATCAGGAAATGTTATCTGCAGCCCAGTGGGCGAGAGTCCTGGGTCCCAGGAACAAAATCCAACCCAGGACCCCCAGAACCTCTGGGAGCCAGAAGGAAAAGCTCAGTTCAGGTGGCCTGCGTCTGTCTATGTATCTGTCTGTCCTGCTCTGAGTGGATAGGCAGTGGTGGCGACGAGGGGTGAGCACGAAGGTTATCTCAGCCACCCCAAACTCAACAACATGACCCTCCCTCTTAAAACAAACACACACACACTCACATAGAGAGAGAGACACACACACACACACTGGGACACGCAAATCCCCAGCACCTGCTTCGGAAAGCCCTTCCTCCAAGGCTGGCCGGCGGGCGAAGGCGGCTCCACCAGAAGAGAGAGGCGGATTTACCGTGGCATTACTTTTAATTAACTCTGCGGCGCGGCGCGGGGGGCGCAGGGTGGGCCCTAATCCCGGGCCCGCCTGACGTCACCTGGGAACCCGGTGGCGCGGGGCGGCGGGGACCGGCGACGACCCCGCCGCGACCTGGGCGCGCCTCCGCCCGTACTGGGCTTTGCTCGGCGGGGAATTAAGAGAAGGAGAAATGTTAGTACACTTTTAATTGGAAACCGAGTTCTGCTTTCAGAGCGGCTTGTTTACTCAGGACCGGGCATTAGAACTCAGGGGAGGCTCTAATTGAAGTGACGGCTTTGGAGATTATGGGGAACATATGGCCCTACCGCCGGGCTCTTTATCTGCATTTTCTCATAAAACTGCCGTCGTCCGTGTGTGTTTCTGCGCTCGCCCTCGCCCTCGTCCGTTTCTAAAGGGCCTCGGAGGAGCGGCTGAATGCGGTGCTGGGATCCGCGGGGGCGCCCGGCACCTTGCGCTCCCTCCTGGCCCGATGCTACCCAGGGGCCCCGCCTCGGCTCGCTGGCTCAGCCGGAGCGCTGATGGGGAAAATGAGAGCCAGAAAGGAAGGAAATCGGACTGGTGACGGCCGCCGAGTAGGGGCGTCGCTCAAACTCTTGCGAGCTGACTGCAGGAGGGAGTTGCCACGGTAACGGGAGACTCCCACTCGCCGCCTTCCTCTAAGGCCCGAGAGGGGGAGCCTCCTTGTGCCTGGCTGGGGCCAAGCCCGCACACTAAGGGGAATGGGAACTCGGGTGTCTTGAGACAGAATTACATTTCTCCTTATCTACCATCAACCAACCAGTCAGTCAGTCCATCATCTATGTACACACCTATGCAGGCTCCAGCACCAATCACCACCCTGTTGGTCCCCCTACTCCCCACCAGATTCTCACTGTAGCTAGATGTGCCAGATAAGATACAGGACACACAGTTGAACTTGAATTTCTGATAAACAATAATTTTTACATGGCATGAGACGTAGTTGTCCAAAGAATATTATTCACTCTTTATGGGAAATTCGAACTTAACTGGGTTTTTGTTTGCTAAATCTCACCACCCCTCTCATTCTAAGGGAAAAGCTGCCTTCTGTCTTAATGCTAGAATCTCTCTGGTTCCCCACCAGAGCTCTGCAGTTGGGAAAAACAGCTGATTGAGGTGCCCCAACTCTGTCCCTCCGAGCTTCACCAGTGGTTCTCAACCTTGGGTGCACTTCAGACTCATCCAAGGAGCTCGAAAAAATCCCCAAAGCCGAGGCTGCACCCCAGACTCATTAAATCCTCAAGGCCCATTCCGTGGGAATCAAAGTATTCTTTTAAAATGCATACGTAGAAAAAGTTTTGTAGGGTGACTAGTTTGAAGAGTAACTCTCTGTTGAACATGTAATCTTATTTATTTGGCTGTTGACTGTCACCCTCTGTTAGAATATAAGTTTCATAAGAGCAAAGCTCTCACTCTAGCCCCTATATAGGCCTGATACATAGTCTGTGCTCTAAAATACTTGTTCATTAGTCAAAGCTCATTTACTTCTATATGCTCCTCCACGCCTCAGACCCAATCCTTGCACCATGCAGGTGCTTAGCAAATTGCTACAGAAGTGGTGCTGAGTTGGTTCAGCCACTGCTTTCCCACCCTGATGGATCCCAAAGAAGGAACACCTGGATGCTCATCTTGAACACTAGCTTGGTCCACCCATCCCACCCAGTGCACATGTGCAAATGCTACTCAAATCCCTGCTCAGATCCCTGAGAAGAAGACAAGTATGCCTCTGGATCCCAGTGTGCAAACCTGGATTTGGACCACTAAGAATCCAAATGGTTCTTAAACTACTCAGTCCTCCATGTACTTCTTACCCCGATATGCTTTTACAGCGCTTGGAGGAAGCCATAATCTGGTTTTAGTAAACTGGGCTTTGGGGTTTTTCCCAGGTCACTGATACCAGGGCACAGGAAAATACATGGGGTGATTCTTCCTTTTACTCAGTATAGCATCCAAAGCTTCTTCAGACCCATCATGAAACCTCTTGGTTGGAAATCTAAAAGTTGATGGTCTTGGCTGGAATGTCACTGCAGGAAAACCAGAGTCTTCTCTATACTTCCTCCACCCCCCGCCCCCATCTTCAGCCACACGATAATAAAGGAAAGTGAGACTCTGATTCTTCAGCTCAGGTCGTGAAAGGTCAAAGTCATGGGTTAGCTCTGAATGGCCAGAGACGTCATTCCTCACATTCACCAATCTTACTGCAAAGCCCTGCCCATGCACCCAAAGAGGATCCGACATAAAGATGGATAGAAGCACAAATGTCATCCCTGCCCCTGGAAAAACAAATCTGAGTGCATTTCTCCTGAGAGTGGGCTTACAACAGATGGTAGGGCATTCCGGGTCAGCCTATGGAAGCCTGCTGGAAGAAGTTTTGTTATGTGCTGATTTACTCCACTGTTACACTCTCATCAGTCTAATTAATGGGGGTGTGGTTTGCATGCTGATACCTCTCATCTGGACAAAAAGAACAACTGGTTTTTCCTGCCGTCATCCAATAAGCCGCAGGATCAGAACGGAAGTTTGTCAAGTAACTATAAAAACAAAACAATAATAGTACCTTATGCACACTTTTAAAGTACTTACACATTCACACATCCAGTTGTCTTTGGATCCTTCAAAGCTTCCTATTTCCTTCTAAGGGGTGCTCATTTGACGCACAGTGAAAGTGATTAATCTTGAGGAGGAACGGGAGGTTAGAACAGAAGGCCGAACTTGTGACTGACTTGGAGGGGAGTGTAAACTCAGCTCAAATCACCTCGTTGTCATTGCTTTAATTATATGTGAAAAGGTTCTTCAGTTGGGGTCTCTCAGTAGTAAGTCCTACCAAGTATCTGGAGCACTGCCACCACCAGCAGGGACAGCTGCCAGTGAAACACGAGAACAAAATGTGAGGTCTATTTTAATACACGTGTACGTTTCTATCAACTTGGTAACACAACGTAACGCTCGATGCATCAGGCTGTGGAGCTGCGCTGCCTGGGTTTGAATTCTGACTCTTTCAATGACAAGCTTTGGGATCTTAAGTAAATGAGTAACTTTTCCAGGCTCATCTTCCTAATCTGTAGGATGGGAATAATCATCACTCTGCCTGCCTCATCAGCTTGATACAAAGGTGAAGTTAGTTCATCCACGTAAAGGGCTTAAGGCGATGCTTTGTGCAGAGCAAGGGCTTAATAACTGTTAACATCATCATCATCATCATCATCATCATCATCATCATCATCACCAGGCAAAGATCACAATGATCACTTGTCCACTTGACCAGTTCTTTATCTTTTTTTGTTCTTACAGGGCTTGTGCAAGAGAAACGAATGCACACAGCACACTGCTACAGATTAAATACACTCTGAAGCAACTGCACTAATTTTAAATTATGGTTTCTATCAAAATTATTCAGTGTGAGCACCTGTGCAAAATTAAATTACAGTTCAGTGGCAAAGAGAGAATGCATCGCCTGAACCCATATATTGCCGGTAACTTTTCAAGCACCGAAGATAAACTCTACCCAACTCACAATTATAGCGAAGGCTGAGTATCAAGTGTCATGACTCAGTAATTGGTAGAATTAAGTTCTTATTCTGGCTTATCCCTGACTCAAGTATCCTGTGTCCTTCTTTCTCCATTTATAACACGAAGACAAAACAAATACACCAGAAGACAAAGGTTCAGGAGAGAAGAGATGCACTGAGGGCAGCAAGTAATTCTGGTAGTCAATTTCATGACTGTGATACTAATAAGAGACAAAACTTGATTTTGAAAACAACCTCAGAGGCTCAGGCAATTACAACTGCCTCTTGCCTACTAACCAGAGACACCAGATTAATACATCAGAAAATGTCCATGAAGACGTCTGTGCTAGTCATGGTATAAATACGCATGCTCTTCATTTTTCTTTAATAATACCAACAGAGACGAAAACAGACAACATTTACTGTGTGTTTACTCTGCACAAGGCACCAGGCCAAGTCTTCCAGCCAGACGATGCACCCTGTGTCTTTGGTTTTAGTCTCAGCACCTGACACAGGGTGGGTATATGCAGAAGATTCGAACATATTTATTGGCTTGAAATTTGAGGAATTTATACCAATTCCAAAACCTAGGGGCAGGTTTGAAAGTGATTGCTCTTTGAAACAGTATTTTTCAAACTTCAGGCCATGATCCAACAGTGGATTGCGAAATTAACAGAGTGAGCTAAGACTAGAATTAAAAAATAAACATAATGGATAACATTAGTGTGTAGGTTAAGCAGTAAGTCAGTCGAAGCACTGAAATTTTTATTTCAGACACACACGTGAACATGTATGCTAGGACATGATTAAAAATGGATTTTTACCGAGCTGCTGTTAAAATTTTCTAGAAAATGCTCTTGTCAAGGAGTCTTTTGAAACAGTGCTTTAGAAGAAAATATAAAAATGAGTTAAATATATGTCTTAACAACTATAAGGTTTATCTATGTATTTTCATACCTATCAAGGTTTCTTGGTTTTGTTTTCGTTTTGTTTTTGTTTTTAATGGCTCACCCCTTTGTTTCTTAAAGGAAAGAGTGACAGGACTGATCTCCGGGCGATGTCCCTACCCCATCTCCCAACCCCTTTAGAGCAACAAAGTTGGCCTCACTGTTCCCCTGGTATTATGAGGCTGGCTTTGAGATGTTTTTTCTGAGTTGTGTTGCTCAGTATTCACTAACTCCTCTGCCTTTTTCTTTTCCTGCAATTAATACACTGCATTTAGCACAGAGCCTGACACAGTGGTGGCGTCTCTAAGAAATACCTATTGGATTAAAGGATGGTAAGGTGGCTGCCTGCAAGGACAGAAATAGATCATGGCATGTAACAGAGCCATGCTAACAGGCCTCTGCGGGAGTACCATGCATTCTCTAATGGGTACCTGTCAGGTTCAGTGTCCTTTCTGGACCCAAAGATGAAGACTGCAGGAGAGAAAGGGGCAAAGTTCAACACATCCTTCCCACTCTAGCTTGAAATTCCTATTGCGTCCCAGAAGTGACTGCAAGACGGGGTTCCTCCTGGTCTTCTGCACTGACTTTTCAGAGTGCAATGCTGGCTATCATGTTCAGAGACTGGAGAGCACCTCTGAGACACAGTGGCTCATGGAGGGAACTGGTCCCTCTCTGGGTCCTGCACCCTAGCCACCCCAAATGACAGGCTCTCTCTCTGCGCTCCCCTGAGATGCCCTCTGGTCAGCTATGCGGAAGCATCCAAAATAGAAGTGCAAAGACAGAAGACGAGACGTTTGTGAAATGATAAATCTTTGGTGAAATAAGCTTATGAGCCATGAGTTATCCAGAAGGACGGAGCCTCTGCACCAGGACATAACAATGACACCTACCATTTACTGGGCATCAACCAAATTTCGGGCCCTTGATATGTGTTACATCTCTGCATTCTTACAGCAACCCACAAAGGAAGTATGACCACTTTTTGCTGATTAAGAAATAGAGTCCTGGGCAGGAGAAGTACAGGCACACCTCATTTCATCAGCCATCTCTTCATCGTGCTTTGCAGATATTGCTTTTTTTTTTTTTTTTTTTAACAAATTGAAGGTTTGTGGCAACCCTGCATTAAGCAAGTCTGTCGGCACCGTATTTCCAACAGCATTTGCTCAGTTCGTGTCTCTGTATCACCTGCTGGTAGTTTTCACAATATTTCAAATTTTTTCATTACTCTTATGTTTGGTACAGTGATCTGTAATCAGTGACCTCTGATGTTCCTATTATAATTGTTTTGCCTTTTGGGGGGCAATAAAGTATTTTTTAACCAAGGTATGTGCATGTGTTTTTAGATATAATGCTATTGCTCACTTAACAGACTACAGTATAAAGTAAACATAACTTTTGTATGCACTGAGAAGCCAAAAAATTCATGTGACTCGCTTTACTGAGATGCTCTGTTTTGTTAATGGTGGTCTGAAACCGAACCCGCAGTCTCTCCGAGGTCCGCCGGCCACTTTCCCCAAGGTCTCGTTGCTTGTGAGTATCGGCAAGACTTAAATTTAGATCTCAAGCCCTTTTACTACAATGTGGAGAATGCGACTTCTTCATACCTCCTGCTGACTTTCCTTTGCGTTTTAAAATTCATGACTATGAACTGACAAGATAATCCCATAGGACAGTCAGGCATTTTCCAGAACTCATGAGGTAACCGCTGCCTCTCTATTCTAATTTATTGGAGAACAAGAAGAGTTCCAAGATGGGTTGAAATACTTCTGTAACTAATATTTACAAGAAAAAGAAAATCCGTTCCTAGGCTGTAGAAGGAAATTAAAACCAGTGTCTCAGTGCCAGTGGTGATGGACCTGACTCAGACAGGGAGGAGGAGACAGAGGTATCACACAACGAGGCCCATAAGAGAGACATCTGGATCTTTCAAAACCGCAACATCCCATATCCTAAGAAAAATTAAGAAGGAAGAAGGATTCACAAACTCTGTTATGTGTGAGGAATCTTTCATTCTAGCTTCAGTAAGAACAAAGTCATTCTGGAGGTTGGTGTTTCCCTGCTAAGGACCGTGGACCATGGAGCTGAACAGGACAAAGTTCACATGTTCACACAATAAACGTTTTCTGAGTGTCTACTGCCTGCCAGGCACTGTGCCAGGGCCAGGTGAGTGCAGACCATAAGGACAGAAGCAGCATAAGCCTCCCAGTGCAATCCAGACTGCCCAGTAGACACAGGCCATGGAATTGCTGCAGGCATCCAAAACGTAAAACCTCCTTTGCGGAAAGTCCCTCATCATGGGACTTCCTGACCCTGGCTTCCTCTGGGAAAATCCCTCTACAAAAGCAGAGCATCAAAAAGAGTCCCATCTTAGGCTGCTGACAGTTTTAACTCTCAGAAGATAAAGGAAGGAATGCAGGGCTTTCTTAGACTTTGAACTTGGGTCTGATCAAGGAAGAGCTGGTAAACCAAGAGGATGCAATGGTTTGAACCTTGGGAGAAAATCATAGCTGAGGAATAATCACAATCTAAAATGCATTCTCGTCTTCAGTTAAGAAAACCATAAAATGGTAAACAAATGACCCCCAAAACAAGCAAGCAAAAAACCAGACCAATCCCATGGTGAGAGATGCTAAAAGGAAGTAAAACGTAACGGATACTGCTGCAGAGTGGCAGAAATGAAATTCTGATGAGATATTTCTGGTGATTTCCAAAGTGAAGGAAAAAAGGCAATTGAACATAAATATGACATAAAACTAAATGCAACGTGGTATCCTAGACTGGATCCTGGAATGGATAAAGACATTAGCAAGAAATCTCTTGAAACCAAATAAAGTCTATCAGTTAGTTCACAGTGCTGTACTAATATTAATTTCTTGGTTTACAGGTTTACATGGTACATTTATCAAAATGTACCTTTAAATGTAAAATGTTAACATTAGGAGAAGCTGGGTGAAGACTGTATGGGAACATCTGTCCCATTTTGCAATTGCACTGTAAATCTAAAATTTTATATCCAAATTATTAAAGTTTTAAAAAAACCACTGTGCAGCACATTCGCAGATGACTTCTGATGTTAAAGACAATGTGAAGAGGGGGAGGGTATAGCTCAGTGGTAGAGTACTTGCCTAGCGTGAGTACATGAGGTCCTAGGTTCAATCCCCAGTACTTCCATTAAATAAATAAACCTAATTACCTCCTCCCTAAAAGAAAATTAAAAAAAAAAAAAGAAAGCAAATGTGAAGATAAGACAACTAGGTAATTTAAAAATGCAACATGGACCAGCCAGGAGCCATGATTGCCTATAATCAGCCCTCGAGTCCTCACCCCTTCTCCTAGGTCAAAAAAAGCTAATGAATCAAGGGCCACATCAATAAAATATGATGTCTATGACAAGTAGTAATAACAATATGGTGCTAGTTCAGAGCACATACAGAAGACTTTATCCTCTTCTGGGTGGTACCTTCTAAAGAGAATGTAGTATTTTTACAGATAGAGCAAAGAGCTTCTTCTAAGGGATGGTTGGAAGAATGAGGAAGAGCTGGAATGGATAAGAGAAGACTTAGTGGGTATAAGGGTCTCCATCTTCAACGAGAAGGGCTGCCACATGTCGGGAAGACTGAACTCCTCCTGAAAGCTAAACCAAGGCCAAGGTTGAAGGTACACATGGAAACGGACATGAGGGTTTGACATAACAATTCTGACAATCCACACTGAGAATGTGAGGTCAAGAGCTCCCCGTGGTTGGACAGACTCAAACAGAGGCTAGATAAACATCTGGTGGGGGTCTGGACTGGATAACCTCTAATGTGCCTACCAACTGCTCCAGATTCTCTTATCAAGAAGGCACAGGCATGACTGTTGCCAGGTGTCTCCCCGAGGCTTCTGGCATCCACGCTGCCCAATAAACCCAAAGAAAATGGTCTGACTCTGGCTAAAAATTCCATTCTGCTGCTTTGAGAGGCTGCTTCAAGGCTACTGGCAAGGCAGGGACCAGGACAAAAGAGGGTTTTCTGGCCACACAAGAAAAGGACATCCAGCAGCTGAACCCCTCCTGAGTTTGGTGTCCCATACAGCTCTAAAGGTGCCACGTGCTTCTGTGTAAGTCAGAAGAGTCAGCATATTTATAAAACCATATATCCTAGATTTAGGCAGCCTGAGAGGTCACCAACCCTGTTTCCACCAACTGTAATTAAAATGTTAAGAAAGCCACTATGGAGGGCAGTATGGGGGTTCCTTAATAAACAAAAAACAGACTTACCATATGAACCAGCAATCCCACTCCCGGGCATATATCCAGACAAAACCACAATTCGAAAAGACACATGCACCCCAGTGTTCATAGCAGCACTATTTACAATAGCCAAGACATAGAAAAAACCCAAATGTCCATCAACAGATGACTGGATAAAGAAGATGTGGAATATAATTATTTATTTATGTGGCATATATATATATATATATATATATAAGTACTCAGCCATAAAAAAGAATGAAATAATGCCATTTGCAGCAACATGGATGGACCCAGAGATGATCATATTAAGTGAAGTTAAGTCAAAGACAAATATCATATGATATCACTTCTATGTGGAATCTAAAAAAAAAATGAATAAGTCACTTTGCTTACACTTGAAACTAACATTGCAAATCAACTACACTTCAATAAAAAATTTAAAAATAAATACATAAAATGTTAAGAGACAAGCAGGTTTGTTTCCCATAAAGGGAGTCTAGCCTGCACACTTTCTGGACATGGTTCTACCCTATGTTGAACCAAAACTTGTCATTTCACCCTCACTACATGGATCGGTATCCTTGGGTGTGACTCTCATTCCTTCCTTAGCCTTGTTTTTTAAAAGCTAAATACACGGAGTTTCTTTAGCTATGTACCATTTAACAAGCTAACCACGCTCCTGAAGACTCTAGTTAGTGATGTCCTGAAATGCATCGTTTAAAATTAAACCAAATAGCCTAAATGTACTCTGACCATTGAAAAAAAAGTAATGGAACTACAATGACATGTTGGAGACATTGTAGGTCTAGTAGCGCAACATATAGCCTTTTGGCTCCTATTGACTTCACAATCAATTAAAACCCCATGTGAAATTCCCTGAAAAGAGGCCCTGTTCCATATAATTACTGTTGAATGTTGGAACTCCATGGTTAGATTTCATCTTGCTGACTTTGGGCTGTTCTGTTAGCCTGTCAAAATCTTTTTGAACATTGAGAATATCAGCTGTCCCACCAGCACTCCCCGCCAGGTTTGTGTCATCTGCAGATCAAATAAACCTGCCTTTGGTGTCTTCATCCAAGCCATCAGCAAAAACATTAAAGATGACAGGTCACTCAATCATTCATTTCAGCAGATATTCACAAAGCACCTACAATGTGTACAGCGCTCAGGACAGAAACGAGAGGAGAAACTATTTGTATCGGGACAGATTCTAAAATTGTTTGCCTTCTGAAAACCCCTAATGTGAGGTGGACTTCTTTCCTTGAAGATTTAACTCAACTCATTAGGTACTTACTGATCACTTACTCTGTTGGCATCATGCTAAGCCTTGTTAAGGGAACAGAGGAATTAAAAGTTACTACCCTCTTCTCTAGAAGCTGGTCCTCTCATCAGCAAGGCTGTCCTTTGATGCACAAGACACTTTATGCTGCAAGACAGGCAACGTTTACATAACTGACAAAATGAGTGGTACAGACAACATCTTTGATTCTGGTTGAGAATTTTATGTCGTTTCATTTAAAGCTGCAAAAACAATGACAGATTTTTAGAGCTGAAAAGGACACAGAGGTCTTCTAGCACCATCTTCCCCTCCCACTTCCCCAATAATAGTTTCAACAAGTGGAGGTCTATCTCTCTCTTGGGGACTTTATTAGCTCTTATAGAATGACACTGTAACATTCCCTATGTTGAGTCAAATTTCCCTCCCTTTATCTTTTCATCTATAGTCTAAGTACTCAATGGTCTTGTTAAAGAATTTAATGAATTCTGGTTCTTCTCTCTGATGTCAAGGGAAGAAAAAATAGGTCTGCTCCAACCATTTGAAGGCGACAATGATGTTCTCATTTAGTCTTTACTTTTCTAGCCTAAATATCTACAATTCCTTCATTGGACATGGTTTGGAGACCTCCCCACCCCTACATCACTCTTGTCATTCATGTCTCGCTGCCATGCCTGGCATAAAGCAAGCATTAAAGATATGTCAACTGAACGAATATATGAATAAATGAACTGGGAAGCGCCAGTTTGTCAATATCAGCCTCAAAAAGAAATGCCCAGAACTACGAAATGTGTTGCTGAAAATGTCAGAAAAGTGGACCCGTTGCAGTTTGCTAGCTCTGAACATTGTTTTTTCCATGCTACTTAGACCCAGTTTCTTCTTTGCACGTGAGGAGGGGGAAATCCACTAATGATCCATACTGTCTGTAGCCAACTAAAGTCTGTAATTGGAAAACAGTGGTGAAGACTCATACGATTGTATATCAAGAGAGGCTAGACCACAGTGTTTATTTCCACGTGAGAAAGAGTGGTATGTCCTTCTGGGTGTGTGTGTCTTTCTAAGGTCATGCTGGTACACCGATCACCATGGCACCTAAGCCCCTTGGGAATTTGAAGGCTTTGGACTATTCTGCAGAGGAGGTCTGGGGGGTGGGCACAGCATGAAGCCTAAAGGGAAAGACAGGATGAGCTGACGTTCTACTAAGCGGAGGCTATGAAGCTCAGTTTCAGATGGGCCCAGTTATCCCCATTCAATTGTCAGACATTCGATACGTCAGTGAGACATTCGATATGTCAGTGGCAGTGTTCCCCACAGGGAGAAATTTCTCTCAAATTAAAACATCCAGGAAAACTTAAGACCAATGAGTCTGATAGGAGTTGGGATCGTCCTGGCGTCAGCTTACTTAAGGCTGCAAGCAGAGTCAGGCAAGAAGAACCCACTGGGAGGTAAAGGAAGCACCTGCCGTGAAGACGCCACCACCAGCAGGCACTTGGCTTGGTAAGCTCTGGCATTTACTGAACACCAGCCTGTGAACAGACGTTTATTTTCACTCCCCCAAATAAAACCAGCAGCTAGGCATGATGATCACCATGTTACAGTTGTGGAGACTGAGGCTGAGAGAGGTTCTGAAACTTGCCCAGAGTCACGCAGATCCACTTGGTGCAGCCAGAATGAGGCCCCTGCCTGACAGCCTCCAAAGCTCCTGGACCCAAGCATCAAGGCCACAGGGCTTTGTTCATTCCGTAACAAAGACTGTATTGAGCGCCCTCAGTGGCCCGGGCCTGTGCTAAGTCCTGCAGATACAGTGGTAAAAAAGACACACACAGTCCCTCATGGGGTTAAGCCCGCTGGCGGGAACAGCAAACAGCCAAAGAAGCGACCCCCGTCAAGTGGCACCCATGCCGCGGCAGGAGGTCAAGGTAAACTCACCCAGCACGTGGGAACAAGAGTCCTTCTCAATGAAACAGGCCCTAGAAAGAAGCTTAAAGGATACGCTTGCGAGACCAAAGAGTAGGGGAGAGAGGCAGAGTGGGAATCAACTCTTGAGATTTGGAGGCAAGTGGGAGACAATGATGTGTGCTGAGTGCAGAGGAGAGTGGTCGGAGGCTCCCATGAGGCTGGAGAGACGGGCAGAGTGACATTCCAGAGGCCTTGGAAGCAGGGGTAAGGGAGGTGGAACCGGGCTGGAATTGGCAAGGCGAGGACCAGCAAGGGCACAGGGAAGTCACCTCCTCATTGGATCTCACAGATTCTTGGGGGGAAAGGGAGGCTGGGCTAAGACAAACGCTGCCCTGTAGACGGACACCCTGGGAAGGCATTCCACGCTTCTACTTGGGCAGTTTTAATCACTCTTTGTGAAACCAGCTCTAAAAGGTCTCCGAACTTCTCCCATCTCCTCTCTTTTCCCTCCCCAGGGAGGGTGGGTGAGTCTTGGGTGGGCGCAGCTAGTCTAGACCCTTTCTTTATGTGACCCACCAAGCCTTAGAGAGATTCCAGCTTTCCCACTTGACAGATGAGAAAACAAAGGCTAGTGACTGTGCAGACGGGATTATTGGTTCCAGTTCATCAGTCCCTTCAACAGCTTTATGCACCTCTACCCCAGCAGGGCTGTGTGGTACGTGCACTGTATGTCTCCCCACCTTGGACTTTGCGTTTCATCTTCTAATTTGATTTGGCCAGTGAAACATTAGCAGACATGGTATGAGCAGAGGCTTGAAATGTGCTTTATGCTTGAGCATGCCTTCTTGCATGTTTGCCACTGCCAAGAGGAGACCACACTCTGCAGCTGTTGCTTCTCAAGCCTGGACTCCAGACTGAATCACACAGAGCAAACCTGAACCTGGTTTACAGCCTAGAGCTAAGCTCAGCTGAGATGGGCAGTTTCCAGGCAACTTGAAGACATTCAGCCTAAAGCGGAACCACTTCTGTTAACCCAGAGACGTGTGAATGTGTGACTGTTTACCGTTGTGTGCCATGGAATTTGGAGGTAATTTGTTATGCAGCATCATCATGATGATACCTGACTGATAAGAGCTTATTCTGAGCTTCCAGAGAAACTTCCTGGAATGCACAGTGCTGCCTTGCCATGGGACAAGGCTGCCCTGGAGGCTGGGCCTCTAGGGAGAAAGCAACGCAGACTGCCGCCACCGCACTCCACTCTCCCACCCCGGGCCCCCTGCCCGCCGCGGCACTCACCTGAGTCTGACGCTGCCGGGCTCACCAGGCTGAGCAGCTCCCGCTCCTTCTCGTAGTCCCCTTTGCAGAGCAGCTGCCCCTCCTTCAGGACAAACTCATCACCCTTCTGGAGCTGCCGCTCGCAGACGCAGCAGCAGAAGCAGCTCAGGTGGTACACACTCTTCTGGGCCCGCATAACAAACTCGTTGGGTGCGATCGCCTCAAAGCAGCCCCCACATTTGACAGCAAACAGCCTGGCAGCAGGAGAGAAAGGAAAGCAAGGTCTGTAAGAAAGATCCAGCTGGGACCCAGGTCTCCCCTCAAGTCAATAGCAAGAGGAACTTCCAGAACGAGGACAAGGACACTTGGAATGGAACAGACTTTAAATCCAGATGCTCTATTCCCTGAGGTTGAACCAAGGAATTCAGTTGAGTTACTCTCTCAAAGGCTTAAGAAAAGCAGGGTCAGAGGCACTGGAAGAAGTGTGAGCTAAAGCCCAGGTGTATTTGGCGTGGTCCACAGCACAGGTTTCCCAAAGGACGCTCTACAGACTGGTGCCCGGAGTTTCCAGGGGGCTGATTACTTAAACAAAATAACAATAACTAAAAGATCTGGGCCCATTCTGATCAGCATGCAAAAGGGCGGGCCCCAGAATGTGAATTTTTAACAAGCTCCCCAGGGCATTCTGAGGTATACTCTAGTTTTTGGGAGACAAACTGCATCCCAGCTCCCCAGCCTGACGTTCAGTGGATCCCGCCCAGCTCTCAGGACTTAACTCTAATCTCATTTCACTCACTTTCAAGCAGCCACACAGAGGGCGCCTATCCAGGCCAAGCAGAGGCAGTCGGTACTAGTGATGTACAGGTGAATAAAAGAAAATCCCTTCCAGAAGTGAGCTCAGGCTAACGGGAGAGACAGATACGTCTAAGAAACTGAGCCAAGGCTTGGGGAAGGGATAGAAGCTGCCTCCTGCGAATCTCCCGGGGAACAGCCTCCCTGGACAGAGGCCAGCCTGCAGGTGACTCCAGCACAGCTGGGGATTCAACGTGCACGTGCTGTCTCCCTCCTAACCCAGGCCTTGGGCCCCTACTCCGATCCTCCCTGCCCTTGGCCATCAGAAGCACATCGGAAACACCCTCCCTGATCTGCCTTCCCTCTGCCTCTCCATTTCAGAAAGCGGGGTGAGGGTGGGGGAGCAGTGCCAAGGGCTAGCACGGCTGTTTCAACACTCACAAGGGATGTGACAGCCCCAAAACAGAACTCGGGGTACCACAGCCCCGCCTCTGCCCTCTCTGTTCCTCCAGCTGCCCAATGTGGCTGTGTTGTCCATGTCTGAACCTCAGGGTACCTCGGGCCCTTGAAACACAGCCCTTACTCCCCACCCCCACGCTGGATGTCCTGCATTGGACAGAAAATGCACCCAGCTCATCCCCGGCCCCGAGTCCCTAGACACTGTTTGCCAACCTGAGCAAACTCATCAGTGCTGTAACAGGCGCCGGGCAAAGGCCCTTTGTCCCCAAGCCCTCCTTCTCCTCCCCTTCCCCTGGAATGACCTGTTAAACAGACTCAAGGCAAAGGCTCTCACACGTCCTTGAGAATCCACAGCCACAGGTGGTGGCTCCGTGCGTGTCTAACTCCTGCCCTGTCAATCTCCTCCTCTTTCTCCTCCCTCCTTCGTTTCACCCCCCACTCCGTAAGTTTCCCCCAAGGTGGACAAGGGATGGTTAGGGTGAGCTCAACAAAGAAATCCCACCATGTTGACTCAGGAAGGGCCAGGGGAAGTGGCGGGAGTCGCCTGGGCTCAAATCCTGAAATGGTCACGATCAGTGAGGATACAGACTGGGAAGAGGGGGGCAGTCCTGTTCCTCTCCATTCTCTCCATCGGCTCCCCTCTGACTCTGGGTAAAGACCTGGTCGACCTCTCCTTGCTGCCTTGGCTCTCGTTACCCTCGCTCACCCCGGAGCAACCCAAGGAGCAAAGGCACACGCCGTCCACCACCTGTGTGCCAGATGTGTACACAGCTGGACGGGTACCACTGTGGACCCAGCTGCCGACTACACACTTCCCACAAGTTGTTTTCTCTAAGGCTCAGACAAGCAGAGAAAAGGATTTGTTCCAAAGTCCAGGTCGTAATTAAAACACAGCCTGTCTCTTCCCAATGCCCTGGATGGCGGCCCCCATGGCGACTTCCCCCTCTGAATGCTAATGAGACCTCACAACCTGGCAGCCCGGCTGTGCCCTGGAAAGCTGAGCACGGCTTCCAGAAACGTCCAGCTCTTCTAGACAGGCATGACAGCTCTCCACATTGCCCACCGTTAAAAACTTGCCTACCTCTGAAAGCCCTTCAAATAGTTCTTTATCTCTTCTCTGCATCTAATTCCCTCACCTGTAACAGGAGAATGACAGGATCTAGCTGGAGGGGAGGCACCCAGTGCGGAGCCTGTCCCAGCGGCCGAGCTCTCTGTCAGCTCCCCCTCCCCTACTGCACGCCCTCCAGGGGGCAGGCAGGAGGATGGGGTGTGTACAAGGCTGCCCTGTCCTCAGGGAGCTCATGTTCTCCAGCACGAAGCAGGCTCCACGCAAGTGACCACAGGAGGGTGTGTTGAGGGTAAGTAGGAGGGGACTGGTCAGCATGGCCCAAAGCAGAGCCCCATCCACTTGGCTCAGGCTGAGAGCCACCGAATCTTCCTTCTCTTCCTCCCCAGCCCCTGCCCCCACATCCCTCTCCTTCCCTCCTCTACCAGGCAAGGGAGTAGAGACTGGCTGAAATTCCATGCAGTCCCTTGCTTCCACCCTTCCTTGTACAGCCACAAGCTCCTAGACGTGCAGGTTGGAGTTGCGGTGAGAGAGCCGCCACTTCCAGTCAGTGTGACTCACAGCCCATCACTTGATCTTTTGCAGCCTCAGTTTGCAGAGGTGTAGGAGGCAGTAACGATGCCTACACTCCTGGATCACTGAGGATTAAATGAGAGCAGGTACAAGGAGGGACTTTGTGACCAATAAGGTAGAGCACAATTCTGAGTTACTTACATCTGCCCCGCCTCCATCTTTTCACCTTTGTGAATATTTGTTTGTTTGTTTGTTTTTGCTCCAAAGGTGGCTCTCCGTGTTGAGTTTCCTGGGCCCTGTCCTAAGAGAATCCTTCTACCTCAGCAGCAGGGGTCCTTCTGCTGACTCCGCCCAGCTCTGACAGGGCCTGACTTCATCTCTAAAGAGTGCAGCACTGACTCAGGAGATGAACGCGGGGACACACGCGTCGTGGGACCGCCAGGCAGACACACACCTTAGACAAGGCGCATCCTCTCACCACGATGCGCCGAGATCATGCAAGGGAAGGAGTGTTTCTCGTAACTGCCCTGTATGAGGCGCCCTGGAGGGCAGCCAAGAAGGAAAGGAAAGGTGACCCGATTCGGGGAGAGAGCACAGGACTTGCAGCAGGAAGATCTGGGCTCAAAGGTTCTTCTTTAACCCAGAGGCCTCTGAAAAGCCCCCATCTTTCCCTGGGCCTCCGTTTTCTTATCTTTAACGGGAAAGTACTGCCCTAGATCAGTGCGCTTCATCAAGAACTTAGAGGCTGAGCAAGGGGTCGGTCTTAGAAAGTTCCCCAAGCCTCCTCACGTCACACCTCTCAGCCACAGAGGCCACCCTGCCTGCACCTGAATCCAGGTCTCCAGACAGTGTCTCAGCAGGACACGCCCTTGCAGGGGTAATTCTCCAAACAAGTATTTTCCAGAACCATGCCGTTCACAGATCTATGTACATACACACACACATACACATATGTATATATATAATCACATATATAGATGTAATATATATCTAAATAAAACAGCTAAGGCCAAAAAAGATTATGATGTATGTATGGACACACAGACATACAAAACATACATACACACACCAGCTAAAACCAACAACTCATTCCCATTCTTTCTCTCTCTCTCCCCATCTATATAGTTAGTATAAATATATATATTTCTAGAAAGAATTTTCTTTATTTCTCTATCTATCTATCTATCTATCTATCTATCTATCTCTAGAAAAGACTTTGTTTGAAGAAAGCAGTTTGCCCCTAGGGGAACGTTGAAAACTTTCCAGGCTGGATAATCTCTTAACTCCCTCCCGTTTTTATGATTCGTGCGTTTATTACAGGGCTGGGGACCCTACTCTGCAGCAAAGGAGACGAGGATGTTTTAAAAGCAGATACACAGGCCTGACACGTGAAAAACTCCTACAGAACAAGTCTCAAGCGATCAAGACAGAGGCCAGACCTCTGGGAAGCGACGGCACATCCTGTCCTGCGGGCGTTCCAGCGGAAAGACGGAGGGCAGCCAGGCCACCGTGTGGGCACCTGGGCTCCGTGCTGGTTATGTGAGCTCAAGAAAATCGGTCACCAGCCTAGACATTGGGGTCCTCACCATCAGAATCTATTTCATCCCCCAAGTTATTTTACTGCAAAGAAAAAGAAGCTTGTAACAGACAGAAAAAAGGAAACTGGTATTTACTGAACACTCATTTGGTGCCAGGAATTTTGGTGTCTCTGACATTTCTTACGTCACTAAATTTGTGAGAGAAGGGCACATGGATTATATGGACTCAAAGAGAATCTCACCTTATTTCAGCCCAGTTTGGTTCGTGAGGCTTCTCTTCCACGAGAGAAAGAGAGAGACTCTGGGACAGCAGACTCATAGCTTCTTTTTCCCAATTTCTCTCTTTTAACCTCTCTAGCACTATTGTCAGAGGAGAAATAGGCAAAATGATCAAGCCGCTAAGATGGCTGCCTCAGCTCCCGCGAGGTTTCCCGGAAGGGCCCGTGGCCCTGGAGGAGGTCCTGAGGCTCTGCTGCCCACACGCAGGTGAACAGGCAGGAGTCAGGCACCAAGTCCATCCCTTCAGCTACTCAGCTCTTGGGTCCTGAGGTATCTGAAGGGATTCCCCAAAAGAGGTGCGTCCTCTATGGATTTAGGTTAAGAACAACAGTGTCTGGACGATGCTCTTTGACCCAACACCACCATGCTCTGATACCAAAAAGACTGGGAAACAAGACAACTCTTCCTAGAGCCCCATTTGCTGGGGAATTTCCAAGGCATAGGCAGAAATGTAGGCCAGTGAGGCTGGACCCAGAAAGACCCAAGGAAGCCCACCCAGAGAGACTGGGTTGTAGAAATAGTAAGACAAGGAGGCAACATGGTGTAATCAAACTCAGATCCAAGTCGCTATTTCACCACTTATTGGCTACGTGCTCTTGGTCAGGCTACAATAAAAGGACCTACCTCACAGTGACAGTGAGAATTAACTGAACTGATGCATTAGAACTGCTTAGCATAGTGCTTAGCACATGGTAAATCCTCAATAAAATGGTAACTAAGTTGATGATGATGATGATGATGATGATGATGATGATGATGATGATGATGATGATGTAGAAAAGGCTGGCTATGAAATAGGAGGGAGAAATTAGTTAAAAAAAAAAAGGGAGGAGAGAGACATGACAGATCATAATGTCAGAGACCAGGAGAATCAGGATGAGATAGCAAAGCATGGAAGGAAAAGGACTGCTTAGGACCAAGGCTGTGAACAATGCAAGGACGTCAGCAATCAGCTTCTCGGTAGTACCGGCTGTGGACTTGGAAGCCAGTCCCGACAGTAAAATGGAACCAGGGTCTGCGTTCTCACCTGCTTTACTGGCCCCAGCTAGGGCTTGCACGTAGCCTATCCACACCGGATTTGTCTACATTTACCCAACTAACAGCGCTGGCATGGTTGGATGAAATGCCTTCTTGCTCTCTATGCATCAAGGTAAAATCCAAGAGGTTAACTGAGGCTTAATTTTCTTCTCAGTATCAATACACCTGACTTTTTCACCCATGAGTTCCCCTGGCTCCCTCTAGTCTCTTCACCGCCTGCTCTACTGACTCTAGAAACCAGACAGTAGATTCTGTCTCATCCTCACGCCTACCCGCCAGGCTGAGGACACAACTTCCCAAATACAGAAAGACCGGAGACCACGGCAGTCTCATGCAAACCCAGATCTATCCCAGGGTAGGGGCTTTGAGACCCGTGAAGACTGAGCAGGAACAGAAGGGGAGCCCACCATTATGACACTTCAGAGGGCTCCTGAACCAAGAGCATGCTTGGAAAGACTGAGATTTTCATTAACCTGGACCCAGCGCACTGCAGACTTCCGAGGGAGCTTCTCAAGGCCTCCACACCACAGACAGCAAAGTGGGAGGATGAAAGACAAAATACGCGCGTGAGAAACCCTAATTCTAGCTCAAGGCCAAGTGGCTGTATGCTGTTTGTTCCCATCAAAATAAGAAGTCAGTGCCGCTTTTAGCCTTGGAAGGCAGACGACTACAAATCATGCCGCCTTTCCACTCGCACTGACAAAACTAAGTTTTAATCAGGTGTAGGAACCCTTTGGTTTAGACACTAGGAGAGGGTGGTGGTACAGATCTTGAAAAGGCAGAAATCTGTGTATCACTCAGTTTCCACCCTCTCCACCAGGGGGCAGCATAGCAGCATTCATTAAGTGCCATGTTGACTTGGTAACTGAGGTCATCCAGGCACTGAGACAGGGATTGGCCCTAAGCCAAAACTGTCTGTCGGGAAAATCTGCTGCTGGGCGTCTGGGAGACCATGTGGCTAAAAAGAAGGAGAGATGGTGAGAGAGAGGAGGATTCCAAAGTATTGGGAACCAAAAGCATGGCTTGTGGCCTTAGAAGTAGTGACACGCGCAACCTTGTCAGCTGGCTCAAGGTCTCTGTCCTTGAGGCTGAGCCAACACCACCACAATGAGCAACTGAGCCCGTGGTCCTGGGGCGGTGGGAAAGTCTGCAGGGACAATAGGAGTGGCAGGATCTTCTATAGGAGACAGTCACAACACTCTGCAGTGGGGAGAAAATGGAAAACAATAAGTGGCTGGCGGAGCCAATCAGAGTCCCTGTCTCCCCGGGGCTCCTGGGGAGCTGTGAGAAGGACCATACAATGGGATGAGAACTGCTACGTGTGATGTCTGCATGTCCCAGAGGCTCCGTGAGGCGCTGGCTTCACCGAGAAGTGCAGGGTATCGCACATGGCTCACCACTGACGGCAAATGTCACTGGCAATGGGCAGCTTTTATCTCCAAGTGGCGGACTAAGCACTTTTCCTGTTCTCGCAGAGACTCTGCTCCAGGGCCAGCAAGGCAGTGTGGGACAAGCAGGGGCTTCTGACGTCTGACAACCTGGGTTCAAGTCTTGATTCCACCTTTGAGAATTTGAGCAAGTTACAGACTCTCTTGGTGCCTCAGTCTCTTTATCTATTAAGTGAGATCATAACTCTCTTGCAAGATGTTCTGGAGGTTAAATAAGATGATATATTTGAAGGATCGGATACAGACTAGCTGCTCTGAATAAGAGAGCTCTCTATTAATCCCCTTTATTGAAATCCATTTAACATACCTGCCCATGTAAGTATTGGTATAACATCATTTATTTCAAGACAGCTGACTGAGCCCGAAATATAACTTCATGTGGATCTCTAGGCTCTGATCTTCATTACTAGATCAAATTAAATCAAACTTCAGCAAGCCTTTTGTATGTTCTTGGAGAAGAGACCAACAGACAAAAATGAAAGCACAAACACTCGAGAGGAAGTAGGGTGCATTTCATTCGGGCAACCATGGCTATGGTCCCCCCAACCCAAGGTAAATATTGACATTAGCCAACCAGTGTTGACCAACACCCACCTTCACTACCTCACCCCCAGCATCTGGGCAGGAAGTCAGCAGCTCTGTGTTCAGCCGGCCAGAGCCAACAGTTGCTATTTGGTTAATGCTGACATTATCTGACAAATATTTGGAACAGACGCTTTCCCGGTATCACTTCAGTTCTCAGATGACTGCTTCTCCCTAAGGCTGCCGACCACGGTCTGGACCTACGCTGAGATGCCCGTAGTCTTGCTTGGGGCCCCGGACTGTCAGACACCCCCCTCCCCAACCCCAAAAGATCAGTCCCCCTCTCCCTTCATAAAAGATGGAAAGAAAGTAAGGGTAGAGAAGGAGCCATGACTACCCCTGACCACCGAGAAAGTTAAAACTATCGAGAGGACCAGCCAGCGCCTGAGGCTCAGTTAATGATCAAGACATAAAAAAGGTTATAACACAGCCCAACAAGGGGTAGAAATGTGTCGCCCAGGCTCTGTGCCCCAACCAGCTGAATGAGTGGACAGCATGGGTCAGGCAGTGAGTCTCTCCTGCTGAGCAGCTCTCTCTTTTCCTTCCCTTTTCCTTGCTGAATCCTGGGGAGCTGCCTGCAAGTCAGGCCAGAGAGCGAAAGACTGCGGTGAAACCGTGGATTCCAATCTTCCAAGCCAGGGTGGCACAACTTGCATTATACTTTCCATATTGTCACACGGACATGCGAGAAATGACAAGAAACATGAAACAGACACAAAGAAAAATACATGTTTCCTTTTTAGGGAGTTAAAGGTTTGGTTTCCTTTGAAAATGTCAGTTTTCCTTTGCCTTCAACCTCATTAGCCTCCTGGGACGCTCTTAAACACACCCAGCAAAGAACAGAGCAAAAGGAATGAGATATTTTTAGCTGAGATTCTGGGCACAGATTCCTATTGTTCCACAATTTTTGGCTTGGCTGGATGGCACGTGGCCAATATAATGTATACGCTCACAAAGAATGTATGTTCCCTGGGCTGTGTGTGTGTGTGTGTGTGTGTGTGTGTGTGTGTAATAACAGTATGAAGGACAAGGACATTATTGATGATGCTTTGATGGGAAAGATTCTGAGATCCCAGCAGGGGGCAACACCGAGCTCTTCATGAATCCAATTTGCTTTTGTCACCATCACTTTTCATTATTATCACTGTGCTATACGTCCAAAAAAAAAAAAAACAAACAAACAAACTACACGGTCACAATCCAAAAGCACCCCGTAGAAATCAACCGATACCAACAGCCCTGTATTAGGAACTTGATGTATTCTGCAGACCAGTGGTTCTGTTCCTAAATCACCTGCTGCAGTAAGCAGTACATAACATTCAAAACATTGCCAGTTGCTCCCACGTGTAACACCTCTCCTCAGAGATCACCCACTCTTTTGGGGGAGACAAGGAAAGGCATACACTGACTGCCAGTAAACATCTCCCATCATGGCATAAAAGCCAAAGGGAGCCCCATGTAGGACTTTCCCTTTCCACGCGAGGGGTGGGAAAGGTCTCCGGATAATCTGAATTTCCAGAACGCCTTTATTTCAAAGACGTCAAAGCATGTGCAATCCTGCAGAACATCTCAGCTCTGAAGTAAGTGGTGGTGGGGAGGCATCTGGTGTTATTACCTGATTCTTTTTTCTTTCTAAATGATCTAAGAAATTGCAGGGGGGGGGTACTGATTTCTTTATTTCGAATTAGAGGACAAAAGTTTTAAAAATAAATGGGTTGGGGGCAGGGTAGGATATAACTCAGTGATAGAGTGTGTGTTTGGCATGCATGAGGGGTCCTGGGTTCAATCCGCAGTGCCTCTGTTAAGGGGTGGGAAAAAAGAATAAACTGGTGCAGGAGTCTTTATGCATGTGTAATCTGGAACAGTATTTACCAGAATAATTACCTGATTCTATTATCCTCCTCACAGGTGGGGCATCCCTGTGGGGTACCCTGGGCACACTCCCCAAATCCAGCAGTGGCGCAGTCTGAAGTCAAAAAGCCAGGTGTCCTGAATCTCTGATGCAGCCTTTTTCCCAGAAGACTGCGTTGCCTTCAAGCTAGACTCACATGTCTTGAGAGCTCCAGAAAGGTTTCAACAAAGTCTGACCCAATGAACATAAGACAGGTTTTATTTCTTGTTTTCATTTTCACCCTTCAAAAGTTTACCCTTTTATCCTTCACCTCTCTCCCCACCCATTAAAGCCTCTCTCCCCAGCCACTGGAAGCCACCACACCCATTAGGAAGGCGTTCACCAACCAGAAAACAACTTAAAGGTGGTGACAATCTAATTTATGGGCACGCGGGGTGGGGGGAAATTATGAATTTTGCAGCATCCCTCACAAAGGAACACAAGGTCCTTACAACCAGCAAATCTTGAAAAGGAAGTTGGGAAATCCAAATGATAGATCATTCTGGAAAGGGTTTTATTCATACATTGAATAAATAATTATTGAGTGTGTACAAGTCTAGCTGCTCATATCAAGGCACTGTTCTAGGTGCTAGAAATGTAACTGAACAAACCAGGTAAAAATCCCAGCCCTTGGAGTTTACATGTGATTGAAAACAGACAGACACCAGATAAAACGTCCGATGAGGGCAGTGGATTAAAAGGAAGGCAGAAAAGAGGATGGGATGTGCCAGGGTGCGGAGTTGTTAAATTTCACTGAGCAGCTGATGTTTGAGCAAAGATCTGAAGGAGCTGGTGAGCAGTGAGCCTTACCACTGGCTGTGGGAAGAGCATTCCAGGCAGAGAGAACAGCAGGTGCAGAGGCCCTGGGGCAGAAGCACGACCAGCATGTTGGGGAAAGAGCATGGAGCCCAGTGGGGCTGGATGACATGGCAAGGGCGAAAGTGCCAAGAGCCGTGACAGGAGAAGTCACAGGGGAGACGCTGGACAGGCCAGAGAGGACCCTGCAGGTGACAGCGGGGACTTCAACTCCCCGCCCAAAGCACCAGTGGAGAGTGTTTTGCAGAAAAGTGACCTGCTAGATGAAGTTCCTTTTTTTTTAATTCACTGATGTGAAATTCACATCAGGTATTTTAAAGGGAACGATTCAGAGGCATTCAGTACCTTCAAAGTGTTGTGCAAGCACCACCTCTATCTCATTCCAAAACACTTCCCTCACTCCAAAATGAAACCCCTTACACATTAATCCGTTTCTCCTCCATCCTCCCCTGCCCCCAAATGTGGGCAACCACCAAGCCGTGCTCTGTCTCTATTGATACACCGGTTCTGGATACAGAGTATCAATGCACCCATATAGTGCACGTCCTTTTGTGTCTGGCTTCTTTCACTTAGCATGTCTACTATGTTCATCCACCTTGAAGCATGTTTCAGAACCCCATTCCTTTTTATGGCTGAGTAATATTCCACTGGATGGCTACACCACATTTATTTATCCATTCATCTACTGATGGACATTTGGGCTATTTCTACCTTTTGGCTACTGGGGACGGTGCTGCTAAGGACACGCGTATCCATGAACTTGCCTGAGTACCTGTTTTCAGTTCTTCGGGGTATATACCTAGGATTGAGTTTTAACAGGATCATTATCAGTGCTGTGTTGAGAGCTATCTGTGTGGAGGGCAAGGTCAAAAGGAGGAGAGCCTTTTGACCTTAGGAAGTTTTCGAAATACTCCAGGTAAGAGGAGACAAAGACTGAGAAGAAGTGGGCAGGAGACAGAAGCAAAAAGACAGGAAAGTGCAGTGGATACCAAGTGAAGTCAGTGTTTCAAGGCGACAGGTGGGATGAACCCATCAAACGCTGCTAACAGATCCAGGAAGATGAGGACTGAGCACTGACCACCACAGGGCTGGGACACGTGGAGGGGAGGGAGGGGGCATGGCTGCAGGGGGTGCTCGGTGGAGTGGAGGTCATTCAGATGCAAGAGAAACAGCTCTTTCAAAAAGTTTTGTGAACAGGCACAGAGAAAGGGGGTGATGGATGGAGGGGGATATAGGGACAAAGGATGGTTTTAATGGGAGTAATGGTGGAATGTCTGCCGATAAGAATGACGTGGTCTGAGAGGAGTCTTCAGGGTGTACATGAGAGGTGGGGGAGAAGCGCAGGAGCTGGAGTGACATCCACAAGTGAAGGACTAGGGATCCCATGGGATCCAGCGAACACGTGGAGTGAGCACCGGCCTTAACTCAGAGCAAGCTAAGCCTCCTGGATGCTGCAGGTAAAATCCATACTGAAAGGACCCCGAGCCTGGACCACTCTGGATTGTTTGATCTAATCACAAGGAAAGCCACGCTTAAGTCAAAACATCACACAAATCAAAATGCTAATGTTTGATCATGTATATGCCAAATAATTTCCCTTTGCCTCAGACTTTTACTCTCCCTGTGATGTTCTTGGGCTAACGTTGAAGCCACAGTCATGAGTGGTGGAGCAGCCAGCTCGGGAGTGAGTGGAGAGACTGGATACACCAAGCCCTGCACCTTACACAATGTGCAAAACACTGAGGTCTTAGGAATGGCTGTGAGAGATACTGTCACTGTCTCAGTGGGGTGGCTTGTAAATATTCCCACATCTACCACCAAATCTACAAATAGGAAGTAAAGCGGGAGGGATGTTAAAATATCTTTTAATAATATCATTTAAAGGGCAATGAGAGTGTAGTGGAAAGAGCACTGAAAGGCCCTAGTTTGAGATCCCACTCTACCACTTATTATCTGTGTGACCTCAGTCAAGTTAATTAACCTCTCTGAGCCTGAATCTTTCACCTGAAAGATGGGGTGAATGATACCCACATCACTGGTTTTCAGCAGCAAATGAGGGGACATCTTTAAAAACAGTTTTTAAAACAGTCCCTGGTTATCCATGTAACCTGGCTCTGAGGGCTAGACATGCCTCCTATTTTTACAAAAAAATTTGAAAGCTATTTCAAAGACTATATGACAAGCAAAAAGAATCCCCAAGAGGGGAGCCGTGCTTTCTCTATATTGGACCCAAAGTCAGAGAACAGGACAGAGAGAAATCCCCAAAAGCTCAGGCATATGTCCTCTTCAAGAGTCTAGACTCATTACCTCACCCCTGGCTGAGCCACCAAAGGCTCACCGAGAGCTACTCAGAGATGGACTTCCTGTTTCATCATTTACTCCATTATCTCTTCAAGCACACTCAGTCCCTTGGAGGGTTGGAAACAAAAGAGGGCAAGACAGTGAATCTAGACTCTCCATTTGGAGACTGGCTCCAGAGGGTGTTACCTGTCCCAGTGCTGAGAGCAGGGGTGCATGGGACTATCCTGCTGAGAACCAGCTTCTCAGAGCCTGTGTGGACGGCTCTGCACATCCATCCCCGCACCAGTGATCACCAGGTCAGAGTTCAGCAAACTAACAGAATAAATGTGGGGACCTCCCCTGTACCCAGGGACATCAGGGTTTCAGACCCACCAGACACCTCCCCGAGTGACCCTCTAGATCTTTCTGCAGTGATGTGCAGGTCCTGTATCTATGCTGTCCAATATGGTAGCCATCAGCCAACTTTACATGCTCCTGGAGAACGAGCACTAAGATGCTTGAAGGTGAGGCAGAAGCAGGAATATACAAACCCTGCTGTGTCCCTATTCACAGTCTCATCCTGCCCATGACTACATGGCATGGCACTACACCGGGTACCCAAGCAGGACAATGGAGTCAACACACGGAAGACAGAGGGTAGGAATCTGGAGAGAACCCTGATGACAGGGTTGAACTTCCAAACCAACATAGGAATTCATCCCTCCCAGTTTCTGTTAAGTGAAAATCACTCTCCTGTTGGTTTAAACCCCTGGTCGGTCACTTTCATGTTACTTGCAGCTCAATATCCACTAAGTCAGAGAGTTCACCTGGGATTTGGTCATGGACCTGATCTATGCATCCTATGCCAATCAAAGCCTGTGGATCCTGCAGGACACCCAACCGTGAAGGAACAATGTCTCAAGAACACAGAGCTGGGCAGTGATCAAACCTGAGAAGCAAAGGTCACTGAGGTCATCATAAAAAGGAAGAGAACCACACTTTGGCTTGCTGCTGAGCAGACAGAAACACCTGGAAGGAAGAGGATGCGCCAAGCCAGAGGGAGCGTCCAGGGCCCCCGCTGACCCATCGATGACCACTCAGCGCGCCGAGCGTGTCAGTGATCTGAATCCAGTGGGGAGGTTCCGCCCACCAGCTAGGCCCAGGGCGTGACGAGCTGGGCGCCTTCCCTGCCAGATCCTCGCTGCCTATCATCCTTTACGGACACAAAAACAAATTCCACCATATGTTAAAGTTAATTGCAAACATTTGCTGCTAAAGAGAACTCCATTTTTCAAGAGCCCACAGAGATCCGGTTACGCCAGTGGCTGAAGCTCCAACCAGCCTCATCCGCTCATCAGAAGCAGCAGGGCCAGCGTGAGGGTGGCAACCACATTGGGGAAGGGACCCTCACTCATTCCTCCCTCCCCTCCCATCCCGCCTGTCCCCACCTCCCCTGGGCTCAAACGCGTACACACCCCAGGTCCAAGAATGTGCCACCCCTCCATCGACACAGATGGAAAACCACGGCGGGGGGAGCTGGAAGGACGGGGCTGAGGGGGTGGGGAGAGATGATGGCAGGGAGGGGCGGAAGGATGAGGAGGGCCTGGGAAGTGAGCTGGCTGTGTTCCACTGTCCAGTGATTGCTGAAATAAGAAGCACAGAGAAACTCAGAAGCCCCCAGGAGGCCCACAGCAGTCAGGCTGGTCTGCTAGGGGTCTGCTGGGGGCCTGTGAGTGATGGTTATTGATGATGTGGTTCAGGAAGAGGCTTGTGAGGGTAAACCTGGGGCTGACAAGGCCCTCGGCTGAGAATGCAGCCCGGGGAAGTCCCCAAACAGCGCGGATGGCTGGAAAGAAGGCAGGACTTCCATCTTCCATGAACATCCTTCCATGGACCACAGAGAGGCATTTATAAGCACATCCCTGGCAGCATGGAGAGGAAATCGGAGGATTTTCTGAAGCTCAGCCCAGGCATTGCACCCACATTCCCATCTGTCCCTGGAGAAGCATTCCGTGGTTTGGATTTGCACCAGCTCAGCTGGAGACACGAAGTGGGAGGAGCTGCGGCGCCAAGTGCTCTCGCTCAGGTACGAGCATCATTAAGGTTGAGTGAGGAGCGTTCCGTGCACTTGCCATCTCGGCAGGTCCAGTGTGCTGTGTCCGGCTGACGGAGAACTCGTTCTGAGCAAGCTCTTGCAGGAGGGATGTGTGAAGCCATCACCATCACTGAGTGACCTGTCATACCAGAGACTCATCCCCAAGCCTTTCCAAAGGGTGAGTGGCATGTGTGGCCTAATGAGGGGAGCCTGCTTGGCCAGATTCACAGGGACTCAATATCACCCTGGGGCACCTCCTAACAGCAAGTCCCGAAATACTCTGCATCCATATGAAGACAATTCATCCAGCAGGTGCGAATGTACAGCGGACTCAAAAGAGAGAAATCTGTCAAGAAAGGGAGGTCAACCCTCAGGGATCCTTTGGAGCCCGTCCACTCAGGCAAAACTCACCTTCCTGTCTGGGCCCCTAGACAATGAGCACCTACCTGCCTAACTCTGCTGGTTTGTCTTTTGATATGAACATTGCCACCACCAAACACCTGGCAGTGTTTATTATATATTATCTTATATTTATTACATATAAAGCACCCACTGTACTGAGTCACCCCGTGCTATGAGTATCACTAAAGCACAGACTGTCCCTTACACGGGCAGGTCTCACATGTAGTCGGGGGCTCAGAGCACAAGCAGGGGGAAAGCTCGGGGATGATACAAGAGCCAAGTGGGAGTTCAGGATGAGGATGCAGGAGGGCACTCAGTGGAGTGATGGCCGCAAACCTGGCAGCCCAGAAGAGCACAAGGACCACAGAGCGATGCCAATGGAGACAAGAAACAACAAACACTAGCATCATCACGCCCAGGACCCTCCTTGAGGCACTAGAGGAAGTCACTATTCCTCATGACCACCGTGAGTCAGACACAATTATCATCCCCATCTTACAGACGAGGTTAAGCGAGCATGACCTCACCCTAGGCTGACTGTGACGTATCGACCCCGAGTCCTGGGCAGTGCACACCTGCCTGGGTTCCCACGATGACTTTTTCTCTCTTCTCTGCTTTTCAGGTCCAAGTACGGCCTCCCCTGGCCATCCTCCACTCCCGTCCTCAGTGCCGCCACACACATAAGTGTTTGCGTTCTCATCTTCGTGTTCTAAGAACACTTTACACGTCTACTTCGGTTTATGTCGCTGAATTGATAAATACGGACTTGTATCTGTCTCCCTCACCACATCGTGCCCCTAGAGGAGCAATACTCTTTTTTTTTTTTTTTTTTTTGGATCCCCAGCAGAGAGCATAGCACCTAGCTCCGTAGTACAGTAGGTACTTAATCACTGTTTGTCAGATTGAATTGAACTGAATTGAATTGAGCTAATTTGGGGTTTCGGTTTTGGGGCACAGAAGTCAGGGCTTATTGCTAATTACCTCTTAGAAATGAGGAGTGAGCACACTGCCCTTGGCTAGTCCACCTTCCTAGCGCGGAACTCCAGGGGCAAGTATTTACCGCAGAAATCAGAGGTGGCAGCGGGACTGGTGGATGGCCAGCACCCTCATAAAGAGCTGTGGGACAGTCTCCAGCCACAGATCCAGGGCTGCTGACCACCTTGAAGCTTTACAGCACTGCTGCCATAGCGGTCACGGGTGTAACGCACCATGGAAGCCAAAAAAAAAGAGAGAAAGAAATTCCCCTAGAGGTGAAAGAAACATTGGTGGGAACCCATTCACAGGCAAGCGTGAGTTACTTAAACTTTCCGAGCCTCAGTTTCCCTATCTGTAACATGGAGATAGTAACACATCTCAGAAGGTCATGGGGAGGATTAACTACAGCAATAGAGACTGAGCTGGAGCATAGTAGGTCCTCACCACCTGACAGCAATTCCCATCTCCTTACCTGTTTTTAGGAATTCTAGGATCATTTCATCTTGCCAGAGTGAGGGTTTTTGTGGTCTGATTTCAACTTTTAATTTGAACACACTAGACCAGGATTGGTAGGAAGTCCAGGGTTAATGGTGGAAGGAACCCTATGGGTTCCAATAAATGAGGCTTCTCATTGATCAAACGCAACCAGACTAACATCTGAAATTGCCACTGAGGGCTGCAGAGCTTAGCTCCTCCCAACTTCACAGCCCCCGAGGTCCCGAGTCCCAGACTGGGCTTCTGGGTCCCTGCAAGTCACTTGTTTGACTTTGTTGGTTAATACACTAAGGGGAGTTATTCATCAGCAAGTGTAAATAATATGCCCCAACCAGCAGCCGTCTGGGCTCTGTAGAGAGTCCAGTGGTCTGTGAGAAATGCCCCCGGAAAAAATGCCAAAGGGTGTCACATTCAACCTGACCGTGAGGACAGAGGTCTCCTCGCTTCCAGGTGACTTCTAACCACATCACAATACCTTCCTTCACATATACCCCTGCCAAGTCCCGCTCCTCAGCCCTCAGTATCATGCCCCTGCCCCACGTCCAGGCCCTTGGCAAAGCCCCCTCCTTTTTTATATAACAAATCCAGACGTCAAACACCCAGTCATCCTGCTCCAGGGAACAAACAGGTGCTGGGGAGGCAGCAAAGCCAAATGCTCTTGAATGGGGTGGGGGTGAGGGGGCAGGTGAAAGGGGAGGGAAAAGAGTGCGAATGAGAAACTACAGCCTCCAGGACAGATAACTGGGAGAAATGTGCTCCTGTCGCTCTGGTTTCTAGAACATCCATGGTGCCTCTGTGTGTGTGTGTGTGTGTGTGTGTGTGTGTGTGGAGCGTGAACACCAGCCAGCTCAGAGAATAAGAGCAGGCTGGGGCTGGGGCTAGGCAAGGGAGGAAGCGGGGGAGGGGGCTTGAGAGATGTCGTGTAGGAGAGAGGGAAAATCAGCACTCCTTCTGAGCGAGTCATCCCCACTGCCGCAGTCCTGAGAAAGCACTTTCTTTTTTTCAGCTGACGTATAGTCAGTTACAATGTGTCCATTTCTGGTGTACAGCATCATGTCCCAGTCATGCATATATATACATACATATATTTGTTTTCATATTCCTTTTTCATTAAAGGTTATTACAAGATATTGAATATAGTTCCCTGTGCTATGCAGAAGAAATTTTTTCTTATCTATTTTTATATACAGTGATTAACATTTGCAAATTGCAAACTTCTCGCCAAATTTAAACCCCTCTGTCACAGCCTATCTTGGAAAACCCTCCCTGCTTTTTCCTGCCCCTCAAGAGGTCTTAATGCAGAGACAAGCCCCTCCTTTTCTGATAACAAGAGCCTGCTGGGATTTTAAAATCTGACCCTTGCCGACGAAGAGCTCTTGAAACATAAAAAGATTCCAGCCAGACAGCCCAGCCCAAGAGGCAACCACCCCTCCACCTCGCCCCTTGGACAACATAATTCCACATTTGTAATGAAAAGCAAACATTGTTTTTTAAAAGTGCAACTGATGACAAGCTTCCTTGGTTGAAATAAATTCCTCAGCTCTTAGGAGAGGGGTTGGAAAAAAAGGGTATATTCGTGATTTAAGACGGAGGATAAGAGTAAGATTCCGCAGGTGATATACTTTATAAAGGATGCAGGAACTCCATACTTGACATTTGGTACCGTTACTGTTCTTGTGCAGAACTCCAACTTACAGGAGGGGAAATGGGGCATGAACAGAAGAGAGACAGAGAGAAGCAGAGGCAAGGGCCTCCACGGGGCCCAAGATTCAGGCACTGAAATCTTTAATCTCAAATTCAAGGCGTGCCACAACTGTGTTCATGATTCACTAGGCATGTAGAGAAAGGACACGAATGAGCATTAAAAACCGCAAGTAGGATGCAACGGTGAACAGCTCTCGGGACCTAGATTTGACTGTCTGGGTCAGGAATGGTGAGTGCCTGCTGGGGAAGGGGCCATGGGGCTCATTGGTGAGAGCTGCAAGTCGCAGAAGGTGTGGCAAGTTTGCTGGGGCTGCCGGAACCCTGAATGCAGGGCAGGCCCGAGTGGGAAGACACTGGAGACAGGAGGAGTGGGGGTCAGAAAGGCTCTGTGGGCGGCACGTCCACTCGATGAAGTTGTCTTGGCATCTGCCCACCTCTCTGCTCTCTGCCTGGGCTCGCTACCAGGAGTGCCAGCTTCAGGAGGGCGTCTCTGCCAATTCCTTGGCTCAGGAAGGGGCCCTCCAGGGCCGGGGCAGCATCGGGGAGACTGTTCAGGGGCCACAAACAGCATTCAGACCAGGGAAAACATCACTTGTTGGGTCTTCATCATCTCACACTCCCCCTTGCCACGGGCAAGAGTATGTTCAAATCAGAGGCAGATCTAACGCAGGTTGTCGCTGCTCCACGTGAATCCCGCAAAGCACCTGGCTGCCCGGAAAACCCAAGTCCTCCTTCGCTCCACCAGCCCTCTCTGGACTTCAGGTGCCATGAATCTGCCCCCCTCCATCCACTGTGGCCACGGGCAGGTCTCATTCCTCCACTGGTGCACTCCGTCCCACACGGTACCCAACAGCACCTAAAATGCTCCCTGCTAGGATGGCAGAGTAAAAGGGAATCTGTTGTCTTTCGGGGCAAGAACCCAGCTTCCTCGATTGGCTGGGTGGCATACCTGAAGAAATAAAGTGGGATTCTTATCCAGGGGTCTATAATTGGGCATCAGGAGGTCTATGACCCCCCAGAAATTGTATGGTTTTATGTGTAAGTGCCTGTGTGAATTTCTGGGAATGACTGCAGTAGTGATAACGTCAGTTACCAAGCACTACTTGCTATCCTAAGGGCTTAACACATATCAGCTAATTTAGCCCTTACATCGGAGATACAAACTGCTTTCATCCTCCATTTAAAGATGGGGAAACAGGGGTACCAAGAGGCTGAATAACTTGCCAAGGTCACAGAGCCAGTCAGTGATGGAGCCGGGATTCAAACCAGGACATCTCGCTCCAGAACCCGCACCAGCCGGACGTACGGTCCCAGTTTACTTCACCAAGAGGTCTGTGACCTCACCCGGCATAACCATCTCGAAGGCATCCAGCTATCAACACCTAGCACGTGGCTGTGACCTATTCGTCTCTGCAGGCTGAGAATCCACAACTGCGCCAGGCACCCAAGAGACACGGCAGCCGCTCTATGAAAGAAGGAATAGTGACGGGGGAAGGGTATATAGCTCGGTGGTAGAGCATGTGCGTAGCATGCACAAGATCCTGGGTTCAATCCCCAGTGTCTCCATTAAAATAATAATAAATAAATAAATAAGCCTAATTGCCACCCCCAACCAAAAGAAAAAAAAAAAAAAGGAATAGTGATGATCATCCAGGCTTTCCTTCAGCATCTTTCTTCTGCCTTTCAGAGCAGTCTCTTCCTCGCACTCTCTCACTTCTCACTGGCACCTCCATCACGCCAAGCCTTGCATCAACACAGGAGTTTCACTGCCACAGGAGTTCTCTCTGCCCGCCTGCTGCATCCTGCCTCTTGCCCATCTTCCTTCTCCACGAACAGTCTCTCCAAATCTCACCAGTGGTCCCTGAACCCGGGACCAGCCTGCATCACCTGATCTGGGACCACCTCCTGCTTTGGCACCTGGACAGGAGCCGGCAGAACTGGCTGACATTCAGCACACAGGGGAGAACTGTGCGTAAAAAGCCTTCACCCAGAGAAGGCTCGCCTGCTGGGTGGCAGTGCCCAGGCCCTGAGGGAGGTATCGGAGCGTTAACCCGGGACGCAGTGCCGAGGGCCCCGAGGGTGGGGCGTGAGTCTTGTCATCTGAGGCTCACAGGGAACCTCAGCCGCGAGGGTACCAGGAAGGAGACAAAGGAGGCAGCTTCCTCTCTGTTTGTGAGGGCCTTCTCTGGAACTTCAGCCTGAGGAGCTCAAACTCCCATCAGCAGCTATACATCCTGTGGGCATTCTGCACCTTCCCCTGTGTCTGTGAGTTCCTGACCAGAATTAGGAGCCTTTCCACTGTGGGCTGCAAACTCACAGACCTGTCCAATCATGGCTGACATTGGTTATTCCCTGACAGGGACTCTGTGGTCCGGGAGGAATCAGCGGGTGGAGACTCTATCCAGTGGGCAGGGGCCTCATCCCTGAAAACCAGCTCTGCGGTCAGCACGCACTGGCTGGAGTCCGCTTCCTGTTCCAGCTGAGTCTTGGAAGAAGCACCTGAGGGCCCAGCTCGGTGCTGTCTTCCTAATGACGATCCCAGGGAAGTATTTCCAGGACTGAAGTGCATGTTAGCCCTCTCTCTTGCAGGCTCCTGCACTGCAGGGAGACTGGGCAGAAGATCTCAGGGAGAAGCTGACATTAACCCCGTCTGCAAGGCTGCCCTCCCTTGAGGGGAAGGGGGTGCTGATGTTTGATTCATCTGTTTTCTCAATGCAAGAAGCTCAGCTGCTCCATGCCTCAGTTTCCCCTTCAGTTAAATGGGTCCATGCCACCTGCTCAGAACCACATCAGTCAGATCAGTATCCAACAGCCTCTAGAAGCAGCAGAGGTCAAACTTATCCTATGATGAGCATCTCTATAATAAAATAGACTTAATGTATTTTATACATTATATAAAATATATTTATTTTGCATATTATATAATATGTAAATGAAATCTATACTAAAATATATTATATAATATATAATAGTATAATAATACAGATATTATTTTATACATATAATGAAATATACAATAAAAGCACTTGTCATACTAGTTCTGACAAATGACCAGTCTGGTCCTATGCAGTGGCGTCTCTCCACATCGATAAACATATCAACTGGCCCCAAAGACTCTCAAGCAGAGATTTGGAAGGAGGGCTGGAGCGAGCCATTTACATGACCCCTTTCCATCTCATGGTTCCCCTCTCCCCGGGGCGGGCAAGTGCTCGTTTTACTGCCTGGCAACCAGACTGGGACTAAGCTTGCTAAAATATGAGTGTTTTTTTGGCTGCAGTACCAGAGAGCCTGCAGCCCTACGGAGAGAGAAAAATTGAACACACCAGGCCGTGGCTCCAGAAAGGGGAAGAATTAGACTTCACACCGAGCAGGCTGAACCATGGCATTCTTTAGATAATGCTTAACAAACCCCCAAACAAAGGCAGCCAACTTAGCTGCATGTTCGTAAAATGTATTCTCAGCAGATTCGGGCTCACTGAAGCACCGAGTTGCTGTGCAGCCAGGGTCCCCAGCCTAAGCTTCCCGTTTTTCCGTGCTGTCCCCCTTGTCTAAATTCCTGCAGATTCTGCCAATCAGAATTCCTCACTTCGGGCTCAGGGGGGCTTAGCAACCAAGGTAAATGGTGGTGCTTTTAAATTCGATCCTAACCCTGGAAAAACAACTGCCCTCCACCCCCAAGCCCCTTACTCTGATAAGGCCAGTCCTCAGCACTTTGAGGGCTGACTGCTTAGAGGCAAAGGAAGGGCGTGGGGTTCTGGGATTCACCTCCGCGTCTCACCTCTCACGTTGATTGCACGGCGGAGTGGGCGGTTTGTGACCGGGTTCGTGAAAGTTCCAGTTCGAGGTTATTTCATTTTTGGCGATGCCGCTGTCGGTGTGATTTTTAAACCATGGTTATCATTAGCATTACCAGCATTTGCGCACCCACATAGAAAGCCAGCTTGATAAACCAGCGGGCATGCTTTTGTGGTCCAGCCCCTGTTTCTACTGCAGCATGTAGGGGGTTAGGGAGAAAGCGCAAAAGGCCTGGAAGCAGGCTTACAGATCTGAGATCAAACACAACCATCACTGAACCCCACTGTTACTTAGCACGGCTTGGTACCCTCCTTTTGATGCCCCTGTGGCATCCCATTTATCCTGTACCCCAATGCCCCAGGATCTGTGTATTAGATCGGCCCTTTTGCAACAGTTGGTGGAGAATAGGAGTTTAAGTTCCGGAGACTAGATTGGGGTCCTGACATATGGACTGTCTGCAAATTTAATGAGATCAACACTTTTCCTGCAGGAGAAAGCACCTCTTCACGCCAAGATATTGGAGAACTGGCCCTGGTGGCTAGAGCCCCACCACCGTCCCCTGCTTACTCTGGGACCTCAGGCAGGATTCTTTGGGAGGGACCTTCTCCATGAAATGAGAAGAATGATCCCTACTCTCACTGAACTTCAGGGGTGAATGGGAAACGGAGCAGAAAATACTTTCGGTGCTTCTGGAAAAAAAACAAGAGAGATGCAGAAATGCAAGATACTAAGCTTTCTTTAAAAACCTTCCTGAAGACTCTCACATGTAGCTTCCCTGAACCTTCATCTCCACTGAAAAGTTGCAGCTAAGAAGTGACCCCAGCCCCAAATCACAGACCAGACTTGGGAGCTGAGGTCTGCTTGGACTGGTGACCCAAAGGCTTATGGATCCAGGTCCGAAGATTGAAGAGATGACCAGCACAAACACGGAGGCCAGGAAACACATCAATCACAGAGTTTAACAAGCAAGTCCAGCTCCAGCTCCAGGAGACAGAACAGACTCCAGGACTGCCAGAGGTGAGGACAAGGGAACTTTCAGGCTGGCCACCGATGGAGCAGATAAGTAGACTTGACAAAGGATGACTACAACGGTGCATTTATGTGCATACAGTGACTGCTGCCCAAGGACCACCCGCTCAGACACACGTACCCACAACTAATAGTACCCACCTACATATGTGCATGTAAGTGTGCAAAACCACAACGCACCGTCCTCTGAAAATGAAGCTGTATTGCCTAGAACACCGTCTAACCAACAGTACAGCTCCAGTAAGTCTCCTGTTGACTGATAACTGATTCTACAGACTTTTAGGTTATCCATATAATTAAAGGGTTTTTTGCCCCCAGAGATTGCAGTGGGTCTCACAGATAAACCAACATCTCACTCAGTCCACTGTGATCAATAACCCACAGCTGTGAACTGGCTGATTGGCGTTCCGAGCACAGACACCACAGGCAGTGGGCAGAAGGAAGCCCCTGGCACATTCCAGCTCCCAGCACCCCCGTCTTGACACTCCTGCCTCCTGCTGGAGACTGAACCTGGGTCCTGGGCCTCTACTGCTCGCTCCACACACTCTACCCAAGTCATCTATCCAACGCCATGGTTTTCAGTACCATCTACAGGCTGATGAATCCCAAATCCCTACCTCTGGTCACTCTTCCCAACTCCAAACTCATGTCCAATCGCTATCTGACATCTCCTCTTGGATATAAAACATGCATCTCAGACTTCACATGGCCAAGCAGAACCCCCCAAACTGTCCACACAGCAGTAGCGGGGTCTCCATCCACCGAGGGAGTCACCTTGTCCTCTGCGCCCCACAGTTTAAGTCACCAGTCCTGTGCGGCATCTGAATCATGCCCAGAGCTCTTCGCTTCTCAAGGCCTCCACGCCACCTCCACCTCTTGCCTTCCTGAGCTCTGCCACACGGCAGCCAGAGTGATCTTCTGAAAATGTAAATCAGATCTCACTCCCTTGTCTGAAGCTCTCTGGGGAGAACTTCAATGGATTTAGAATAAAATCCAAAATCCCTACTCTGATTTACTAAACTGATCCTTGCCACCAACTTCAACCCGGCATCATACAGCTCCCTACTCCTTCACTCAGCTCCAGGCACACTGCCTCCTTTCTGTGCTCAAATAGATCAGGCTTGTTCCCAACATAGAGCCTTTCCACTGGCCATATTCTCTTCCTGGAACCACTACCACCACTGCCACCGTCACCTCTTCCCCTCCTCCCCCCTTCTCCTTCCGCTCCCCCTCCCCCTCCTCCCCATCTCCTCTCCTTCCTCCTCCTCCCCTCTTCCTCTTCCTCCTCCTTCTCCCTTTCCTCCCCTTCTTCTTCCTCCCCTTCCCCTTCCTCCTTTACAGAGATGGCTCCTCCCAGCATAATGATTTCAACCCAAATAGGCCCCCTGGTCACCTCCCCTAAAGTACCTGTTGGTCACATTATACATCACCCTCCACAGCACTGCTTTTCTTATCTGCATCCTTACTCCTGGTTTGTCTCCTCCAGCTCCAATGTGACTCAATGAACAGACAAACCACATCTGAGTGGCTAGGACACAGCCTGACATGCAGCAGGTTCTCGAAACATTTTTCATTCTTCTCACCAACAAAATACACACTCACAGTCACAGATGTCCAGGTGGGACTTTTCACATCATTCTCCTTGTCCTTAAGATATCACATACCGCAAGCTTACTTTGTATCTAATATCCCCCTGGGGCCAGGAGCAGGAGAAAGAAATTGCTGAATAATCATTGCCTCGATTGGCGGGAAGTAAGGAAAAGACCCAGGTCACTCGCCCTCACCCCAACCTCCATCACGACAGACTATCTCTGTGGTCCATCTGAACACTAGCATTTAAAAATCAGTTTTGAGATCAAAAGAACTAAGTTTGAACCCAGGGTCCAACCACTTACTACAGAGGGGATCCCAAACCCACCGCCCCCTCTCTGACCTTTGTTTGTTCTCATCAGGTGGATGAACGTACTATCCGCCCTGCCCCTTTGACAGGGTTGTAACGAGGACGATGTATATAAAATCACTTTGCACATTGTAAGCTATAAATGTAGGGATTGTTGGAATTCTTGAGATAAACAAAGACTTTTTAGAGATGGCAAAGATCTACCTGATTGCTGATCTCATTTGATAGGATCAATCACCTTGGTTCAGTGTGTGTGTGTGTGTGTGTGTGTGTGTGTGTGTGTGTGTGTGTGTGTGTGTTGGGTTGGAACAAGAACTAAAGAAGGGCTGTTAAAGACGAATTTTTAAAGAACGCCTCCCAACAACAAACACGGAAGGCTCATTCCGGGAGTCAAAGCTAATATTAAGAGCTGGGGAGCAAGCGAGCCGGCAGGCAGTGGGGGGTCAGAGTTAATTACAGCCGGCGGCATTTTACACGGTGCCTACCCAGGCCCCCTCCGCTGGGAACGCCACATTCTGAATCTGAGCCGGCTGGTACTAGTGAGCAGTGATTAGAATATGCCCACAGGGCCTCTTAAACTTTCCTCCTCTTTTAAAGCGTTTGTTTTCAGCAAGATTTATGGACGCCTCTGCTGAGCGCAAGCTGGTTTGCCAACACGGGAAGTCCCTCCCTTTACAAAGCCATGGCCACCTAGCACCCGCCTGAGCCTGAGTGTGCCTGGATGGGAAGGCTGACTGGCCAGGTTCCTCTGGGTGACTTCCTCCCCGCAGAGGAGAGCATGTGGGGACCTGGCAGGAAGGGTTCAGATTTCCGGCCAGCCTGCAATGGCCCCCAGAATCAGAAGCCACCGATGGGGAAGAAAACACCCACAGCCACTGCCTTCAGGAGAACTGGAGTGCCTCAGTCTCTCCATCTGTGAAATGGGTGACAGGAAACATGGAAGCTGACCTTGCCAAGCTCTGACAGGAACGAAGTGCTTGATGTTTGGAAGAATGTCTTTCCCACCTTCGCCACACACCCTTAAGTACTCTTCTTGAAAAGAATGTGTGCTTCCCTGATTTAAATGTGCATGTGGATCAGGCAACAGGATCTCCAGCCAGGATGCAGGGATCCAGGGAAATGAAAGAATTCTCACCTCCACTTCAGTCATGGCCCATCACGCACCTGCAAGGAAATCCTCAGGGGGAGAAGGTTCTGCAGGAACCCTCGACCCTTACTCCCCAGGCTGAGTCTGGACGCTGCAGGATGAGCTTCCTCTATCAAATGGACATGGATAAGATTGTCCATCCCATCCTTCCCAGTTCTAAACTCAACGATTCTACAATTGTTCTTGTCCCTCCCCGTAACACCCACAAAACCAGGGGCCCTTCTGGAAAGAACTCAGGGACAGCTCAGAGAGGCTGCAGGCCTTTTCTGGTCAAGAGCTGCTCTGAGTCTCAGGGCTGCCGTGAGTAAGGTCTTCTTGCCCGGAAGACGAGAGAAGGCTTCCATCTGCAAGGTGGAGGCATGCATATGGGCTTCCTCATGAAGGATGAGTACAGAGCCCATGAGGGCCAGCTGCTCACCATCCCCACCAAAGACCAAAAAAAAAGGAAACAGACTCCACCTGATGGGCTGGGCTTAGACTACAAGCAAGGAAGCCTTTCTAGCCAGGAAAGGTTGTTAAACACAGCAACGGATTACGAAGAGAGGCGTTGTAAGCATCTTTTCCAAACTCCTTCTCTGGCCCAATGGCCCCTGATCTGTCTGAGGCGGCTCAGTTGTCCGGGATGGAGTGGGAGGAAGGGAAGGGGCTATAAGAGATCCTGCCTTTGCCAGCCATGCGCTACTGCTCCCTGGAGCCGATCAGAGTATGGGCTAGCTAATTAGAAAAAGGACAGCCCCTCTCCCTGGCCAGTTAATAACAAACAAACAAACAAAACAAAACAAAACAAAAAGAAAAAAACAGGACTTATCCAGACTCAAAGGCTGAGCCCAAGAGGAGTCAGGACCCCTGAGTAATCACTGCACAGAGGGAGGGCAACTTGGTCGTGGGGCCACTGTCTAAAGTCCAGTGGGTAGGGATGACTGCTACAATCAGCACGTTCACTATCTCTATGATTGTGGGCAAAATACTTAAAACCCCTAGGCCTTAATTTCCTCATCTGTAAAATCTGGTTTAATAATTCTGACCTTAGTATTACTCTGACCTTGTACCACATGAGTTAACTTATGCAAAAGCACCTGTTTACGTGGACACTCAGAACATGTAAGTGTCCTTCTCTTCCTCCTGGCAGGCCCTGGATCTGTGCTGGAAGTGCCTGGACTGACCGTGGAAGTCTCACCAGGAAGACAGGAGGCAGGGAAGAGCCAGAGTGGGTCTGACCTGCCAGTTCCTTTGACTCACTTCCTGATGGACCTTCAACGGGTCCAAAGTACCCCAACTCTCTGCACCCAGACAGTGAAAGCACACAGTGTAGAATCTGAGGATTCTACACTTGGCTTTGCCTTGATCGAATTCCTTTAGCTGCTCTGTGCCTCAGTTTCCCCTGATTCAGTAAAGGTGTAACAAGAGGATCTGGGACGGGGGTGGGACAGTGCCCACCATGTACCAGGCACTAAACTTAGCACTTTCCATGCTCTCCTTTAATCCTCAACAGTCCCGCAGGGTTACTACTACTGAGTCATTTTACATAAGGAAGTTGAAGTTTAGTAAAATACATTGCCTGAGACCACACAATCATGTGTGGCACCAGGATTCAAATTCAGTCTACCCAGCTCCGAAGACAAGCCCTTTTGCATTTTTTAAATACCTCTAAGAGATGTTCTGAGCATTTGAAAGATTGTGTCTACAAATAATTAGGGAAAACTAAATGACAGTATCACCCTCTGAAGAATGTTTGATGCTGCAAAGGACCCGACAGTTCCTAACTAATGAAGGATCCAAGGTGTATCTACTGTAAATTCTCCATCTCTCAGCCCCCTCCTATCATCCAAGTAGGTTAAAAATCCAGGAGGTAAATACTATAGGAGTTAACAGTAAGACTAGGTTAATAGGAAAAATAAATCAAGAATGTTCCATTGTATTTGTCTTGATAACAGGAAACATAGGAACTTTAAAAGTGCAAACTACTAATTGTCTAAATGACCTCCCACTCCAGGGCCTCGCCAGCTGCCTCCGGGAGTGTGGGCTGGGCTGCCTTCCATGAAATTCCTCTGATCCAGCCCAATGCATCAGATCCGAAAGATGCTCCTGGTGGCAGAATATGACAAGTGACTTTAGAAATCCTCTTCACACACGAGAGAGTCCATTTCTCTCTGGGGCTCAGAGCACCGAATCCTTTCTCACTCCACTCCTGGTTGGTGGTTTGGAGCATGGACTAGACTTCTTCTTTAAAAAAAGAAGCCCAAATCCAGAAAGCAATTTGCCAAAAAAGGAGGCAGAGACAGGATTTGGTTGGAATGGGGCCCTCAGAGTGGGTTATGTCTGTGAATTCTTTTGTTCCTTCGTGTTCTAGAGCTCTGGCACACTCCAGTTATTGGTCTGGGAAGAGTGAAACTGGATGTTTCTGCCCAGGTCTCCCATCCCCAAATTCTAGAAACTAACAGTATTGTTTCATTCAAATCCCAGGCACCACCTCCTAGAAGGTCACAAATCTTGAAAAAAAAAAAAAGAGTCTTGTTGAGGATGCTCTATTCCCAACAAATCTATAAAAAGTCAATTAAGGGGAAGTTATCCATGCTCTTGGTTTTGCTAAACGACAACAAACAAACAACAAACAGCAAAAACAACAAACCCACTGACTGCTATATTCCCCTAAAAACTCTTATTTCAAAAATCTGATGTATCACCGATTTCCCAGGAATGCTGCTCTTGTGTAAATCGAGGTACGCCTGTCCTAGGAATGAACTCCCAGCCAGGGTCCCTTGTTCGGCTGTAGAGCCAAAGAGCCAGACTGAGTTATTCATTAACTTCCTGTATGAAAACCGAATAATAAAACTGAAGTGTGTTAAACAAATCCAGATGAGGGGGTTTAAATCACCCCCAAGTCACCAGGCTTAAAACCGCTGTCATTTCCCCTGGAACAAATACGCTCTACCTTGCTCTCGCAACACGTTATTAAACGGAGATAACAATATTTATGCCCATCCCAGGGGGTGACTGGATGGACAGCTCTCCCGGGCCGGGCCAGCAAAGAGGAAGAATTGACAGGCAGTCGGGGGGACGGGTGGGTGGCCCCCTCCCCGAGCCCCCTTCCAGCACTGTGATGCCAAAACATGCACAGAGGTTAGGTGTCTGGGGATGAGTGGTGTCTGTCGTGTGGAAGAGCCAGAAACGTTTCGGTGACTTGCCATGGGAGTCAAAGCCTTCGCCCCTTTGTCACAACCACTTAGCTCTTATTTCTCCCCTGGGATTTATGTGTGAGCGAACAGCAGGCAGCTGCCTCCTTCGCTGCGGCTGCCACCGGGAACTACAAGGCACCGGGAAGCCTGCAAGAGGAAAGGCTCTCCCAGGCCGCTCCTGCAAGCAGCCAAGATGCGGTTAAAGATTCCAACTCTGGTGGGATCTCGTGTCTCCTAGGTTACAGCTGAGGACTGTGTCTTCCTTTATGACAACAGAAAACGTGTGCTCTCCAGGGACTGCTCAAACATCTGTACAAGGTACGCCGTGTGTGTGTGTGTGTGTGTGTGTGTGTGCGCACTCACACACACCCAGGCAGCAGCCGCAGCAGTCGTGACCCAGCTCTTCAAATAACCCGCTCCAGATATGTAAAATTCACAGGGGCCTTACTGCTGGCCCAGGCAGCCAGTCTGCCACAGATGTGCGGTGGTGCGGTCTCAGAAGTCTAATTAAAATAGAGGAAGTGATCTCCTCCTCAAATTTCCTTTAGATGTAAGTCTATAAAAATCACTAGGTAATATCCGATTGGCAGAGCGAATCATAGGAGTTAGCAGCTGGGCCGAGTGGACAGAGCAAACAGACGTCTGGCCTCCCCGTGGGGGGTGTCTTTCCAAACACCCCTGCCAGAGACTCTGGCCTCCTTGCCCTGTGCCTTCGTCGAATCTTTGTGGTCACATTATGAAGTTACGGTTATGTGTCCATCTGGAGTTAGCCAGGGGAGGGGAACTGTTGACCCACCTTAAAAACCACGGACCCACAGTCACTAAAACGTGTGTGTGGCTGCTTTCATCTGTTGATGTTCCCTGATATTCCCACAAGCAAAACGGCACTGCAGCTACAGCTGTCCCCCGAGTGGGATGCCGGGGCCGGTACACCCGCTTACATGTATCTGGGGCCATCGGTCGCCCAAGCCTGGCAAAGAGCCAGATGCCAAGCGCCCCAGGAACCGCTGTGGAATGAATTCGAAATTCCTCCCAAAGCAATGTGACCACGTCTCCCTGGCCTCAAAGCCCACCCACCTCTTCTCCCATCACACATTTTAAGTGACTCATTATATCAGTGTTCCTGTTTTCAGTGTCTTGAGTCTCAGGACTGACAATCCAGGTGAAGGTCACTAGGTGCACACGATGACTAACCACTGCTTGGGCTGGTGACCTGCCACGTGGCACAAGCAGCAGCGGGCTGAGTCTGGGCGTAGGACCCGTCACTCGGTGTCACCTCACTTCTCCTTGGCCTCATAATTCATCTGGAAAAAGAAGACATCACCCATGTTCCTTGCCTCAGAGGGCTGTGGTAGGGGTTAAATTCGACAGGACTACTTTGCAGACTCGAAAGCCTCTCTTTCGAGAGTCACATGAGCATCAGCCAGCTTCTGTGAAGGTAGGTGACAGACCTGGGTCTCCCTTGCTGTGAACATGCACAGTCTACTTGGGCCAGATACATCAAGCCCTCAGTTCCTGTGTCAGCCAAATGGGTACCCTGATAGCTGCATCTAGCTTCCCAATTCATTTCACTGATGTGAACTGAATGTCTAATAGACTCATTTCCTATGGCCACTATAACAAATGACCACAAACGTGATGGCTTAAAGCCACAGAGATTTATTCTCTCTTCGTTCTAAGACAAAAATCTAAGAATCGTTATTTAGGTCACCCTACACACCCTAGACGTTACCAGTAACTCCAGTTTGCACAGCCCCGTACTTGAGTCACTCAACAGCCAGCCAGTGCTGAATGCCAACTTCTGGTCTACGGCACTGTCCTAGGGCCTGAAGGGGACACACAGATGTAGAACACAGAGGTGGTGGCTTTAAGGACGGGACCATCAGAATGGAGAAACTGATCAAAAGTATATGAAACATTGATGGAAAGTAGCAGCAGGTCCCTGTCCCTAGCTTAGAGGTGAAGAGCAGGGTTCCTGGCCTGGGCTTGCCTCCTTCCACGTATGTGATGTACCAGCTAATTGAATCTGGGCACATCACTCATCTAGACAGTGAGGCAAGTGAACTGGACAATGTCTCATCATTTATGACTCTTAGTGTGGCCAAGAGTGCTGCTCTCACTATCTTATTATTATTATTAAAAATAATGACGATGCATAATCCTGAATGCTTACTTGTGGCAAGGGCTGTTTTAACCACGTTGGTCCTCATGTCAGCTCCATGAGGTTGATTTTGCCATCATCTCCATTTTATACACGAGAAACTGGTGAGAGAGGCAAAATAACTTTTCCAGTATCACACAGCTTGTAAGTGGTGGAGTTGGGATTTGAGCCAGGCCTCTGAACCACTGTGCTGTACAGGAGTTCACTGTAGACTCAGATGGGCAGGGATGTCTCGCAAAGGCAGTCACACTTACTTTTGGCTTTGAAAGACAGCCCACATAAACCAACTATAAAAAGCAGGATTCAGCATCATGTTTCCAAAGGATTCTAGGGGTTTTCTTTCTTTCTTTCTTTTTTTTTTTTTTAACAAGTGAAGCAAAATGAGCACAGCTCCCAGGAACATCTCTTTCAGAGCAGTTCCGGATTCACAGTTGCCTATTCTGGAAACATTGTTTTCACTTTAAAAGCTCTGAGAACCACACTGAGAGGTCTCTGAGTTAAAAGCTGGAAGCAAGGCTCAAGAAAGTGAATCGGCAGTAGGATTAGTCACCGAAGGCAGAGAGGGAAGGAAAAGATGGGTTAGACAGGAGAGGTGGTCCTAAGACCTATTCAGAGCGGAGCAGAGCCTCTCACCTGGAAGGCCCCCTGTGCAGCAGGAGCGCTCAGACTGCGACATCAGTCTGCACCTACCAGATAACAGGCCCGATCGATTTGTACTTCAAAACACCTGATGATGAAAATTATTCCCCTTCGCTTCCTCTAGATATATAACCATTGATTCGTTCATTCTCTCAAAATGTGTGCAAAGTGTTGGGTCTCAGGGATGAATGAGATCCAGGGAACTTGGACAGATGAGAACGACCCAAAGATCTCCAGGACCCTCCACCCCAAGCTGGTGTCTTGCGATTCACGCCCTTCTCACTCTCATTGTCAAGAGCAAAAACACTTATTGGTTCAAAGCTGTATGTGTGACACTGGACCAGCTGTCCTCAGGGAAACAAAGGGCTTAAGAAGAGTCCATTTAACCAATCAGAGTTCAAGTTAGCCGATTTCTATTGAGTTTTATTTTCCACGGGTCATATAGACAATGCACAGTTAATTCATGTTGGATTAATGTATAGGCGTTTAAAAGAAACTTACACTCAGTATTTGGTCCTCAAAACCACCCTCTGAACTAGGAGGCATGACTACCCCAGTTTCAGCATGGGCAAAGCACATGACCACCCTTACCCGAGTTGTATCACCTGTAGAATAAGAGATATGGGGTGAAGATCACCAAGACCTTTTCCGGCTCTAAAAGGCTACGATGCTCGACATTACAACTAAGACTCAGAGAAGGGAGGTGACCTGGAGAATGGCACACACCCAATAATGATTGTTAATGATTGCTGAGTGTGGGCTATGCATGAGACACTAAGTACCACACAAGGGTTTTCCTGCTGGTCTTCACTAAAGCCCTGCAAATGAGACAGCCGGGCATTAATGGGAGCTCCCCATTCTATACTGAGGGGACTGCGACACGGAGTACTTACACACCCTGTGCAAGGTAACACAGCCGGTGAGCAGAGGCCACGTGGAAACACAATCAAGTCTGAGCCTGGCCACTGAGTTCCTGCCCATCGCACTGTCTGGTCCACCCAGCAAGGCAAGTGGCGCTGATGACACAGAACACAAGCCCAGGTCTTCTTTTTACAAACCCAGGATCTTTCAGCTGAACCTTCACAACCCCCTCAATATTCCTGGTGGCTATGACTTCAACGGTAGCACTAATTCTACAATGCTTGAGGGTAAATTACAAGCCAAGAGCCAGTACAACTAGTCATAACATGATGAGAAATCTCAAAAGGGATAATGTCTAGGGTTGGTCCTGGCTCGTCAGGGTTGGCCAGGGTGCAGGGAAACAGGCACCCTTAGCTACTGCTGGTGGTAATATACAGATCACTTAGTAATCTTTCTTCTAGGAATTTAGCTTAAGTAAATTTCTTATCCATTTTTGACCCTTCAGCAGTTAAAGCTTTGAGTATCTAATAAAAGTTATGGCCCTTCTCCCCACAAAAATCAAATGCACCAAGAATGTTTGCATGCAATTATAGAGTACGCCTGGATGTCAATATGAAACCTGTCTACGAGTTTCAGCTTTGAATCCCTAAAGAAAAAAAAATCAATGATGTCCAACACCTGGATAAATGGTACATAAATTCAACTTAATATTATGCAGCCATTTGAACAATGTTGCAAATGTGAAAGAACCTTTAATAACATGAGACAGTGCTCAGGATAAACTGTTAAATGCAAAAGCAGATTATAAAATAATATGTATAATATGATCACTACGAAAATAGATAGGCAGAGAGGAAAAAGAAATGGGAGATGGGAGGCTAGAATCCAAACATTAATAGTGATTTCTAGATGATATTGGATGATTTTAGTTTCTTCTTTATGATTTTCTATGGGTTCCAAATTCTTTATGAAAATTATGTAGTCTTTTATAGATACGATGATTTTTTAAAGAGAAATAATCCAATGACATTATCTAAATAAGCCTGAAGTTTCATTTTTTTCCCAGATCCTAGCTATAAGCCCCCAGCCCTCCCAAGGACAAAAGCATTAATGTCAGGACCGACATCAAAGTGCATAATCGTAGACAACAGTAAATTCCACCTACTAGTTTGTAAAAATGGAGATATTCTTCTCGAGAGAGAGGGTTAACACTGGATATTAAACCCATAAATGGGAAGGTGAGAGGTCTTGGCTCTTTAAGGCGAGGACTCTCCTAGTGCCAGTCCTCAGCCACAAGCCCAGGAGAAAAGTACCTCCCCAGGGGCAGATGGGAGGAGAGCTGGGATCAACGTAAAATTCATGTCAGTGGTAGGAGCAAATCGAACAGATGGCCTGGAATCTGCACACCAGGTCTGGGCACCATCCTGAACAACAGGAGAGAATATTGCACATTTTTTTTCTCTACATCTAAATATTTCTTTCACCAGGAAAGGCTGGTTGGAAATAGTTGAAACCTTGAGAGAATTGACTAAAAATCCAGTTTAGCAATCCTCTCGAAATATATACTGATAGATCTAACTTGCTTGTGAGTTCTTTTGAATTGCTTAAACACATACACACATGATATACATTTGAAAAGTATGGTGTCTTCTCTTTATTTATAATTCACTCCAAAATGTCTTTCCAATCTCTAGAGATTTGTTGAAGCAATCAGATGCTCCACGTTGCTGTCTACAGTGCAGTATTTCCCTTCTAAAACAGATCTGATCACATCATAGTACCCCTGAAAACCCCACACCAGAGTCCCAGGTCCAAGTTTAGCTGGCTAACCCCCCCCATCCCAGCCTCATACACCACTCTGACCAAACCCTGTGCCCTGGGGCCCTCCAGGGCTTCCCTGTTCTTGGGAACACTCTGTCCTCTGTTGCTTACACTCACCCCCTGATGAATGCTATTTCCCAGCCTCTTTCACCTCCCCCTATCAAATTCTGTGCATCCTTAGACACTTCTCTCTTCAGAAGAAATGGTGAAACACACAGCATTGAACCTTTATAGGATGTTCCTCAGCTAGAGTAAAATCCTGTGCAAAAGGAGTCTGACAACAAATAGGAGTCAAGCAATTAAGGAAAGGTGCTAAGGGCATCATGGATAGGGAAGAGCACATGCACGGCACACAGACGCGCACCAGAGCACGAAGAGTGAGGCAGGGGTGGCAGGAGAGGAGACTGAGGAGGTCCTGCAGGGTATGCTAGAGTTTACCATCTCAAAGGGGAGGTACCAGCCTACCCTGCAAAATGCAAATATCATGTCTGGTCGAGCGCCATAATACATGTGTGTGGCTCAGCAGAGAAGAGCCTGGTCTTAGACATCCAGTCCCGGACATCACCTAGACCGTGAAGCCTTCTTCACTGCCTCCATTCAGAAATAACCGCTTCTTCCCCATGCGCCCTATTGCAATCTCTTTACATCTCAGATGCAGGATAAACAGCAGACACCTGCGATCCACTACAAAGCTACTAAATCAGATCTCGTACAGTGGGGTCCAAGCCTCCGACATTTTTCCCTCTTGCACATTGTCCTTCTTGTATGAATGAGTAGACACCCCAAAGGAAAGGGATTCCTGAACTGGCTGGTGTTACAAGCAATATATCTTTGTGTCTGTGCTTCGTTGCGTTGTGTTTCTAAAGAATGTGCATTTCCTTTCCATTTTTGCGTGGGTAGCAAGAAAGGCGGTGGCGTTTGACTTAGCTTGATTTAGCAGGAAAGTAAATTCACATTTAACAAGTATGTTAGCCAAAGGTTTTTTTGCATTTATAACAAGCTCCTTCAGGGATTCAGTTCTACATAGAGGTTCACAAACCCCTAACAAGTGCCCTGATCCAGCCTTACCAGGTTAATTCTCTGTGTGTCTATCTCCCTCATCAGACTGTGAAGAGGAGGGTATCTCAGATGTCTCTAAAGCCCCAGTATCCAGCACAGTGCTTGGGACTTCAGGTCCTGAATGAATGAACATGTAAGCTCCCTGTCTACTCCTACTCACTCAGACCCTTCCCACTTCTGCACTTTTGTCTGCCTGTGTACTAGAAATCACTCTCCTTCAGACGTCAGAAAAAGGTTCCCTATCCCAGCTGCATCCTAGAATCACCAGGAGAGTTTTAAAAACTCAGATGCTAATCACATCCCTGGAGACCCTGGTGTAGTTGGTCTGGACAGGACCTGGCATCAGTATTTTCTGAAGCTTCCCAAGGATGGAGTGTGTGTGTCCTTTATCTCAGCAGGCAAACCCAGGGCTGAAAGCAGCTCTGGCCGTCTCGATGTGGAGCATCTGATTGCTTCAACAAATCTCTACAGAAAGACATTTTGGAGTAAATTATGAATTAAAGGTGCTAAAATGGTCTAAAAGTCTTTGGATGTCCCCAGTTTGCAGTTAAGGAGCAGAACACTCAACCCTGCAAAGCAAGATGGTGGACAATGGTCTTAAATCTGTTCTGGATGGAGACAGTGAGGGTCAGAGTGAGCTAGTGGCCGGACACTGGCAGAAATAGAAGGAGGTTCCCAGAAGACTCCAGGCCCCAGCTTCAGGCTCTTATTGTGACTTCCAAGGCTGGGTCCCAAATGGTCCTTTCTGAGATCCTACATAACCAGTCTCCTGGGCAGCCCAGGAAGCCAGGGAGGAGGCTCGGCCTGCTCTGCCACCTCCAAGCTTCAGAGTCAGCAGAAATGGGGATAATAAAAACCCAGCCCACCACACTGAGCTGTGGGGAGGCTTCACATAGACAATACCTATGTGTCTATCCCATTAAAAGCCAATTCCTGTTTCTTAAGCCGGGAAAGCAAAGATATATGACATAAGGACAACTCAAGGCGGTCCTTGAAGATGTATCCTTACAGAACTTGAAAGAGTCAAACCTGAGATAAGCTCTGACACTGAGAATGTCCCAGGGAAGCATCTCCTTCCATGCGGGTTTTAAAGCCCTAGGCTGACCAACTTTCCCTTCCTGGGAGTGCGCGTGCGCCTGAGTGCATGCGTGCTCTTCCCAGCGGGGCTGGTTTGTGCGCAGCCCGTTGGGGACACGAGAGCTGACTTACAGCCAGCGAGGACCTCCATCACTTGAAGACTGACATCACTCTGGAGGCTCAAGTGCAACTTTCAGCTGAAAGGCGGGTGGCCCAGGGGCTGAGGCTGCTGTCAGCAGGGTCAAAGGGAGGAATTCTGCACAGTCAGCCAAAGGGCTCTAAATAGAAAGCAGGACATCCATGGTGCTGCAGCCGGACTCCGACACATACAGTCAGGAGGCCCAGCTGCAGAACATGCCGATTAACAGGGGGCCCAGTGGGCTGGGAATGACATTCCAAGTGCCATTCTGGACTTTGGCAGCTGACCTCTGGCCTAGGCGAGGCGGCTGGGCCGTGTGAAATGCTGCCACACCAGCCGAGATCACCTCTCTTCACCGGGTACCAAAGGAGAGCGAGGCAGCACATTGTGTTATGAATCCCCACGAGGTCGAACTGCCCCTGAAGCCAGAGGCTCCAAGGCCCACAGAAGGGGCTGTAGCTTTTAGAAACAACAAAAATAACCAACAGTAATGGATCTAGCAAATTCACCATGCATAATATTGGGCGGCCACTAACAATGCAGTAAAGAGAGACCGTGGAATCAAAGAAGGTGCTTGTTTCAGAAGGTTGATATAGTAAAGTGATGCCAGCACCGTGATTTCAGTTACGTGAAGTGTGTCTGCACATGGGAAGGGGACACTGAGCATCTTACGCTGAGCTCCTTACAAGAATAATTTTACTTAATCCTTACAACTCCAAGAGATTTTTATTTTTTGCATTTTGTTGATGAAAAAAAAAAAAAAGAGACTCAAAGAGGCTGAATAACTTGTTCAAAGATAGTATGTTCCAGATCCATGATTTTTAAAAAGCCGGTATCCTCCTGGAATGTCAGCCCCAGACACCTGATCCTTCCTCTTCCCTTCAATATCTGCTCTCTGACAAGAACGTGGTAATAGACACTTACATACATATCCATATGAATTTAAGCCAGTACTTCTCTCTGTGCATTGAAAAGTGAAACGGAAAAGGTGAGTTCCCTTGTCAGTGGATCCAGTCTTCAAAGAGCAGCTAGAGGAGGCATTTGCCAAACACGGAGTCCAGTACCTGCTCCATCCTTGCAGTCATAACTGCCTGGCTCTCTGGGGACCAGGCAGGGAGGGCACCAATGTCCTCTGACATCCTGCCTAGCGACTGGCCATGGGGCCAGGCTCTCCATCGTGGAAAGCTCTTAATGCCACAGGATGGAAGGTTTTCTCTGCCTGAAAGATATCATTATTGAATAAAAGGGGAGGGAAAACAGAAAAAGGGCATCAAAGCCTAAACAAATAACATCAGCATGAAATCTTTAATGAATGGCTCATCCAACGCGATCTCCTAAAATCCAGGAGGTTTAGTAAAAGATGCCTTAAACCCAGTTTATACTGCAAAGCAGCCATGAAGAAAAGTCAACACCGAGTTAATCCCCATTTAATAATTCAGTTTCAGGATGTTAAAACATATTTCTCTTGGAGCTTCTGCATGTATGACTGATAACAGGGCAACCAAGAAACACCACATTAAAATAGAAAGAAAGAAAGCGGAGTGGTTTTTTGGGGAATAATACTATCAGTAGCTTCCAAAAGGTAGCAGTTAACCCTTCCTGACTCTTGACTTCATCTTCCAAATCCTTTCTTCTCCCTCTCAGACCTTCTTCCCAGGCATTTAAGCCCTGCTTAGGGGCCTGGCCTTGACCAAGCATGACTGTTGGATCAATGGTTCAGACGCTGAGGACAGGCTGCCCAAAAACCTTCTGTGGGACCAAGGCCATTGGGTCAGCACACTCTTCCCTCAGAGTCCTTTGGCAAGAGTCAGTCACATGGTGATTCTGATTCACCAGAAGCCTTGCTGAGCCTGACACCAGTAGGTGGGAACAGGCCAGTCTCTCATCAGTCCAACCTTCCAAACCCATACCCTTCTCAGCTGACATCCCGAGTTCTCCCCAGATATCCTGAGTGCTCACCGAATCATTCTGAGCTCGGAGCTGATCAGAGCCTGCTGTCAACTAAAGTGTACTCACAACCTTAGGCTCGACACAGGACTGTCTACTTAACTCTCCCCTTGACCTTCTGGAAAGGACTTTCTCATCGCTAATGTTCACTTGGATCGGGGCCACTTCCAGAGGGAGTTCCCCAGATATGCAAGAAAGTGCCCAAACCCACCTTCTTCCCATCAGAACCTTGATCCGACCCCAGTTAAGTTCTCGTCTCCTCTCTCCCAAACCTCCTCTCATTTCTAAGTACAGAGAAGACTCGGGGTGACAGCACTTCTCACAGGCTCTTGTCAGAAGAGCCATACTTTACACTTTACTCACACATCAAACAGGAAGACCCACTTTCCAGTCCGCAACCGACCACAAAGCAGCCTGAGACTCCCCCCTCCCCACGGCAGCTCCCTGGATGCCTCTGCCTGCCGTGCTTGCAGCGGCACAGAAGAGAAATTAAAAGCAAATTTGCATCACCTTTGCACAGCGCTAGAGCCTTCGGTTTTAATTTGCATTTTATTTGCACAGCACTTGCATATAATATTGTAGAAATGCCCAGAACTCCCTTCCCCCTCCCAACCCCACCTGCTTCTCTGTATCCGCAAATCCCAGGATGCCTGGGGACCCAGGCAAATGACAGAGGGACTTAGCATCCTGGGGAACTAAACCAGAGAAGCTCTAGGCTGGCATCGAAGGGGAAGGGCGGGGGAATCCGAGTGTCAGGAGTAGGACAGCAGGAGGTCCTGACCCTTGAATAAATTACAGCCCTTATATCTGCCTCCCTTACATAAGAAATAATGGTAAAATTCTCCTCACTACCCACCGTGCAAATATGCATGATGCTGACTCAAAACTGCCAACCCTCAGGATCGGCTTAACACAATGCCAAACCTGGTGAGAAGCGGTGGGACAGCTACCTTGTGCCATCTGTGGAAACCCCCCAATGGTCCATTTAATATCCCTTCCCCTTTAACAAGTGAACTTTCTATGGCTCCGGTGCTATGGGGTGTTACATCCACCTGCCTGCCATCCCACCTGGCACATGTATGGTTGGATACTGCAATTCCAGATGACCTGCACACACACACACACACACACACCCCAAAACTAGCCTGAGTCCAAGACTCTCCCCCACAAACATAAACTCTTCTGCCAATGCAATACCGTAACACATTACGATTTCTGTAAGACCCGAAGTTTACTTAAAACATGCACACACAGAGGACAAGAAGGAGCTAGGAAACACACTGCATGACATCATGGGCTCAATCTCTGTTTCCTCACACTCGCTCAAAGCAGTGCCCTCCTCCCTGTTTACACAGACAAGCAGCTTCCAACCTGATGGAATTCAGCGTCAAAAGAAAAAAAAAAAAAAGTGAGAACGTTTTGCTAAATGTGCTCCCCTGGTGTCAAAAATGACAGCCAGGCTCCAAGATGTACTTTGAGAAGTAAACAAAATCGGGAGCAAGAGCCTTGGGACAGTGAGGACAGAGAAAAGGACCCAAAGAGAAATAACAGATTAAATCAGTTCTTTCTCTTTCTCCTTTGCTTTCAGTCGTTGCCAAGTGACTTATCCTTGGAAAGCCACTTACTTTTTCAGGGTGAAGTATTTCTTTGTGAGATGACTTATTTCGCTTGGTTCCACTTACGTTTATGACTCTCAGGGAAGGGGAGAAAATACCGAATCGTAGACCGCTGGGGTACAAAGGGGTCTTCAAAACATCATTTGTCTTCTCATTTTATAGAAGAGGAAACTGCAAGGCCCACAGTTAAGTGACTTTCCCAAGGCCACACGGACAGGCAATGAAACAGCAGAGACGAGAGGAAACCTTCAACTTCCGCCTTTGCGTTCCCTCAGCCTGTGCTACTGGAAGATGAGAATGTTCCGAGATGGCCGTGATGCTGCTCAAACCCGTCCTCCTCACTCCCTGACTTACCCTCGGCAATAATGTTGCATGTCCCGGCCTCCAGTGTCCACTACTGTCTAACAAAAATACCTGTGCCCAGGGAAGGGTGTAGCTCAGTGGTAGAGTGCGTGCTTAGCATGCACAAGCTCCTGGGTTCAATCCCCAGTGCCTCTACTAAAAAATTAAATTAAGTTAAAAACTAATTTAAAAATACATGAAGAAACTTAATTACCTCCCCCCTAAAAAAAATACCTATGCCCAATTGCTTTTTACTTTACCTGGGTGTCATGAAGACGGATGAGGTAGTAGCTTTTACTGAGTTTGTGGCAAAGGTATTTTTACAGAATCGCTGCCCACTGAGTTGCCCAGTGATCCTGGGATAACCCATCCCTATGATTCCTCCTCCTTGGAGAAAAGCGCAGGGGGGAGTTTGTCTCTCCAGATGCCCGGGGAGGCTGCCCGTTGCTAGCAATTGAGAACAGTTGCTTTTCCGCCAGCTGCCGGGAAGTTCAGAACTAACGTGTGTTCACCTGAGTGACTCCTCTGAGCCTGTGTTTTATGGACCACCTCTGGCTCCACACTACCCTTGTGCTCCTTCTTTCATTCTTACTGCAGTCATTTCATTGTATCTTTACTGTCTTAAGCCAGTTCAGACTCGGCAACAAATGCCAGAGCCCAAGTGGCTTGAACAGCAAGCATTTGTTTCCTACAGTCCTGGAGGCTGGGAGGTCCAAGATCACAGTGCTGGCAGACTTGACTCCTGGTGGGAATCTGCTCCCTGGTCTGCAGATGGTGCCGTCTTGCTGTGTCCTCACACGGCAGAGAGAGCGAGCTCAGACCTCCTCCTTTTCTTATCAGGGCGCTAATCTCACCATGAGGTCCCCACCCTCACGACCTTATCCAAACCTAATTACCTCCCAAAGTTCCCATCTCCAAATACCATCATATCAGGGATTAAGGGTCAACATGTGACTATCTCTTCCCCCCAAATTCATTCAGTCAATACAGCATTTGATATTACTTTAAATTGCCTCAAATCACCTTTGGAAGAGTATCATATAAACAATAATAATGAAACTCACAAGCTTTGAGGAGAAAGATAATGTATAATTTTCATACATCTTGAGCCAAAAACCAGGAATGCAGAGCTGGCGAGAACATTCCTTTTGTGCTAAGATTATGATACCAAGTGGACAAAGAACTCCTAAACATCCCCAAATGTGAAGGTAAATCAGGGGCAGGCTCCCTGTGCCGCCCGTCTTCCCATAGCCCTGTGGCGTTTCTCCACACACGTGATCATCTCCTTCATGGCTCACAAGTGGCATCCGACTTGTTCCGCGTGTGCTGGGGCCTGGGGACACTTTGTGGTTGGCCGACCTTGTACCCACTCTGCAGCTTTGGGCTGTTCATGGAGCCTCGTCAACATTTACAAAAGCACAAGACAGATGAGAAGGGGGAACTGCATTCCTCAGCCGGAGGAGTGGCCAAGTAACCACACACTGCTGGCCCTCCTGGGACCATGCTGGTCACGGACTTGGCTTCGGCAGCCCAATGACTTGTTCCTGCAGACAGCGCCTACGCCCACGCCGTCTCCCCTCCGATCGCCAGCCCTGCAGGTCCCGAGGAGGGAAAGTATGATGGGGAGTAGACGGGCACTAGACAGGAATGTATGGTGCCAAGGCAGGACTGAGAAGGAAGCCACTTCCTCCGTACCCAGTGCCCTGCTGGATTCTGAGACCCCTCTGCCTAACAATTATCTCTCTAAATAGCCCTGGTCTAAGCCATGGGGCTCAGGGTGGATTTCAAGGCAGTAGCTTCAGAGCATAAAACTTTCCATGTCCTTTACACAGGATGTCCAGTTTGGTATTTGGATGGGATTATCCCAAACCAGATGTTATTTTCTTAAAATGTAGAGTTTACCACACCCTCCATCCAAGATGTACAGACTCTGCACTTGGAGGGAGGAGGGGGTCACAGGTAGACTCTGCCAAATACTGGTTTGAAGCTCGGGTCTGAAGGGCGGTCAGGACTGAAGTGGCAAAGCCAGGCTCCACCCTTCCCTGACTAGGTCAATCTGGGAAAGTTACTTAGCCTCTCCATGCCTCAGTTTCCTCATCTATAAAATGGGAACAATAATGGAACCCACCTCATGGGATTGAGAGGACCAGCTGGGTTCAGGGTAGACGCCATGTAAATTTTAGCCTCTCCCTTTCAAAAGAAGTCTTCCAACATTATAGCCCAGTCTCAGAAAGACAAGAACTCAGTAGCCATTAGAGTTAGTTCAGCCCTCTCTCAGTTATTTATTCAAAAATGTTACGTTTCCTGTTTTGGGACCCTCTTACCAACATATGCCTCCTCTAACCTCGGTCATCCAGGGCATGCAGGACTGGTTTGGATGTTCAGTGAAAGATGGAAATTATTTGTTATCAAGTCTCTGCCTTATTTCTACTCCCTAAACTGAGATCATTAAGAATGAACTGCAGGCTGAAACACTATGCTGTACACCAGTGACGGACATAACATTGTAAACTGACTATACTTCAATAAAAAGAATGAGAAAGAAAGGAAAGAAAGAAAGGAAGGAAGGAAGGAAGGAAGGAAGGAAGAAAGAAAGAACTGTATGTAGTTAACGCTCTTTTATAAACACAACGCATATCTTGCCATGTCACCCCCTGCTTCAAATGGCACTTTCAATAGGTTCCCAAACTAAGCTCCTTCCATGACATCCAGGGATCTCTGTGATCCACCTCATCCACCTTGCCACCTCATCACCTGCCAGTCCCCACCTGACGTCTGCAATCCAGCACTGCTAAACTGCTTCTTTCTTCTTGGTGCAAGGTGCACCCTCCCTGCCTGATGCCTGGACTTCTGTCGTCCCACCAGCCTGGAAAGTTTCTCCTCTCCTTTTCAGCCAAGTCTCCTCAGGCATTACCTCCTCTGGGACACCATCCGTCACCAGCACCCCAACCCCACCAGCAGGCAGGGGTGCATCGACCTCACACTCCAGTTATGACTTGCACATCGTTTCACAACTTAGCATTTTGAATCGTATTGATCATCCTTCCTCCAGCGTGTGGGTCCCCTGAGAACAGGGAGTGTGTCATTGTGTGGGTGTCTCAGGAGCCAGTGCATAGCAAGTGTTTGTGGAAGGGAGGACAGGAAGGAAGGAGACAGAGGTGTGTGGTTGGGCTGGTCTACAGGTAGAAGGGACTCAGCTAAACAGCACACTGCCCAAGTGATGGGACCTGATGGACTCATCGACACACACTGCCACACACACTGCTGGGGCCCTGGACAAAGAGTCCCTCCACTAGAAACTCATGACTGAGCAAGCAAGAGAGGAGAAGGGGGAAATTCTGACACGCGACACTATCTGGGCCGGAGTGTTCTAGAAAACGAGCATGAGGGAGACCTTGAGGCTTCACTGTAAAAGGACCTAGCCGGCCGAATATCACACCTAGAAATCAAGCTCTCCCATCAGGGCCAAGGCAAGCACAGGTTGCTGTGTAAAAAGTGCTGAGAAGCAGGGAAGACCCTGTAACAACTCTTCTTCCTGACACAGCTCCTTGGTGCAGCCGAACAACTGCACACTCCACAGCAGGAAGGCCAAGCTGGACGCCCACTGGTTGCTCAAAAGAAATAGAGTCGTTCCTCAGTATCTGCCAGGGACTGGTTCCAGCCCCCTCGCCCTCCACAGCTACCCAGATCTGCGGATGCTCAAGTCCCTTATACAAAATGGCATGGAGCAGCTGGCCGTCTGTATCCTCGGGGTTGAATCTTCAGCGTGGAACCTGTGGATCCAGTGGGCCAACTGTACAGAGATGCAGAAATCTAACTCAAAGCTGGCTTCTACCTTGTTGTTGGTCTCAGTGACAAGCATAGAGCCCGTATGGGCAGCTCCTTGAAAACCCACAGCAGGGTAAGCACCGGGACTCTAGACTGAGGGTGGAAGAGGAACGGTGTAGTGTGCAGGACAAGGATGGACCAGCCAACAGCCATGGCACATGGGAGAGAGGCACAGATGTGCAGGCAAAGGAGCTAATGTTCTCCCTGCCCGACTCCTGCCTGGACCTGGACCCCAGCTACATGCGATATTCAGTATTTGCTCCCCTGCCACCACTTCCCTTTGAGATCGAGTAAATTTTCCTCCCCCGCTGACTTTGGGCTTCACCATATGACTTGTTTGGCCAGTGGAACGTAAGTAAATGTGCACGTGTCGTTTGGCTGCTCCCATCCTCCGTAAGCACAGGACTAAGTGGCTACTGACCCAAAGGGGAATGCAGACAAGACCCAAACCCAACCTGAAGCCTGGAGCCAAGTCCAGGTGGCCCGTGGCCTGAAAAAGATCACCCCTGCCAACCCAAAGACCCAACAGTGAGAAACATAAATGCTTGGGTTTTGAAGTCCCTGAGTTTCAGGATGCTTTGTTATGCTGCATTCCTGCGGCAATAGCGAACCAGTACACTCTGTAACAGCTAAACTCGATCGTCTGCTTGTTCCTTCTCCATTTATCTATATCACCAGGTGACAGCTCCTTCCCAAAGGCAGTCAGCGCAGATGGTCTCTGAACCTCACCACTAGCCTGCTGGCGGCTCTCACACCATCTCACATCCAGGACACAGCTCCTGATACTGCCTAGAGATGAGATGGCTGGTGGTGGCTGCCTCTGCCTGACTTCCCGCCATCGGCAGGATTTCCACTCCAGTCCTGATGGGAAGCTGTGGGTCCCATCCCATCCTCCCCCTTCTCCTCCCCCTGCCTAGGCAGCACACAGAGTGAAGTGGTCAGCAGGAGACGGGGCTCAGGACTGAGCTGCTGGCAGCGACTCTCCCTGTGTCCTCCCGGGTAGAAGACAGATGCTGTGTCTGTGCATATGGGCAGTGGTAATGAGAACTCCCTGTGGCTTCATGCAAGGGAATCGGGCGGTGCAGGCAAGGCAGGCAAAACTCCCCTTCTCGTTCCAGAAATGACAGTGAAACAAATGGCAGGAAATTCATTCTGCTGACCAACACAGGAAGCAATGCCAGGGCACAGCTCTGGAAGTGGAGAGAAAGCAAGAGGAAAGATAATAGGGAGCAAGAAACAAAGAAAGTAAGAGAGGAACTCCAACTTTTGTGTGAAAAATCAATCTATATTACATCACTGGCCCTCGTAACTCTGTCCATCCAAACCTCACCGAATTTAGTTCAAAAGAGGCTTAAATCTTAAAAGATATCTGCTATTCAGAAAACTGGACTGCCATTCCACAGGAATTCTGGATAGCTCAGGAGCCAAATAGAAATTTAAAAGGGGTGGGGAAAGGGGCTGGTTTGAACAAGCCCAAGGTCATAGTACAACTCGAGACAGTTATTAGCCACAAACACGCCCATGCCACAGACAGAATAAAGAAGACTACCAGGACCTCCATCCCTGGGATCATGCTACACCCTGAAGGAATTCTGGGTGATGTGAAGTGTGTACATAATAAAGATGCTGCTGAGGGGGTCGGGGTATAGCTCAGTGATAGAGCACATGCTAGGCATGCACAAAGTCCTGGGTTCAATCTCTTGTGCCTCTGTTAAGGAAGGGGGCAGAAAAAGATGCTGTTGAGATGCTAGGTGATACACCTGTGACCCCCCGGGACCTCAACAATACCCTTACAAGAGATCCTTCTGAGTCCGCAACTGAGCAGTCACCCTGAGCTAGGTCAGCTGGTCCGGGCACCCTGCACCCACCTGCAAAGAATTTCCATCCAGAGGCGCCTGGCCCATGCGTGGAAGGACCAAGAAGATGTAACAGTGAGTTAACAGCATGAACCTCATTCCGCCATTTGTATCTGAACAGACGTTTGGACTCAGGCCTTAAATGAAGAGTTTCGGAGCAACAGCACATTTAAAATTTTAACTAAAAAAAAAAAAAAAAAAAGAGCGCAGAGCACTAACCATGGTTAGGAATGCTACTCCCCTCTTCCTCTTTTTTTTTTTTTTTAATTTTTTGGGGTTTTGTGGGGGAGGAGGTAATAAGGTTTATTTAATTACTTATTTTAATGGATGTACTGGGTGGGGATTGAACCCAGGATACGAGGCATGCACTCTACCACTGACCTGTACCCTCCCCAACTCCTTAGTAAAGGTTGAGACACAGAAACACTTCTGGAGGTTGAACAGCCAGAGGAGGGCTTCCGGAGCCTACTTGCCAGTGTAACGGGAAAAGAAGGAAAGGAATCACCCACAGAAATAGATTTGAGGAAAAACCCATCAGCAGATTCATAAGAAAGAGGTTAGTCCAATGTATGAACTGACGCTATTCTATTTAATGCGTCCTCAATGCAGAAGGCCAGCCCAGTGGCCAGCGGTGGGTTCTCACCAGACTCCAGAGAACCCAGGATCAGCCTACTGGGAACTACACCCCAGGGAGGAGAGCTGAGAAGGCCCAGGACACCCTCCACACGTGCCACATGGTCAGATCCCTCCAGCTCTACTCATCTCCGGCTCCTCACTGCAAATGGAAGTGAGAGGAGTTGCAGCAAGAAACAGATAAAAGAATTTTGAATGCAACAAAGCGCTAGACACATGCTGGGTATGATGTTTTGGTGTGACTCTGCAGAGTGTCTGGCAGGAACTGAACAAAGTAAGGCCTCTAAACTGAAACAACAGGAAAGACACTGAATCTCTTTTACATAATTTTTAAAAATTATATTGAGCACCTTCTTGGTGATTCGCACTTTCTCAAAAGTATTATCACTTAGCCCTTGCAGCAATCCTACAAAACGGACAGGTAAGAACATCGAGGCTCCAAAAGGTAAAGTCATTCGATTCGATTAAAAATCACATTGCTTGTAAGGAACAATGTGGGTTTGGTCCCGAGGACTTGGGATTTGGATTCCCTTGTGTTATGTTCCATAGCTCTGCTCTGCGTGTGTGTGATGGGTGACTTTCACAGCGCCGGTCTATCATTTACAGACAGAGCCTGCGTGCACACACTCCTACAATCTCTGCTGCAGAAGATGCTTGAGATGTAATGGTCATTCTGGAGGGGTGAGTCACTCATCCTGAAAGCACCCCGAGGTCAGACTATAGGACCTGACACTACCCTGGATTATCATTCCCTCCCCCACTGTTTTGTCGACACCGATATTATTATAGATGATGCTAAGAGAGGCTCACGGGCGTCTCATATTCTACCACTGGTCCCCTTTGGAAAGAGGAGCTGCTTATGGAAAACCTCCCTTTCCGTCCTGAGTCAAGACATTCCGTGGGTGATTGGAGGGGAGCCCCCTCCCCACCCCACAGCCATTTGGAAGTGATTACCATCGAGATACCCTGACAGAGTGAATGATGCTGAGGGCTCGCTCCTGGATGCTGAGCGGAGAGCTCGCCGCATGTCCCCGCCCCCAGCCCTTGGCACACACTACTATAGAGAGCCTCGAATCCCACTTGGATGCCGATTTCCAAGGCTTGCTTTCCACTCTCTGATACATGGGATCAACTTTAATAACAAAAACCTGGCAGGGAAGGCATCGCTGCCTAGCAAGAGCCCCCAGTGGCAAAACCAAGGAAGTCCTGGTGTGGGGCTGGAGGGCAGGCTGTCAGCTCATTTGCTGCCTCTCAGCCCAAGATGCAAGGGCGCCCTGTGACCTTCTCCCAGGCCTTCAGCCTTGGATCTAACAACAGCAGCAATGGTCTGCATGGTGCTTCCTCGACTTCTCCTCCCCCCACCACCTCCAGCCAAGTTCCACCCAATTCTTCCTGTAGGTTCAACTCCTACTATATACTCTCGGGGTAATTTGCATTCCTTGCATGGCTCTCAGCTGCTTCCCCAGGGAGGAATCCAAAACCGCTGGGGATCTGACAATCACCAGGTGTTCAAAAAGACCAGGGAACCCTCAACCTTCCCCATGACCCACAGAAACCGTCGCTCCTTGTGTCAGGAGCTAGAAGCTTATTGGTAGGCTCCATCAAAATCCACAGAGTGCCCAGGATGGAGCAGTAAGTCAAACTGAGTTATCATGGGTAACTGGACATCATCACACCCCCAAGGGAACTAGAGACAAAGCTGAGCATTATCTGTGTAAACTGAACAATTAACAGAGGGGTCCCGCACACAACAGGGCAGAAATGCAGACGTGGCCCCCTACACCTTCCCTCTCCTGCCTTTCCTTTTCTCTGCCCCTGTATTTTTATGCAGCTACTTCAATCAGAAGTCCCTGGGATGCGTGAGGGGTGAGCCGCTGAGGTCTATTGGAAAGTAACTGCAGCTGAATGGCAGAACCAAGAGTTGGGAGAGCTGAGTGCACTTCATCTGCAAGCACTCGGGGACCTGCAGCATCAAGGGGATGCTGTGTGGACGGGGACTCAGGAAAGGGTGCTGTGCTTGAGTATGACTCCTAGAATAATCTTGGGTAAATCTGAGCATCCATAGGACAATGAAAGAACTTTTGATACAAAAGCTGCCATGATGACAGTATTTGCTACAATGTCTCCGAAATCTAAGAGTCTCTTTCTATTCTGACTTTCCCACTTCTTTTAGTTCTAACATTCTGGGTGTTTAAGACGTATCTGGAATCTCCTCCACAGATGTAATGGAATCCCAAGAACTAAGCATTTCAACCAACAGAATTCACATTTTTTTCTCTCCCCGGGGTCCCTTACTTTTCCCTCAGAATGCCTGCCCAGAATCAGAGTGGTCAGGATAAACGGCACCTATTCGTCAGAGTTTTTTTAAAAAAAGACAGGCACATAGACCTGAAGTGATACATACTTTATCAGAGGCCATAATAATAGCATGAAAAATACCTCCTATGTGTAAGAAGAGTCTCACACCCAGTCATGCTTGTACCACATTCCCAGAATCATATGCATCTGTGTGGCAAGAAACCTCCACTCAACTGGATTCTGAAAACACTGGAAGTTCCCACACCATTCTGCTTCCACCCAAGAGATGGTATGACAGGGTAGCTTGTCCCTCAGAACCCCAGGGGCTAAAACTGACAGGTGTGGAGGTCCACTGGCTGGCCCTTCACTATCTCTTGTCCCTGAAGTCACTGCACGGACAAACCTGAAGACAGAAAATGTATCCACAGGGGCCACACCAAAGGGCCATAGACTCCCAAGTTTGGAGATCATCAGCCTCTCTCCCAGAATCATCCAAGGGTAAGGGCTGTCACCCTGGGTTGGGAAACTTCTAATCTGTGGACCCTGCACTGAGGGAGAAGGATAATGGTATGCTTGCCCCAGAGGCTCCTGGGAAAGTCAGCTCTTCATCTTTGGGCTGTGTCACAAAAGCATCCAAGCTCTTCGAAAGAGGAAGGGGGCAATTGTTGCTGTGAAGCCGGATTCCCCCAGGAGCTTCTCAGAGGGCACAGTGGGTGACATGTCATTCAGGAGGGCTGAGAGCGCCTCGGGAACCTTTAATCTTAACTCATAGCCTCAAAGCGACCTAGAAGAGGACTCCTAGTACCACCACGGCCATTCAAGCAAGTGGTCCAGGGCTACCCAATCTGCTGCTGTAACATGAGGCTACCCTACATCGTTCCATCCCCCTACATCACCTCATCAACCAAGACAAATGAAAATTGCTTCTGCTTTTACGGTTCTGTGGTTTCCCTTTGTTTTCTAAATGTCTAGACTCTCTTCAGCAGTTTAAAGCAAAAGTCCTGGAATATCTCCCTTATTACTATTCTAATACGCTCTGAGGTTGAAAACTGGGGCCACAAGGACAGAGGAGAGTTACTGCTGTTTATTAGATTATGCAAAATAGCAGTGTGATATGCTAGACAGAGCACAGGCTGGGAAATGAAGAGCTTAGAGGCACTGAGTCCAGCTCTGCCCCAGACTTGTGGTTGCTCTGAAAAAGGTTTCATTGCACTGTGGCCTTGAATTTTTTCATATTTTCAAATAAGTATGCTTATTGTGGAAGGTTAAAGATATCTGATGGTAAATTTTTGACTCTCGTTCTATCAAGAGCTGGGACTGTGTCTTCTCACAGTGGATCCGGGTGGATGCTTTGACAGTGGAAGTGACAACAGAAGTCACATTGTGCCAGTTTCCAGGCCCAGATTTTGAGACTGGTGACTTCTACTTCCTGTCTCTTGGATCCTTTGCTCTTGGAGAACAGCCACCATGCTGTAAGGAAGCCCAAGCAACTCAGTGTAGAGAGGCCCACGTGGAGAGGAACCAGGCCCCCGAGCCAACAGCCCTAGCTGGGCTCCCAGGCAAGAGCCACGACCAACTTGCCAGTCACATGTGTGAGCCATCTTGGAAACAGGTCCTCTGTCACCAGCTGAGCTCCCCCGACCAGTGGACACTGCATTCAACAGCAGCAAGCTGTCCTTGCTGAGCTCTACCAAACGGCATATTCATTAGCAAAAAAAAGCCACTAAGTTAAAAAAAAATTTTATTGAAATGTGGTTAATTTATAATGTTAGTTTCAGGTGTACAGCAACGTGATTCAGTTATACATGTACATACATATACATTTCTTCTTTTCAGATTCTTTTCCATTAGATGTGATTACAAGAAAGTGAATATACTTCCCTGAGGTATATAATGGGCCATTGTTGTTTATTTTATATATAATATAATGTGTGTCTGTTAATCCCCAACCCCTAATTTAGCCCTCCTGCTCTTTCCCCTTTGGTAACCACAGTTTGTTTTTCACTTTTGGGTTGGTTTTTTATACAGCAAGAAACAATGAGAACTTACAAGTGGAAAAAGTGGACTGAACAAAATACAGAGGAATTATCTTACAATTGCTCTCTATCTTGAAGAGTCTACATACCAGGGGAGAAAAAGTCTCCTGAAGAAGTAACGTTCTAGGCACAGACTCACAGCCCCATTGCTGCTAGGGGATTAGTTCTGCTCAACTTATGCCAGTTGGAGACGAGAGAGTCCACAGGCAAGTTTATACCAGCAGGACCAGCATAACTAATGGGGTCCAACTGTAGAGTGAAAATGCAGGGTCTTCTGTTTGAAAATCAGGAATTATAATTAATATAAAATTATTAAGATGGGACAACAGAGAATTAAATCAATTATGGGACCCTTCTGAGCACAAGGCTCTGCGTGGCTGCATAGCTCACATACCCATAAAGCCGGCCCTGCATCCCAGCTGAATGGCCTAGCTGGCTGACGTCACAGGCACGCACATCCTAAACCCTAGAACCCCCACTCCTAACCCCAACCCATGCTAATAGTTTCATTTAGAACAAGCCAGACAAAACTGGCAGAACAAGCTGCCTGGGGTCAGGAACCATTTTAGACCTGACTGACCAATTTCATACTTAGGCAAACACACATATCCTCTCATTTCTGTTACTGTTGGGTTAGGTAACAGAGACGAGTGTTTAGAAGGACTGTTTACAAAGGTGTGGGAAGGGTTTAAGGAAAGCAACAAAGGATGGCACAGTAGCCCAGGACTGGGAACTTCAGGGAGCTGACCCATCCCGAGGTCTGGGGGTTAAGGGGGGAGTCAGGGAGGGAGCAGTTACGGATATCCAGAGAGCTGTGTAGAAAGGATGTCTGTGTCACTTTTTTAGATTCCCCGTATAAGTGATATCATATAATATTTGTCTCTGTCTGCCTTCACCTAGTATGATAACATGGATATGTTGCTGCAAATGGTATTATTTTATTCTTTTTACAGCTGAGTAGTATTCCATTGTATGTGTATATATATATATATATATATATATATACACACACACATATATATGATACACACACACACACACACACACACCCCACATCTTCTTTATCCAATCACTATTGGATAATGTACCCCAAAAACTAACACAACATTGTAAATCAACTAACTTCAATTGAAAAAAAAAAAAAAAGAAAGGCCATGTGACAGCAGCTATGGCTTTGGTGAAAGGACAAAGCCAACATGTTGGGACTGCACAGAGAAGGAGCCAGGGGAATAAATAACCAGCCTCCTCCTCCTCCTCCTGCCCTCAGCTCTCCTACCAGTGCCTCTTCCTGTTCAAATCCAAGAGAAGCCAGAGGCCAAATAAGTCCACCGAGGCAGAGAGTGTAAGTCAGTCTCATGGGAGCACACGTGAGAGCCAAGTCTCATTTCTCAGGAAGCTGGAAAAGCCCTCTTTAGAAAATCTCAACATTTCCTCATTTTTTTTTTTCCACCTAAGACACCAGCCCAGAGTCACTGTTGGGATCCTCGGGTTGCCATTTCCCCAGCTGCCCTCAGAAGGCAGGGCTGGACTGGGTAGCTGAAGGCAGTGATGAAGGCGGTGATGGTGAAGCTAGAACTGGCCGAGGCCAGCCCTCACCCCACCGCCAGGAGAAAGGAGGGTTAACAGCAAACAGAGAAAGGCCATGAAGCCAGCACTTAAATGAGGCAGCAAACGTCTCCACAAGCTGACACCTCCTTGAGAAGTAAGTGCTGTCTCAGCGGTTTCTGTGGGACATGCCTGAGGGGGTGGGGAACAGTCACCACAGGCAAGTTTTCTGAGCTTCAGAACACACTGTCAGCTTGCCCCTTGGCGGCCAAAGCAGTGAGCATGGCCAAAGGGATACAGAGTGCCACCAAGTCAGCCTCTAAGAGTTGAACTTCCCAGGATGCTCCAAAATGGGCTCAGGCAAGCTTGTTTTGGTGCTTGCATTCTAACTGTAGGGTCCTTCCGAGTCTGTGGCAATGCTTTTCCTAAGTCATCCTCTCCTGATTTGATGATCTGAGGAGAGACAGGGTGCAGTGACTCTAACATCAGTGAACAGACTGGCCCCCTTTCTAGCTAGTCCTGCATCTTGTTCTCCTTCCTCGCCTCTTAGCTTCTCTTTCTCCTTGTTTGATTTCTTCTAGTTGATGCTCTACCTTTTAAAAATATTTCTTCTTCTAACATCTTTTTCTTTCTGACCTCTCATTCTGAGATTCATTCCCTTTTCTCTTTTCTTCAGCCTCTCTGTGCTTGAACAAAGAGCACAGATGTCCATGGTTTCTGGACCCACAAGACTTCTAGGACCTTCTCCCTTCATGCAAGACCAGTAGCTTCTCTTTCTCCAGTTGACAAGTATGCTGCTTTTCCCCACAGTAAGCACCCGATAATTCTGAGCATTACTGGACTACCTAAGGGTGCAACCCGCATGTAACAGTCCATGGTGTCCACTTCACACCAGTTAGGATTGCACTGACCACAGGCCGTCCCACCTCCTCCCAGACAGAAGCCCTGGAAACCAACACCCCATAGGCTCTGGGGTGGACTGGCTATACATCTTTTCCTGTCACCCATCACTCAGGTTAAGTGACTAATCAGAAACCCTACCCTAGAAAAGACAGCCAGGAGTTCCCCTGTTTGCCCCTCCTGACATGTCCAACAAGACATGGCCATCAATTAATTCTGCCTCTTAGTAAGGCCGCTCTATTTCTTCACCTTTCCCTTTCATTCTGTTCTCTACCCTTCTCTGTTTAGTGAAAATTAGGGTTCTAGTATACCACAGCTTTTATGTTTAGGAAGATGATGTCACCCCAGGCCACACCCACGAGTCCCGAGGGGTCTTCCATCTGGCCATGCCTTCTTTGGGATGGCTTCACCCCACTCCCTAAGCTCCCCCAACATCCACACTAACCAAAGAACACTCAGAAAAAGCCCCACTCCTTTTCATCTACATCAACTCCAACCTTGGTTTAAAGCCCCCTGGGATAGCAGCACAGGAAATCCTAACCATAGCTTTGTATTTTGGATCCCGCCTTTGAAGTACGTGCTAACAGCTATAATTGGCATTATGGAAGAAGGTTAAAATAAATTACTTGTAGCTAAGGAGCCAGCAAAGAGAAAATTATCCAAGTCAGCTTGTGTTCGGTCCTTAATCCAACACTGTAAAACTAAATCCTTGTCACCCTGACTCGTGTTAGTCTGAAGCACAGCACAGGGTTCCCCATCCTGCACTCACTCGTCGGCCGGGAGATCTGGCCCCTCTGGCTGGCAGGGGCCCTTGGCAGAATTTCAGAATCATAAAGGAGGCACAAGAGGCTCTGGAGAGTCCCATCCCCTCCTGCCACACGTGAGCCCTAAATGCCCCTGCCCCTCTCCTCAAAAACCTTGACTCTAGCAGCTGAGAAAGGCATTGCCTGAAAAATGTTCAAGGAGTGCCCCTCTCAGCAGTTCTGGTTGTAAATCAAGAGATCTTAAAATGGGAAGTCTTAAAGGCCCAAAGGGTTTATTCTCCAGTGCAGGGCCTCAGACATAGTCATGGGAGGCCAATGAGAGCTGTTCATTCACACAAGGCCCTGCTGTCCATCTCTCGCAGGGCACCAGAGTCCGCCAGGCTGTCGTGCCTAGACACCCCTCAGCCACAGCCTACTTGTGTGATGTGGTGGCAGGGCACGTTTCATGCTTTTGATTATAAAAGGAAGCTTATCCATTCTCAGTTGGGTGACTTAGTTATGGTGGTTCTCTGTCTTGTGTATGTACAAGTGTGTGTGTGACAAAGAGAGACAGAGAGAGAAAGAGACACCACATACAGGTCTGAGAGAGAGACAGGGAGACACTGGGTAATGGAAGGGGTCACACAGTGCCTGTCCCCTTCCCAGACCCATGAACTTGTCCTGAGGGCTGACAGGGAGTCGGGTGAGGGCAGAGTGGAGAAGGCTGTGAGTCCCAGGGTTGCTGCCTCAGGGTCCCGGGACAGAGCACAACCCTCAGTTCCACCTGCAACCAGCACCTTGAGTCACCTAAAGGACCGGCACTGCCTCTTGGGACCTAAACCAGCAGCCTCCCAGTAGGCACCCACAGTAGTTGGGGCTATGACTCTCTCCAGCTGCTTCATGAGCAGAGAGCATCGCAGGGAGGAGCTGGAACAGGAGAGAAAGGTGGCGGGAATTCTGCCTGGAGACCAGGGCTGATAGACTGCTGCAGCCACAGACAGAAACACTTTGGAGTAGGGAGGGGGAGGGCAGGTAGTAGTGAGGTGGTTGCAGGGTCTAAAGGTCCCGCGTGCGCGTGCGTAGTGGAGCCAGAGGACGGAATCTTTCATGTTAAACTGCCCCCATTTGCATGCACATGCAGGTGGGGCTCCCGGGGACACCTGAGTTACACACAGGAAGCTGCCAGTGGAGCCAGATGTGTCTGTCCCTTCACAGCACAAGAAAAAATGGATGTGCAGAAGGCAGAGCCCGAGGGAAGTCCAGCACCCAGCAGGAGTCAGCACCTGGTCCCAAGGTGCACCTGGGACCTGAGCAAGGCTTCTGCCTTCCCTCCTGCTACCCTCAACAGGATCAAGGTGTCCCTTCCCCTTTGGCATAGTTAATAATGAGGACCCGGTTCAGTGAAAGTGAATTTAGAAAAACCAGAAGGAAAGAAAAAAAAGAAAACTCAAGAAAAAACTACCCTGATGGGATCATTTGTGGAAACTGATATTTGTAAATACCCAAGAAGACAGTGAACTCTCGCATACATTTCTGAACCCCACCCCGCTACCACCGTACCCAGCATACACATCCCACACAGCCTGCCCTCAACCAATGTTAATGATTCTGGTCCTCGAAGGGTGCTCTGAATTTATGGGACCCAGTCAGAGTGGAGGAGAATAAAGAGATGAAACCCCCAAATAGTTCCAATTCTAGTTTTTAAAGCTTATAGAAATACCACTATCTGCAAATACAATTAATACACACACTCCAACTATTCCAACCGTGTGATACCCAGGGAAAGACACCCTGAATATTCTTACAGGAGGAAGCTATAAAGAAGGCAGGAGGATGGATACATTTACATAGTAATCTTGCCCTTCTCTTTGTATTAGTTAACATCTTGGGCTTCAGAATAAGGCAAAATTGGAATTTACTTATTAATGCAAAAACAACTGCAAAAAAAAAAATACAATGGGGGCACAGAGAACGCCTGTGCAGCAAGGCATAGCAGATGTGTCAGTTCAAGTCTTCACCAGGTGGGAGAAAATAAAGCCATTCCGGGTGTCACTGGGACACAGGTAGAGCCCTAAGACACGAAGGCTAATAATACAAGAGGATAAAACCCTTCTGAGTGGGGCTCCAGGCTCAGGAGATTTCTGCAAACTATTATCTAATTTGATTCCCCTCGCTGCATTACAGGGGGATTTAAAACACATCACCTCCAGCTGAAATGGGTTCTGGTAAATTTCTTGAGAATGCTCACGGATCTCACGTCATCCTCCGGGTTCAGGGTCAACGCTACATTAATGACCCACCATTCATCCGCTGGGTAATTCGCTCCCTGGCAACCTACTTTATTTCTGCTGTATGAATTCAGGAAGCAATTAATAGTTGCCACTAAAGCAACACGATTGAGGGTGCTTTTCCCAATGAAACTGCAGAGCAAGGCACTTCTCTTGCCCCAGGGCAGAGAAGGGAGGCAAAGCAGATTGGGGCAAAGTACTAAATAGGTTTGCTAATGTCCTGTCAGCCTCCTTCCCCTGCTTGGGCAGAAGTTGAGATGACTTTCTGGCTCTTTCTCTTAGCGTGTTATTTCCACTCCATTTCAAAGGAATCGTTCCTGTTGCTAACAGCTGTCCACGTTACCTTTTTTGACATCCTCTTCGCCTTCCGGTTCTGTTCAGGCAAAAGTAATTTAATAATAACACCATAAGAATCAGGGAGAGGGAGCCATTTACTCATTAAGCCCCCACCCCCCAAATTATTCCAATGCAAAAAAAGGAATGAAAATAGGGGCGATCTCAGGATTTGACCTCAACTACACTTCACTGGCACTCTTTTAGGTAGCCAAGGCGGATAGCACCCCATGAACAGAAAAGTTAAGTGACTTTCCCATCCCAGCACAGAGGGTCAGCAGAGAAGTTCAAATTCAAACAAAACCCCCTGGCTCCCCGCTCAGAGCATCGATTAGGACATTCTATCATTCCTCTTCCCTAAGGGGTCTGAGCCATTTGCTTCCAAGCTGCGGCGCTGCTTCTGCTTGGCTGACCCAACCCACCCGCTCAGGCCCCTTCTCCCGGTCTTACTGCCGAGGGCTGCCCCTCTGACCTAACTAGATACAAGTGGAAGCTCCGGTTGGCTCCTAGGAGGAAAGACTCAGCTGGTACGACTCTTCGGCCTTTCACCCTTCCCTTTTTAGCCCTACCCTCTTCTCCTTCCTGCCTCGAATGTGACTGCCAGGCTGAGCGGCCCGGTCTTTCTTGGCCACGAAGATAAAGACCCACGGGCTAAGGAAAGAAGAACCACAGCAAGAGCCTAACTGCTAATGGCGGATGAGCCGCCACACTGACCCAGTACCGCCTACCCTCAGACTCCTTGTGATGTGCCAAAAACAAACTCCACTTCCAGCTAAGCCAGGGTTACGTGGGTTTCTGTTATTTGAAGCTGAATGTAATTCAATTGAGATTCTCTCTCTCTCAGAGACACACAGCAGTGTGCACCAATCTTTTAGCAGAAAGCAGAGCTATTCCTTAACATGGTAAAGAATGTCAACCTCATACCTACAGCCAACCTCTCACACTTAAAAAAAATCAAAAGGCATTCATTTTTCTTTAAAATCTAGGAAAAAGGCAAGAATGTTCCCTATTACCACCACCATTTAAATACTTAAGAAGTTCTGTCTAAAGAGGCAGACACTCCATTAAAACAAGCCCGTCAGCAGTGGTTACAAAAAAAAAAAGAAAGAAAGAAGCAGATAAAACAGACAGAGACATACAACAGCTAAAAAGAATGAGATACTATCGTCATTGTTTGAAAATAAATAAAGCCAAGAGAGCAATAAAAAAAAACCCTTAAAATTGATAGATTTAGTAAAATAGAGACAAGACAATATGTAAAAATGAATAGTCTTTCTATGATGTTAGTGACAAACAAAGTTTATGAAAGAGAGAAAGGGATTTTATTCACAGCGGTGGGAAAGCATACACTATCTAGGAATAACCCTAAAAATGTAATATGTGGGACCATTATAATGAAATGCAACTACACTGAAAGATGTAAAAGATTTGAGTAAACAGAGAGACCTGTCCTGTTCCTTAATAAGAAGAGTGGTTTACCAACGCAATAATTTCCAAAGTTTAGGACAATCCCAGTCAAAATCACAATCACATTTTTTTCTGTAACTTGGCAAAATAAGTAAACACACAACATGAAGAATGAATTGAGGAGAACAAAAAAGTCTTTATTTAAAATAAAAACTATGGTGATAAAGGCAGTCTTTCTCTATTATGATACTAAAACATATATTATAAAGCCACAAAAGTTAAAGTAGAATGACACAAGCAAACCTAGAACTGATAGACAAATAAATGAAACCATTTAAGTCGCCCTGAAAAGTCTCCTCGAGGATATGCGTTCAGCTTCTGATAACAAAAGTATCATAAACAAATGGAGAAGAGAGAAGCTATTCTACAAAGGATGTCAGGAAAACTGGATATTGGAGAAAAGTCACTTCTTCACTTGACAATATACAGTAATATGATTCTCGATGGATGGAAGAGTTAAAGGGCAAAAAGGAAACCTTAAAAGTGACAATAAAGCCTAAGTGATCTCAGGAGTTCCAACACCATGAAGACAGAGACCACGTCTGCTTGTCACCATAATTTCTCTAGTGCTTGGCATGCTCCTGGCACAGAGAAGGGCTTCCGTACAGATTTGTTTACTGACTAACTGGTATTAATGCCATGAAAGAAATCACAAAAGAAAAGGAGTTATTTCATTAAGATAAAATGTATGTATATGATAAAAATTATAAAGCAAATTACAAGCTAGGGAAAACATATCCATTAAATATGATAAAGGGTTAATTTATACACACATATGATAGACAGTGGAAAGTGTGTTATCAAAGAAAGAATAATAAAAGCAGAAAAGTACAAATGGCCATTAGACATTTGAAAAATTCTTCAAATACATATGTAATCTAAAAATGCAATGTAACCCTATAAGTCATCAAATATTTATGAATTAAAAGTGATCAATGAAGCCTAAAAAGACATTTCTCCAAAGAAGACATACAAATGGCCAACAGGGGCATGAAAAGATGCTCAATATTGCTAATTATTAGAGAAATGCAAATCAAAATTAATAGAGGTATCACTTCCCACCCGTCAGAATGGCTACCATCAAACAATCTACAAGTAATACATGCTGGAGAGGGTATGGAGAAAAGGGAATTCTCCTACACTGTTGGTGAGAATGTAAACTGGTACAGCCACTATGGAGAACAGTATGGAGGTTCCCTAAAAAAAATAAAAATAGAGTTACCATATGATCCAGCCATCCCACTCCTGGGCCTGTATCTGGAGGAAACTCTAACTCAAAAAGATGTATGCACAACAATGTTCATAGAGGCATTAGTTACAATAGCAAAGACATGGAAGCAACCTAAATGTCCATCAACAGATGATTGGTTAAAGAAGATACACACACACACACACACACACACACACATGAACTTATTCACAAAACAGAAAGAGACTCACAGACACAGGAAACAAACTTATGCTTACCAAAGGGAAAAGCAGAGGTGGAGGGGAGGGTTAAATTAGGAGCCTGGGGTTAACAGATACATACTGCTATATATAAAATGGATAAACAAAAGGACCTACTCTATAGCACTGGAAATTATATTCAATATCTTGTAATAACCTATAATGGAAAAGAACTTGAAACTGAATAACACAATTCAAAAAGGTCTTGAATAGGCATTTCTTCAAAGAAAACATAAAAATGGATAATAAGTGGAGCTGACCCTTGAACAACGTAGGGTTTAGGGGACCCAACCTTCTGAAGAGTCAAAAATCCACTGATAACTTATAGTCACCTCTCCATATGGGTGATTACTCCACATTCACTGTTCTACATCCTCTGTATCCATGGAATGATTACTTAGAAGGCCTGCCTTCTCGGACAGACCACTTGCAGAAGGTAAGAGAGATGAGCGCAGACTAGTCAGCGTGGAAAGATGAAGGCCCACCTGGGGCTGAAGGTCAGGGCTTGATCAGAGCTTGGACCGCACAGCTCAACCGAGGGCTCTGGTTTAAGCCTCCTTCCAAAAGCCCAAGAGTGGCTCTACCCTGATGAGGAGCCCGGTTCTCAACTTGATACTCTCCTAATTAGAAGTAAATCCCCATAATACAGGAGAGCCTTTGCGTGTCCACAGTGCATTTTGGCCATGAGTCTCAAAGCATTGACAAAGGAAGCTGCAAGTGAAATTACTGATTGAATACATCCAGACACAGAGCAATCCCTGTGTCAATGTTGACAGAGCAGCCCTTTATCGCCCAGCTCCAGGAGGGCGAACATAAAGCAAAACCACCAGAGACGCTGGGAGGAAAAAAAAATATTTGCAACTAGAACCATGGAGCCCCATATTCATAAAACAATAATCCCAATTAATAATAACAATTGTTGTTTCTAATCGTAAAGGTGTGTGGCTCTTTATAGTCTACAAAGCGTTACTCAGATTTCATAATCTCCTGCAATTCTTACACCAGCCCTGTCAGAATTTGCTCCGCTTTCACACATGAAAAAACTGACATTCTTAAACCTGGCTTTTCTGCCTCCAAACCCAGTGCTCTTTTGATCTCAAAATCATCCAGTTAAGCCAGTTTTCTTTTTTTGTACTGAAAGACAGTAAATAGTAAATGTGTGTCCAATATAAGGAGTCTTTTTATGCCACCAGCATAATAAAGACTGACTCTAAGTTCAAAACCAGTGTTAGAAAGTCTCCCTTAGATTGAGCTGAACGTCTCTCCAGGGAGCCCGTCCCACTCCTTAGCCCGGATGGTCACTACCCCTTCATCTCCAAAACCCTCCAAGGGCACCTGCACAGCCCCCAAAGGGAACCCAAGGAAATGCAACCTCCTTGATTCCTAATCCCCATACCATGATGTCAATTTCAAAATACTGAAATTTCCCCCTCCAAGATCCCGCCCCTCACTGCCATTCTCATCAAAAGTTTTCTATCTGACCTCCCTAGACCTCTATAATCAGTTTCCGTCTTCATTTTGTGAGTTTTATATTATTCAGGGACAGAACTTGAATTTCCAATTAAACCATTCTATCTTTTTTATTTTCCTTTTTCACATTTGTATCACTAGTAACTAGAGGAGGAAAGGTAAGCCTCCTTCCTGAGCTGTTCAATTTAAATCTCTATTTAAAAAAAATAAAATATTCTTTCCAGCGCTGCCTTTTCACAATCTATCCAGTGCCCCCAAGATGAGGATTACCTATGATAGCCCCACGGTCCTTGGATGAGAGAGAACAGAGCATCCTCTTCTCTCAGTTAATTACCATTTCTTGCCTGTACATTTGATTTCAATAAAGTCTCTCTAATTACTTCAAATATCACTGCTCCTGCTTCCTCCCCTCTCTCCTGTGCCCCTCTTTCTCTTGGATTGCTGAGACGGATGAACTCAAACAGACCCACAAGCCTCAGGCGTCAGCGGCAAGGAGCAAAGACTTCTCCACGTTAATAAGCCAGGAGAGTTAATAAACCAGACTTCCCGAAGTTAATAAAGCGGGAAAACACAATTATTACTATTTTTACTATTATTAAAATATTGCCACTATTGTTGTTTGTTATTCTCAGCCTCAGCAGCCGCTCTCCCAAGCCCCTCCCCCGCACCTGCCCACCTCCCCTTCCTCCCTCCACCCTCACCAGTGGCAGTAATATTGTGTGAGTAATCCCAGAGGGGCTCCCCAGCACTGCCCCGTTGGAGGAAGCAATATTGGAGCGCGTGCAGCCCTCCCGTCCCTTCAGGCTCAGCTCTGCCCTTTTATATTACACACTGTTCAGTCAAATCCATCACTGGCCTCCCAGATCTTTCCAATAGGCTGGAGGAGGCTGGATGGAAATGATGATTAAAGGAGCTGGAGAGGGAGGAGGGGAAACGGGCAAATGAGACGGGAGGGAAGAAATCTCTTGTTGGGTTGGGTTGTGGACATGCCTGAGCTGTCAGTGAGTCTGATTTCCATACGATGGCTTCTGAGGCTCAGTATTTCTCTGCACCCTCTAGGCAATGTGTGGTTTTCTTAGGATCAACTAGGGATACCTGCAGGTAAGGGCAATATTAACCACAAGTGCCTTCCAGACTCCCAGCAAGTGTGTTCCTCCTTCACCTGTCTTCTTTCCCTTTGAAGGAATAGCTGCATCCATGAAGAAGGCAGCCTTTTAGAAGTGGCCAGTGGAATGAAACAAGTGGAGAAAGAGACATAGGGCAGCAGAACCTTAAAATTCATCTGGGTCAACTCCTCATTTCATGGATAGAGAAAGTGAAGTTCAACGAAGTCAAGTGACGAGGCTGGCTAATCAAGGAGAGAACCCAGACTGGACCCTTTGCCTTTTTTTTTTTTTTTTTTAATGAGTATATTTTCTTTTTTTTCTTTCTTTTCAATTTCAATTTTTTATTGAAATGTAGTTGATTTATAATATTAGTTTCAGGTATATAGCAAAGCCATTCAGTTATACATACATATTTTTTCAGATTCTTTTCCATTATATGTTATTACAAGAAATTGAATGTAGTTCCCTGTGCTACACAGTAGATACCAGAGTAGCTACTCTGACAGAGGAGACAAAAATGATCAAGCCATTAGCATTTTTTTTTTCTTGAAGAAGGTAAATGTTCTAATTCTAATTGATATAATTTTACTTATTTCATAGACTTTGGAAACCTTTGTCTTTCAGTCATTTTAAATGATTTTGGGAAAAAAATGTTCAATGATTACATAAGCCATAAAAACAATGGGTCGTGAAAATTAAACTCAGTGAACGTAAATGATTCTGCAGTCAGTAAGCTTATTCAGCTTTGTGAAGATCTAATGTATCTAAACCGTACGAAAGCTTAATCTGTCTGGATGCAATTAAATCTTGAATAATTCATGATGATTCTTCAGTAGAAATAAGATGATTCCTGCCTGTTTATTTTTTTTAAATAAAAAAAATGTAAAAACCTAAAGAATAAAATCTTTTTAATTTTCTTTCTGCAGGCGACTGCATCTTTCTTCCCCAGCTCTTCCTAGGCCCTCCTCCTCCTCTCTGTGCCAACATCCTGGTTATCCCACATCTAAAGCCTAACTCTTCTGTTTCCCCAAATCTGCTCAGTCCCATGTGGTCCCTGTTTCAGTGACTAGCGTCACTACACCCCAGTGGTTCTCACCTGGGGGAGATTTCGCCACCCCGCCCAGTGGAGGCAGAGCAATGTTTAGAGATATTCTTGTTTGTCAAACCTGAGACTGGTATCTAGTGGACAGAGCTCAAGGAAGCTGCTAAACACCCTACAGTGTGCAGGGCAGTGCCCCACAACAAAGAATTATCCAGCCCAAAATGTCAACAGAGCTGAGACAGGGAAACCCCCTGTACCCACTCTGGCTCAACACCTCAGTTAGTCTGTCTCCTTGCTGGGAAGTTGCAAACATGGATCCGGAAACAAGGGTAGAGGTGAATTTGCCAAAAGTCCCCCTTCAAGGGATGCCAGCTGCACTTATGGGACTGGAGGCATTCATTGGTTGGGAGAAGGTGAGCAAAAGAGAAAGAGAAGATTATGGGAAAGGACCACAGAGGGACCAGGAAGAGAAAGAAGTACCCTGAAAAAAGACCCCAATCTAACCCCAACTTTCGGTTAACTCGACCTCTGCACATCATTCAGAACCCACTACAGGCCCAGGCCGCGTTTAAGGGGCCACCACAGCAGACATGGACACCCGGAAAAAGACTCAACAGAGTCAAGCCCGACTTCAGAGAGGGAACCACAGACCACCGCGGGGTGTGCAGAGTGCAGCCGGATCCTGGAGCTGGGCCCTGCACTCCAAATCCTATCCCGGCACCCACCTAGAAGGACACTCAACACGGAGGACGCACCTCCCCACTGTCAGTCTGGGGTTTCTCTCCCCGAAGCCCTGGGCCGCCAGGGACAGAAACTTGGCTGGACGACAGGGGCCACTCAGGGTCTGGACACAGCGCCCAGCCAGGGAGCACCTCCCGCATTGCTCTCAGCCCAAATCCAGTCCCTTTTCAACAAGGTAGCTACTGCCAGCAGGAGGCTTTGGAAGGAGTCAAGTGTAATTAAAAGCTGTGAAAGCGGCATTGTCTCAATTGTAAATCCTTCTCACTGAGAGGCCTTTACTGGGGAATTCTCAGAGGTGGGGAGAGGCCAAAGCTGCCGCAGCCACCACCTCTACTTAGAGAGTCCAACAAGGAACTTTAATGGAAAAATATTTCCATCGAACATGGAGGCCTGGAAATTGCATGGCCTCATTCATTCTGGGTCTGGAGTGGAGACTGGGGGAGAGGAAGCGCAGTGAGAGAGGAGGGAGAGGGAAGAGCACACGACACAAACTGGGAGAAAGGAAAACTCATTAACCAAAACGCCCGGCTGTGCCTCCGTTCAGCTCTTTCTCACGATCTCCCACGGAAGCCTCCGCATTGTGGTCGGTTGCCCACTGAGCCAAGTATCTGCTCCTGTGATTACAGTCCAGGCTGTGCGTTCAGTCACCTTGATGTCAGTCCCAGCTCCAGCAACAGCCAGCCAGTCAGCGTGTGACTGAAGCAGGACACAGAGGACTGTGCATGTGTGTCATCCTGTCACTGGGCACAGGGCTACCTCCCAAGTGTGGACAAGTGAGTACAAGTGAGCGCAATGTACAAGCCCCACAGGCCGGAAAGCGAGCCCCCCGTCATACCTCCACAATGCTCCCACCCCACCGCGAGGCTGTCCCGGCACCTGGCCAGGAGCCCGGCAAAGTCAGACAGGTGATTCACCTGGTGGGGACACCTCTAGGCCTTGTGTCCGTGATGGCCGGCATCCTGCTGGAGGCACAGCTGTGAGAAGTGATCCAACAGAGAGATTCAGCTTTCCTCAATTTGGTCATACTCAGACAGTGAAGGCAGACCTTAACTTCCTAATGAGTTCTAGGTTTCCTGCCAAATGACAAAGGGAAACTCATGTCGTATCCCCTCACTCTCTTGGGTCTCCTGTTTTATCTCAAACCCACGTGGAGAAAAATATGGTTTCCAGGGACAAGCTCAGCTCACAGTGCAATGGTCAGGGGGAAAGCAATTTCTCTGCGGCAGAAATTTCAAAATACGAAATGATGCACACGACTGTATCAACGTGTGTCAGGACAGACCTCACCCACTGGTAAGAGAGAGCCCTGGGCTGAGAGCTGGAGAGCCCCCCCCGCCCCCCACACCTACACCTTTGCAGACGCGCGAAGAGCTGGCTTGATCTCTAAGCAAGACTGGGCCCCTCTGTCTCTAAAACATGTCAGCAACCTGAACGCCATTCAGTGAAAGGCAATGAGCATGACGTGGGTCTGGGAAGGCTAATTCGTGCACAAAGAGAGTGCAATTGAACAGGCCCATTAAATGGGGAACGAGAACAGAACAATGTAGCTGAAGGCAGGAAGTGCTCACATGCCAAAACAACTCCCCCTCAAAAGGCCTTACAGTGATGTAGCTGAATAAAACGTAACTAAACGGGAAACAAAGGTCTTGGTGGAGCCTGACGGAGAGGTTATTTATTATTAGTAGAATCTATCAGACTGCCCTCTTACCCACCTCTCAAAAAAATCATTCCCATGGAAACATAAAATAATTTATAAAGAGTTACATAGCACATCAAATAATCAAAAATGTTATTGCTAGGCAAATAGGTGCGTGGAGTATAGGTGTGGCCCAGATGGGGGCTAGGGTTCTGGTGCCGACTCTGCCGTCAGTCAGCTGTATGACTTCCACGTGTGCTAAGTGAGAAGGCAGGACTCACAGTGTTGACAAGAGCTAACATGAAGGAACTTCTCTTTGCCAGAAGTAACTCTAAGTGCCCTCTCTGCACTTACTTCATCTTCACAACAATCCTGTAAGGTAGAGATATTATTATTCCCATTTTACAAATACGAGAATTGAGGCATCAAAGGTCGCAACAAGGACATATGGTAAGTGCCTGAGTCAAGACCTGAACAAGGTTCCTTTTCAGCAATGGCTGAGTAGCCGCTATCAGACCAGCTCCCCGACAGGTAACTAGAAATGCTAGGCAAAGTATAGGAAACCACTACGTGATGACACCAACCACGAGCAAAAGCAGGCAGATACTGAAGGGGAGTCAGCACATGGAGGCATGGACTAGAACTGGGTAATTTTCCTGTTTTTCACAGCTTCTAGTCGCACAGAGTGACTAAGAAACACAGATGGAAAAGCCACAGCTTCCTGGCTGAAAGGACCAAAGGACAGAATTCAGGGCAACCACAGCAACTAAAAGTGAGAAAAGCAGCCTGGAACTACCCAGAGAGGGGGAGCCCCAGATTTTATATACATGTTCTGCCCAAATCTCTAGCTGGCTCCTGGATCCCATGTGTGCTGGACAGACTCCAGGCTGCCCAAATAAGAATCAAAAAACTGAACTGCAATTCCAGCTGCAGCCCACCACAGGGAAGACAGAGTTTGCAGTTTGAGCTCATTCAAGCTAACTGCCTACCGGAAATTTCGTTAAATAAAATACAAATACTCCTTGAGGGAACATAAAAATTCAGGTTATCTATATTGTACCATGTCCAAGATGCAACATAAATCATTAACATGACCCATACTGGAGAGAAAAGAAAATCAGCAGAGATCAACCCCAAAACGACCCAGATGTTAGAATTAGCTGACAAGGATTGTAAAGCATCTATTATAACTATGCTCAAGGACATAAAGAAAAATATGCTCAAAAAGAATGAAAAGATAGAAACTAATATCACAGAAATTCAGACAACAAAAAAGAACCAAATGGAGCTTCTATAACAGCATTGTCTGATACAACTTTCTGCAATAACAGAAATGTTTAATATCTTTGCTGTCCAATACAGTGTCACTAGCTACATGTGGCCACTGAGTGCTTACAATGTGGCTAGTGCAACTCAGGAACTGAATTTTAAATTGTACTTAATTTTAATTAATGTAGATTTAAATAGCCACATGTTGGTAGTGGCAACTGTACTGGGCAGAGCAGCTCTAGAACTAGAAAGTACACCATCTGAAATAAAAATTCACTGGATTGGACTAACAGCAGATTGAAAATGACAAAGAAATTGTTAATGACCTTAAACATAGGTCAATATCCAATTGGACAAACAGACGGAAAAAAAAAGAATGACAACTATAACAAAAAAGAACAGGGGAAAGAATAAACAGATGTATACATTAGTTCCAGGGTTCTTACATTTTATGTGCAATGATACAATATTAACTCATAAGTACATTGTGAGTGGTTACATGTGCATATTGTAATCCTGGGAGCAATCATTTTTTTTAAAAAAGTTAGTAATAATCTAAAGAGGTATCATTAAAAAGCCAATAAGTAAATTAAAATGAAATTCTTAAAAAGAAAATCCATTAACCAAAAGAAAGCATGAAAGGAGAAATGGAGAACAGAAAACAGAGTGCATAAATAGAAAGCAAATAATAATAATAAATAAATAGCAAATTTTAAAAAATAGCAAAATGGTAGACTGAAATCCAACTGTATCAATAATTACATTAAATGTTAATGGACTAAACACTTCAATTAAAAGAAAGAGGTTATCAAAAAGGATAAAGAAGCAAGACTCGGCTATATGTTCTCTATAGGAGTTGTACTTTAAAAATAAAGGTTAAAAATCAGACAATCTGTTTGGAATCTCCTGTCTTTAACTATTATATTAATCATGACCTAAGAAGTACCTTCTATCTCTAAAATCCAATGATTCCACATGCATAAGTATATATGCATATATACACAAGTACTATGTAAAAATATATTCTTTTACACTCAGGATACATAATGATCAAATTTATATGTGTGCCCAAACCCAGGAGTGATGATGGAGAAGACAATTTACCAAGTCAACCCACCATCATTGCTGATTTTGTTTCCCAATCAATGTTCACTGTGTCAGGCAATCAGATGGAATTTTTGTGTTACTGTGTCCAGGAAAATCACTTCACTTATTCTCAGAGAGTGACTTAACTGCTCAGCAACAGAAATGTCCTAGAACTGCTTGAATTTAAATCTTCATGGAAGAACTTGACACGATCTTTCCCATAGGGCCTGGTGACTAGAACAGGCAGCATCTCCAGGGCTTTGCCACACAGACAAAGCAGCAGTGATACAGCGCAAAGAGCACTGAACTTGCCATGAGACAGCCGAGCCTGATTCCCACCTGCACTGTTTAGAGATCATGGAATATGGGGACCGTCATTTAGCCTCTCTGATCCTCAGCCTTCTCATCACGAAGGAGGTTGTGGTGATGATGACATAATAGAGTGTCTGTTCACAGTCTCTCTAAGTTTTTCTCTTTTAGGCTCTCAATGCCCAATGTCATTAGTTTCGCGTGGTAGCTTCCCAAGTAAATATTAGAAGGGTTGAGAGAAACCATACGGGATTTTTAAAATACAATACAAATTCAAAGATTTTTGAACTCACTCATTATAGCCAAAATACTTCCCCAAATATGCGTAAATTAATTAGTGTCACAGATACATTTGAAAACTGGAGCACATGCCCATTCATGAAACCACTATCAGCAAACTGATTAATTAGGGCCCATTCTGTGGCCTCGTTTAAGAAGCGTGATCAATGAATTAATAAGCCTTGTCATTACAGGTACCTTCTGAGAGAGACTGAGCCTCTGTTAAATGTCATGCAAGACCTGGAACGTTCACAGGTTTGTGAAATTCAAATGCATTATTTCCTCCTGACAGATGCGATCAAGTCAGTAGAACTCAGTTCAACCTTCAGTTGCCAACAAATGATCATAATTGTTGGCCAAGAAGGGTAAACATAAGCCTGCTTAACAAATTCGCTAATTATCTTTCAGTTTAGGATTCATGTAACAAATAAATACTGGATGCCTGCAGCTTATCAGTCAGTTCATATAAACCAACAAGGGTAAGTAGATTTTATTTGTTTAAAAGCTCCTGTTCTTAAGCCAAGTATTTCTTGCCCTTGATTTTTCTTTCTTGAATCTCATATGTGTGTGTATTTCACAAGGCAATCTGTCTGCCCTTATATACTTTTAAAAATATTAGGTATATCCGCTGAGAATTCCTTAAAAAGTAATGCTGAGGTTTAAAAGTAATGAAAGAAACAAGCCCCTGGTATGAGAGTAAAAACTGCCCATACAGGCGTAATCTACAGTTGGCTGGCACTGCTGAACATTAGGAAATAAATTATCAGTGTAATTAGCTGCCATTTACTGAGGATCTTAGCAGATGCTGTATAAACACGCATAACCTTTAATCTCTGCAACTTGGGTAAAGACATAGTTTCTGCTTTTCAGAAATAAGGAGGAAGATTACTCAGAAACTAATTTGCCAAGTAACAGAGCTGGGATTTGAACCTTTGTCCGTGTGGGGAGTCGAGGGAGAGGAGGTATGTCTGTCTTCCTGCCACCCATTCTTACAGTGTTATCTTCTCCATGTGAGAATGTGCCTAATACTTTCCCTCTCTTCCAGATCACCAACTCTTAACCATTTAGGATCATGTGCAGATTCCAGGATTTGATGAGAATCTATGGACCCTCTCCTCCAGAAACACACACACACACTTCTGGGAAAATAAGTCAAGGGATTCATGGATATCCTGAAGCAAAACCCAGGTTCAAAATCTCTATCGCAAATACAGTCTCCAAACATTGACCCGGCTGGATTTTTCATTCACTTGCCTCCTTTACACTTCCCCCTCCTTTTGGGCTTCTATGGAAGTTTTTAAGGAATAAAATAATGGAGCTAAGAAGCAGATACGATATCTTGTCCACATTCAAGAAAAGCCTTGCTCCTCCCACTGCTGCCACAGCTCCCCCCACTCTCCTCACGTCTTCGCCATCTCAGTAAGGGTGCTCAGCTCAGGTGGACTATCTCGGAATCACCCTCCCGTCTTCACTTCCGCTCACCACTGGTCTAAGACAGCTTTATTGATCTCCTCCAGGCCTTCCACGATGATCCCTGGGTACCCATTATGTTCCAGGTATTAGACTAGTCAACAAAATTACGTTCCAGGCTCTCGTCAGTGAACAAAGTAAGTAAAGGCAGACCTCAGAGACGGCAGGTTCAGTTCCAGATCAGCACAATAAAGTGAATATCACAATATAGTGAGTCCCATGAATTTTTTGGTTTCTCGGTGCATACGTAAGTTACATACACCCTACACTGTAGTCTATTAAGTATGCACTAGGATTATGTCTAAAAAATGCACAGATCTTAATTTAAAAATACTTTCTTGCTAGAAGACACTAACCATCATCTGAGCCTTCAGAGAATCATCATCTTTTTGCCATAGTAACATCAAAGATCACTGATCACAGATCACTGTAACAAATCCGGTAATAATGGAAAAGTCTGAAATACTGTGAGAATTACCAGAATGTGACACAGAGACATGAAATGAGCAAATGCTGGTGGAAAGACGGCACAGATAGATGCAAGGCTGCCACAAATCTTCAATCTGTAAAAACAAAACAAAAAACACAGTATCTGTGAAGCACACTAAAGAAAAGTGTGCTAAAACAAGGTATAACCTGTCTGTCTGATCTCGTGGGGCTCACATTCGAATGGGGGACACAATATATGGGCCTAATAAAGGAGTAAATTACAGCGAGTCCTAGAAGGTGATCAGTGGCTGGAAAAAATATAGAAGTTATGGGGGAAGGGTGCATGTCGGGGTGGGCGGCAATATTAAATAGTTGGATATTTGAGTAAACACAGGAAGCAGGGGTCAAACTTGCGGAGATCCGGGGGAAAACACATTTTATTTGTGTTTATTGTCTTTCTTCCCCTCTAGAATGTAAGCTCCATAAAGTCAGGGATTCTGTCTTTGTTACTGTCCACTGCTCTACCCCAAGTGCCTGTAACAATGCCAGGCACATAGTAGGTGCTCAAAAATATTAGCTGAATAAGAAAATTAAATGAAAGAGTCAAAATTTACTCTCAGGCTGGCAAAAATTGAGTGTTAGGGTTAATTTCTAAATCTTACCCTAGATATGTCAATATCCTCAATTTAATGGTAAATTCGAAGCAAAGAGAAAGAAACTAAGCCAAGCGGGGTTCACCTTTTAGAAGAGAAAACTGAAAACTGACTATACGTGAAAAATGCTAATAATCTGAACTCCAACTTTTAAAAAGCCAAATAAGAAACAGGCTTTTAAAGAATCCCAGGATATCGCATATCAAATAGGGTTTTTAAATTAGAAATGACCCTTGAAATACAGGACTCCTAAATCCTGAATAATCCATCGATTAGGCTGTCAGTGAGGCACATGGAGACATGGCAGGTAAGATGGAAGCCACCAACCTGGGAAGTGCCAGCCACTGTGCCATGAAATCCTCCCCTCAGCTGCACTCCCATTACAGACCTGCATACCCAGAACACCCAGTATACTTATGCCCTTGGATTATAAGCCTGATTGTGGCTGATTCACTCAGTTACTTATCCCTTGGTGCTGGTGAGTCTAAGGATATGGGTTGGATCTCCATGGAAACCAAGAGACACTGATGCAGTTATCTGGCCACAAGTTACACCCCTGACCTTGCCCAGTGATCCCACTTATGTACATCCTCAGTTACACAAAAGGACGCAGCCTGTGTGTGCATGTGTGTGTGCGCATGTATGTGACTACCCAAAAATAGAGCAACTCAAAGCACATGCTTCATGGTCAAGAAGGCTACAAGTGACCGTTGAGGACCAACTGACCCCCTTCTGCACAATTACAACATCAAACCAAGGTCCTGGATACAAATCTCTCCATTAGCTTCTCCTAGAAACATGATCCGATTCTAAGAAAGGCTACGTTCTATATGGACAAAAGCCGCAAACAACTGGAAGGCCACTGGCAGGACACATGCTCCCTTCATCTTGTCCCCAGAGTCTGGTAAAAAGTCAGGAATATGAGCTCCCTGGATTCCAGGGCACATGACTGTATGGATGGTGGGGTCTTACCACATTACAGGTCATGTGAGCTTCAGAACCCTCTTCCCTCTCTGATTAACCAGCAATGTCAGTGGGAAGCCGAAATCACGTCATCTTAACAGCTCAACCTCTGCAACACTGCCCCATCATTAAACTTTTAAAGGGGTTCACTGGGGAAGTCCTTTAATCCTTTAATAATTGAGTTGGGGGAAAGTGATGAAGAGCATTTACCTTAGCTAATATTAACTAGACTTGGCTACTAATGGCTTTCCAACCGTCCCACTGCACCCACGTGGCCATTTAAAAGAGCACATTCCATTTGGCCCCTTGCTCTTTAACTGTCGACAGGAAAACTGAAAAATAATACATCATTCAGCATTGCAATCTGTACTGCAGTGCTCCACCCAATTCTCCCTTCTAGCACTACTGAGCCCAGTCTACACTAAGGTCTTACAACCCGTTGGCGAGTAGAAAAATTCATCCCATGAATCGGTTGGGTGTCTCTGATCTCAAATAAGCTGATGTATTTTCCACTGACTTTACTGGCCACGGAGGCAGAGAGCCATTGGGAAATAGTCAGCTTTCTCCAATTTGAGTTTAATTCCCTTTCTAAGTTAAAAGGTCTGATGACCCTGTCACTTTTTCTTTCCTAGGGTCACACAGATAGACAGCCCTAGAGAAAGGCAGGATTCCCATCTAAACATCGCCCTTCCACTCCCCCACTGCACACATCAGGAGGTTTGTGATCAGATAGCTTGAGATAAAGCACTGAGGTAAACGGGAGGCTCTCAAAGAGGTTAAATGATGGTCCCAGGCCCACCCAGACAGAGCAGAGGCAAAGGAAGGACCAAAGCTCAAGGATTCCGAAAACCCACTGTTCTCCACCAGGTTTCTCTAGCCTCCAGTCTGGGGAAGTAAACATATGAACCAACCATCTGAATAAGAACGGAAAACAGTGATGGTGGATTAAGAGACCCAGCCACTGTGGTCTGGTCAACATGGTGTCCCCATCCTGGACTCCCTTCTCTTAAACGTTCTCCTGAGCATTGTGGGAAGCAAAAGCCCTCAGTGGACAGGTGTGTGGATGGTCTAGTGGCCAAGCACAACTGACTAGCTCCTGGCCTGGGGAATCAGCCACACAGGACATACCTTGGACTACACTGTGACCAAACAGAGGTCTGCAAGGATGAAGAGCAGAAATGGGAAGACAGTGGGCAAGAGAGGCCTACACAGAGAGAACTGGTATCTGAGGAAGGACACAGGCTGCAGCCTCACTCTGCCTCCACCCTTCGGGCCCATGAACCAGGGTGGCTTCGGGAAAGAAGTTACGTGGGAAGCGGCAGTGGCCACCTTACAAGAGACCCTGAGGAATGACGGAAAACATACCCAGCTTCTGCTGGCCTCTGTTCTGTGGTGATCAGCTCTGGCTAATCCACAGAGAAATGCACAAAAGAACAAAGGGAAAGATCATGCAGGGGCAGAACACGTGCCCTCGATGATTCCCTGACCCTTCCCCAGGCTTCTCCTCTATCAACTGGATGCTCCTCTCTCTCCCTGACCTTCAACGCCCTCCCTTTCCTGGTGAAACTCACCTTAGCTACCAAGTAGGCTCAAAACTACCATATCTGAAAACGTCTCCCCTTCATTCTGTCTCCACCCCAGGTACAGTTTTTCCTCCCATCTTCTTTCCACTACCCATCTTCTCAGAAGAGTTGGCCACATCATTCTCTCTACTTCTTCAACTACCTTTTACTGTAAAATCCATTAACATGCCTTCCTGGTCCCTCCAAGCTTCTGACAACACTACTGTTAATAAGGGTACCAACGACTAACTGCCTACTGGAAGAGCAAGCAGGTGGCCCTACTTTTTAAAATTCACCACCACTGCCCTGTCCTCCAGAAGCCCACCCACCCTGGCGTTCTCTCCTGGATCCGTGTCCTTCCATCACAGCCTCTCCCAGTCTCCTTGAATGCTGGTGGCTCCCCAAAAGCTCCATCCTTGGCCCTCTTCTCACTCTGTGTGGTATCCCCTTGGGTACTTCCCATATCTACATGATAACATATCCTAAAGTTTCCTGCCCAGGTTGGTTTATGGGTGTTCAACTACCTCCTGGAAAAGGGAACCCTCCTACACTGTTGGTGGGAATGTAGCTTGGTGCAGCCACTATGGAAAACAGTATGGAGATTCCTCAAAAGACTAAAAATCGACTTACCATGTGATCCAGCAGTCCCACTTCTGGGCATATGTCCAGAGGGAATCTTAATTCAAAAAGATACATGCACTCCAATGTTCACAGCAGCACTATTTACAATTGTCAAGACATGGAAACAACCTAAATGTCCATTGACAGATGACTGGACAAAGAAGTTGGGGTATATTTACACAATGGAATACTGCTCAACCATAAAAAAGAATAAAATAATGCCATTTGCAGCAACACGGATGGACCTGGAGATTGTTATTCTAAGTGAAATAAGCCAGAAAGAGAAAGAAAAATACCATATGATATCACTTATCTATGGAATCTAAAAAAAAAAACCATAAAAGACAAACAAACTTATTTGCAAAACAGAAAGACTCTCAGACATAGAGAACAAATTTGTGGTTACCAGGCGGGGAGAGGGGATAAATTGGGAGTTAGAGATTTGCAGATACTAACTGAAATATATAGAATAGATAAACAACAAGTTCATGCTGCATAGCACAGCGAACTATATTCAGTATCTTGTAGTAACTTATGGTGAAAAAGAATATAAAAACGAATATATGTACATTCATGTATGACTGAAGCATTATGCTGTACACCAGAAATTGACACAACATTGTAAACTGTCTCTACTTCAATAAAAAATTTTATATACAAACTAAAAAGAAAGAAAACTGCCTCCTGGACACTGCCACCTGAATTAGCTCCCTTTCCCACTGATCCTCCAAGAGCCAGTTAACCTGTGACCTTTTCCATGAGGCTTTTTCAGTAACCCCTAGCAAGTCACTCATTGATCCATTGATCCGTTCAACCAACATGTCAAATGCCTATTATTTGTCAAGAATCACGCAAGATGCTGGAGATGCGGGAGTTAAAACACAAAATGAAACAAAAGAAGGTCTGTGCCCTCATAGAGCTTATGATTTAGTGACACAGACAGTAAGCCAACTCATAAATACGCATTTCAAATTATAGTAAGCACTATGAAGATAACAAATAGCACACAGTAATATAGAACCAAGGGACTTAGATAAGCTGGTATTTGGTCCCACTGGCCATGCCTCTCCTAAAACAAGTTTACTCTTCCTTTAAGCATCTGTCTAATTTATGTCTCTAAGCAGTCTCTGTTTGATTGTTAATACATTGGTGCTTGCTTTTATTCATTTTTACGTATCTGGCATATACAGGAGTTTAATGAATCTGTTTGATGATTAAATGAATGAATGGGTTATTTAAGTAATGAATCAACTATTTATGAATCCATTTAATTCTGAATTTGAGAAATCCACATACAACTAGGTAAAGTGCATTCCAATTGCTGGCGTATTACCTGAAATCTCTAGGTTCATTAAATGCCGGTTTACAGAGATTAAATTCAGATGTACATCTCATCTCTCTAAAATTGACTGGAACTACTTTTATGAGAACCAAGTATCGGCAGTGGTGAGAGAAATAATACAACACAGGAATACTTAATTTCCAAAAAAACCAAGATTCCATTATTCCATTTTCAATCCAGCCAGGCCAAGTAATAAACAAGAGGGAGTGAACAGTTCTGGAAATCTGCCTCACGCCGGGGCACGGTGGGAGCTTTCCTAGCTGAGGCTGGAGCTTGTTCGAAAGTACAACACAGTTCTGAAGAGAACTTGGAAAGGGGTTATCCGAGGAATGGATGGACAGCTGCTGGCTGGTCCCCATGGAAGTATGTCTGGAAGGCTCCAGATCTGATATTTAACAGTTCTGCTGCCAAATGCACAGACAGGCTCCCAGAACAAAAGTCACCAATAGCAAACTCTGGGAGCTAGAGAGAAGGAAAATGGATGCTTGTCTCCCTTTGTGTCATTCTTCCGGTGCAGAAGAGCAGGGACGCTCGGGGGACGGTGGAGACCAATGCAGATGGGTTGGGAGAGAAAAGATGGGTAGGAGGGCTTTGCATTTGTGGGAGAATTTGATAAACAGGAGTGATGAGTGTGCACTAGCAGCTTTCACACACACACAAACACTCAGGAGTTCCCCAAATCCACAAAACTTCCTTTAAAACCACAGAATATGTAAACAGCTGACCGTCGAAAGCCTGCCGGAAAGCTCAAGTATCTAGCAGGTGGGGACTTGTTTTCCAAGAGCTGGTTCAACAGGACAAACTGAGAATTGTGATCTCACTGGGGTGTGAGCACCAGAATTCAAGGAGCAGATGGTGTGATTTAGTGGAAAGGCCACTGGACCAGGAGTCAGCGGCTGGGGATAGCATCCCAGTCTCTCTCGTTACCAACAGCGTGACCTTGGGCAAGCTCTTAACCTCTCTGAACTTCAGTTTCCTCAGCTACAAAATGCAAAAAAAAAAAAAAGCAAACATCACCTTAGCTAACTTTCTAAATTGCTGTAAGATCCAATGGATATAATATCTGTGAGAAAAGGCTCTTTGAAAACTGAAAAGGATATATTTTTCCCCAACATATCCTTTTATGGAATTTTCTATGAGCCAAGCATTGATCTGCACGCTTTATAAATATCAATCCAAAATGACCCTATGAGGTTGGTACTCTTTTTTCAGTCCAGTTTTATGGAGATACAGTTGACAGATAGCACTGTATAAGCTTAAGGTGTACAGCATGATGATTTGACTTATACATTGAAACGATTACCACAGTAAGTTTAGTAAACATCCAACATCTCGTATAGATACAAAGTTTCTAAAATAGGAAAAAAACTATTTTTCCTTGTGATGAGAACTCTTAGGATTTACTCTCTTAGTAACTTTCTTTTTTTAATTAATTTTTTTGTTGAAGTATAGTCAGTTTACAATGTTGCATCATTTCTGGGATACAGCATGTTTCAGTCATACAAACACATATGTATATTTGTTTTCATATTCTTTTTCATTATAGGTTACTATAAGATATTGAATATAGTTCCCTTTGCTATACAGAAGAAACTTGTTGTATATCTATTTTATATATAGTAGTTAGTATCTACAAATCTCAAACTCCCAATTTGTCCCTTCCCACACTCTTTCCCCCGCTTATAACCATAAGTTTGTTTTCTATGTCTGCGAATCTCTTTCTGTTTTGTAAATAAGTTCATTTGTGTCCTTTCGTTTTCTTTAGATTCCACCTATGAGTGATATTATATGGTATTTTTCTTTCTCTTTCTGGCTTACTTCACTTAGCATAATGATCTCCAGGTCCATCCATGTTGCTGCAAAAGGCATTATTTTATTCTTTTTTATGGCTGAGTAGTATTCTACTGAATAAATATACCACACCTGCTTTATCCAGTCATCTGTCGATGGACATTTAGGTTATTTTAATAACTTTCATATATAACATATGGCAAAGTTAATTATATTTATCTTATTGTACATTACATCCCTAGTACTTCTTTATCCTGTGACTGGAAGTTTGTGAGGTTGGTACTATTATTATCCCCATTTTACAGAGAGGTTTACGGGCACAGAGGAAGCATGACCTTCACCCAAGGTAACACAGCTTATGAGCAGCAGAGCCAGAATTTGGTCCCAGACACCCTGGCTTCAGAGTTTATGCTCTTGACCACTAGACTGTGTTATCGCACACAGCTCCTAAGAATATGTATTTTTTACTCATGTTACAAAACTAGCAATAATAATACCCAAGCCCGAAGAGTTCTCCATATTTTACCAAAAGGTTTTTCAAGTTCATCATCTTATTTAATTCTCACAATAACTCTGTGACATTGTTATTATTACGTTCCTCTGTATAAATGAGGAAATTGTGTCTTGGATATCTCCTGATAGTAGGACATGTGCTGCAAATTATTTTTCCAGTGATGGAGAGAGATGTGATGTGCCCAAACCATTCATGTCCACCTGTCCAACTCCCTTGCATCTATGGACATGGACTTTTTAAAGAGAAGATCTCTACCAATTACAGAACACAAAGAGTAAAACCCAGAAGAAAAGGAGTGGATGTGTAGTCATGGCCAGCCTCACATACAGATAAACAGGGGAGTACTCTATGAAGTGAGATATGCATTCTGCCCAAAATTATCTGCTTTACTGCCCTAAATTATCAAAATTGTCCCCCATTCTAGGACCTAAAATTCTACCATAAGACAGTCATTCCTTTGACTAAACACCCTTCTGATTAAAAAGACTCTTTGGAAGAATACTGCATTATCATGTACATCCCAATGTGAATTATTTCACACTTTGACAGCTAGTGAAGAGCAGGCTCTAGCCTGCACATGGCATCATTGGAAAATTTAAAAGTCATAAGATGGGTTCAGAGCATAAGACAAACAAGAAGGCAAGGCTGAGCTGAGATCCAAAGTGGGGTTGGAAAACCAGTCTTGTGGTTAAATTCAGGGCTTCCAGGTGCTTAGAGCCCCAGGGGAAAGATAGGTGCAGAGAGCAAGCAACACTCCAGCCAAAGACATGCAGGGAAGGGTCTCCTGAGATGTTCTTCCCCTTTGGATTTCTGAAGTCTCCTTCATGGTACCACCAGTGAGGCATGGTTTTTGTCCCTGAAGAGCTGAGCCCTCATGCCCACATGCTTACTGGAGGGGACAGGCACAACAGGAGCCCCTGCAACAATGCAAGGAGGGCAGGAGGAGAAGGGGTGACGGGAGCCAGCAGCAGGGGAGGACACTCTCGATATTTATGTTAAAAAGGATTTGTTCCACTGTCAAAACCAGAAAGTGCCCCCCAAGAGCCAGCTTTAAGGAAGGAAGCCTGAAATGACAGAGAAGGTGGTGGGATGTATGAAGGAGGCCCTTTGGAAAGGAGGCTGAAAGCAAGGGGAGGGCATCAGGCAGAAGGCAGGTGTGGCTGTAAAAACCCACCCCTGGACCGGGACTGGCCAGCAATGATCAGGGGATGAACAGAAACTGGACAGTATTGTTTCTGTTGGGTCCCCATCAAATCTCACCCATCCTCAGTTCTCCCCAGGGATGGGGAGAGGGCCCAGTGACTACCAAGCTCCTGAAAACTGTATAAGTCACACCCTCTCCACTCACCTGCCATTCCTTTTTCTGGGCCCCATCCTGACCCCAGCAACATCAACCTCTTTTCCACCCTGGAGCTGAGGGGCCCCAGGCCAAGCTGGCATCAGCTCCCACTCAGGTTCAGGCTGTTGGGTACTCAAACAAAGACATACTTGGACCCTCCTGCAGAGAGAGAGGGGACCGTTTCTGGGCCCAGAGGGAGCTGGCCTTAATCTGCTGCACGGTGAATGACAACAATGCTAAGAATGAAAATATGGTTTGGGGGGATAGTCCCCAGGAGCCCAACATTTTGGTATTTAAAGGAACTTTAATGAGCTTAAGAGGCTAATCTGGAGTTCAGGAGGGGGTGTTTTGTTTTCTTTTGTTTTGAAAAATCCTTTTAAAAGTTCCTGAGGCTTGATAGGGAGGAGGTGAGAGAACTGTGAGTCAAGAAGTGGCTACCGTGCAACTGAAGAGGCCGGACAGAGCTAGGAGAGGAGGCTGCTCCAAAGATCCCTTCCCACTGCATCAGCTGGACCTGGTGCTCAAGAGAGAAAGGATGGTTCTCTCCAGGCTGGAGAAGCGTGATGTCCAGAGAAGCAGTGAAGTGAGCAACGTTGAGAGTGAGCAACGCACTTACGTGCTATCAGAATACTAGCCAGGCTTCTCCCCCGACGACTCCTTGTCCCGGTTTACTGGTGACCAACATCAAACTCAGACATTTCTCTGACCCACTGAAAAACACCTACCTGTTGCGGCAGGACATAACCCAGCATCCACGAAGGTGCCCAGCACACTCAGAAAGATGTTCAGGGGCCCCCAGATGGTCACCCAAAGAGCGTTGGTTATGGGATCGTGCAAACTGAGCACGACGCCCCTCATCAGCTATTGTAGCCGCGTCCTGTTCCATAGCGGGGTGGACCATTATTTTGTGCATCTAAAAGATAAGTCTGTTTCCTCCAATGAGAAAAATTTTTAAAAGACTAACAGTCCCTAAGGTTGGCCTTGGGGGGAGGGAAATGAGGCAACTGATGAGATGGTGTTTAAGTAATATCTTATGTTTGCAAGAGGCAAGTTAAGAGAATTCCACAGGGCACAGGGGAGTGAGGGGGAGGCAGAATGGGATGAGGCTAGATGTGAAGTCTAGATAGAGCACGCAGTCCATTCCCAGCAATGCTGGATGCTAAAGATTTTTTTTTATATGAACGGGGTTTAATTGGCCCATCAGACAAGGTAGTCCAATCCATAGTGTCCAGATATCTATCAGGGCTTGTCCACAATAGGGTAATGATGATAAATACAAGGCTAACAGGGTGGAGAGACACTGGAGGCCTAGAGTGTCAGGAAAGCCAGACATATTTACTATTATCCAAAAATAGGATCTCCCAACTGGAATCTTGAAAGGCTAGGAGAGACCAAACTCGTTCATGTGACTTCAGTTAAGGACTAGGAAAAGCACAGTCCATTTTGTATTTTTAGTCGTTATGACATTATGGTGCAATAATGGGGAATCTGGCAAGCGTTTCATTAAATTCTAGCTAATCCGAGCATGGCAGGCAGGTGACAAGCTCTACAGATGATCTGGTTGCCTTGGTTCACCACCGAAAAGTACAGCGTGGAGGGAGGGAGGTTTTAAAAATCCTTTTTTAACTACCCAGATGGGGCTCCTTGTGATGCGACCAAGTCTACCCACAAGGTAGAAAACCAAGGTCGGGCCGCAGTTTTCTTCCTCCCATGATGTCTTCACTAATACTTCGGTGTTTCTGCTGCATTCCAACTGCATCTGCTGTCTAACACTGGAAGAAACTTAATCCCTGTCCTAAGTCTCATTTTATTTATTTTCAGTGGTGTGAAAATAAACATGCAGCAAGATTGCAGTGTTTACCCCTCCTTTTCAGCTGATACAGCTCTAATCCTCCTGCTAATTAATGCCAGGGCCATCGCCATCTTATTAATTTCATCTTGGTTAAAAATATAGAGACAGATAATTGTGCTTGACTAAAATAACAATTTGACATTTGGAAGGTGTTCACTTCATTTTAGCAGGACAGTTGGCGGGGTTTCATCTCATATATGACAAAGAGACACAAAGTCACACGCTGACATCAGTCAGTGATAACACAACTGATTCTAATTGTGATAAATTGACTAAAACGTCCCACACCTCGCGAGTCAAGGAGACGAAGGAGAAAACATAAAACGTAAGGCGTCCCAGGTTTCTCCATCGGTTCCAGAAAACGGGCACAAAGGAGACAAGGGCCTCTTTTTTCCAGAATCTTTTCTGCATGTTGATCCTAAAATTACCGACTTCACCAAACGGAATCTGAAAAGGCTGCTGGCAAGGCTGTTCCACACGTCCGCTACGAAACTTTCAAAAAAACATACAGGGCATTCATTCCTAGGGGGAAGCCTCAGGCATGCTGGAAACAGGGCAGGGCTCTCCCATATAGGACCCCTTCTGCTTCCGCACAGAGGGTGGGAGACGCATTCCCCCACCACCCCCCGCCCCATGCAGCCCCAACCCTCCTTATCCCACCCCACAAGTGGCTTACGACGAACTTCCATCTGAAGATGTGAGCATTCCAATTTCCATGTTAGAAAAACGTAAAAAAAAAAAAATTTTTTTTAAAGCATTAAAGTAAGGCTAAGATGCAGAAATTATTTTTAAACCTTTCTAGGGTGAATGTAATTATGCTTTCTTCCCCCATTGTTCATTTCTCAGTATTGCACAGCTATAAGTAACCATCAAGTTAACATGATTCAATATTGGTTATTATGAAGCTTTTATAATGCAACAATGACATTTTGTATATGAATTTACTCTAAGAAGCTTCAATAAATTTCTGGTAATATAATGAATATTTTTAAATCATTGCCTATCTTCTCACTTCTGAACACTGGAACCCAAATAATTTCTTTGATCTTAAAAGATAACTAGCTGATCATTTAATGTATGAAGTTGTTCTCATTAGAGAAACAGTCCCTATCCATTATCTCCAAAACACTTCCCAGAATTAAAAAGCAACAGTAAAGAGGGCTCTTTAAAATTAGTTAGTGTTTGGGGTGACACAAAAGTTACAAAAGAAAAATGAAACTCAAAAGCAAGACAAACTATGAACTGTCAGAAAAAGCTCTTGTCACTGAAATCTGAACAGCAAAAGCAACTCCTTAGCCGGATGGATGGCAAAATCCCAGAACTCTACAGCATGTAAAAACCAGACTGGATAAATAACTTTTTTTCATGTGCTACATTTATGTTAAGGATCAAAAGAACCCCACAAGCGTACTCTGGAAAGCAGTGTTCATATCTAATTCCCAGAATACTATTAATATCTATGCTTGCTCTCTAATTTTATTTCAACATTTTAAGTCTTAGATTCAGAAAGTCCTACCTAGGGACCAATACAAAGAGAGAAAAATGCCTCTGAACAAGGACTGTTTCCAATCACCCTCTAAATAAAAAAAAGAGAGAGAGATAAGTCAGCTTGCACAGACACAGACACAGCCCATGGACAGTGCTTATCCCAAGCTAAGCCCCTGTCCCCCCCCCAATTTAATGCAGACATCAATTTATTACTTAGCTGTGTTGATTTTTATATTCCTTAAATTTTATGATGCCAGGAGTGAGGCCAACAAAAGACAGAGTAGAAATCTAACAATTGCCTCTGTAATTTCATCTGTGGGCCCCTTTTATGAGGAAGGGATGCCCAATTTTGATCTCCAAGTAATGTCACAGTAATAAAACCAAACTCACTCTCCTCCCTACACACACCCCCTACACTACCTTGATGAAATGCAGAATGAGTTCATTACTGATCCTAAGAGATCACTTCCTCAGCCATCTTCTCCTCGGGGCTGCCAATCAGCGGGTCGACAGAAAGACACAGAGGGAGCTCTACGTGGGGGATACACACTTTACTCCATTCCAGTCCCTTTCTTCTAAAACTTGGTCTGCTCCAAAAGAAAGGGGAGAAGACATGGACCGGCCCTGTGAGAGGTTTCCCAAGGCCTGCACTTTGCTGACATGTGGGGAGTTATGATGCTATAAGAGCAGCCCTGATGACAGCCATACTATCCCACACTGGTCCTAGGACGTCCAGAGCAATCTAAGGGACGATGATAAACTTCATGTGCTGTGTGAGGGGAGAGGACCCCGCCTGACACACAGAGCCACCAGGCACAGGAGAGAAACAATATAAAAGTGATTTAACTGTGGGATCCCTTCCAGAAGGCTTAATTATCTATTGTATGACCACATTCCCGTTATTCGGCAGTCTCCCGTCTCCAACTTCGGTCCAGCTACAGTATTTGTCTGGAAGAAATTCAGGGAAAACTCCAAACTAACCAGATCAGAGAGGACTCAGCGAAATAGGGAACGGCAGTTATGTAAGCAAGAAGTTCCCTAGGCTGGAAAATTCCTTGGTGGTCTGTTAACTTTCAGGACCGTCGAAGACCGTTGAGTCCAACGCTTAAACATCCACGTCGACAGCATCCTGATGCTTTATATGACGTGGTGCCCCTTCATCAATCCTGCACATGTACCATCCCTCCCAACTAGCTATTTTTCTTCAAAGGCGTGTCATGAGACAATAAAGGTCACCTCCAGTTCTTAATTTCTGGACATTCATAAATCAGTTTTCTACACTCTAGCCCTAAATGCTTATTTGTTTTGGATGATCAGAAGATGAATTATTCCTAAGAGTGTCATAGTGCATGAGATAAATATTTAACAAAATACCCTGAAGTCTTCAAATGAATGGCTGTATGTCTAGGATACCACTGTCAATTCAATTTTTTTTTAATTAGACAAATTTGGTGTTTGACATCGAGAAGGTGTAACAACTAGTTGACAGAGTAGAATTTTCACTTTTTAACTGGCTGCCTGACACCAGGAATAGGCAGCTAATAATTCTAATGCAAAACTGCCCCACAGTCAGAAATGCACACACACATGGCTGGAATAAATATGAGAAACTCCCCCTGTTAATATCATGTTTATGCCCCTCACTACAGACTACACATTAACTATATGTTCTTTTATTTTAATGTGTAAAAATGGCATTTGAACGCCTTGAAGTTTGGAGCCAAGAGCACTGCCTGAATGTTCATTTTCTCCAGAGCACTTCATAATTTACCACCACCATTGTCCCACCACTTTGACTTCCACCTGAATGTCCTCTCCAGTTGCCTTGGCTGGGCCTCAACTTTTAAAAAGAGCCAATGAAGAAAGCAAAACTATTTTTACAAATGTATCTGTTAGAGAGGAAAATGCTCTCTGTGACCGCTTCATGACTGTTTTCTAAAATTGAATTGCAACCTTCTGGAGGAGAAATAGCTGGTCATTCTGGCCAGCTTCTACTCCATACTTAGTCCTGAAATCTAAGTAGAGGAGGCTTCTGAGAAATAACTCGCTAGTTAAGATAAAATAGACAGAAAAGGGGCTAGGCTATAAGCCTTCTGAAGGCAGGCTCTGAGACTTTCTCCTCATTATCCTCTCATCACCTTGCCCAGTGCCTTGTGTATGGGAGCTCAATAAAAGCTTGTTGAATAAAGGAATTTGTCTAGAGCCTAATTTCAAAACAAACAAACAAACAAACCTCCCCCTTCCTCTCCTTCCACAACAACTACCATACAGACCAATGCCATTAAGATGGTCAAATATATGAAAGCCCTGTTTTGCTGGAAGAAGAATGGGACTGGGGTGTGGGGTGGAGGAGAAAAACAGAGTAAAATTAATCTAAAAACACAAGGGAGGCTCTGGGTACAGACAAGTGCTGACAGTGAGTGAACGAGACAAGCAGCTCCATTTTGGACATCCGTGTTTCCAAAATATACGTTAAAATCAAAATTAAAAACTCTCATTGTAACATCAACACCTCTCTGAACAATGCTGCTCACACTCCTCTGTAAAACCTTCTCGGTTCTGGCCAACAGCTGGCAAGCTGATCCCTGCAATTTTCCCTTTGCAGAAATAGCTTTGTGCGGGGAGAACTGACCCTCGTGGGTTAATAAGACCAAACCGCCGCCAAACTTGGGAGGCTGAAACGGAGGGGACATTGTTGTGTTAAGTACTTTACAACAACTGTTTCTTCTCCTCTTGACACAGCCTGACTTCCTTAAAGAAGATCTGACTGGCCAGACAGCTGTGTTGACCCTTAAGCCTTCTTTGATTCCTGATTTTTTTTTCCACAAACAGAATAGAAATTCACAACCCAAATCCTTTCCTAAGCTCCCATACTTTTGAATTTGCTAGTGTCGTGCCTGAAGGATGTGGACATTTCAGTAATCTATAAGCACAAAGATAAAGATTGGGTCAGCACAATCCCAAAACCTTCAGACGAAAAGCAAGAGGGGGAAACAAAACAAAACAAAACAAAACAATACAAACAAAAAAAGGGAGCAATCAACCAGAAGCTTTATCCAAAGGCGGTACTTGAAGTTGTGTGCGCACAATCTGTTTAATTACCTAAAAATTGAACTTTTCACTCATACACTAGAGCAACAGACAATCAAGAACACATACAGGCATATCTTCTTTAAAAAATAATGTTAAACCTTAATTACCACTTCAGGAAACAACCATGCATTCTCACCTCTTTATATATTTCTGTACTTCTCAACTCATCCAAAATCAAACACATATTGTTTTTAGTGCTGGAAAATGGAAAGTTATCTTTTCAAAACAAAGCAAAATGCCCAGTACTCTATCCACATACGGGTAAGATTCAAGTATGTTATGGCTAAGGAGCGCGAGGAGCAGAAAGAATTTTTGTGTGTGGTCACTGGATCTAATTGCTTTGTCAGTTTCTAGTAAACCTCACAGCCCAGGCAAATCAGAAAAGAAGACATTTCTGTTCCCTCTCAGGGCTTTTTTGTTACATTGAGATTTCTCCTGCACACCCCCTTGCATTGTGTGTTTTTAATAACATGATAGGAACTGTTCTTCACGAGCATTAACCCTCCCTTGATTATCTTTATATAGTGCTGTCCCTTTTATTTAGCACTGACAAATGCGAAATTTTCCTGCGCGTGCTCCGAGGGCACTCCATCACATATACCAGTCCATTTTGACCAGGAAAAGCAGCCCACCCTCCTTAGCGCCACTAAGCAACTCCCGGCTAGCCTGGAGAGAACCAGGAAATATTTTCAAACTCCCACTATCACACCCCCACCCCCATCTCACTCAGGCTTTAGGCAATACAGAGATCTAGAATCGAAATAATCCACTTTCTTAAATACCTGCCTCCTATTTCTCCTCCAAACACACCAGAACGTTCATGTCGACGGGAGGGAACTGAACCTGCCCTGAGGCAGAAATGCATACCCAGACGGGAACGAGGGAGGAGGTGGAGGATGGAGGACCCGGCTTCAACTTTTGGCCTAAATGCCCCTGCGCCCCAGGGTTTTGGAGAAACCGGGGAACTAGGTGGCGAGAATACCGTGAGAGAAAAAGCAAACAGAGGGTGTGCGCTGCGGAGCTCAGAGCAGCAGCAGCGCCATTTCTGAGCCCAATCTGTCCCGACCCCAGTGGACACAGCCAAGCGAGGAACGAGCACAGGGGGACCCAAGCTGTGCAGTCAGAGCCTCAGCGCTCCGCATAAGCGCACGGCTGGCGCAGATAGGTGGGTGAGGTGGAGGGGGAACTGGCGAGGAGATGTGAACCACTGGCAGCCCCAAGGACACCCAAGTGAAGAGGGGGAGAGGAGGGACAAGGCTGATGGGGTCGCAGTGTCCTCTGGGAATGGCCAGGTCGGGAAAACTGGGCGAGCAGCCGTAAGAGGGGAGACATCCCTGGCGCTCCCGCGGGACCCCGGACGTGGTGGCGGGCGCCGGCGCAGTTCTCTGCCGCCCGGAGTATACAAGATGCGGGTGAATGGGCACCTGCGTCTCTGGGCACGCGGGTGCATCTTGCGCTTTCTAGTAGCACATGGGGATAAAAGATGGACACAGCCCCCCGCGCCCACTGATGCAGTGTGCGGGGCGCGCTTGGCGGCGCGGGCACTTACTTCTCGTAGTCATACTTGCAGTAGAGCTTCTTGTCCCGGTAGAAGCAGGTGGTCTCCAGGGGCTCTTTGCAGGAGGCGCACTGCACGCACTGCTCATGCCAGAAGCTGTCGTTGAGCCGCAGCAGAAACCTGTCCGAGATGACCCGTTGACAGCCCTCGCAGACAGACTTGGGGCTCACCGCTCTGCCTACGGCAGCAACAGACGTCGGCTGGTGAGCCGCGCCGGCCCGGCATCCCGGCCAAACCCGGGCCGGACCCGCAACGGATCACTCCACACCCACGGATTTCCACCCCCTCGCGCCCCCGACCCGGGGAAGGGCCCCCGCCCCCAAACATCCAAGCCGAGACTTGGAGATCAGAGAAAAATCAAACCAAATGGAGTTTCTAATAAACAGAGACTATGTGGGAAGGTTTAAATTCTACCAGAGGAGGGGGGTACAAATCAGTAAGTGGCCTTTCATTATCAAACCTACCCAGGTACGCACGCAAAGGTGCGCATATCCTGCAAAAGTAGCCTGCAAGTAAGTTTGTGGTCCTAGGTTTATCACGTAATCATTAAATCACTCACTATGCCTGTCTGTATTGTCTATTATTATAACTGTGAGTGTGTAAAAAGAATTTTCTTTTTTGGTTTGGTTTTGTCTTTCGCTAAAACGCAATTCTGTTCTAATTTTTTACGGAAAACTACATTTTTTTTCTTTGCTTTCTAAAAAAGTCCTGTGTGTGCAGGAAAATACCGTCTCACCCTAGGCAAACTCAGTATTGTTCCAATCAATGAACCCCAAACTGCTGGGTCTTGGCTGGCGCGCAAATTGCAGATGGGTTTTTTCATAATTAAGAAGCATCATAACGGAGAGAAGAAAAAAAAAATAGAGGAAGGAAGCAGGAGGTGGAGATGCCGCGGAGTGTCCGGCCAGGATTCCGAGAATCAGGCGCGCTCAGCAGCCACGCGTGAGGGCGAAACCGAACACAAACAGACTCAGCGCAAAAGGGAATCCTCTCTGTCCTAACCTTTGCACGTGTGTCAGTTTTGTTCCTTTAGTTTGTGGGGGCGGGGGCTTCGCCTTTTTTTAGGGTGGTGGGGTGCTTTGCCGCCTTTGTTGGCACGTTTCACAGCTATTTAAACAAGGCCATGTCGCCCAGTAACAAAACCTTTGCGCGTGGTGTCCCAAAGGGCCTGACCCTCCCCGGTTGCCCTGCTATGCTCGGGTCGCTTTCCCCTTAGGGGACCCGGCCGCTGGCTCAGGAGCGGGGACGGTCACCTTGGGGCACAGGCAGGGAGGATTAGAAGTAACGAGATCTCAGTTAAAATATTCCGTATTCTTTCTGCCCTGTCTCGGCGTCCAGGGGCAAGACCGGGCGCACGGAGCGGACGTGGGCCGGGCGGGGCGCACTGGACGAGCCGCGAAGCCCGCTCAGCGCAGAAGTTTGAGCGCGCCCTGCGCCAGGGCAGGGCCAGATCTGTCCCCCTGGCTCTTCCGAGGCTGCACGGAGTCGGGAAGTTTCCAAAAGGGCGGTTGAAAGGGAGGAACGCGGTGCGTGCGATTTCATTCCATCTGGGGAGTTGGGAGGGATTCCTCCCCGGGTCTGGTTTCTTCAGAAAAACTGTCCCATCCTCCGCCTTCACCCTGCTCTAGCGGTTCCGAGTGAGGGAAAGGGGCAGAAGTGACAAAACGAAAATCCCTCCCTCTAAAAAAAATTTTTCTTTGAACACCCATTCACCAAACTTAGAAAGCGTAGAGAGAGGGGGTGGGGGTTGGGGAGTGTGGAATCCCTGGCCTCAGTTCCGTTAGACCCGAGTGTGGGCTGAGGCCCTGGGCTCGCCGCTCTTACGTGGTCGCGGCGTAGGGACTCGGGAGGCCGAGGGTGGAGAGGGGACCCGCCGGACCCGAGATCTGGCTCCAGTTAATTAAAACCGAGACGAGGGCCCTGCCGAGCGGGCTAATCCCCGCGCTGCGCTGCCCACCGGCCCGGAAAAGCCTCTCCGCCGTACTCTAGGCTGAGACTGCGGATGGAGTTGGTGGAGGCGAGAAGCCGCCTCGAACTTGGGCGCTCCGGACCTCGGGTTTGTATTGTCGCCTCCAGGCCTCCGAAAAGACAGCTGCATTCACGAGACGTCGATCAGCTCTGTGATTAAAAATCTAGCCCTGGGTATTTTTAATCACTTGCCACTCAAACGCCTGCGAGCAATCTCGCCCGCCCCTCGCGGCTTTGGGGAGTTCGGTGACCGGTGCGTGAGGCCTGGGGCAGCTTGCCGGTTTTGGGTAGGAAGGACCCACAGGGACTGATGGATAGACGGGAAGTGGGCTCAACTGAGTGCATGCAGCGGGGCTCTCGTTCCCCTACTGCCGACCCGGTCCCAGGGAGGTGGGCTCCAGAGCTGGGGTCTGTCGGAAAGAAGGTGCGCCCGAGGCACACGGCCCGAACACTCACCCAGCAGCGAGGAGAAGGAGGCTGACGTCTCGATGGCGCTTTGGAAGTTCTCCTCCATCTTCAGGCCGTCCAGCATGTTCGAGCTGGGCCGGGAGGATCTGTAGAGGAGAGGAAACGACGCTTCTGGCGTCCGTGCTCTCTGGGACTCGGCTCCCGCAGCCGCCACACTCCTGGGGAAGGACAGAAGGAGTGTCCAGGGTGACCAGAATGAGCTGGGAGGGTAGAGTCCAGCCAAGAGAAATGTGGGGCGGGAGGAGAGAGACGAGTCACAGCGAACTGCTCTGACTGATCTGATTTCACTCGAAGTCAACACGTTAAGTACTTAGGCCTCCGCCCCCCAACTGCGTTTCTCCTTCCTCTGCCCCTCACACTCCCCCCACCCGGTCCCCAGCCCCAGGTTCCCCATGCAGAGTCCGACTCCGCCCCAACCTATACTAATGGGGGCCCTAG